>NW_024881876.1:0-602163 GCF_019059575.1 Amphibalanus amphitrite
GCATCGGCGGCGCTTTGCAGGCGCCGTGGCTCCCGCATCCTTCGGCCTTTCCCCTTTCCCAGCCGAGCGGCGCCATGCGGCTACCCTTCAGGCGGCCAACATTCGCCGTGTGAGGTCACACTAGCGACGCTGTAGCTTCGGACCTGCTTTCTCGGACTGCTGTTTTTAGGCCTGCTATTGACGCACTTGTCATCTCACGACACATCTTTGCAGCATCAGCCGGGTATACCTACCCGCGATGTCAGCTAGCACGCCTGTGTGTCAGTGCAGCTGGGCTGTGTAAGAATCTGACATCAAGTGCATTGCGAAACATATAGTTTGGTGTCACATATTAAATTCAATGTATTTTAAATGGATCGGTTTCCATCACACATCGTTATACCAATTTTAAATGGATCGGTTATCCATCAACATCGTGATACCATTCCCTTCCTGTATACTCACCGATGACGGGTCAGCCCTCCTCGAGATCGCCGGCGGCCCACTGGTGCCCTCGCCGGGGTCGACGGCGGCGGCTGCTGAGCCCCCGGCGTCGGCAGTGTGCTGGGACCCTGAAAATAAACAAACACATGCCATCATTAATACTACACACAATAATAGGTATAAGGCAATGTACAGCAATACACCTTTAATGTTAGCCGGTCTATTTAAAGGAATCCACTATCAGCGAATAACTTATAATGCACCGGCAATGCATGGATGAAATTCAACAAATTATTTTTATCGTGATCTTCCTGAATGAGTGAAATAAAGTAAGCAAATTAAGGGATTGAATTGAAAGAATGATGATTGAATATTGAATGATTTGAAGAACATGTACTTACCGATGACGGGCCAGCAGCTCCAAAGATCGCCGGTGGCGGCAGCGGCAGGCCGCTGTTTCCTCAATGGGGGGAGCGGTGCCGAGTCCCTGTACGGCGCACAGAATGTTTCTCGTCAATGGATGAAATCATAATATGGATTGACTGCTTGTATAAACAAAAAATAAGCAAGTGGACATCATTGATGTTCCCCATAGCGATACACAAATATGGTGAGCTGAGCTCGCCGGCTGCGCTCGCCGGACACCGCCGCCGGCTCGCTGGCCAACATGCAGCGAACCAATCTAATGAAGAAACAACCTGCGGCTACCTACCTGCGATGTCGGCTAGCACGCCTGAGTGTCAGTGCAGCTGGGACCTGAGCACCGCCGCCGCCGTCTCGCTGGCCAACATGCAGCGAACCAACCGCTCTCGGATGGCCGTTTCAAAAATCGTTGACCGCGCATGCACGTTACAGAGAGCTGGACTCCATGCGGAGGCGTACTGGTTGTTGGCCACCGGTGGTACGTTCTGGCAGCGGGTACGGAGAGTAAATATGTGCACGGCATACCTTGGGACGTTGTCCGTCACTGAAGGGGCATCACTCGAGAGGCGGCTGATTGGACTGGACTGAGGAGGCCGTTCGGGTGGTAGATCGGTTGGAAGCTGCGTTGTCGGGTCGTCCAGTGGCACCATGTAGCCAGAACCGGTCGGCTTCTTCATGAATGACAGCGGTGACCGCCTGTGCTTTTCTGCAACTGTTGGTTGCCTCAAAGTTGTCTCGTAGTCGATTTCTTGCTCGCTGCGTATCTCTCAAACTTGATATTTCGGCACTCATGTATTATGCCGGCAGTGGTCATAACACACGGTTACTAAAAACGAAAAATGAAACAATCAGATCACATAGGTACAGCTCTTGAGGACACAACTGCCTGCCTCCTCGCCTGGCGCAATTTGTCCGTGCCAAACGGTTGTCGATCATCCAACCAAACGAAAGCAACAAAACTCAATAAATATACCGAGAAACAATATAGCAAATTAAACTGAACTAGACAAACCTAAGATGAACATCTCACCGAATTATATCGCTGTATTACTGCACAGGCCGGCCATTACCGTGGGTAATCCGCCAGCCTTGACCATAATGTCAAATGCGTTCTCCACGCATCGGCGGTCTGACCTGAGACGGTATTTGATGATGTGTCTAGCGTCGGCTTGCTCGCCTGCTAGCGACGCTCTCGGGTAGGGCCGCATCAGCTGGTGCTGCAGTGGGAGCGCCTCATCGTCACCAGATAGTACGGCAGGTTGATGTCCGTGGCACACACATTACTCATCACCCATTTTCAGCCACTTGGGGAGGTGGGTGGACGCTGTGAGCTTGGCGCACCCGAGGGGAGTGCACGCCGTCAACAAGGAAACGCTCGATGCCCCAGATCCCCCGCTCGTGGTGACCCATCTTCCGTACAAGCGACCTCCCGATGGGCAGGCACTTGAGACGGTCGCAAGGTCGAGCCGCATCAGCGTGCGCTCGTGGTCCAGGAGGCGACCGATGACGCGGGTAGCGCGCTCCCCGATACTGCCTACATCCGCTGCGGTGAAGGACGACATCTGCGTGTACCGGGTGTACAGCTCAGCTCCGTTCAGCCAGAGGAGCGCGCTGCCGAGGCGCTCACCGCTTGCGGCGGCCGTCACCTGCCAGGCGCTGATGTCGGTCTCGATGTTGTTGAGGATCGTCAGCCACGTCGCGCCCTCGCACGCACGGCTGCAGGTCAAATCCGTGACGGAGCCCCAGTCTGGACCTTTCCGCAACTGAGTCACCCAAGACCAGATGCATCCTGGGTCACGAACTGGCTCCAGCGGCACCGCCTGCTCCGCGAACCACTGGTCCGCCTCGTCGTTCTGAAGGCATATGACGTCCATCTCGTTCTCTGAAATGAGAAGGCATCAGCAAACACAACAAAAATGGGTGTTTTTCCCCCAAGGGCAACCCTGACAAGTAAAACAGAGACCTCGTAAAAGAAACGGGATAATTATGGAATTGTAGAGTGATATTGCAAATGAGGATGAATTGCACGCGTCGGAGCCCTCTCCGCACTGGTAAATCCCGCCCTGTTTAAGTCGGACACTAAACCGTACACCAGTGTGCGTCACCAATTGTTTGGGTCGTTCAATGTTGGACGGTAAGTCAGTGAGCCTATGTGGTGAAGTCGGGGGAAGCCTCCAGGCGGTATACTTTTGTCACGGATCTCCTTGTTTGACGACCCCGCAATGATATGATCGCAGCTGTCGGGATTCCATCCCTTCCACGAATGAGAGCTAATACACGAGCCAGTGGCCAACGACCTCTGCTCCCTTCCCCATGCACTAGGACGATTTCTCCAACTTGGGGATTTGGGCCGGACGTCCGCGGGGGCTTGTGCTCCAAGGATACATCTTCTTTTGAGCATATCTCACTGCTTTTTGGGACGCTCCTCTGAAAAATGCCCGCGATCGTGCGCACACTTCCCCCAAATGACGCCGTAGCACTTTCCCGGCGAGCGGGACCGGGCTGCCACTGTTCGTGGCGCGGCCCAGCTGCAGTCTGGCCACGACTGATCCGATACGTTGGTCAGCACTGCACAGATCAGGGCCGTTCCATCGAATGGCCGGCTCCATGGCTGAATTGGCGTGGGTTTTAACTGCCGGTGCATGCCGAACACTTCTTTGACTGCGCTGACCATGCTTCCACTTTCGGGCGGACTGATGAGCCAGATACGGATGACCAGGTCCAGGTACGGCTTTGAGACAGCAGTTTGGCGCAGTAAAAGATGTTTCAGGAGCTCCTGATTCGTTTTCATGCCTTTGCATGCATCGGAATTCGGAGCGCAGCTCATTAAAAGATGGTTGACGATCTCCATAGAGCAGGTGATGGGGACGAGACCTGACCTGTATACAGACAGACGTCGTGACTGACATACCCATTTCTGTGAGGCGCCGGTCCTCTTGTTCAATCATAAACTCCATTGTAGAGCTCAATGGTACCTGAGAGAAGGGGATGGTCGTGGCGGAACATGTAGAGCACCTCAACGGCATGCTGCAAATCTCGTCTCTGGCCACATCTTGAGGCCGAGGGCTTTTTGTTTGATCGTATCTCCGCAGGACATAAGATCAATCAAACACTTTCCGTAGGAGGGCCGTTGGGTAACCGCCGTCATAACATCTATTGTCTATTGAAGTTCTGTCTGTAGCCATCACCATTCGAGAATAATTGTGTTTTCTCTGGATGGGGGGGGAGGCCGACTCGCTCGCCCCAGCACTGAACACATGTCTGCCCTCCTGACCCAAACAGCCTGTAGCCTGTTGAATTGATGTGGAAACCACAGAATTCAACATCGCCTTCCGCGAACTGACATTTGTCCGGGTTGAGTGTGATGCCGTGCTGGTCACATCTCTGCAGAATCTGCTGGACGTGCTGCAGATGAGAGGCGTAGTCAGCATCGTAGGCCAGGACGTCATCCACAACCTTACACGTGCGCAGGATGTCGCCGAGCGCGGCGTCACTGCGCTGGTTTTAGACGTCACTGGAGCTGACGATTCTGATTGGGGCCCTCTTGTACCGGTAGCGGCCCCACGGCGTGTTAAACACGTCAGGTCCCTGTCTTCTGACCGGATCGGATCTGGTGGTACCCCGCCTTACTGTCCAGCTTTGTGAAGTACGCAGCGCCGGGTGAGACGGAGGCGACTGCGTCTTGACGCGAGCGGACCGGGTACGTCGGTCGCTTCACGAACAGGTTTAGTTTCGTGAAATCCACGGTCAGCCGGCAGTTGGACACTGTGCCGTCTGACGACCGCTTGGCCACAGGAACGATCGGATTTATTTATTTATTTATTTATTGCACTTCATCAGATCGTTCCGCTAAAATAGGGCTATTCTCCGATCATCGTCATGACAATATGCATAGGTATGAAAAAAAAACACACATACACACACCAGATAAATTGAGAGGTACAATGACGGCATAGCAGTGACAAGTACTCTATCACGGCATAGACCTACCCGACTGCATTACTCTGGCGCAGTAAGTCCTTCATCTTGGCCTTAAACGTTGCTACACTCAGACCAGCCAAGCCGTTTTGCAGCGCCATTCGATTGTACAGGGAGGCGGCTCGGTGCACAAATCGACGTTTGCCATGGTTGTTTTTCGCACGACATACGGCTAAAAGGTGCGACTGTCTGGTGTCTCGACACACGTGCTCATGGTTATAGGACATATAAGAACGCAGTACATCAGGCTTCCCCGACTTAAGAATGCCATGCATCAGTGACATGTCCACATGCGCTAAAAACTCGGGTACACGCAGCCATGCAAGTTCGTCTAGCACATCAGAAACATGATCAAATTTTCGCCGCCCGGAGATAACTCTGGCTGAGAAGTTAAAAACTTTCTGTAATCTGGCTATGGTCGTGCGATTGGCGCTACCGTATACAGGACCACAGTACCGCACATGGGACAAAACGAGAGAGTCGACAAGCCGAGGTAAAATAGAATGTGGAACAATGTGTCTGATGTGCATGAGACCGATAAGAATGCCGAAGCAGCGGTTGATGATGGTGTTGATGTGCGCTTCCCAGGTGAGCTCGGGGTCCATGACCACACCAAGGTTTTTGACAGTTCGCGATAGCGCAAGGACCTGACCCATAAACTCGATCTGAGGAGGCTCGTCGATCCGAGCCAGCTGGCGACGGTCACCGCACATGAGGAGCTCTGTTTTGCTGGCATTGACCATCATACCGTGCTGGAGAAACCATGTGCACAGCGTGTCCAACACGTTCTCCAGAGCAAGCTTCAGTTCTGGAAGCCGGCTACGAGGGCCAGTTATCGCAACCTGGGTGTCGTCTGCATAGCGAACGGCCAAGATGCGGAAGCCGTTGACGCTGGATGGAATGTAACAGCCGATGCTGTTGCTCACGATGTTGAACAACAATGGGCCGAGGCATGAACCCTGGAAGGTGCCGATGTTAATGGGCAAGGGCTCAGAAAGTCTGTCACCCACTCGTACCCGCTGTGTGTGTCCGGCCAGGTAGCTGCGGATCCAGCCCGTGGATATCTGGAGCTGTTCCAGGCTGGTCAGCAAGGTGGCGTGATCCACAACGTCAAAGCAACGGCTTAAGTCAATCAGAGTTAAAAGGGTGACTTCGGAATGGTCCATGCCAGAGAGTATGTGATCGGTCATAGCTAAAAGAGCCGTGGTAGTTGAGTGACGTGCCATAAAACCATGTTGATCGGGACTAAAGAGACAATAGTGTTCGAGGTAGTTGGAGATCTGCTGGTGTACTAACTTCTCTACGATTTTACATATGACGGGTACATTAGTGATAGGTCGGAAGTTTGATGCCTGCGAGGGCTCGCCTCTCTTATGGAGAGGGATGACAACAGCGCACTTCCAGCTGGAAGGGACAGACTCAGTGACTATGCTACAGTTAATAATTTGCAGTAAAAGATGACCGATGTAGTTAAAGCATGATTTTAAAATTTTGACTGGCACGTCACCCGGTACACACGGGTCTTTGTTTGGCAGGCTAAAGAGCACGGTGTGAAGTTGATCAAGCGTCACTGGGATGATGTTCAGCCTTCCCGTGTGGACGCGTGGGAGCCGAACATCAAGAGGGTGTCGATCTGAGCGCTCAAACTCTGCCATCACTGTGTCGCGAGTAGTTCTACCGATAGAACAAAAATAATCATTCAGCTCTGAGGCAGTGAGATCAACAGGGGACACTGACGGGCCGCGCTTAGGAGCGATAACAGACTCCAGCTCCTTGAACAGACGCGACGGAGGAGCAGCACGCACACGCTCAGTAATATCGTCACGCCGGTCCTTCCTAATTGCACGCTTAGCTAACGCGTTCAGACGCTGATAGGTGTCAGCGTCAGCGCACCGCAAGGCCTCCCTGCGCTGCCGCATGACGTCCAGCGTATCCTCTGTGACCGCTGGAGGAGCGGGGTTACGGACCTTAAACCTACGGATGGGTGCATGTCTATCTAATAAGCGTGTCAATGCATGAGCAAAAGCATCCCACTGCTGCTCACAGGAAGCATCACGTCTGACCAGCGCGCGCCAGTCAACTCCTGCGACATCAGCCAAGAACGCACGCTCATCGAACACCCGCCAGTTACGTCCTGTTCGGTATACAGGCTTATGTCGAACACGCGGTATGGATGAGTGAACAATGACGCGGCGATGATGGGACACAAAATGACAAGTCTCGATAAAGCATGCAGGAGGGTTATTAAAATCACACAAGTCACGTGATAATAGCACCACATCCAAGATGGACTGGACGTCACCTCTGAAAAAAGTGGGCTGGCAAACGACATTACACAGTCCGAAGCGCTCCTCCAGCTCGAGGAGACGACGGTGACCGGCGGGACTCGTGCGCGCGTCCGAGTTCAGGTCACCTGTCACCGCAATCTTCTGAGACGGGTGGGCGGCGAGTACGGCCTGCAACTGCTCCTCTATGTAGTCGTAGTCGGCATCCACCTGAGTGGCACTCGTTGAAGGTGGTCGGTAGATGCAGCCGATGGTGGTGGCTCTCTTCTTATTTAGCTTAACACTAAGCCACAGTGACTCGGCGTGCGACTGTCCAGATGGCGCTGGTGTAGCAATCCGAGCCGCCTGCAGAGTATCACGAAGGTAGACAGCGACACCACCTCCAGCCTTCTTACGTCCCAGCGTCCTGTCCTGCCGGTACAGCCGGTATCCCGGTAGGCTGACGAGGCGGTTCGGTGTCCCAGTCTTGAGGTTGGTCTCAGTGAAACAGTAGATGTCAGTGTCTCTCTGCTGAAGCAGAGAGACACTGCTTCAACTGTAACCAAGAAGGCCCTGCGAGTCACTCTGCATTTGTGCCACCTGACTTTCGATGAACTGTCTGCAACACTCTACGAGCTCTCATTTTTTATCAATCTGCGTCCACTCACCCTGGGTGATGGGGAAGACCTACTGACCCCTGCCCACCTACTGTTCGGGGTAACCACCATAGACGGTGTTCTGTGCCCGACGCTGAAAGAGTCCTCTATCAGCAGGGCCTGGCGGCACCAGAAACGGATGTGTAACCAGCTGACCCGGCGTTGGTGCGCCGAGTATCTCAGCGCCCTGCGCTGCTGGAGCACGTCACCTCGCGGTCGGCCGAATCGCACGCCTCACGTCGGTGACGTCGTCCTCGTGCACGGCGAGGGACCGCGCGGCCGGTGGCCGGCAGCTCGGGTGGAGAGACTGCTGGCCGGGCCGGACGGCCACGCGAGAGCCGCCGTCATCCACTTGCGTGGGCGGATGACGCGCCGCCCGATCAGCCGGCTTTTCTTGCTGGAGGCGGCAGCCTGAGCCGCACCTGTGTGATATCTGTCGCCGCGAAGTGCTGCTCTGATCTATGTGCGTCGCGTTTAGTTTCTTTGTGATGTCTGATGCGCTAGACGTTTGGTTTTCGAAATCTATCTCGATTTCGAGTGGGGAGTATGTCGCGATTCCCCCTCCCCGCCTCGGCTGGGCGGGCCACGTAACTCCATATGCCGTGAGTACCCCTCCCCCTGCCTGACACCTGAGCGGGCCGCCGCGGTCGTCGCATGGAAAGTTACCGGGTGTGTGGACTGTAAAACTGATAATGATTGGCTGTTTTCGACCAATGGTTTGGGCTGTCTGTCTACTTTTATTTGGCAGCAATGTGGAAGCCTGCACTGAACGACCGTTTTCCAATACAGTTCACTACCAGAGGTCCACCCGTTTGTACCGCCGACCGACCGAATCAGCGTTCGTAACCACCATTAATCACATAAGGCAGCCTTGAGGACCACGCCTCCGTCGTAGTGGCCACTCTTGTTGTTTGGCGAAGCCAGTATACGACAGCCTTGAGGACCACGCCTCCGTCGTAGTGGCCACTCTTGTTGCTCGGCGAAGCCAGTATACGACAGCCTTGAGGACCACGCCTCCGTCGTAGTGGCCACTCTTGTTGCTCGGCGAAGCCAGCATACGACAGCCTTGAGGACCACGCCTCCGTCGTAGTGGCCACTCTTGTTGTTTGGCGAAGCCAGTATACGACAGCCTTGAGGACCACGCCTCCGTCGTAGTGGCCACTCTTGTTGCTTGGCGAAGCCAGTAGATACTTGTTTCCAGCTGGGATGCACTTTTCGCGGACTTGCATCAACCTCGATAGAGAGAGGGAGAGAGAGAGAGAGAGAGAATGGATGACACCATTCTGTGCAGTGCTGGGGCAAGACATATTTAAACGAAGTTTTGATATGATTTATGAACATTCTCTATGAACATTTTTATCGTGGCCAATGTGTTGAATCAAAACCTCGAAGTACGAGTCCGACAGGGCCAGCATTAGAAAGGTCGTGCCGCAGTATTTTCTGAGGCGCGTTGCAGTGAAGAGTTTGGGCTGATCGAGCTTCAGCTCCTCAACGACAGCCTTGAGGACCACGCCTCCGTCGTAGTGGCCACTCTTGTTGCTTGGCCAAGCCAGTATACGACAGCCTTGAGGACCACGCCTCCGCCGTAGTGGACACTCTTGTTGCTCGGCGAAGCCAGTATACGACAGCCTTGAGGACCACGCCTCCGTCGTAGTGGCCACTGCTTGGCGAAGCCAGTATACGACAGCCTTGAGGACCACGCCTCCGTCGTAGTGGCCACTCTTGTTGCTTGGCGAAGCCAGTATACGACAGCCTTGAGGACCACGCCTCCGTCGCAGTGGCCACTCTTGTTGCTTGGCGAAGCCAGTATACGACAGCCTTGAGGACCACGCCTCCGTCGTAGTGGCCACTCTTGTTGTTTGGCGAAGCCAGTATACGACAGCCTTGAGGACCACGCCTCCGTCGTAGTGGCCACTCTTATTGCTTGGCGAAGCCAGTATACGACAGCCTTGAGGACCACGCCTCCGTCGTAGTGGCCACTGCTTGGCGAAGCCAGTATACGACAGCCTTGAGGACCACGCCTCCGTCGTAGTGGCCACTCTTGTTGCTTGGCGAAGCCAGTATACGACAGCCTTGAGGACCACGCCTCCGTCGTAGTGGCCACTCTTGTTGTTTGGCGAAGCCAGTATACGACAGCCTTGAGGACCACGCCTCCGTCGTAGTGGCCACTCTTGTTGCTCGGCGAAGCCAGTATACGACAGCCTTGAGGACCACGCCTCCGTCGTAGTGGCCACTCTTGTTGCTCGGCGAAGCCAGCATACGACAGCCTTGAGGACCACGCCTCCGTCGTAGTGGCCACTCTTGTTGTTTGGCGAAGCCAGTATACGACAGCCTTGAGGACCACGCCTCCGTCGTAGTGGCCACTCTTGTTGCTTGGCGAAGCCAGTAGATACTTGTTTCCAGCTGGGATGCACTTTTCGCGGACTTGCATCAACCTCGATAGAGAGAGGGAGAGAGAGAGAGAGAGAGAGAGAGAGAGAGAGAGAGAGAGAGAGAGAGAGAGAGAGAGAGAGGAAAAAAACATTGGTTTTGGATTGAACAGCCCTTGTTGTTGTTCCGACAGCCCAGGTTGTCAGTTGAGCAGCCTAGGTTGTTGGTTGGTTAGCCTAGGTTGTTGCTTCAGCTTAGGTTGTTGGTTGGACAGCCTAGGCTGTTGGTTGGGCAGCCTATGTAGTTGGTTGGACAGCCTAGGTTATTGGTTGAACAGCCTGGGTTGTTGGTTGGACAGCCTAGGTTATTGGTTGGACAGCCTAGGTTGTTGGTTGGACAGCCTAGGTTGTTGGTTGGACAGCCTAGGCTGCTGCTTAGACAATGAACAGCCAACTACTATTTTCCTCTTCACAAATAACTATCTTCATTTGTCTCAAAGTCCGTAAAAACAGAGTCGTCACCAACTGTTTACCTATTGAAAAAAAAAACAGAAACCGCTTCACGAATCGACCAAAGGGTACCGTCGCATCTGCTCTTTGGTCCTTGCCGTTGCCCACCTTTACCCAGGCCTAGATCCGCACCTCCAGGTCAGCAATCGTTTTGACAACCTTGTCATTTACGGTACTGTCCAGCTGAAGGTGAGACACCTTTTCTCGCAAGAAACAGTTGAGGTCATGGGCAGCCTTTCCGCTGCATATGTTAAACACATTACAGGCGACCCCCCACCGCACCACAATTTCTAGTTGCCACACAGCACTGGGCTCCAACGAAGCCCCTCTCACACCCTCCACGGCTAGTGCAACGGCCGGTGATGGTGTGGGTCGCCAGCACCTCTTGCCCACAAGCCTTGTGGTCAGAGCACACACCGCCAGATGCTGCTCTTCCATAGGTCGGTTGAGATTGATGGCCTTGAGCTGGGCCTTTTCAATATAGGTGTGGTTGTCGAGCAGCACCTGAGGGCAAGAAGCATGAATATTGCATCAGTAGAAATATGTAGAGCTTGAAACATGACATATGCTCGTCGTCTAGCTTTCTTGCAAAATTATGGCACCAAGGTACCTATATCACTGCATCATACTCAAATGATGTTTATGATTGTATATGAATCTGAATTTGGTCAGCATGCAGCCCAGGATATAGTATGGCACCTTGTCCAAAACAGTTTGGAAACAATACTGAGGAAAATGCGCTCATCCGTACACTTGTTTTAATAAATTACCTAACAGCCCTTGTTAGCTCTTGAGTAGCGGCAACCCATTAAGTAAAGCCAAGACAAAAGACACATTTATAGCTGTTATAGCTGTTCGGGAAATAGCTAATAGCTCACCACTGGCTCGGTGCTCTTCATTAGCTCACTACTGGTCCATAGCTCCGCCAATGTTTACCGATGGCTCATAGCTCCACGTTAGCTCACTGCTGCGCTGTATCACCAAGGTTGACCGGATCCATTGTGACAAGCTGCTCTTGTATGACAGAAAATAGATGAAGCTGATATGAGATGCGGTGATGACCTGATGGTAATGGTGACGTGATGTATGGGGAACTGATGTGACCTGATGTGACCTGACCTGATATGACCTGACCTTGTGTCACACTGTGCGATCGACGCCAGCGCCTGATGCTGGTTCGTGTTGTTTGTGTGCGTGTTTGCTGGTGTGTGTTTTTGTTTCCCGAAGGCTCCCAGTGTTCATATCCGTGTTTTTGACGGTGTGTGATTGGCGGCGACAAACAATACAAAAATGTGTGTTACCGCTTGATATCGATGGCCTGTTTTCAACAATGTGACCGATATATCGTACCAAACTCGATCATGTCGTACACGGTCGTCCATAAACAGCTTGGTTTGCGGTCGCCAAGATGAAAATAAAAGTTTCACAATGATACATAGTTGAACTGTGGGTTGAATACAAGGTATGTCCTGTGTATTGTACTAATGACGCCGATTGTTCATGATGTGTACCTATATTTGTATGTTGATGATGTTAATACAACGATTCAGAACATTGGACAACGGCGTCTCTTTACTTTTGGAATGTACAACCTTATTTAGTCAGGTGTGCTGTTGTGTACGGGCCAAATCTTCAGAGGGTGACAGAGGTACACTTGAAATAAAGGTTATCAGGAACTTTGATTGGAAAAGCGTAGTTTTTCCGTTCGTGGCAATACAACGACTTCTTATTCAGCGTTTTAGTTATTGCCCTAGCTTAAACTGTAATGCCAATCGTTCATATCACACATTGCCCGTTCGCCAAGCCATCTATTCAATTTAAGGCTGAAGCAGTCATTCAACAGCCGGCAAATCACATTTCCTGACTTGTGGAAAAGTCTGTTTCATGCACCAACAGAGTACCGAACTCATGTCCCCGTGAATATATGTACGTAGCAGTACGTAGCATACGGCGTGCCGAGCAGAGCTAGTTGGCATGGGTGATTGTGTCATGCTGAATTTTCTGGGCGTATTCATGCGTACCCGCGAGGTTGTTTGGACCGACCGTGCAGCAGGTGGTTTAGTTCATGATCTGACCAACGAGGCACCGAGGTACCGTAGCTGACTGTCCATGGTAAGTCACCATGGTAAGTCACCATTTCTAGGGAAGTAGGTATCTGTGGAGGGACCCGTAATCTGTATGTGGTAAACGGATGGGCACTCCATTGCACACATACAAATCCAGGTATCATTTTGTCACACATCATATATGTAGGCATAGGCACAGGTATCTATTTGTTGGGAATGTTAAAACCCAGCTCACTAAAGTGACCGCATTCGAACCTTGTTCACGTCTGTTCCTAGCTGTGCTCCTATGTATATCGTCACAGGCTCCACTCTGACCTCTGCTCACGTCCCGCTCCCGTTTCCAGGCACACTCACCGACCCCTGCGCCTGTCCGGACGGCTGGCTCCTCTGTGCCGGCCGCTGTATCTCCTGGCGAACGACGTCCGCTAGTTTCTCCTCGGCGCGGTCCGGGTGCCAGCAGATGGGCGCTCACCTGGCGACCGCTCGGTCCGAGGCCGAACACCAGTGTACCCTGGGCTCCAAGTACGGCTGGGTGGGTGCCACTGATGAGGCTTCAGAGGGTATTTATGTTGGTGAGGATGGTCTAGGGGTGAGGGCTATCCCCACCACCTGGTGGCAGCCGGGTGAGCCAACTGACAACAGTTAAGTAACAGTTAAAGGGACTATCCCACCTTTAACATCGGGTTTGAGTTGAGATAGCCAAGTTTGCGGCGAGGTTCAGAAACCACTATCTATCTAGGTTGCAACCCCCGCGGCCTCTTGGTGTTGAAGAAATTCGTTCCCTTCATTTGAAAATGGGCCTTGTACAAGGCCCTATCTTCAACATGGAGCGACCGTTAGTGTGACGTCACCTCGTTTAGTCATTCTGATTTAAATGGGTTTGTTCGCTGAAAAATCGCTTTAAAGTTGGTCTGAACTTTGTTGTGGTGCCTACAGAGTAAAAAGAATCAGCTTTATGACAGTAATGTGGCCTGGGGAAGGAGGTAATTTTGGGCTGTGACGTCACATATTTGAAAGTTTGTGTTTGGAATATGGGAAGCCTAAGATGTTTAATGAAAAATAAATGCCAGAACCGTGTTCCTGGTCATCCAATCTATAAAGTCGGGCACAATTTAACTGGTTTTAACAACATTTTAGAAGGTGGGATAGTCCCTTTAAGTAAAAATTTACCGATTGTTTTGGCTTTCCCAACCAAGAAACTACAGCGCCCTTGAACAACAAATTGTTTTAATTCACTACTCGAATAACACATAGCACCTCCTACTACTATGCCGGTGTGTCTGTGAACCCGCCGCGTCTCGCCAGTTGACGTCCACGGAGTCCACAGGAGCAGCGGCGGGACGAACGGCCGTCTTGGACGTCAGCTACCGCCCAAACCAGGGCGGTACCGAGCCAAGATTACTTTACTACCTCAGAGCTTTACTGCTGGGACCGAGCTATGTCTCGACGTTGCTATGTAGCTCTATGTAGCATAGCTGTATGTCCCGACGCTGACCGGGGCCCAGGGGAAAAACAAAACAGAATAAGGATTAAATCGCGCAGTGGCACACAGACTGGCGGATCCAAACAGGCGCTATTGGACGCTGCAGGGGCATATCCTCACTTCAAATTCCAAAAACGCCTCTATCGCAAGCTGAGCAGGAGACATCTAGGGGATGGTCAAGGCCTGGCGCTTGTTAACATTTTAGTACGTTAGGCCCTATCAACACTCAATGAACATTGAACAAGGATACAGATGGATACAGATATCCTGCGGATCCATATACTATCTTTATCATACCTCCAGCCCCATCCACGCAGTATTTTGGTGATAAAGCTAATCATCCCTAACCAGACCTGACCACTACCTATGACTAACCAAGTTCAACCGGTTGACTTCTATCAACTGATTATCAATCTTTAGAACGTTGAAGGCTTTAGAACGTTGCGGTGATGTAGCTGAAACAATTGTCCTGAAGTCAATGGTTGATTTTTTCTGTTCACTCCAATATTATGAGCTCTGGTATAATCACGACCACCACAGAGTCTTACTGCACTGTTCCATTTCCCCCTAATGTAAATCACAGCTGCCGTTCGTCAGGCCCCGGGTCTCCCGTGATATAACCCGTCTGTGTTGGCGGTATGACCACACACACATACTGCAGTGTCGCGGACGGTGTGGCGCCGGCATGGTGCACCGAGACAGGTCACCATGAACGGCCGGACGGTAATGCACCGGCACTGTGCACCACGGCTGTCTAGCCGTATAGAGACTGTATAGGATAGACTGTTTTACCACAGCCAATGGTATGTGAACGGCATGTTTGAAACAGCCGAGATAGGCAAACACCAAATATATTGAACAGATGAAACTATAAAACATCAACACAACGCTCCATGAGGCATACCATTGCAGTATGAGCGAGCCATTTATCGATAGGGTCCAGTAACACAAAGAATAAAACTAATCACAAGGTTATTTAATAACGTAGCGCAATGTCATCGAGTCGTGTGCGTGCGACTAAGTCCAAAATTGATCAAGCAGCATGCACCAACGCCCCTAATCAACGATCACAGCCAACAGTCACATTGTTGCAATAAGTTGATCCACCGGCAATATCATGCAATATAAAATCACAATAGGCTCGTAACAACCACCCCGCCAGTACAGCTGCACACACATCAGCTGGTCACCGTGCACCTCTCGCTGTGTTTCCTCAGTTTACTGGGCGCCACAAATCCCTTACCACACCGCTCACACCTGTGTCGGTAGTCGTGTGTGTGCCGGGCGATGACGTGTTTCCTCATGTGCGACTGCTGCGTGAACCGTGCCGGGCAGAAGGAGCACCCGTACGGCCGCTCCCTCGTGTGAGTCCGCATGTGTGTGGTGAGGTGCTGTCGTGTGACGAACCGGGCCGAGCACACCTGGCACCGGTGCGGCTTCACTCCGTTGTGTGACTGCATGTGTCTGGTGTAATGAGACAGTCTGTTAAACACGGCGCCACACTGCTCACACTGACGCACCTTCTCCCCGGTGTGGATCCGTCTGTGGGTCGTTAGGACATTGGAGTAATTAAACGCCTTCCCACAGACGTCACACACGTACGGTCTCAGGCCGGTGTGTATGCGGCGGTGACGGGTCAGATCACTGAGCTGAATAAACGTCCTGCCGCACTCGTCACAGCGGTGTGGCCGCTCTCCCGTGTGGGTGAGGCGATGGTTACTGAAATGATGCACATCGTTCGTCGAGTACTCGCACCGCTCACACTTGTGCCGTCCGTTCCTGCCGATGTGACCGTGCCATGTCTTCACATGCCTGTCCAGCCGCTCCTGTCCCAGACAGGCGTAGTCGCAGTGGACGCAGCGGACCGTGGAGCCACCTGGCGAATGATACTGATTACCACAAACCAGCATACATGGATGTATGTGCGTGCTATCAACATGTGACATCATGTGCATTTTGTTGAAGCTCATAGTTGCGCTTGTCTACTTATCTATTAGATGAGGCGGCCAGTAATATAGATGTCGCTCTAGTCAGTCTGCCTTTGGGGATGGCAGTCAGCCGCCCATGAGTCATGCCTCGCGGAAAAAAATGATATTTTTCATGTGTTTTACTGATGGGCCAATTACTACTGAACATTTTGTAATATATCTATTCTATCGGAGATGCTATATTCGGTCGCCCACCTGACACGAAGGCTGTTGGCGGCGGGGCGGCGGCCGGAGCCTTCCTGAACGTCTGCACATTGATGTTGAGCTCCCGGGCGTAGGCGTCTCCATAGTAGACCAGCAGCTCGGAGCCCTTCACAATCGGCTTGTACGTCCTGTGGCCATGACGAAAGGTGCAACTATGAGTCAGAAAACGACGAGTCAGCACTGAATTTTGAATCTCGTGCGCACTGATCGCGATAACAATTAACACGTACCGAATACAATCACTGCTGCCAAAAAGGGTCACAGTGCAATAAAAATTGACTTATCACGAATGACCACAATGGAAAGAGTAGTAGAGCTCCGCTGCTGTTATTATTACCGAGTAATGTTCCAATAATTCAACAGTTGTTTCTGACTGCAAAGTACCAGCGCCCCATGACCATATGAGGCCGCGAACTGTATAGCTGAATGACGGCAGCCGTGAGAAGCAGTGAACAAGTTTCTATAGGGCAAGGTCTGCGCTAGACACGTTCACCGTTACCTGTAGTACATCTGGCCCTTGTACTGGAAGGCGATCAGGTTCTGCTCCTGCTCGAAGCGGGCACAGTTGACCAGCCGCAGCCAGTTGCTGGAGCTCGAGTCGCCGGCGTTCACGTAGTGGTGCACGCGGCGACACTTTTTGATCTGCAAAACCGATAGTGTGCATCAGTCAATACTCAATGGCCGTTTAGCGTTTAATTACAACACAAGAAGTTAAGAGTCACTAGTTATCGGGGGTGTCAGCATCACAGAGATGTTGAAGACTGTACTTTCTCATCCATGACAGCAATGTCAATCAGACACCGGCTTTTCTAACATCAAACCAGTAATACGACTTTGGGTAACTGATTCATTTTATTCTCTTCATGTACCACACTAATGCAAATATCTGAAATGGTTCAAAAATGGTTTTCTCTCAATTTCCCTGATTTCCCTGGCTGGTTCCGTTTTTGTTGTTTCCCGATAAGCGCGATTGATATTTAGATTCGAAAATACATCCCACGCAGACCCGCCCCAGACCCGCCACTCTCTCACCTCCCAGCTGTAGCCCGAGTCGGTGGCCTGGCGTCGGTCGGCGGTGACGATACCCTCGTAGGGACCGAACCTCAGCCGCGCCGGCAGGTCCTTCTCCGTCCAAATGCCTGTATGGACCGTGGGAAATTCAGGAGTAACGGTGGTGAACTGTCATAGACTAAGCACAGCTGCGGCTCAGTCTGGTGAGGGCGGAATGTGAGCAGTCGCATTGTGAAATACATCTCAGAAAGCCATAATGTATAATAAGTTACAGGCAGGGTTGGCATTTTTGCCGGCAAAAACTAGTTTATGCCATTTGCCGGTTTAAACCGGTTTTAACCGGCAAAAAGTGGCAAAAACTGGCAAAAACTCAAAACCATTACAATGATTTCCCTAGACATGCATTTGAATTGGAAACATTCTAAGGGGGATTCAGTGAAAGTTGTATGCTTTCAAAAAGAAGTAACCTATTGACCATTCGACCAGTGTTTCATACAATTAAAACATTTCCATGGGCTTCCCGCTTTCCATTAGTACCTAACCAGTACGTCTTTTTGGGGCGACAAATGAGCCAGTGCAAGAGTGATTGCTGCACATGCTGAAGTGCGAAGGGGTGCCTGCCATTCATTTGTGCACGTGACGGCACCCATACTCACTGGTTCCTAACAGTATCAGTACAAAATTTGAGCTCAATCGACGCAGCCGTTCTCGAGAACTTGAAGTGTCGTCCCACACGTGCGCTCGTAGAAAGTTGATCCCGACTGACTTATCTGCGACACCCATACTAATCCGTCTGTAACGGTGTTCCAAATTTGAGCGCAATCGGCAGAGCCATTCTCGAGATCTGGTCGAAAGCGACCCCTGCACGTGTGCACCTGCAATAGGTAGCACCCTAACCGTGATGCATGGAAATGCCAAGATTCTTCGGAAATGCATTGTCTGTCTGACGGATGTCTACCGACATGCATAGACATTGCAGCCCGGGTAGCTAATGGGGCAAACTTCAGAAACTTAGCGCGTCTCTTAAACATCCCGAAATGCATTTGTTCATTTCAAATCAATTGCTTACCAGAAAAGTTGCAAGCCTTGACTACCTGAGTTTTTGCCAGTTTTTGCCAGTTTTTGCCACCAGGGTTTCTGCCAGCCGGTTTAAACCGGTAAAAACCACTGGCAAAAACCAGTTTTTGCCACCCCTTGCCAACCCTGGTTACAGGAAAGGGAGGATAGTCAATGTGGTTACCGAGAAATTGGGAGAGCTGAGGAAACTGAACGACAACAATTTATTGACGCTACAAAAGAGCAATATGTATCAAAACGGCCTCAAGGATCGTAAGGCAGTAACTCGGGGGATCTAAATCGGCAGGCCGGATAAAATAAAATAATGAGGATTTTACCGGTGTTGGCTCCGGGGATTTTGGACCGGCCCGGGTTCAGGAACTCGGGACGGGTCTTGATGTCTCTCTCAGGATCGCCAGTGTCGAACGGGACCTGTGCACGCGTGTTGCGATGATCATAATAACGTCCAATTAAACGTTGGTTTTTACTCAAATGACAGTTTCAAAAATAATTATGACGGAAGACTTTCCTACTGAAATGTTTAAGCGGGTATTCTAACATGACAAAGGGAATAAGTGCCCATCGAAAAGTTGTTTAATGTGAGAAGCGAGAATATAACGAGCAACGGTAACGTGAGCTGTAACAAATAACAATAGCTTACACACATCTGGCATCAACGTGGTTACCAGTTCAAGGTTACATGCTGACAAATGCCATAACATGTAAAAATGGACCAATAGAGCGGCACCCTCCCGAGTTCCGTACCTTGGTGTCGGGTACGACCTCCAGCGGACCGTGGACAGGACAGTCGCCCTCCCACTCGCGGTCACACTCGTCACAGACTGGAACAACACGAAATAGAGATTATCTCTACTTGTAAAAAGACTGAAGACTCGGAAAACAAGACCACGTATTGCGGCCGATATGACCGTATAATACACAGCAGAATGTGGAGACTGACAGGTTGAGTGTTGTTTGCTTATGAGACGGTAGCTGGTTACTCACAGATGTAGTCGTCGTCGTCCAGGTCCTCCTCCTCCCGGTAGTTGACCATGTTCCGGCGGCGTTTGAACACCTCCCGCTCGGGAGGCTCTGTGGAATTTGACATTACATCACGTCATGCCCGCACAGTCAATATTTTAACATACATAGCCACAACAGCACCAGCTGGAATAACATCCAGTTGCTATCGCATAAAGTGAAGGACAAAGCTTTTGGTCTCACGATAAACGCCAAAACCGATCGTGACCGTAAATGGTGTCTTTTCTAGGACATGCTATTCATACCAGCGACAATGGTGATTACGATCATTACCTTCTCCCAAGTCCTTGAACTCGGCGATGATGTGGTTCCACAGCAGTTCAGCTTTCGTGTCCACAGCGTGCCGGGCCCTGAAAGTCGCGTCAAACCATACATAAAATGGTCTTGGAGGTTCTTTTTTTTTGGCGATAAAAAGGTTCTTGAATCTTGCCTTGCAGAAGGTGTGCGGAAAGTAAACCGGCCGCCAAACAAACAGTAGATATCCGACCACAGACAATTCGCTTAAATGCAAACCCAAAGTGCCAGTCGTTGTAATTACAGCAAAATATCGCTAGTTTTATAGGTATCGCTAGATATAGATAGGTATCTTGAAATTTTCACAATAACACTCGCTGTCGTCACTTACTTGAACTGATCCTCGAGCGTAAAGCCGATGAAATCGTACGGCGGCGACGGCGGCCGGTGCGGAGACCGGTCCGCCTCCTTTGCTGCCCCCTCTGTGGTGACCGGCCGCCGCTCCTGCGACTGGACGTGCTCACCGCACACGGCCGAGGAAGCAGCGGGCGCCGTCTGAAATATAGTGACAGGTGCTGATGAGATACTCCAAGAAAGCCAAGCGATGACCTTCCAGCCTCGGGCATATTATTGAACGGGAAAAGACGTGATAACTAGCAAGTATAAGCAGAAATTACGCCCTTATTAAATACTACCGTATAATTACTACCTTGTCCTACAATAAACAAAACAGGTGAAAAGTGCTAATCTACCTCTCCGGATTACAATGTTACATGTCCCGTGCTTTAAAGAGAAGATAGCCACCACCAGCCCAACAGTTCCCCACCAACCTCAGCCGATGTCACCGTCGCCGTCCTCTTCACCGGCGGCTGGAACTTGCTCTTGGCGGCGCCACGTCGCACGGTGGAACGCGACCGCCGCTGGGCCGGCCGGACGCATCGCGACGGACTCCAGTCATCGTCGCCGTCGTCGGCCGACCTCGCTGGTCGAGGACGCTTCGGTCGGGCCGGCCGGGGCGGCGGCGGCGGTGCGCGCATGAACGACGGCGGGTGACCCGCGATTCCTGTGTGGGGACCGACACAAGCACTCAGCCGATAATGGAACACTTAACTGCTTCTCCTGGATTTCTGGCGGAGTCGTCAGCCATAAATGGAGGGCTGGGGCCGTGCTCTAACCAAATGACAGCAGTATTCGTGTGTATAGGCGTGGGGGAACTGCAGGGCTCGCTAACACCTTTACGGCGTGGCGGACATAGTGCCTGCTTTCCTCCCTCATAGTTACGACTGCCGTACCGTTCCAGTGGCAACGCCGATGAACAGTTTGGCTAATCGTACACAAAACGGGGCTTAATGGGCATCAGCTCCTAGGCACGCCTGTCTTGGTGGTGTAACTATGCGTAGCCAAACGCCGAATCAGATCACCACGGTGGTCAAATACTAAATAGAGCCGGGAAATCAAACCAAATCCTGTTACACAGCCAGTCCCGGGCCGACACAACAGCAAACTCTCATACCTGAGATCTGCATAAATTAGACGATTATAATCTTACCCTCGCTTTAGATGTTTTCACAGCCGCTGACGCATAGGATCGATTGGCCGCCGGCACCCTAGCTCACTTAAAGCAATTTAACCCTTGCCCGATTGGGTGGGGGGGTCAAACGGACCCCCTCTCGGTTTTCGCGAACAACTCGCGTAAAAACGGCCGATCACGACACAACTTCTAGTACCCTCGCGTTAAACAATTTCACACCTACCCTGACAATTTCATGACCCTGACCCAAATGACCTTTGACCTACTTTTCGAGACCATGTTTGGCCGGAATCGCGATTCGGTGTATGTGGGCTGGCATTAGCCGAGCGTTTGCAGTCTTTTCGTGGTTTTAAGCATTCAAACATGTGATATGATGCTGCTCCCATGCATTAGGGTGGGTGTCAAGGTCACCTGAAGGTCAGGTCAGGTCATCGACCTTTGATGACCAATGTCCACTTTTTCGAGTTTTACATGTTTTTAGGCTAGATTTGGGAGCTGAATTCGAAGTCAACCATTTGAACTATATGAAGTACTTTGGTGCCTCATAATATATTACGAAGCTGTCTGAGGCGGCTGACACCTACTACGAATACCCGGCAGGACCCCTCCTAGTTGAACTGACCTGACCCGACTTGGCCTAAATGCATGAAGACATCATCTGTGATCAAAACAAACATGACATTCGTGATCAGCACCCCGAAAACCCTTAGCAGCCACACTTTACGACGCTTTAACAGGTCCCGATTTTTCATGCTGTTGGGTCACTTCGTTAAAGGTAGTGTGCCAGCTTTCCTGGACCGTATGGAGTTAATGGCCCAGATAAGGAGAACCGGATTTTTAGAACTTATCCATACCTTCAAAACTCATGGAAACGTCTTAAATTCTTCAAATTTTGAGTACCCCAGTGCGAAATTCGCCCCGACGGGTTGTCGGTCGTACCCCAACCACATTTCACACCACTATGAACAATAAATGCACACACTGAAATCGCTATTACCGATATGCTCATCCTATCAAGTTTCGATAAACCCGTTCATCATCAGCTCCTGCGGTTTCGAACACGCCTGTTAGGTGGTGCGGTAGACCGCGCCCAAAGCCAGGGCCCCGGTAACGTGAGGTAGCCGAGTCAGGGCAGCGTGCGCTGACCCAAGCCGGAGCTGCGCGTCCTCCCGGTGTCATGTGATAGCCCGGGGCTGCCCGCGGGGATGCGGTAGACCGCGCCCAAAGCTGCGGCCCCGGCTTGGGTCAGCGCACGCTGCCCCGACTCGGCTACCTCACGTTACCGGGGCCCTGGCTTTGGGCGCGGCGGTGGTGGTGCGTCGGGCTGCGCGCTCTGACTTCGGCCAAGAAAAATGCGTCAGCTGATCATTGTCATTTCTGCCACTTGCGTGTGATGAAATGGGGCCATAACTTATGAGACGGCTTTTTCATATCAATTATTTTACATAAAATCATATTTCAAACCATAAGTAATGTTCGACAGCCAAATAAAAGAAACAATACCAATACAGGCTTACAGTTTAAGGCTCGACATTGTGTTGTCTACGATTAGACAGCTGATAACTCATTCCCGTACGTCGTATGGTCGTAACACTATAATGACCTTTGCTTATTGTCACATGTGCGCCGCATTCGCGATTGTTGCCGACGCCTGTTTGCAGGTGAGCCCACTACAGTTGTTATACATATCGAAAAACCGATAAGCTTTTAGGCGAAAAAGGCACTATTCCAGGCCCATTTTTGACTTTTTTTGCGATATTAGGTAAAAACAGAAGCTTCTTATCCTAGGAAAAATAAAATGGGAAATCTTTCAAAGGTGGCACACTACCTTTAAAGGTAGTGTGCCAGCTTTCTTGGACCGTATGGAGTTAATGGCCCAGATAAGGAGAACCGGATTTTTAGAACTTATCCATACCTTCAAAACTCATGGAAACGTCTTAAATTCTTCAAATTTTGAGTACCCCAGTGTGAAATTCGCCCCGACGGGTTGTCGGTCGTACCCCAACCACATTTCACACCACTATGAACAATAAATGCACACACTGAAATCGCTATTACCGATATGCTCATCCAATCAAGTTTCGATAAACCCGTTCATCATCAGCTCCTGCGGTTTCGAACACGCCTGTTAGGTGGTGCGGTAGACCACGCCCAAAGCCAGGGCCCCGGTAACGTGAGGTAGCCGAGTCAGGGCAGCGTGCGCTGACCCAAGCCGGAGCCGCGCGTCCTCCCGGTGTCATGTGATAGCCCGGGGCTGCCCGCGGGGATGCGGTAGACCGCGCCCAAAGCTGCGGCCCCGGCTTGGGTCAGCGCACGCTGCCCCGACTCGGCTACCTCACGTTACCGGGGCCCTGGCTTTGGGCGCGGCTTCTGCTCATCCTTTGTGGTGCGGTGGTGGTGCGTCGGGCTGCGCGCTCTGACTTCGGCCAAGAAAAATGCGTCAGCTGATCATTGTCATTTCTGCCACTTGCGTGTGGTGAAATGGGGTCATAACTTATAAGACGGCTTTTTCATATCAATTATTTTACATAAAATCATATTTCAAACCATAAATAATGTTCGACAGCCAAATAAAAGAAACAATACCAATACGGGCTTACAGTTTAAGGCTCGACATTGTGTTGTCTACGATTAGACAGCTGATAACTCATTCCCGTACGTCGTATGGTCGTAACACTATAATGACCTTTGCTTATTGTCACAAGTGCGCCGCATTCGCGATTGTTGCCCGACGCCTGTTTGCAGGTGAGCCCACTACAGTTGTTATACATATCTAAAAACCGATAAACTTTTAGGCGAAAAAGGCACTATTCCAGGCCCTTTTTTTTGCGATATTAGGTAAAAACAGAAGCTTCTTATCATAGGAAAAATAAAATGGGAAATCTTTCAAAGGTGGCACACTACCTTTAATGTTCAATTCAAATGGTTGCTTAATTCAAATTCAGCTCCTAAAACTAGCTTAGAAACATGTCAAACTGGAAAAAAGAACCGAGGTAATCAAAGATCAGTGACCTGACCTGACCTTCAGGTGACCTTGACACCCACATTAATGCATGTCACAGCATCATATCACATGTCTGAACGCTTGAAACCACGAAAAGACTGCAAACGCGCGGCTAATGCGAATCGACATCCACCGAATCGCGATTCCAGCCAAACATGGTCTCGAAAAATAGGTCATAGGTCAAAGGTCATTGGGGTGGTCAGCCGGGTCATAACATTTAAAGGGTAAGTGCAAAATTGATTAACGCGAGGGTATTGAAAGTTTCATGGCAATCGGCCGCTTTTTACATGAGTTATCCGCGCAAACCAGGGGGGGGGGGGGGGAGAGGGTTCGTTCGACCTCCCCCCCCCCCTATATATGGGCGAGGATAAACTTAGGTTCTCCAAATAGCCGTTCCGTATGGATTACACTTTAAAGCAGCTCCATCCTCCCGCTAGAGATACAAACTACCGAATAATGCACGTTTAATTCATACCATAATTTAATTCATGCTGAATACCGGCAACATGTTTACAGCTTGCTTTTCCGTAATCCTAGCACACCTTTTCCGTGGATTAACCCTCGCCCGTATTGGTGTTTTTCCAGCCGTGAACGTAACGTATAAGGGGGGGGGGGGAGCGTTGGACCCTCCTTGCCGTTTCGCCCCTGATTGAGCTAGAGTTTCGCGGTAAAAACGAGCATGTAGTTGACACCCACCCTAATGCATGGGGCCGGGGCAACATCATATCCCATGTTCATGTTTGAACGCTTGAAACCACGAAAAGACTGCAAACGCGCGGCTAATGCGGCGTATGTCGGCCCGACATACGCCAAATCACGATTCCGGCCAAACATGGTCTCGAAAAGTAGGTCACAGGTCAAAGGTCATTTGGGTCAGGGTCATGAAACTTTAAGGGTAGGTGTAAAATTGATTAACGCGAGGGTACTGAAAGTTTCGTCGCGGTCAGCCGCTTTTTACGCGAGTTATTCGCGAAAAACCGAGAGGGGGTCCGTTCGACCCTCGTTCGACCCCTCCCTAAGTACTGATACGGGCGAGGGTTAACGACACCTCTATACTGATACCTTTAACCCTATTAGTGGCAGGCTCCTGGCTACCCCCTATTAGTGGCAGGGGGGGCTGTTTACGACCCCCCTTGATATCTCGAGATCTAACCGGCCGATTTTCAAAATTCAAACGGCATTCGATTTCGCTCAACGAGATCTACATTTCTAAAAAAATAAAATTAAAAAATGTCAATAGGGGGGTAGAGGGGGGTAAAAACGGGCAAATTGCAGATACATTTTAGACTGTTTATCACGGCCAGGTTTCTGAACCAATCTTAATGCAACTTTTGCCGATCGATAGAGAATGAACCAGGAATTCACATGGATCCTAAAAATATGCATTTTCAAAAATCATAGGCGGATACAGATCATTGAGATTGGGGGTACACAAAAAGTATAGTAAATAAGGTTTTTGTTGGTACTGTTTCTAAAAAGGGTGGCAACGGTCTTGTTATGTTACAATTTTCTTATGAGAGAACGACTAAAATTGTATTGGTCATGCATAGGCGGTGTCAGGGCACCTATGTTGGGAGGTAAAAAATAACCCCCCTTTTTGGACGCCTGGATCCGCCTATTATAGCAAAAACGTGTCAAAAGAGGATGCACAATAACTTTGTATATGTAATCACATGATACCTTTCATTCACTGTTCGTAAAACTGGTGCAGCATCGTGATCTTCGCCCAAATGACTCGCTTCACGAATAGGACCCCCAATTCCCAGTGCTCTGGAGCCGCCCCTGGTAAAGTTATGAACTTGAAATTTTCAGGGAATGTGCCCAATTTAGTTTTAGGAAAAGTCAGAAAATTTCAGCATCGTAGCTTCAGCGGTTTCGGAGATATTCCCGAAAAACCTGAGGGGTGGATAAAAACAACCCCCCTGCCACTAATAGGGTTAAAGATTCCTCGTTGATGGAGCTACACAGTACACGATTACTCGGCCAGAAACTGACGGGCTGTTTGCCATTGGTTTTGTTTTGTAGGGTTAAGGTTCGACGAGACATTCATTAACCCTATTAGTGGCAGGGGGGGGGGTTGTTTTTATCCACCCCTCAGGTTTTTCGGGAATAACTCCGAAACCGCTGAAGCTACGATGCTGAAATTTTCTGACTTTTCCTAAAACTAAATTGGGCACATTCCTTGAAAATTTCAAGTTCATAACTTTACCAGGGGCGGCTCCAGAGCACTGGGAATTGGGGAGTCCTATTCGTGAAGCGAGTCATTTGGGCGAAGATCACGATGCTGATGTATTATCACTGTATGCACCAGTTTTACGAACAGTGAATGAAAGGTATCATGTGATAACATACACAAAGTTATTGTGCACCCTCTTTTGACACGTTTTTGCTATAATAGGCGGATCCAGGCGTCCAAAAAGGGGGTTATGTTTTACCTCCCAACATAGGTGCCCTGACACCGCCTATGCATGACCAATACAATTGTAGTCGTTCTCTCATAAGAAAATTGTAACATAACAAGACCATTACCACCCTTTCCAGAAACAGTACCAACAAAAACCTTATTTACTATACTTTTTGTGTACCCCCAATCTCAATGATCTGTATCCGCCTATGATTTTTGAAAATGCATATTTTTAGGATCCATGTGAATTCCTGGTTCATTCTCTATCGATCGGCAAAAGTTGCGTTAAGATTGGTTCAGAAAACTGGCCGTGATAAACAGTCTAAAATGTATCTGCAATTTGCCCGTTTTTACCCCCCTCTACCCCCTATTGACATTTTCTTAATTTTTATTTTTTGGAAATGTAGATCACGTTGAGCGAAATCGAATGCCGTTTGAATTTTGAAAATCGGCCCGTTAGATCTCGAGATATCAAGGGGGGGGGTCGTAAACAGCCCCCCCCCCCTGCCACTAATAGGGGTAGCCAGGAGCCTGCCACTAATAGGGTTAAGGCTGCGCGTATACAGCATACGCAGCCTTCATTAACCCGGGCCCGGCTGGGGGTCCTGGATTTCCACGCCCTGGGCCTCGTTTCATAAAGCGAGTCCGTAACTTACGCCGGTTTTTGGGCTTGTATTGCAAGTGCATGTGAAGTGATAAATTTATTTCCCCTTTTCCCTTCTGTTCTTGTTTGCAAGATAAATAAACTCAACGATTCAAATTATCGTCATCGCTTCACAATCACATGCACTTGCAATACAAGACCAAAAACCGGCGTAAGTTACGGACTCGCTTTATGAAACGAGGCCCTGCTGGGGGGGGGGGGGTTGAACACCCCCCCCCCTCTAACTCGGCTCTTGGGCCACGTAGCGATACGCGAAAAGCGGCGTTCGAAAGAGCGCCAAAGATAATGACGAAATCACTTCGGTCACTTTTTTGGTCAGGTCAAATGTTAGGTCACCAGAGGTCATTGAAGGCAAAATTTCGCCGATTTTCAGGTCGAATGTCGACAATTTCCAGGAAGCCAACGCATAACTCGGGAACCAATAGAGCTAAAGCGCCGCAGAAAAGCGCATTCGATAGCCCTATTAACCCTCGCCGGACCTATTGGTTTTCTACATACGCGCCGGCCGAGGGGGGGGGGGGCGGGTACGACCCCCCCTCGCCGTTTCGCCCCTGGTGGAGCTAGCGCGTCGCGGAAAAAACGACCGTGTGCGCCGTTACGAGACGCAGAGATTTGTACCCGATTTTAAGGTCCTAGGTCAACCGGTGACCTCTGAGGTCAGGTCAAGTGCCCCAGGGTACGGTTCAGTTTTTGGTGAATAACTTCGCAAAAAACGGCCGCAGAGCCGCGATTTTGGCAGCATCGTGTTCGTCTCGCTCAGGCGCGTCGAATGATATACTTTTTGTTCGGGTCAGGTCAACTTGGGGTGTTGACCTCAGGTCAAGGTCAGGTCAGCACCCCCAGGTCACGAAGTTGGTCGAAAGAGGTCATGTCGCATATCATTCGATTCGGTAGGTCTTCCTGAGTCCATTGGTGGCTTTCTCGACTCGCTAGCTCAATTTGATCGGGAGTTATTGACGAAAAACTAATATGACCTTGATGACGTCATAAATGACGTCACGGAAGGTCAACATTGCAAAAGTGACGCATCTAACCTTGCAAGGAGTGCATCAAATCACGATTCTGTGTGCTTGAGATAGTTGGAGATCGTTCCCGGCGCCAGAATAGCAGTTTTCATTTTTCCCCATTGACTTATAATGGTGAGGTCACGAAAATGACCTGACCTCATATGACCTTTAGGAAAAATCCGAGATATACAAGTTGTGAGACTCATAATGGATACTAGATCCTGCAAGTTTCATTTCCCTGTGACATCTCCTCTGGCAGTGAGAGCGTTGCGAAGTTGCGACATCTGAAGACCGTGCAGAGGTTCACTTATGACGTCATAGGTCAGTGACCTGACCTGACCCAAAAATGCGGTTGGTGTCAAAAGATGCGGCTTGGATCAAAGGTCAGGTATGCCAAGTTTCAGCTCTCTATCGCCAGCGTGTTCGGAGCTATCGCGAAAAAACCCTATGGGGGGGGGGCGGCACCCGCCCCCCCCCCCTCGGCCGGCGAGGGTTAACCCGCGAGTTGCTGGGGGGGGGGGGGGAAGTAACGCCCCCACTTTTTTCGCCGGGCCATAGCATAATAACTATTAACTAACTAATAACTCGCGTAAAAAGCGGCCGATCGCGACGAAACTTTCAGTACCCTCGCGTTAATAAATTTTACACCTACCCTGAAAATTTCATGACCCTGACCCCAATGACCTTTGACCTGTGACCTACTTTTCAAGACCATGTTTGGCCGGATCCCGATTCGGCGTATGTCGGCTCGCATTAGCCGCGCGCTTGCAGTCTTTTCGTGGTTTCAAGCGTTCAAACATGTGATATGATGTTGCCCCCATGCATAAGGGTGGGTGTCAAGGTCACCTGAAGGTCAGGTCAGGTCATTGACCTTCGATGACCTCGGTTCACTTTTTCGAGTTTTACATGTTTCTAGGCCAGTTTTTGGAGCTGAATTCGAATTTAGCAACCATATGAACATTTACGAAGTAGTTTTGGTGCCTTCGTAACATGTTACGAAGCTGTCAGAGGCGGTTGACACCTACTAGGAATACCCGGCAGGACCCCTACTGGTTGACCTGACCTGACCTGACCCCACCTGGACTAAACGCATGAAGACATCATCTGTGATCAAAACTAACATGATATTCGTGATCAGCACCCCGAAGAACCCCATTGCAGCCACACTTTACGACGTTCTAACAGGTCCCGATTTTCCCGACTTTTGGGTCATTGACCTGACCTGCAAGGTCAACCAATGACCTAGGACCTTAACCCGCGCCCCACTGGGGTCTGTGTATAACACGCCCTACTGGGGGGGGGGGCTATTCATAGCCCCCCCCCTCCTAACTCCGAAACTACTGGGCCGATCGTCAAAATTCAAACGGCGTCTGATAGCCCCGGAAAAACTGTCGAGCGAAACCTAATTTCATTTACCTCGAGGTCACCGATGACGTCACAGGTCAGGTCAAAGTAAAAATTATTAGCACTTTGGCTTGTTCACATTTTGGGCTCTGGCCGCCGTCTTACAAGTAAGATCAGGCTCATTTTTGGTTTCCACACTCGTGAACAGATGCTCTAGATACCTTGAGGGTACCAAACTTGTACTTTGATTTTCAGGTCAGGGTCAGGTCATCACAGGTCACGAAAATATTATATCATGCGTCGGTCACGTGACACATGTTTTATGGTCCATTTAGGCCATAGATTTCGAATTTGATGTCGTCTATGTCATTCGAGGTCATTTTGAGTCGAATTTAGCTTAGGTCAGGTCACTTTCAGGTCAAAAAAGGTCAAATTTTGAAGTTGAAATTTTTCAACAAAAAGGGTGTCTATTGGATGCAGTTTGAGCTCAGAAACACGATGGTGCCATTTATATTGGTGTACGATGCCAAATACGTACTGAAAAATTGATTTGAAAAATTAATAATTGTGAATTTTTTGCAATAATGCGTATAACTTGGCCATTTTTGAAGATATTTAGCTAAAACTTGCTACAGTTAGTCATAATCATGCGTTCTGTCACATATATTCCGGTTTTTTTCGAAAAGTCAAAAATCTTTTGAAAAAAATATAAAAATATAAATTTTGAATATTATTATATAAAATTTTCGAAATTTTCAAAATTTTGAAAATCCGAGATAGCAGTTTGATAGCGCGATCAATTCTGAGTTCTTTCATGCAAAGAAATTGGATCTAGCTTAAAAACTGAGCTCTTGGGAGCGATTGCCGTGGTTCAATGTTTTGCGTCGAAATCGGACGAACATGACGTCACTTTGACGTCATTTCCGGCCGACCTATGGTAGCTACGAAGTTCAAATTTTGACACAAGGTGTCAAATTGATGCAGCCGAAGGTACTGAAAGTTTGTCGTCGATCCGTCAAGCGGTTTGGAAGTTATTGCAGAAAAACGGGAGGGGGGGCTATAAATAGCCCCCCCCCCCAGTGGGGCGCGGGTTAAAATTAGGTATCATCGGCTTCCTCTCGTCACGGGCAGCACGCTCGTTTTTTTCCGCGAAGCTCTAGCTCAATCAGGGGCGAAACGGTAAGGGGGGTCCGTTCCCCCCCCCCCCTTATACGTTCGCGGCTGGAAAAACACCAATACGGGCGAGGGTTAAACATATAAAAACGTAAAAACTGGGTAGCTCTGACTCACCGAGTTCAGATAACTTGTCATAGTTGGACTTCATGTTACAATAAACTTGCTTCTCGAGATCACTTAGGGCTTCCCAGGCGTCCTCGGCAAAAAACTGTCGTATGTGTCTAAACTTCCCATCTTCGACTTCCATCTTACGATATAATCAACGGTCGCAGCAGCAAGCAAGGGCAAAAACAACACAATCGCGATATTATAGGAGCTTAAATATCAATCTGTTGCTTTCCAATATAGATCCAAGCGATCTAATTTAATTATACCCTATGTTTCAAAAGCCTCTTCTTGGCTTCCTGCCCAAAGCCATATATTTCCCAGATTTCCATTTCCTGCCACTTCCTGCTTCTTGTTTGTTGCTGTTTACATTCCAATTCATCTTCTGCTTGGGACGATGCATTCAAGGTTTCATAGAAATAAATCAAATATTTATTGAGGCAAGATTCCCTTTCTCTTCCATTAAGTTACTATTTTCTTTATTATCCTGTAATTTTGTCAAGATGATGTAGTAAAATTTAAAATAAGGATGAAAAAATTCACCAGGAATATCACAAGAAAGATTGTAAATTTGCCATGAATAAAGTTATCAAAGAGTTTTACGACAAAATTGCACATGCTATTACAACTTTTGCAAATTCTAAAAGGGCATATGTACTTTAATATGGTTTTCCCTTATTTAATGGCTGCTTATTGACTTGAAGTATGCATCAAATGGCATCAAATCATAAAAGAAACCTTGCATAGTCTTCAATGACTTCATTTATGTTTGACAAATTCAATGTGCATTTTACGCAAATTTCACGCTAGGTTGATGCCAAGTTGATGATAACATTAACAACGCGTTTTGAACGTTCACGTGCGTTTTGAGTGGTTTTCGGCGCGCGTGTTGGTGGTTATTGTTGTATGTGGGTGTGGTGGGTGTTTCTCGATGATTGTTGTGAATGGCAAGATTCTTTTTATTTCTCAGTTCGTATTTCCGAGCCGTATGTTAATTTTTACCAGCTAAAATTCAAAGGTAACCCATGGAGCATCCGTCAAATTGCGCTGCAAATGTCGCGGTTGCGTCATATATATCTGAGGGCTGTTCACGGTACATAGAATACTAGGTAACACCGGTTTGTCCGCTCAACACAGGGCCAATGGTGACCACTTTCTTCAGCTGACGTCTGTGACCTTGAGCTGACCTAGGATGATAAACAGCTGACAATTTAGGCCATTTGGAACTCACTTGACAGTTGAAGAGCGTCATTTAAAATATAAATGTTTGTCAGATGCTGGCAAAAGATATTATTCACCAGTCATTTTTCAAGCACATTCTGTCATAAATTAGCTGACTCCCTCTGGTCTTCCACACGGCAGAAAATTCAAGTGCAAATTCTGCAGTCTTGAAGTGAACCAAACGCTATGATACACATGTTCGTTTCTCTCAGAGCACAACGGGAACTGCGAGAAAACAAGAGAGAGTCGGACTCTACAAATCAATGAATTTGGAAGAAAAATAGCTGTATTTTTTCCTGTAAAAATGTTGACTTTTAAAACATTGGCCATCAACTTTAAAATTGCCCCCAAATCTGAAAATGTGTGAATTGACAAAACAGGCAATCTTGCTGTTTTTACCCAAGTTTGCTCATGATTGAGAGAGATTCGATGCGAAAATGCACCGATATATTCTTCTGAAAGCGAGGTCTCGATCAGTGTATTAATTTTGATTTTTAACTTAACGCTTGTCCCACTTTTCCTCCCAAGAAAATATTTTTGTCAATTTTTCAATAATTCTTTTATGCGTCATTGCTTTAAAAATAAAGCGAGTCGGACCGTAATTCTTTCAAAATGACTGATCGTGCTCAATATCTATCGGAATATACCAACAGATTGGCCAGACTCATTGGCTAAGTATGTTTAAATTGCATTTTTCTTACTTTCTGCAGATTTTCCTGCAAAATTTTACTGTAGTTTAAGCTGCGTTTCCTGCAGATTGTGTTCACAGACCAATGGGAGACAAGTATTTCTTCATCAACAGGTTCATTCGCCATCAATTGGTCTAGCGGGTGTTTTTCGCATGCGCAGCTTATGTCACAGCTGCGTAAGAACACGTTCGCTATAAATCATTGTGGATATTTCTTTTCGGAATATCAATATCACAGGGTCAATATGTTTCGTGAGATTTGTGACGGCGTGATTATCGTCATTAACTAGTTACTTGAAATGAGATTTTAACGGGGAGTGGTGTAATGCCCGCACGACTGTTGACTTTCATTGTAATTGCCTGAGCTGGTTCCTGGGCCGCCTCAGATAGCAAGATGGTGTGTCGGGTGTGTCAAGTATCTTGACCTGACAGGAAGGTGGGTACCCTGACCCCTAACTCAATATTAATCTCAGATGAAGCCCGTGTGTATGTCTTAGAGCTTGTTTAAGTTTTAACCTCACCTACATATAACCTAACATAATTTGAAATCAAATACCTAACCAGACATCATAGGGCATTGGTAGAGCAGACGTCACACGAAGGGTTGCCACTCAAGTCACCGCTGAAAAGTCTCTAGAAGGTCTCTAGGGCTAGTGATTTTAACCTCGCAGCACGCAGGGGCGGCTTCAGGTACGAAATCTAGGGGAGCACAGCCGGTCGGAAAATGCCACGGAGGGTGCAGCCACAGGTGCAGCTACAACAGCTCACTGACTCACTGCAAATGCGAAGGTCACGGGTTCGAATCCCACCATGGCGCTGACTTAGTGGCCGACTTTATCGTACTTTTTCGAGTTTTAGGGGTCGAGTTCAGCAGCATGAATGGTGCTACAGCCCACTGACTCATTGCAAATGCAAAGGTCAGCGGTTCGAATCCCACCATGGCGTTGGCTCAGTGATCGACTTTATCGTACTTTTTCCGAGTTTTAGGGGTGGAGTTCAGCGGCATGAATGGTGTTACAGCCCACTGACTCACTTCAAATGCAAAGGTCAGCGGTTCGAATCCCACCATGGCGTTGGCTCAGTGATCGACTTTATCGTACTTTTTCCGAGTTTTAGGGGTCGAGTTCAGCAGCATGAATGGTGCTACAGCCCACTGACTCATTGCAAATGCAAAGGTCAGCGGTTCGAATCCCACCATGGCGTTGGCTCAGTGATCGACTTTATCGTACTTTTTCCGAGTTTTAGGGGTGGAGTTCAGCGGCATGAATGGTGTTACAGCCCACTGACTCACTTCAAATGCAAAGGTCAGCGGTTCGAATCCCACCATGGCGTTGGCTCAGTGATCGACTTTATCGTACTTTTTCCGAGTTTTAGGGGTCGAGTTCAGCAGCATGAATGGTGCTACAGCCCACTGACTCATTGCAAATGCAAAGGTCAGCGGTTCGAATCCCACCATGGCGTTGGCTCAGTGATCGATTTTATCGTACTTTTTCCGAGTTTTAGGGGTGGAGTTCAGCGGCATGAATGGTGTTACAGCCCACTGACTCACTTCAAATGCAAAGGTCAGCGGTTCGAATCCCACCATGGCGTTGGCTCAGTGATCGACTTTATCGTACTTTTTCCGAGTTTTAGGGGTCGAGTTCAGCAGCATGAATGGTGCTACAGCCCACTGACTCATTGCAAATGCAAAGGTCAGCGGTTCGAATCCCACCATGGCGTTGGCTCAGTGATCGACTTTATCGTACTTTTTCCGAGTTTTAGGGGTCGAGTTCAGCAGCATGAATGGTGCTACAGCCCACTGACTCATTGCAAATACGAAGGTCACGGGATCGAATCCCACCATGGCGTTGACTTAGTGGCCGACTTTATCGTACTTTTTCGAGTTTTAGGGGGTCGAGTTCAGCGGCATGAATGGTGTTACAGCCCACTGACTCACTTCAAATGCAAAGGTCAGCGGCTCGAATCCCACCATGGCGTTGGCTCAGTGATCGACTTTATCGTACTTTTTCCGAGTTTTAGGGGTCGAGTTCAGCAGCATGAATGGTGCTACAGCCCACTGACTCATTGCAAATGCAAAGGTCAGCGGTTCGAATCCCACCATGGCGTTGGGTCAGTGATCGACTTTATCGTACCTTTTCCGAGTTTTAGGGGTCGAGTTCAGCAGCATGAATGGTGCTACAGCCCACTTACTCATTGCAAATGCGAAGGTCACGGGATCGAATCCCACCATGGCGTTGACTTAGTGGCCGACTTTATCGTACTTTTTCGAGTTTTAGGGGGTCGAGTTCAGCGGCATGAATGGTGTTACAGCCCACTGACTCACTTCAAATGCAAAGGTCAGCGGTTCGAATCCCACCATGGCGTTGGCTCAGTGATCGACTTTATCGTACTTTTTCCGAGTTTTAGGGGTCGAGTTCAGCAGCATGAATGGTGCTACAGCCCACTGACTCATTGCAAATGCGAAGGTCACGGGATCGAATCCCACCATGGCGTTGACTTAGTGGCCGACATTATCGTACTTTTTCGAGTTTTAGGGGTCGAGATAAGCATTATGAATGGAGCTACAGCGCAATGACTCACTTCAAATCCAAAGGGGACGGGTTCGAATCACGCCATGGTGTTGACTTAGAGGCCGACTTTATAGTACTTTTTCGAGTTTTAAGGGGTCGAGATAAGCAGTATGAATGGTGCTACAGCCCACTGACTCGCTTCAAGCCCTTCCAGGCGCCATTGTGAGGGCCCTCAGAAACACTGGTGTGGGCCGTGGGGGCATAACAAACAAGTGTGGGGCCCTTACAGCTGATCCTCATAAACCTTCAAGGGCCCTCAGAGGCCGGCGAGGTCCTTCAGAACCTGGGGTGGGGCCCTTCTGGAGATAAGTGTGGCTACATAAGAGCCCATGACGTGTTCTCAAAAGCCCCGTGGTGTCCTTTCACTCCTTTCCAGTTGAAGCGTGGCCAGCGCGGACCCTCTGATGTCAATTGGCACCGTAGGGCCCCTCGGGCCCAAGGGGACCCTAAACCATATAACGGACGCGTGCCCCTCGCCTCCTAGCTATGCCATTAAATCCAAGTGATCAGGGGCCCTTTAGGTAATCAGGGGCCTCTCAAGTGATTGCAGGGGCTTTTCAATTGATCAGGGGCCCACCAGGTTACCGTGACCAGGGGACTCTCTGATAATCAGGGGCCGTTTATACCAGGGGCTCCTCGGTCAACTAAGGACCTTCATGTGACTGCAGAGGCCCTTCAGATAACCAGGTACTCCCCGGATAAACATGGGCCCCTCAGGTGACCAGGGCTTCTTCAGATGACTGGCCAGGGGCCATCCAGGGGATCAGGGGCCCCTTGGGTATCTAGGGGCCCCTCAGATAACTACGGGTCCCTTAGGTAACCAGAGACCCCTCGGGTAACCAGGGGCCCCTGAGCTAACCAGGGGCCCTCGTAACCAGGGGTCCTTTACCAGGAGTCCTTCAGATAACCAGGTGTCCCTCAGGTAACCAGGAGCTCAACGATCTCGGCCCAATCGACCTGATCGGAGCGCGCAATATGGAGTCACCTAAGTGTTCGCGGTGCCTCGCCGCCGTCGCCGTTAACCCGCGTGTAAATCACAGGCGATAAGCGAGATCGACGATTCAACGGAGCAATTAGTGAGAATGAGAAGCGGTGGGGGAACAACATCGAACGAGAATCACAAAAATCACGAGAACAACATCAACAGCAAGAATGGAAAAGCAATCATTAGCACGTACAATCAATGGCGCGGCGGAGAGAAAATGGCGAAGAAGCACGTAGGAGAGAATGAAGTTTCTGGCACTAGGCCAGGCCGGGGGTTAAAGTTGGTAGAAAAGTTGCGCGTCATTGAGGAATGCGAAGAGTTTTTCGAGGAGAAGTGGATGGTCGTCTCCCAGGAGAGTGGGGAGATCCAGGTTGAGGCCATGTGAAGTAATGTATTGAGTTATGTGTCGCCGGTGATGGTGGAGGTGTGGGCAGTGTAGTAGTATGTGTTGTATGGTGTAACAAGTGTGTGGGGTGCAGTGTGGGCATGTTGGTGGGGGGTGCTCGGAGAATTAGAAACCGGTGTGTAGGGGAAGCGGGGGGAGCACCGCCACCTTAAGCATTTCTGCTCACCGAGCTGATATGCGTAGTAAAAACGAAGCTCTTTTGCATTCATGTGAAGTTAGGGATGTTTTCCTACATGTTGGCAAAGTTTCCAGCGCTCCATTATAAAATTAGGCTACTTCACAGACGTCGAAAACAAGTCCTGCATTTTTCGTCCTCCAAAAATGTGCGGGTAGCACCGCCACCGATGGTGGTGTTATCCACATATCGGCCTTACGGTGACAGCCGCCCTTGGTAGCGTTACTGCTGTCTTAAATAGTAACTCATACTCATATAAGACACACAAGAGTTGGTTGTTAGTTTGCCACAGATCAGACTGTTTGGTGCGGACAATATGCATACAAGGCCTGGCCCCGAATTCAGCCCAGATTCGGGACACCTCCGATCAAGCTGAAACGCGCACACAATGTAGGCCATGACATGCCCAATCCACATTCCGAGTCATTCGGCGGCACTCCTAGCCGTTTGACCTACAGAGGTCAGCAAAGGTCACGTGGCCCAAATTTGCACAGCAGATTATGGCCCACCCAGTAGAGCTAGAGCGCTAAAAATGGCCCCAATCGACTCGCCAGCATCTAATCTTACTTTCCCAACACTCATTTGACCTGTCAAGGTCATGCGATGACCTAAGGTCATTTGTGGGCTATGTCGAAAATACACTTGCACAGCAGTTTTCGAGTAGAGGAATTGACCGAATTCCGAATCAAAGCACAGCATCGGGTAGCCCATAAGCCGTAGTAACTTTCCTTCAAAACCGCTTCTCGATATGTGACCCCGTTTGACCTCGGCAGGTCAAAATGTACAAATAAACGACACTCCATACGTCGCAGCCCGGATTCAGCCCAGATTCGGGACATCTCCGATCAAGCTGAAACTCGCACACGATGTAGGTCCTGACATGCCCAATCCACAGTCTGAGTCATTCGGCGGCACCTCCAGCCGTTTGACCTACAGAGGTCAGCAAATGTCACGTAGCCCAAATTTGCACAGCAGATTGTGACCCACCCAGTAGAGCTAGAGCGCTAAAAATGGCACCAATCGACTCGTCAGCATCTTATCTTACTTTCTCAACACTCATTTGACCTCTCAAGGTCATGCGATGACCTAAGGTCATTTGTGGGCTATGTCGAAAATACATTGCACAGCAGTTTTCGAGTAGAGGGATTGACCGAATTTCAAATCAAAGCACATCATCGGGTAGCTCATAAGCCGTAGTAACTTTCCTTAGAAACCGCTTCTCGATATGTGACCCCGTTTGACCTCGGCAGGTCAAAATGTACAAATACACGACACTCCATACGTCGCAGCCCGGATTCAGCCCAGATTCGGGACATCTCCGATCAAGCTGAAACTCGCACACGATGTAGGTCCAGACATGCCTAATCCACAGTCCGAGTCATTCGGCGGCACTCCCAGCCGTTTGACCTACAGAGGTCAGCAAAGGTCACGTTGCCCAAATCTGCACAGCAGATTGTGGGCCACCCAGTAGAGCTAGAGCGCTAAATATGGCACCAATCTACTCGGCAGCATCTAATCTTACTTCCCCAACACTCATTTGACCTCTCCTCTACTCGAAAACTGCTGTGCAAGTGTATTTTAGACCTGGCCCACAAATGACCTTAGGTCATCGCATAACCTTGAGAGGTCAAATGAGTGTTGGGAAAGTAAGATTTGATGCTGGCGAGTCGATTGGTGCCATTTTTAGCGCTCTAGCTCTACTGGGTGGGGTGGGCCACAATCTGCTGTGCAAATTTGGGCCACGTGACCTTTGCTGACCTCTGTAGGTCAAACGGCTGGGAGTGCCGCCGAATGACTCGGACTGTGGATTGGGCATGTCAGGACCTACATCGTACGCGAGTTTCAGCTTGATCAGAGATGTCCCGAATCTGGGCTGAATCCGGGCTGCGACGTATGGAGTGTCGTTTATTTGTACATTTTGACCTGCCGAGGTCAAACGGGGTCACATATCGAGAAGCGGTTTCGAAGGAAAGTTACTACGGCCTATGGGCTACCCGATGATGTGCGTTGATTTGGAATTCGGTCAATCCCTCTACTCGAAAACTGCTGTGCAAGTGTATTTTAGACCTGGCCAACAAATGACCTTAAGTCATCGCATGACCTTGAGAGGTCAAATGAGTGTTGGGAAAGTAAGATTAGATGCTGGCGAGTCGATTGGTGCCATTTTTAGCGCTCTAGCTCTACTGGGTGGGCCACAATCTGCTGTGCAAATTTGGGCAACGTGACCTTTGCTGACCTCTGTAGGTCAAACGGCTGGGAGTGCCGCCGAATGAATTGGACTGTGGATTGGGAATGTCAGGACCTACATTGTGTGCGCGTTTCAGCTTGATCGGAGGTGTCCCGAATCTGGGCTGAATCCGGGCTGCGACGTTTGACCTGACCTGGAAGGTCAATGACTGGCCTGATGAGATAAAATTTGTATCATTGGATTCGTCTCTTCCCAAAGAATCTGTTGCTCTTGACCGCGAGGCTTAAAATCTTGTAAAAAATGTGGTGATGTCGAATAAGATACCTACACAAGCAGCGGGCCAACCCGTCATATACCGATGACGCTGCCGTATTAGTGCCAAGCCAGCTAGAACAGCTCTTTGTCACACTATCCGACTAATTTGCTGGCTGTGGTCATTTCACGGGAAGTTAGGTCGAAGTCAATGATATGTGTTTGTATGTCTGTGTATGTCTGTGTATGTACTGATGTGTGCACAGATCGGTTTGTGTGTCCCTATTATGTACATTAGATCATGAACTGAGAAGCTTTTCCTAAACATGCAGTCAAAGAAACTTCACGAAAAGTAAATTCAGCTTGCCTAAAGCGCAATAATTTTAGATGACCTAGGCCCTGACTCTGACCTTGACCCTGACCCTGACATCTGTACATCGCAGAACAACAGGTTCAATGATAGGTGGGAGGTAAGACTGGCAAAAAAGCCGAAATCAGGGTGTCAAAAGCTCACAAGGCCCATAGCCAACGCAAGATATTGGGTATTCGTCATTTAGGACATGACATAACCTGAAGAACAAGGTCATATCTCCAAACCCAAAAGAACTTGAAATTTTCAATGGACGCTGAGAAAAGATAGAAAAGCAGCTATACAAAAAATCAGGTTTCTAGCTTCAAAATGTTAAGTGTAGAGCAGAAAAACTAACTTGGGGGTGGCAACCCTCCCCCCAGGTGCGGGCGAAGGTTAACCCTCACACTTTCTGGGGTCGGCTAGATTCCTTGCGCAATGCTGTGCCGTTAAATTCTTTTTTTCTATAATAAAGGCATTGTGTTTTATTGTCAAAAGTGAAAAGCCAGAAATTTTCGTCGATTTCGGACGCTGCGCGGGATATTTACATGCAATTTCACCCTGCTGGCCTGGATCCACCAGTAGGGTCAGGTGACCTACCATTTCTTTATCAATATAAAAAAAAATCATGGCATCAGAGCTGTGACGAAAAATAAGTGGCCTAAATCCGATGAGAAAACTTGATATGCTGGTACCCTAGGTTTGGCTTCTGAGCCTCTGGTCCCCCAATGAAAATTTCTTAGAGGAGGCCCTGGCGTGGTTCGTAAATTACCACTTCCGCAATTGGAGGCCCCTAATTGCTTGGAGGCCCCCACTAAATGGAGGCCCCCTTGGACGTTTGGGACCCCAATGGTGATGTCAAAGTTTCACCCATGCCTCCAAATCGGCCCGGATTCTGGCTCTGGTTAGAAAGGTCGATTCCGGTCGATTTCAACTCCGACTCTGACTCTTACCCTGATTTCGCAGCTCTGGTTTCAATATTGGGACGCTGTTTCAATAGCCCACTTTATCATCGCGGGAGAGCTTAATTGGTATGTAGATGATTTAATTGGTATGTATTTGATTTTAATTGGTCTAGTTGCTTTTCTTTACCTGAACTTTGTAGTAAACAACTAGTTGCTTTTCTTTACCTGGCCCATGGGGAGGGGTTGGCAACCCCCCCCCCCCCGGACGGCGAGGGTTATATGTATAGTTATTCATCATTTATTTCGTTTGGAACTCCGTATTCACGGCTATTCTGTCCAAGTGTCAATTACATAAATACATATACGCTGAATGGTAAAGATGTTAAAGGAAAAAAAAAGTACAGCACGTATGACGTGGTATCACACATTATAAGAGCCTAAAGCGCCCTCCTAAAGCGCCTGCGACACCCAGCAGACGTTTTACTGTCACGCACATCCAGGGCCAGTGAGTTCCAGCGTGCAATGGCGCGGTACCGGAAGAACCGCCGCGCCTGCTCGGTGCGGGGTTTCGGCAGCTGGAGCAGGTCGCTCTCAGTGGCACGAGTCTCCCTACTAGAGACGTCACTGCGGCGCTCGAGCCGCTCCGAGAGACACCTCGGCGCACTGGTATTGTTAACCAAGTAGTGAACAACACCGCAGTCACTCTCCGCCACAAGCTCGTCTATCTGGGGCCACCCGAGCTCCTCCAACAGCGGAGTCACGTGTGCTGAGCGGCGCGCTCCCATAACCACCTGTGCGCAGTGATTAATAACTCGCTGCACGCGGCGACGCTGAACAACGCCACAGCCCGACCAGACCGACAAACAGTAGCGGATGTGGGGGAAGATCAGCATCTCAACGATCAGTTTCTTCACTTCTTTCGGTAAGCATCGCGAAGATTTACACAGTCCTCCTAATGTGGCGTAGCATCGGCGAATCACCTCCGTCACATGTGGCTCAAAGGTCAAGCCAGAGTCGACAATTACACCCAATACCTTAATGCTAGCGGAAGTTTGAATAACATCATCTCCAAACTGTACATTAAAATCAAAGTCAAGCTGCCTCCTACGTGATTTTACAACTAACAGTTCGGTCTTTTTGGGGTTGATTTTTAGGCAGTTTTGAACAAACCAATGACTCGCAATGTCTAAAGTACATTCGGTATCTGTCTTCAGCTCTAAAATTCGCTTCGGTGATGCTAGATGTAAAAACTGAACGTCATCGGCGTACATCACTATTTTGGAGTCGACATAGGACGCAAGATCGTTTGAAAATAGCAAAAATAAGATCGGTCCCAAAAGTGATCCCTGTATCACGCCGTGGGTGATTGGCTTCACCTCCTCACCACCCCGCACCATCTGGCACCTGTCACTCAGCCAGTCACGGAACCAGTGTGCGCTAATGCCGTACCAGCCCAGCTTTTCCAGGAGCCGGGGATGCTGGACACTGTCAAAAGCCTTGCTAGTGTCGGCGGTCGTGAGAGAACCGATGAGACCGTCATCCAGACCATCCATGAGAAAACTGACAGTATCCAGCATCGCCGACTCCGTGGATCGGCCGGGCCGGAAGCCGTGCTGCACCTCGGAGAGAATATTGTGCGTGAGCAGGTAAGTCATCAGCTGACCGCAAACAACACTCTCAGCGACCTTAGCAACAGTTGACAGGAGCGACAGCGGACGATAGTTAGACGGGTCATCCATCGAGCCAGACTTATGCAACGGTATGACATGGGCCACTTTCCAGTCGGCGGGTAACTTTCCAGACACCAGCGACGAGTTAATGACCTTTAACAGATGCGGGCCTATCACTGGGAAAGTCATGCGCAGCATACCTATCGTGATACCGTCACCACCACTCGCATTAGACGCTGACATACGTTTCACGGCAGCTGACAGCTCTGACAGTGTCACGGGGTGGACGCGGAAAGCGCCGCTGACCACGCGAGGCGGCCGCGGCGGCAGCGGCTCGGTCACGCGCTGCGCCTCCTCCAGCGCGGCGGCCACGCTCGGGCCGACCGACGCGAAGTACTCGTTTAGTCTGTCAGCCCAGCGAGGGCCACTCGGAGATGAAGACGCAGAAGACGCTCCGGCTCTAGGTGAGATGAGGAAGCGTCTGATGTCCTTCCACGTGGTACGGCGCGACCGGCGGTAAGATGTCAGAAAGAAGTCTGACTTGGCGCTGATCTGGGCGCTCTTCACTCGGTTCCGACAGAGTCTGTACCGCTGGGCCGCTTGCTCGTCAGCCGGCTGAGCACGTCTCTCAGCGTCGGCCAAGTCACGCTCTCTCATCATGGTCTGCAGCTCGTCGTTTTCGGTGATCCATGGCGCCGGCGAGTGTCTCGGTCTGATCTTCTTCTCAGGCATGTGTCGGTCAATGACCGGCGACCACACCGCCAGCCATGCCTTCCACTTGTCGGCAGGATCAGTGGCGCTGTATACGGCCGACCAGTCGGATACTAGCAGCTCCAAACAGAGAGCGTCCGGCACCAGGTCTCGCGTGGACCTGATGGTGACCTCCGCGGGACGGCGGCGCTCCCGCTGGAGGGTGGTCTCAGCGATCACCAGATCGTGATCCGACCAGCTGCACGGCTCCACTCTGGTCGCCGTGATGTCATCAGATTGCCGCACTAGGACGTGGTCGATCAGACTTCCGCTAGCCGGTCGAGTTGGACAGCTGACCAGCTGCTTCATGTCCATGGCGCTGATCATCTGCAGGTAGCGATGAACATCGGCCTTGTCGGGTTTGAGTGTGTCGAAATTGGTGTCTCCGACACCAATATTAGTTACACCATTGCATACCTGCCTTTTTTGTCTCGAGTGTGCCAATAAGTGCCTTCTAAATTCATACCCTAGGACGTAAAAAAATAAAAATGACGAACTAGGAGCACCGTTCCTAGTAAACCACAGAGCTGTCATAGATTCGAGTAAAATATGAGTATCATGAAAACAATAACTTTGAAAAATTGAGGTTCCTACTCTATTAAAGTCTGACAAATTTTGAAAGAACGGACTTGAAGTGCAAATACTGTAGATATACGTGCCTTTATATTGCCTCAAATATATCCGGAAACATTTTTCTCTCATAGCTTTTTTAACATATCGTGGCTTGCCCAGATAATATACAGCGGTAGTACTGATGAGTAGTACTGAGCGGTAGGAGATGCATTTTATTCTCCAGATCAGGAGGTGGCCGTCTTCAGGTTATACTCAGGACCACGGAATCTGCCACACAGTCCACAGTCCAGCAGAACGACATCAGGAGCAGTAGAAAAGGCATCGAGGCTGCCGCTCACTTAGAACATATCAAAGAACATTTCTGTCACGAAAACACATACGCACGCACGCACGCACGCACGCACGCACGCACGCACGCACGCACGCACGCACGCACAACACACACAACACACACACCACACACACACACACACACACACAGCACACTTGCACACAAACACGTATACACGCTTAGTCACTACAGTCTCGGGCTTGTGTCGCAGGTTGGAACGGTCGAAGGTTTGAACGTTCACTGGGGGTATGCCTCCCTGATCAGCTGCAGGATGTTCAGGAACGGGCGCACGTCGTCGCGATCTCTTGACTGCCACCAGAGGCGTGCCAGGTGGCCGGGAAGCAGCTCAGGCGATGTTCCTCTCTTCAGTCGCATGAGGTCCAGCTTGGCACGAGACCATGCTCCTTCGATGCCCTGCGTGTGCACCGCCTGGTCTGCTGGGTTGATGAAGTTGTTCTGCAAACATGCAACACATGTGGCTTTTCATCATCAAGTTTCATTAACCCGCGCCCGGCTGGGGGTCCTGGATTTCCACGCCCTGCTGGGGGGGGGTGTTTGAACACCCCCCCCCCCTTCTAACTCGGCTCCTGGGCCACGTAGCGATACGCGGAAGGCGGCGTTCGAAAGAGCGTCAAAAATAATGAGGAAATCACTTCGGTCAATTTTTTGGTCGGGTCAAAGGTCAGGTCACCAGAGGTCATTGAAGGCAAAATTTCGCCGATTTTCAGGTCGAATGTCGACAATTTCCAAGAACCCAACGCATAACTCGAGAACCAATAGAGCTACAGCGCCGCGAAAAAGCGCATTCGATAGCCCTATTAACGTCCTTTCTGAATAATTCTCTCAGATTTGACCTAACGTCAACGGTTTTGCCTGCAGGGGGCAAAAACTGCAAAAATAGCCGATTTTTTCGGAAACAGTTTTTCTGCAATAACTTTTGACCCAAGCCTTGTACGAGCTTACTTTTACCGGCATCGTGTTCCTCTCGTCAAGACGCATCGAATGAACTATAACTTGACCTTGAAAGATCAACTTGAAAATTTGACCTCAGGTAAAGGTCATGACCTGACCGGAAAGGGTCATGTTGCATATCAGTCGATCCGTATCGTCGAGCTGAACACATCTAAGGCGTTTTCATCGCTCTAGCATGCCTCTATCAAAAGTTATTTGCGAAAAACTGTTAGATACCATTCGTGACCTAAGATGACCTCAGGGCATAAACAGGGGTCACGGACACCATTTTCATGTTCAGTGTGTCTAAACCACTTGTAATTCAGTGTTTGGGAGTGTTTATAATGTCTTTCGTCCAAAGGAGGCGCATTTCAATTTTCTCCCATTGACTTATAATGGGGAGGTCGCAAAATTGACCTAACCTTAGGTCATCGATATCAAAATTCTGAGATATACATTTTGTACATGCTATTGCTCTTAGCAATCGCTGAAAGTTTCAAAGCGATCGGTCACTCGGTGTAGCTATGACAGACATTGAAACTTTTTATGAGGTGAGGTCACTTCAAGTGACCTGGTGACCTGACCTTGAATGACCTTGGTCTGAAATTTTCACAACATGTTCAAACACCACCCCAGCAGGGCGCGGGTTAAGGTAGCGCAAAAACATTTCACTAGTTGTATCTAGGCATTTCTCATATCGTATCGATGCTGCAAATTTTAACCCGTCCAGTAGCCTACCTGGTGGTTCACTGTCCGGTGGATGTAGTTGCCGCCTGGGATCGCGTCTATGCCATGGTAAGCAGCCCATTCGTCCGAATACACGGTGGTCCCAGGAGCGATGTGACGCTGAATCAGCGGCAGCAGAGTGGCCGCGTCCCGCCGGTCCACGCTGTAATTCTACGGACGGCCTGCTGATCTGTGCAATCTACTGAATCTGTGTCAGCAATCTAAAGAAGGGCCGTCCGTGAATACAACAGCGGGCAGAGCCTGGCGGCGCGGACTGGTGTGACTCCCGTTACGCTCGCCTGGAGCGCCCGAATCGCTGCGGCACTTGCGGTGCGGCGAGCGGTATCGGTGGGTGTCAGCAGAACGCTGTTGGGCCCGGCAGACTGGCGGTAGCCGAGCACTCGCTCTTAGGAGAGCGTCTGGACTGGCAGGCGTGTCCGCTAAGACAGCCTGAGCCAGAGCCAGTGGCAAGGTCCGTGTCAGTATACCGGGTCCGGCCAGGGGTACCGGCTTGGCTACAATCAGAGGCGTCTTTAAGGGCGTGTTGCCCACCTCGCTCGACCGTAGCTCGGTGCGACCTTGAAGGTCGGTTGTGCGTGTGTCTCTCCGTCGTCAGCCTTCAGCCCCCTCCGTCTTCCTTCGCCTCTCTTCTTCAAAGTCCTGCTCCGGTTAGAAGTCGAATGTATTTGCACACAATTGGGCGACCATTGTACTAACAGTACCAAGTGGTAACGAATAGTGCGCATGCGCTATCATGTAGAACGGTGCACAGTTCCTGGAGGTCCACACGCGCAGTGGCGGACACATTAGGTACAGAGAATATATACACGATACAAACATATGACAACAAACATACGCAAACAAACATAACATATGTACACTACGCGATCGGGCACAGCTCGTCACTACAACGCGGATGAGGCGCAGCTCTCCTGTCCTGCGCCACAACATCCCAAAGACCCAAGGTCCAGCGATCCTCCTCCCATAGTTGCGGTTACCACCGCCGCGCAATCCACCGCCGGCCACCGCACCGCCGGCCACGCCGGCCACCGCACCGCCGGCTCCCGCACCGCCGGCTCCCGCACCGCCGGCTCCCGCACCACCGGCCACGCCGGCCACCGCACCGCCGGCTCCCGCACCGCCGGCTCCCGCACCGCCGGCTCCCGCACCACCGGCTCCCGCACCGCCGGCTCCCGCACCGCCGGCCACGCCGGCCACCGCACCGCCGGCTCCCGCACCGCCGGCTCCCGCACCGCCGGCTCCCGCACCACCGGCTCCCGCACCGCCGGCCACGCCGGCCACCGCACCGCCGGCTCCCGCACCGCCGGCCACGCCGGCTCCCGCACCGCCGACCACCGCACCGCCGGCTCCCGCACCGCCGGCCACCGCACCAGGCACACCGCCGGCTGCACCACCGGCTGCTTGGTCACCCAGGAGCAGACGGCCCCTGTTATATTTACGTTTGCCCCTGAAGAGGCTTTCATCTATCTCAACCTCTTCTCCTGGGCCGCCCATGGGTGGCGAGCGGCGAAGGGCAGCTTCAAACAGCTCTCGCACATAGTTCCGCCAGTCAATGACGGTGTCTTTGACGATCGTTAGGGTTGGAGCAGTCAGTTTGATTGATTGGGACACGGACATGCCTTTTGACATGGAGTACTTTTGACAAGGCGGTCCCATACGGCCTGGGCCTGAGACTTAAACGGATCTGTCAGAAAGAGGAGGACTACCAGAGACACAGGGAGAACCTGAAGGCGAGACTGATGGAGCGGCAGTACCCGGCACCTTTTGTAGAGCGACAGCTGCGCAAGGTTGACAAGATCGGCAGTAGGCAACCAGGTAGTAAGGCACCGGAGAACGACAAGACAGGCCGGGTTCCCATGGCCATAACCTTTTCCCAGTTCCTTCCAGACATGACCAAACTGTTGAAAAGCAAGAGACACCTACTGCAGAGATCCGAAAGACTGAGCCAGATCTTCTCCATGGACCCAATGATTGCCTACAAACGGGGTAAAAATTTACGCGATATACTTGTTCATAGGAAAACGAGAGGTGCCGTATCGAGCGGGACTGAACGCAAGATCGACAGCTGTGGAAAGGAGTGTGTGATCTGCAAGCGCATGTACAGAGATGTAGAGCGAGTGGCAGGCGTGAGTCCAGGGTGTGTAACGACGTATGACAGGACAATTGGGTGCAGAAGTGAGAATGTTGTGTATGGCATCTGGTGTGACGCATGTAAGTGTGTATGCTATGTGGGCGAGACTGGCGGGCGTCTTTATACCCGTATCCAAAATCATCTGTCCTCCATACGGGCTGAAAATCCAGCCGTCCCTCTCCCTGTCAGCAGTCATTTCCGCTCAGCAGATCATAACGTGAGCGACGTACGCGTCGTAGGGTTAGAGCGCGTGTGGCGGCAAAATGTAGAATACTGGAGGGCAAGGGAGCGTCGGTGGATAAGCCTGCTGGGAACGCGAGTAGGAGGCGAGAGCCTGAACAAGAGAAACGGTTAGGTCTGCAGTACCGGAATGTGGACCCTACGGCGACCTGAGTTGTCGGGTCACGGCGATACGTGATTTTTGTATTGTTCGAATTTGTTTGTCCGCGTAGTACGATCTATGTTATTCAATACCGGGATACGAATTATCTAATGATTATCTCCAAAATAGTGGTCGGGTAAATCTAGTCGCACGTTAATGCAGTTGAAAGACAATTGCGGCTTGGTGGTGACGATAACTGTATCCCTCGGCGAAACGGAATGGCCATTATATTATCTGATGAAGCTGAGAATACATCAGCGAAACGTCTGAAGTTATTTAATTTTTCTATCTCTATGATCTCTATGATGATCGCGCTCCAAGCAGCCGCCGATTACCTAGAAGACAACCCTGCACACGAGGAGGACCCCATCATCTTCTGCACCGACTCCATGGCGGCACTCGCGCGCCTTCGCGAGGGACCGACGGTGCAGACGACACCGCTCGGAATCCAAATCTGGAGAGCCCTTCGCTCTCTGGCCTCTTCAGGACGAACCATACACCTACAATGGGTCCCCTCGCACTGCGGGATCCATGGAAACGAGAGGGCAGACACCCTGGCAGGGGAGGCCTCCGCCCTAGACCAGAACGCAGCCACGCCACTGGACACCAGGACGATCCAGACAGCAGCGGCAAGGCTGGCGCGCGCGAGGACAATAGCAGCCTGGCCCGACGGCTGGTACCAACAGCTACAGGGCCCCCGTCTCCCCCCGCCGATCCCGGGGGGTGACCGGTCAAGCGCTGTGGACGTCCATCAGCTGCGCGCCGGACATTGGTCCAGGTCCTCACAATACCTACACCGAATCGGCAAGAAACCCTCCAATGCCTGCGCCGGGTGCGAAAACAAGAGGTGCCCCGCGGCACGGTGCGAGCTCTGCCGCGAAGAGGCGGACACCCCGGCACACGTGCTGATGCGGTGCCCCGCCCTGATGAACAGCCGATTCTGTGTATTCGGAACGATACACCCGACCCACGAGGACCTGCGCAGCAACGACGCGGTGGCGACCCTGAGGGCCGCCTTCGTCTCCCTCCAGAGCCGACTGGCTACGCCCTAGGGCTGGAGGGAGACAACAACAACAACAACAACAACAGGTCGCCCATCCGACCCATATCTCATAATTGTCAACCCTGGGGCTCGGGTCGGCAATGTACCGGCAAGGAAATCAGCTTTAGGTGAGTAAAAAAGTTATTAAGAGTCATTAGTTGTCGTTACGTTCGTCGTTCAGCAATTACAACTATACGGTGCCAAATGTACAGTATGTCTAAAAAGAATGTACCGTCGCCACTACGTGGCGCTGGTGTCGCGAGCCGGTAGTTGGCTGAATCCGCACCAGACCACACATTCCCAAGCGCAAGGTGACAGCTGCGCAGCGGCCGGTAGTAGCGTAAGCCCGAACCTTCGTGACACGACCCGGGGGGGGGGGGGGATCGGGCGGGGCAGCGCGTGTAGGGAGGGGTGCTCCGGTGGGCTGGCAGTTGTCGCGGCCAAAGGTCAAGGAGTCACACACCAAGCGAACGGACGCTGATGTGGGTTCGTGGGGATCGTGAACTTGTGTGTGGTAGGTGCGTCTTGCGATGCACGGGTGATACGCCATGGGTCTAAGCCAAATGATTCAGGGGAGAGCTGAAGAAAAACACCTGGTCAACTACGGCGAATAATGGTGCTGAAAAATGGAAAGTATGGGTCAATGCAAGCATTCATGATTACAAACAACTTTTCTGAGGACGCAAAGGCCAGCATTGAATAACTATATCCGGATCGAAATTAGCAGTGATTTATAATTACATGCCAAACTAATAGCGCTGCAAAACCCACCTAGTAAATTGTCAAGTCGGATTCATACCGACTTGAATTGCAAAACCCACCTAGTAAATTGTCAAGTCGGATTCATACCGACTTGAATTGCAAAACCCACCTAGTAAATTGTCAAGTCGGATTCATACCGACTTTAATTAAACTATCCTAAATTAAATTGTTAATTAACTTTCTAACACTGACATTCTTTATCATATGATAAGTATGGGGTTAACCAAGATTCAGCATCTTCCGCGCTCAAACAATCACCCGTAAGGTTAGAAAATTAATGGCCAGGGAAAAACAAGGTCGGGATTTGATTAACCTCGCAAAATGGTCACAGGGGAAGGCGGCTCGGTGGTATTACGTTTGTCATGCTCAGCCGCGCCAAATAGTAGAAATATGCAGTATGCACATTGCACAGTGTATACAAAAAATATATATGTTACAGGGAGTTTGAGAAATCCGTGAGTTTGCAAACTCCCTGACCCATCAGTGAGTTTGCAAACTCACTAGGGAGTTTACAAATTCACTAGGGAGTTTGCAAACTCACTGACCGGTCAGGGAGTTTGAGAAATTCCACAGCGATTGGGCCAAATGAAAACAAGTGTGCAGCATGTGGGTGGCAAACGTGCCGTCCGTGATGTTAAAACAAAGGTGGCTAGTTATAGGGCCTCGCACGCTGACAAAAAGCTTACAGATCCTTAATTGTTTTACCGTAAAAATGCTACTCTCGCGGCTACGTAAAGGGGAGGTTCGGAGCAACGTGCTCCTCCGTTCCGTCGTTTCCATCCTCAGGAATCAGGATACTGAAATCCTTCTCCTCCACGCCGAAACCCCCCCACTCCGGGCTGGACCTTTATCTCATGCGGGCTGCTCCCTTGGAGCGGCACCGCTACTCCCGAGGGGGGGGGGGGGCTGGTCGGTCTGTCCATTCGGACGGGCTCAGCCCCGGCGACTCTGTAGGGTGCCTGCCCAGACCAATGTCTCCCCCTGATTCCTATCATTCGTCCGGCTCTGAAATGGTCTTGTCAGACCGAAAGGGCCGAACCCAACAAAACAAAAACAAACAAGCAGCGTGCGCCAGTCGCAGCTGGGCTGGCTGCCAGCAGCGCCGGCTCTCGATGACACGTCTATGGCGGAGTGCGAATGGGCGTGAATCGGTGCGTGTGCCTGTACTTTAGCATAAGTGACCAACAGTGATCTGTTTCTTCTTTTATATTGAGCCTGACTCTGGAATAGCCACACTTGAGTGGAACGGATCTAATTGGGACGTGAACTAAATAAATGTATGACTAAATAAGGCGAATACGAATACGAATACTAAATTAGGTGAATACGACATTATCTAATGCCGTGAATACGACAGCATTTCATTTATAAGATTGGGACAATGGAGTCGCGCCCCGCGAGCTCGGTTTTCCGCTCGGCCGCTACGGGCCGAGGAAGTCGATCTTCGCCTGAGGGCAGGACGGAGGTCAGCGAGGGAGCGCGGGGTCAGCCAGGTATTGCCCAGTGCCGAACGAGTGCCGCTCCCTCCCCTCTCTTCCCCTCTTCTCCCCTCCCCACCTCGGTATAGATGGGGAGGGACCGAACTGCCAATGACATGCGAGCGGTCAAGGCCGCTCGCGCAGCAGCGACCCTGGCGGCCGGGTGCCGCAACTGGGATTCAGCCAAGTTACCGATTCGCCTCTTGTGGGAGCGCCAAACCAGGGGACATACTTTTTAGATATACTGTTCCCGACGTACAGCTTGGAGCCGGGCGCCGCCCGGTCTCCACCACTGACGTCACGTTAATGCTTAGCGACCGGTCCATTGGAAATCGCGGGATGATTCTACCTCTCTTATACGGCCTTGGTTTCAATGGCCGGGAATCCCCGGAAGGGCGGGCGCCGATTCCGCCCGGGTCAGCCTAACATCCATGGTGACTATACTAACATCCAGGCTCGCACGTCAAACTAGCCATAGCTCACCTCCAACGAATGACAATTGTTCATTCAAAAACTGCTAGCATTCCTATAAAATATACATTTTTCAAATATCAACAGCATTATCGGTGTAATTAATTAAGTAGGTATAGTACCTATAGGTCTATATAACAGGAACTTTTCAGTTTCCACCACATGGCTATTGCAGCAAATTCATAGATGGGCTCTGGAGCTGTATGGTCGCTACACATGTTTGCTTGATAGTTTATAAACATATTTGAGTACCTGATGAAGGGCAATTAAATATTCATTGTGCCCAGTTTGAGATGAGACTGTGAGCTGAAAGGTGACTGTATGAGACCTGCCACAGCACGCTCCGCTGATCACGATGATCGGCTTTTGGTCGTCCATTACCTGTTTACGTTCGGCAGGGTTACCATCGGCCTCTTCATTCAGTATTAACCCTCGCCGGCACAGGGCGGGGGGGGGGGTGTTGATGCAACCCCCCTAAGGTTTTTCGCGAATAACTCGCGTAAAAAGCGGCTGATCGCGACGACACTTTCAGTACCCTCGCATAGATCAATTTTGCACCTACCCTGAAAATTTCATGACCCTGACCCAAATGACCTTTGACCTGTGACCTCTTTTCCGAGACCATGTTTGGCCGGAATCGCGATTCGGCGTATGTCGGCTCGCATTAGCCGCACGTTTGCAAGCTTTTCGTGGTTTCAAACGTTCAAACATGTGATTTGATGTTGCTCCTATCCTATACATTATGGTGGGTGTCAAGGTCACCTGAAGGTCAGGTCAGGTCTTTGACCTTTGGTGACCTCGGGTGACCTCGGTTCACTTTTTCGAGTTGTACATGTTTCTAGACTAGTTTTTGAAACTGAATTCGAATATAGCAACCATTTGAACATTTACGAATTAGTTTTGGTGCCTTCGTAACATGTTAGGAAGCTGTCAGAGGCGGTTGACGCGTATTACGAATACCCGTCACAACCCGTACCGGTTGACCTAACCTGACCTGACCCGACATGGTCCAAATGCTTAAAGACATCATCTCTGATCAAAACTAACACGATATTCGTGATCAGCACCCCGGAAAACCACGTAGCAGCCACACTTTACGACTTTCTAACAGGTCCCGATTTTCCCGGTTTTCGGGTCATTGACCTGACCTGGAAGGACACCCGATGACCTAGGACCTTAAAATTGGGTATCATCGGCTTTCACGCATTCCATTTTTCCTGCAAAGCTCATTCTCGGTCGTCGCAACTTGTACGGACATTCCGTATAAGTTTTCGGACCTTCCAAAACTTGTACGGACACTGTCCGTAGTGTCCGTAGTGGTGGCGACGCCCATGGCGGTATGCCAAATTTGGCGGCGCTACGGGCGCCGTGTTTACGCTAGTTGCAAAAAAATCTTCGGGGGGAGGGGGGGTGCATCAACCCCCCTCGCCTTGCGAGGGTTAAGAAGTTGGCCACTAAGTCGACGCATTGTGGGATTCGATCCCGTGACCTTTGCATTTGAAGTGAGTCAGTGGGCTGTAGCACCATTCATGATGGTAATCCCGACGCCCTTTAACTCGAAAAGGTAAGATTAAGTCGTTCACTGAGCCAACGCCAAGGTGGGATTCAAGCCGTGACTTTTGTATTTAAAGTGAGTCAGTGGGCTGTAACAACATTCATGCTGCTGTTCTCGACCCCTTGAAACTCTAAAAAATACGATAGTTTCGGCTACTGAGCCAACGTCATGGTGGGATTCGAACCGGTGACCTTTGTATTTGAAGTGAGCCAGTGAGCTGTAGCACCATTCATACTGCTGATCTCGACCCCCTGAAACTTGAAAAAAGATAATAGCCGTTTTCACGACGGCCATCTGATACACATTTGGTGCACATCTGGTGCAGGTCAGGTGCAGATTTGGTCAAAACAGGTTCAGTGTGTCTCTTAGTAGCTATCAGCTATGAGCTAGGGTTACACTAACAGCTTATATGCCTGCTTTGTCGTATTATTAGAGAGCATGATCGATTAAAACACTGAAATAAATTCATAAAATGAAGATGTTTGCTGTAAAAGAGATTAGGTGCAGAGTTGGTCAAATCAGGTGCACCCGCCGGATAGCCCGTAGTGAAAACGGCTAATGTCGGCCGCTGAGCCTACGCCATAGTGGGTTTCGAACCCCTGACCTTTGTATTTGAAGTGAGTCATTGAGCTGTAGCTCCATCCATAGTGCTGACTGCTGATCTCCAAAACTCGGAAAAGTACGATGAAGTTGGTCACTGATCCAACGAAATGCAGAGATTCGAACCCGTGACTTTCGTATTTCCAGCGAGTCAGTGGGCTGCAATACCATTCATACTGGTGATCTCTATCCCCTAAAACTCGAAAAAGTACGATGAATTTGGTCACTGAGCCAACGAAATGCTGGGATTCGAACCCGTGACTTTTGTATTTACAGTGAGTCAGTGGGCTACAATACCATTCATAGTGGTGATCTCGACCCCCTAGAACTCGAAAAAGTACGATAAAGTCGGCCACTAAGCGAACGCCATGGTGAGATTTGATCCCATGACCTTTCCATTTGAAGTGAGTCAGTGAGCTGTAGTACCATTCAGGGATGGAGATCTGTCCAAATTTCAGGGGTGGGGGGTCCAGGTCGGGCAGATGGAGGCGGGCTGGATGCAGTACCATTGACTCACATAGCAGTAATTCGTTTTCAGGGGGGATCCTGACCCCCGACCCCCCGAGATCTCCACCTCTGGTACCATTCATAAAAGTACAATAAAGTCGATCACTGAGCCAACGTCATGGTGGGATTCGAACTGGTGACCTTTGCATTTGTAGTGAGTCAGTGGGCTGTAACACCATTCATGCCGCTGAACTCGACCCCCTAAAACTCGAAAAAATACTATAAAGTCGATCTCTGAGCCAACGCCATTGTGGGATTCAATCCCATGACCTTTGCATTTGCAATGAGTCAGTGGGCTGTAGCACCATTCATGCTGCTGAACTCGACCCCTAAAACTCGGAAAAAGTACGATAAAGTCGATCACTGAGCCAACGCCATGGTGGGATTCGAACCCGTGACCTTCGCATTTGCAGTGAGTCAGTGAGCTGTGTTCAGTGCCCACACCAGTGTTTCTGAGGGCCCTCACAATGGCGCCTGGGAGGGCTTGAAAAGAGTCAGTGGGCTGTAGCACCATTCATACTGCTTATCTCGACCCCTTAAAACTCGAAAAAGTACTATAAAGTCGGCCTCTAAGTCAACACCATGGCGTGATTCGAACCCGTCCCCTTTGGATTTGAAGTGAGTCATTGCGCTGTAGCTCCATTCATAATGCCTATCTCGACCCCTAAAACTCGAAAAAGTACGATAATGTCGGCCACTAAGTCAACGCCATGGTGGGATTCGATCCCGTGACCTTCGCATTTGCAATGAGTCAGTGGGCTGTAGCACCATTCATGCTGCTGAACTCGACCCCTAAAACTCGGAAAAAGTACGATAAAGTCGATCACTGAGCCAACGCCATGGTGGGATTCGAACCGCTGACCTTTGCATTTGAAGTGAGTCAGTGGGCTGTAACACCATTCATGCCGCTGAACTCGACCCCCTAAAACTCGAAAAAGTACGATAAAGTCGGCCACTAAGTCAACGCCATGGTGAGATTCGATCCCGTGACCTTCGCATTTGCAATGAGTCAGTGGGCTGTAGCACCATTCATGCTGCTGAACTCGACCCCTAAAACTCGGAAAAAGTACGATAAAGTCGATCACTGAGCCAACGCCATGGTGGGATTCGAACCGCTGACCTTTGCATTTGCAATGAGTCAGTGGGCTGTAGCACCATTCATGCTGCTGAACTCGACCCCTAAAACTCGGAAAAAGTACGATAAAGTCGATCACTGAGCCAACGCCATGGTGGGATTCGAACCGCTGACCTTTGCAGTTGAAGTGAGTCAGTGGGCTGTAACACCATTCATGCCGCTGAACTCGACCCCCTAAAACTCGAAAAAGTACGATAAAGTCGGCCACTAAGTCAACGCCATGGTGGGATTCGATCCCGTGACCTTCGCATTTGCAATGTGTCAGTGGGCTGTAGCACCATTCATGCTGCTGAACTCGACCCCTAAAACTCGGAAAAAGTACGATAAAGTCGATCACTGAGCCAACGCCATGGTGGGATTCGAACCGCTGACCTTTGCATTTGAAGTAGTCAGTGGGCTGTAGCACCATTCATGCTGCTGAACTCGACCCCCTAAAACTCGAAAAAGTACTATAAAGTCGATCACTGAGCCAACGCCATGGTGGGATTCGAACCCGTGACCTTCGCATTTGCAGTGAGTCAGTGAGCTGTTGTAGCTGCACCTGTGGCTGCACCCTCCGTGGCATTTTCCGACCGGCTGTGCTCCCCTAGATTTCGTACCTGAAGCCGCCCCTGCGTGCTGCGAGGTTAAAATCACTAGCCCTAGAGACCTTCTAGAGACTTTTCAGCGGTGACTTGAGTGGCAACCCTTCGTGTGACGTCTGCTCTACCAATGCCCATCATAGAACCCTAATTTTGGTCAAATGCAGGGCCCTGTTCAAGTGTCCGCGGCCGCCGCGGCTCCCGCGGCCAAAAAGGCGGAGCCTAGCTGGCGGCCAATCAGGCGAGAGCAGCATTCTGGGTAATGCGTAGCTCTTCCTGCGGCTCCCGCGGTCGCTCGGGAGCGACCGCAAGGAAACTTCGACATAAACTGCGCGCGTGAGACAAAATATTGCGGATTTCGCTCTTTGTTTCGGTTGATTTTATTATGTTGTTAAGGTATAATTGCTTCAAAAAGGTACTAATTGAAGTAATAAAGCCATTATAAAGCAATTACGCACAAAATTTTGATCAGCATCTCCTTTCAAAACAACCGTGCCATTCTCGTCGCCGGCCGCAGCGGCCGCAGCCGCAAGGGTGTTCAAGCTAACCGAAATTAGGCTCCGCCTCCCGGCCGCGGGAGCCGCGGCGGCCGCAGAGCACTTGAACAGGGCTCAGATGAGCAGAAAAATATTATTTTATTTGATGATTTTCCATGCCTACCTATGTCTTGACGAGGGTTCGTTGGTTACTGTGTAGATAAACTATGGTGAAGATAACATCATCTACCTTAGCCTAACCTTGCGTACTAACCTACACTACAACTTTTGGTTAATGTTCAGAAAGAGTGCGATTCACTTTTCAGGCATACATTTTGTACATTGTTACACTATTTGACATCCTAAATCCAGATAGGTATGATGATGCAAATACAAAACAAAAATCAAACCTTACCTAACCCCATGTTGCGTATTCATATCAACTCAAACTGTAAATCAGATATTTTTTGAACAAATACCCATCTTTCATCCTTTCAGCTGAGCATACATACAACCTACTAAACAGCCTAGGTATCAACCTACCATTCATACTTTATCTACACATACATATTGATATGTGGGGTATGTTTTGTTCAGTAGGTTATAGTAGGTCGGGTGCCTACATGCTATCATTTGTCATGCGACATGCTTCGCTTTCAGGTGGTGTCTTGTGGGCTTTATAGTGGGCTTTGTGGCCCTCTCTAAGTGCAAGGGTTAAGTGTTGATGCACATAATGCAATGTGTTTTTTTCCATCGGCGCAGGAACCTCACGTTAAGTGTGTGTGTGTGGGGGGGGGGGGCAGAGAACTTCAATGTCACTTTGTGGGAAACCCCAATACCCCTATGAACAAATTCTTTGCAGTTTTGTGCTCATCTCACGTTGTCGAACTATTTCTCACTCTTAGTGTTGACTTTAAATGAAAAATAAATATTTTACTTTAAAAATTAGCTTAGCTGAAAAGTGCCCCCCCCCCCCTCGCTCCTACGCCTATGTTTTTTTCCTTAATGGCGCAAATCATCCAGACTCATATGAGAAGGGTAGGTAGCTAGCTACAAAACCAATGCCTCAATTGTTTATTGTTTTCTTACAATAAGTCCCTCCTCTGCCAACCGCACTAAACTATCTACTGTCACAATGCAGTGTGCGTCATGATTTCTCAACTCTGTGCATACAATATGTTTCCATTTGGCAATCACACATTGTTTTTTTACAGGCTTACCGGTCATGACTGAGGCCGGCATCTCACCTGTCCTGGCTACGCCAAATCACTGTGGATGCCGGATGCCGAGGACCGGAGAGCCAACCGCTTTGAGGCGTGAGCTCTGTGGCGTGGCTCGAGTGATCACCAGGTTCTGACGGCTACGGCGCCGTCGACCTGGTTGAATAGCTGGGGCCTGAACGAGGGTGACCTCAGTACGGTGGGCAATCGGTTACGTCCGAGGGGCGCTCGAACACGCTGCCGTCGCGTGGCTGCCGGTGGCCGCCCCCTCGCACGTGGATCTCCTGGAGCGAGGACTGTGAGAGGCGGCCGCATCATCACCTGTGTCCGCGCTCAACACCGTGCCACGCACTAATGGCGTAAGCCCGACTTTCTCCGATGGAGGAGAGAAACTGGACGCCGGCTGCCAGGCTGCAGGGGAGGGCGCTGGCTCTGCCATTAGGGGACCCCCTACGCGCGACCGCTGAGGCCTCGGCACCGGCGCACCTGTCTTCGGTCCGAGGCTGGAGATTGCGAGGCCGCCAGGCCTGGGCGAGAGCGAGAATCCCACCGTGGCAACAGACGACTGGCGTCACCTTCCGGTTGGACGTGTGCCCGATCCGGGCTGGGGCCACGGCGGCGGAAAGGGAAAGCGTGGCTACTAGAGCACTTCACGGATAGGCTTTTTAGGATCCGGCCCGGCCCATATCCGGCAAGTCATATCCAGATCCGCCCATTATCCGCCTTTCTTTGAATATCAGAATCCGGCCCACCCATGGCCCGTATTGCAGCCAAACTTCCAAAAAATCCGTTTCACCAATAACTGGTTTCACCCAAAACTGGACTAACAAATTCAATCTAAGGGACCAGACAGCCATACAAGTCTTGTGACAAGTGAGTGTCATAAAATGATGCCTATTATTTTAATCAAACCTCCGCTGCCGCTTAGCACATTAGGTTAATTTTTAACTTCAATGTTGAATGTTAAAATTTTGATCCGTTTTGATCCGGGTTCAACCTTCAATTCCCAAATCCGGCCCGCCCATATCCGTTCTTTTTTAAAAAAAATTTAGAATCCAATCCTATCCGGTCCGCGGATTTATCCGTGGATAACGGATTTATCCGGCCCATGAAGTGCTCTAGCGGCTACGCTGCACCTCGCGTCCCTGCCCCTGTGTGCTGTCGGGTTTTGGACGGACGGATCTGCGGAGGGCGGAGTCTTCAGGCGCTGGGTGGGAGCCGTGCTGGTCTGGCTGGACGAAGAGGCCGAGGAACTGCGGGCCCCGGCCGGAGAGCTGTGCTATAGCTACCGCGCGGAGATGGTGGCGCTGGTGACCGGTCCGGAGACCCTACTCGGAAGAGACAGAGACCAGGACCTGCGTTCCGTACCTATCTGCTAACTGTGCGGTGGTGCTGGTGTAGTGCAGCATTTTTGGATGGATAGCTACATTTCACGATTAAATAGCTGTTACGTTTCAGTGCAGGTGGCGTGACGAACAATGTGGTATCTGTTGGCCACTTCTGCGACCGCTGCTATTTCCTACTCGAAGGCGGGCGGGCTGTTTGGCTGGGCCGGCAGGATGTTCCCATTATGTGTCGAGGACAAAGCGAGTATATTCATGTTCTTTTAATGCACAGAGGTCTGTTGTATATTTGTCTGAAGTTTTATTTCAAGTTGACGGTTGCGTAGGGCAGATTCATCTTCTCTCTTTCATTTTTGTTGCCACTTTAGCGTTCATGTTTGTTATGTGTCCTGGTCCGGCTTGGTTGTCATCGTTATTCGTGATGTATTTTATTTTATGAACATGCTGGTGATCAATGCAATACACTTTTGGTTAATAATGCTGCTTTAGCTCTGATTTTTTTTATTTAGGCCTCCCTCCAACGGGCTCTGGTTGTCCCATTTACAGGAGGGCTCCTCCTCCTCCCGGCCGCGAGTTACCTAAGTGTGGAACTACCCAGCGCCGAGCCGGCCGGATGACGTCACACCACGGCCAGCGCCGGCGCGGCGGCAGACTGGCCGAGATTGGCATGGTCTTAACTTGGCGAAGAGGCATCGGACGCCAAACTTCTGCTGCAGCTATTAATCACATTTCATGCGTTTCTTCCATGTGTATGAGCTATCAAGTCCTTCGAATACCTAATGTGTAGGTGAGCGTACCTGCATTTAGCAGTGTGTGCTATGCTATGTGGATGGGCACATCCGACAGTCGACACACTGCGCAATGGATTCCGATATTGCTTGGCTGATTCTGGCTTTGTGTCTTCGAACGAACCATTGAAAGGGAGGACGTCATTTTAAAAGGTTGTTAGGTGCACTCAAACGTTTTAAGATAAGCAACTGCTGATTGAATTTCTGGCGAGGGTTGGTGGAACGCTCTGTTTACAAATGAGTATCTACCTACCTAGTACCTACCTGCAGTGGCAAATAACTGGGCCGCGGTCAGTTAGGCATGATTCACGAAGTCCCTTATCTTTTATTAGACTTATTAAGCCCAATGTGCAACATTTGCGTCTTTTCGCGTTGTATCGGGTAGCAAATAAGAAAATCTGCTTCTTCTCCACAGCCCTCAATTCAAGAAACCGTCCTTTTCCTTATCGCATCATTCCAGAACATAATTTTCAAACATGGGTATCTTCCCCACAAAAAAACTGAAGCAGTTTCCTTCGGCTCCAATGCGCCACTCGCCCAGGGAGACGGAAGTGTTATATTCTCGGCGGTCCAGTCTGCATTCTGCAGCACACTCAAACTTGGCGGACCCCCAGCGCACGACTGAACGATTCGTATTGTTGTGAGTGACTGTGACAATTCACTGGTGGTTTCGGAATAATTAACAGGCGGCGCAGCCCAGTGCCTCTTACAATGAATTACAGTGGCGAATGCACTATTGCAGAGAAGAAATGGATTGAGCAGATGCCCAACCTCGCTGTATTATCAACTAAACATTAGGTACGCTTTACATTTTAATCAGGCAATCATGTAAACAAACGACTTGCGAGTTGCGACCCTTCCGCCTTACATAACTCGGCAGAATGCCCCTGAGTCGGCTAAACTACACTGCATCTCTTCAAACCTTAAGTATTTTACAATTTACCACTCAGCTATGCAACAGGCTTATAATTTACTGCTCAAGTCTCAACCCCTTTTTCCCTATCATCTTTTTGGCACCGTCAATCGCCATCTGCGCTGCCCACTTCCAGCAAATAATCCGGCCGTCTCCAGTTCTCTGGCAGGGGCTTCCAAACTCAAGCGAACTCGCCGAAGTTTCGCCATTCAATGCGCAGGATCTGTACAATTGAGTTTGAGAGCCTCTGGGTTGGCTCGGCGCGCCTGCGCCGCGCCGTTGGTCCGGCCGAGTACGCGAGTGACGTCATGCTATAAGCGTCATCCCCCGACCAAAGTCACCAATCAGAGCCCTAGAATCGACTTGTAGTTCCACACTTAGGTAACTCGCCTCCCGGCCCTTTGTGGTATGTCTTGATTGTACGACTGCGATAGTGATTTTCCTCACCAAAATATGCAGGTAACCAATGTAAATGCTGCCAAAAGTTTGTCATTACGTGATATGTCTAAAAAAACATCAAGTTCCTGAACGTGGTCGTGTACTACGTAACCGGAAACTCAATAGGACGTGGAATTCTGTGAAGCCAAACTACAGAAGTGAGGCTGGCCACGCCAAAATCAAGTGAGGTATGTCTAGCCTTTCTTCCGCCGCGAAGGCTTCGACAGACTATCCCCGGGTTCGGTGTCTCTCGAACTACGAAGATTTAACGTCGTCCGGCCAATCCTGGTTATTTAAGGTCAGCGGGGACTTAGCTGTGGTTATGGAACAGGATTGGCCGTCCGAGAGACTCCGAACCTGGGGTATGTTGCAGCACGGCTATGTCGACCGAGTGTCGTCGCAAGCCTGCCCCACTCGACGAGAAAAAGTAAAACCGTCCCGTCCTAGGCTGACTAGGCTTAGCTAGGTGGCAGCACAGTCGCGCCGGCAGGGGGCAGTGCCACAACCAGCCGACTGATATTTTCGTGTGACGTCAGAACCGGTGCCTCCCTGGGGCTGTTCACGGGCTCCTGTGTGCGGTCGGACCGTACACAGCCTCTAAGCTCCGCCCACTGTGTCCCTTGTCAGCCTTCCGTCACCGCTCCTGGCCGGTCGGGACCTGCCACAGCGGACTGTCCACCGCACGCAGCCGTGACGTCAGAACCGCCTACCCATCCCCCAAGCCATCCCCTACCCCCACGCCTGCGGCCCACAACGCACACACCGCACTCAGCAGTTTGCGGTGCCCGTGAACACCCCTCTGGTACCTATGCTAGCTCAGTTGTTTTGCTTTTTAGTTTTTACATAAAAATAGAAGCACACCCAATCACGGTATTAGTATATAAAAAAACTTTTTTTTTTTGCTTTACTTCTTTCTTCAGGTACCTTACCAGTACAGGAACTTTGATGGCCACCATGGCCATTGGCCTCAGGCCTATAGACTCAGGCCTGTAGGGTCCCTATGGCATCGAGCTCCTGAACTGAGGACTCTCGTGGAAGCTAATCTAGGAATTAGGATAGAGTATCTGATTCAGTTTCAGTAATTGTCCGGTCTGGTCTTGAATTGGTTGAGAGTGGATACCAGGATCACACAAGGCACCAAATCAGAACCAAACTGAACAAACCAGAATGGAACAAATCACCTCTCATGAACTAACCAATTGCTGCCTTGCCCCTGATCTTCAGCCCTCCAGGATGGACTCTCAGAAATTCTGCCTCAAATGGGACTGGTTCCAGGACAGCGTCACGTCTGTGTTTGACCAGCTCTGCTCCGGAGGGGAGCTGCTGGACGTCACGCTCTGCTGTGAGGGACAGCGTGTCTGGGCCCACAGGATGATGCTGTCTGCCTGCAGTCTGTACTTCAGGGAACTGCTAAAGGTGGGTGATGGGGCAATTAACCTACTAGAGTCCTGGAGAGTCATATGGGGCTGATGACACTGACAAATGACTTGAAAACTTTGAATGTAATGATTATTGTCATTCGAATATGATAGCAGTGGCATTTAGTTATAATACTGACAAAATACCTAAAAGGCTTTGAACTTTGAAGTGTAATTGTAGTTTACCTTGCAGTCGGCACGCCCCTAACCCTCAGCAAACAAACAAATGTAATTGTAGTCTTGCTTTAAAGAGTAAAAGACATGCTTTAAATCTAGCAGAGGAATGCATTTTCTTCATAGGCATCCTGAATAACTTAAATAGCGATTCGGGACGTCAAAATAACAAATATTACGCTTGTTTAGTAGAACAAGAGCCGAACGTTCCTTCCTTGGGCGGGCAGGCGGTTCCGAGAGTGGTTACGGGGTCTGCAAGCCAATAAGGGTCATTTCATGCTTCTCTGGGTGGCTGCCTATGTTCTTGCAGGTAGTGGTCTTGCACATGCAGCTCAGTGCTAATCCATAATGATAATTAAGTAGTACCTATAGCCGTAAAAACACTGACCTCATTCCCCTTCCCTCTCAGGCTCGGCGGCTAATGCTCCGGGCTCCTTACCAATGACGGAGGAGGGTCCTTCTCTCCGCCTCTGAGGGAGCTCACTGAACTACCCTCTCGCCCCGCGCCATCTGCGCCGTCCTCACCGCCGGCCGACCCGACCAACGAGAATGACACAGACGCCCTCCGGCACTGCTGGCAGAGGAAACTGAAGGAGAGCGTCGCTGCCAGACTACCCGGTGAGTGCGGGTTCGAATCTCGAGAGGAGCGGAATTTTTAAGAGTGATTTTGGATTGGGGCGTAGCTCGCCACCGGTCTATATAGATAGGTGGCCGGCTTGTTTGGTAGAAAAAGCAGTCTATTTGCAATCAACTGAAATACCACACCATGGTCCTGGATTTGAGTAGTTTTGTTCTGTGTCGCTGTGCTAAGATTTTACCATCGCGATTGAAATCGAGAGACTCCTGACTGTTTGAATTCCCAGCAATGTGGATATTTGATAGCTTTTGTTCGTAATGTTACTGGTGTTTGTGTTTCGAGTGAACCGTTTTAATTTACGTGTGATTTGCGAGAGTTATTTATCAGATTAATGGCCGTTACTGGCGTCTTCAACCGCCCGTAGTCGGGTGCCTGGCGCCGCCCATGGCGCCTCCCGGTGGGGCGTGCCTGGCGCCGCCCCTGCCGCGTGGCCCGGGGTGGGGTCAGCGGTCGGCGGTCGAGGCACGGCGTGTGGAAGCCGGCCGTGGTTAACGGCTCGCTCCCCCGTGCTCTTGGTGCGTCCCGTCAGAAATAAATTCACCGCATTGATTGCAGGTGTCATTGGCTCCCACTATCAACATCTTTTAATTTGTATGTGTGTGGGCGTGTAACATGGTGGTACGTGATTTCCTCGCTACGTGTTTTCCTGATGGACGCCTTTTATTTTGAATGATATTGAGGGTTTCTTTGAAAATTGTGTGGAGCCCCATTATGATTAAAAAATAAGGAAGTAATAGCCTTTGGCTCATTGTATAATTGACAATGAGGACGCCTTTTCTCTTCAACAGAGGGCACCTACCTGCACCAGCCGCCGTCCCGGTACATTTTCCCCGTAGCGGAGGTGCTGGTCGATCCTGACGACTCGGACAGTGACAGAGATTCGCTGGACTCGGACCGCGGCAGCGACGATGAGGTGAGTTACTGCGAGTGAGTGGGTTCGATTCTAACCACAGGATGTTGTGTTGTACGATTTGTTTCGTATTGCGACAGTTTTTATTCAAGTTTAAAGAATCGGCGTTGTTAAATGCTGTCATTCATATCGAATGCTGACTTTCAACTCCTGAGTTGCGTTAAATGTGTTCGTGTTCGGGACTTTTTATGTTGGAAAACGGAAATAAATCTGTTCGCATTCCATATGTTTGTAGGATTCCTAATTCCTATCAATTTTTTCGTTTTATTATGGTTCATTTTTTCTAAGTTTGACCCTCACTGTAAGCATCTTTTTGAACTCAGCACGAGAATTGCTAGCTGACTTACTGAGAAAACTGGTCAGCGCACATTGTATGGAAGATATGAATGATATATTCAAAAGATGGTTTGAAAACCGATGGTGGATCGTTATGTTATACGCCGTGCGATTTCTTAATTAGTTCAGTAATAATTCCTGACAAGTCTTCTATCCCTGTGGGGTCATAAGTAAGGCCAAATACGAGCTACGAGTCTGAGAAATGGGAGCCAGGTAGAACTAATTTTGATCAGGTTGATCGTCTGTGAAATCAATGTGCGCCAATCAGTTTTCTCAGTAATTCAGCTAGCAATTCTCGTGCCGTGTTCAAAAACATGTTTACAGTGGGGGTCAAACTTAGAAACAAACGAACTATAGCATGTAGCTCCATCATCAGAGCTCATAATCTCTCGGAAGCGCATCATCTCTGGACACATCAGGGCACGTCGGGACAATAACACCCCACCCCTCTCTCTGTCTGCAGTATGTGACCGCTGACGACCATCTGGACCACTCCTCGGACACTCCAGAGACGGGCGTCACGCCTCCGACTCCTGTCCTCCAACGCCTCCTGGACGAACTGCAACCTCTGGAGCATCATCAGGAGCACCGGGAACGTCTTCTTCATCACCGGCTGCAGTGAAGACTTCAGCTACGCCGACGGTGAACCCTTCTTCGACATCGGATATCGAGGTGGAGCCAGAAACGGTGGGTTCGCCGGGCTCAGCCCTGAAAAGGCCGATCAGTGAAACACTAGGTGGAGAGGAGGGGAGCGGTGTGAAGAGACCGGCGTTTGGTGGCGGAGGTGAGCCTGGCGTGTCTCCCGCCACCGCCAAAACCACCCCCGCCGCCGCCGCCGCTGGAGACAGTGGTGGTGCGCAGAGTGCGTCGGAAAATACTACCGGCGCAGCTGCGGCAATCAGCTAATCTACCGCTTCGGGATTCGGTAGAACACACCGAAGTTGGGTTCAGATTAGTGACTTTTCACGTGAATACCTACACTGGATGGTGACCATAAAGATCTATTTTCATACAGTGTCTATCAGTGTGCGTTAAATAGCGTTGTGTCCTGTGAATAGTGCAGTTAGACTGAGTTTGGAACCAGGAAGTGGAAATCATGAATCCGACCGATTCGGTTAGAAATCAATAATGTGAACTGTTGTGGAGCTATGAGCCAATGCCCAATGGTGAGCTAATTTAGGGCTACGAGCTCCATGGAGCTATGAGCCAGTGGTTAGGTTCATTGAGATTTCAGCCAGTGGTGAGCTAATTTGTAGCTCGGGATGAGCTAATTGGAGAATCTGTTGACCAGGGATGAGCTATATGAACCAGTGGTGAGCTATCCTGGAGCCCTGAACCAGTGTTGAGCTGATTATTAATCCCCTTTGTCGGCAAGTAGCCGAACACGCCAGGCGCGGATACAAGGGGGGGGGCCATGGGGGCCATGGCCCCCCCCCCTTGGCCGATTTTTTTTCAAAAATAAAATAAAAAGTTAAAAAGCTGAAAAGGGGGCCTCCTGAAAATAAAGTGGCCGAAATCCGATGAGTTTTTTTTTAACCTACCCACTTAGTTATTTCTTAGAAGACTAGCTGAGAAGACTTCTTTGTTAGAAGATTGGTAAAGCTTTTCATAACTTGGAGGTCTCTTATACTCACAGAGATGACCACTTTTACAGGGCCTCCTAACCTGCACAGAGGGCCTCCAAGCCTGCACAGATGTTGAGATGTTGCCTGAACAGCTAGATAAGCTCAATAGACGCAGTTTTTTTTGGGGGGGGGCCAACAAGTGGGAAGATGGGGCCTCCAACAGGTGGGATTATGGGGGGGGGCCTCCTGGTTTCTAATGGCCCCTCCCTTGGAGATTTTCTGGATCCGCCCCTGGAACACGCACCCACCAGATAACCAATTTTATTCGTGACATCATGAAACACCGGAAGTTTCTTTTTTCTTCAGTTCTTCGCTTCAGTCTAATCATGTGTTTCAGAATAAAAAGAACCATTTCATCTATCGTTATTGGTGATCGATTTTATTTTTCCATTTATAACCGCTCACCTTTCAAAGTAATGGCATGTTTTAGATACATGCATGCGTTACTTTCAATTCAGATGATATTTGATCGGAAATGAGATCATTTGATCGCGCCCGATGTAGCTGAACCTACAATTTTCTCTTTATCAAAGGTCAGGAGCAGGGCCTCGGCTAACATGTTAACTACTGGGGCAAATGCCCCAGTAGAGTCGAGGAATGCCCCAGTAGTGGTCAGGCTTTGCCCAACCTCCACAAAATGAGAATATATCAATATTAACGTACATTCTTTCATTCGGGAGCGGTTGAAGACGTTTGTGGCAAGAAATCAGGGGCGGCGGAAGAGGGAGTGCACGGTGTGCAGCTGCACCCTCAATTTCCATCCAAAAACATAGGCGTACAGCCCACCGCTAAAGTAATGTAAGGTTTTACCAATCTCAACGATTGGCTTTGACTGGCGATTGTTTAATGCGGAGTGATCGAAAAGAAGATGTCAATAGCTAAAATTGCAGCTGCAAGGGTGACGACTGACGATACATATAAGCTACATTCAAAGTTTCATTGTAGTCTGACTAATCGTTCCTAAGCTTCAGAAGCAGAACATACCCATGACTGAAACCGCACATTACTTCTGCTGTGGACTGTACATTAGCAAGCATATCTTTTTACACCCCATAATCCATCTTCGTTCGAAAGAGCGTCAAAAATAATGACGAAATTACTTGAGCCACTTTTTTGGTGAGGTCAAAGGTCAGGTCATGGTGAAGGCCAACTTTCGCCGATTTTCAGGTCGAATATCGACAGTTTACAAGATGCCGACGCTTAACTCGGGAACCAATTAGAGCTACAGCACCGCGGAAAAGCGCATTTGATAGCCATATTAGCATGCTTTCTGGTTATTTCTCTTAGATTTGACCTAACGCCAACGGTTTTGCCTGCAAGGGGCAAAAACTACTAAAGACGATTTTGGGGGAACAGTTTTTCTGCAATAACTTTTGACTCATGCTTTGCACGAGCCAAGGCCCAATGCAAGCGCTTTCTTTTATCCGACATCGTGTTCCTCTCGTCAAGACGCATCAAATTAACTACAATTTGACCTTGAAGGTCAACTTGAAAATTCGACCTCAGGTTCAAGTCATGATCTGACCGGAAATTGTCATGTTGCATATCAGTCGATCTGCATCGTCTAACCAAACACGTCTAAGGCATTTTCATCGCTCTAGCATGCCTCTTTCAAAAGTTATTCGCGAAAAACTGTTAGATACCATTCGTGAACTGAGATGACCTCAGGGGCATAAAAAAGGGTCACGGGTGCTATTTTCATGTTCAGTGTGTCAAAGTCACGTACAGTGTTTTATAGTGTTTAGAATAACTTTCGTCCAAAAGAGGTGGTTTTGAATTTCTCCCATTGACTTATAATAGATCGGTCGCAAAAGTGAGCTGACCTTAGGTCACCGATATGAAAATTCCGAGATATAAATTTTGTACATGCTGTTGCCCTTATCAATCGCTGAAAGTTTCAAAGCGATCGGTCACTCGGTGTAGCTACGGCATACATGGAAACATTTCATGAGGTGAGGTCACTTGAAGTGACCTGGTAGCCTGATCTTGAATGACCTTGGTCTGAGATTTTTACAACACGTGTAAAATTGATGGGTGATGGAGCGCCGCCGTTTTTTAGATATCCGCGAAAAACCGCAGGAAAAACCGCAGGTGTTCAAACACCTGCGGCCCCCCCCCCCTGCTGGGGGGCCCCCCCAGCAGGGCGCCAACACACTTTGACGATTTGCCCCAGTAGTCAAAATTCCTTAGCCGAGGCCCTGGTCAGGAGAATATAATTATGAAGATATAAATGAATATATAATAGGATAAACACCGCATAACCGTGCATGCGCGTCGTGCATTATCGCCATTGGAAGCGAAATGACCACACTATTGACGTTCCCTGAGAACCCAAGAAACAGAACAATAATATATTTTACACTTAACTCTTATACATTCAAAGAACTCTTTCTGCGCCACTGAACTGGTGTCTGACGCAGTAGGGTGGAAGCCCAGCACTGTTTGGCGCTTGTGGTAATACCGGAAATAACTTATAACTAACTGGATGCCACTTTTCTGTGCCAGGCTGTGGGATGGCGCCACACTCTTTTTCTATCATTTGGTACGAGCGATCCCTCAGTCATTGTCTGCTCTGAGAGGACTTGGCTGAGTCTGTTTCTTGAGGTGGCTCGTACGTTGACTTGTCTTTACCCCGACCGTCCGTCATTGTACTTGCGGTTCGTCGGGTATACATGTTAAGTGTAGTGTTGGACGGTGAGCTGAAGTCCTCGTCATGCCATCTGACACACGAGTCACCAGACGTTGTGGTGATATTCCAACTAGAACATTCAGTGTTGGCACTCTTGTAGAGAATATGTGGCCCGCTGGAGGACTGGGCTACTTGGCCGATTAATTTTGATTTCAGTACAGTCCAAGTGAATTGGCGGATCAGCGGAACAAACCGTACGCTCTTGGGTACCCCGAACCTACGAGGTGTCATCCCGTGCCGCCGCTGGTGGAAAATCCACCTCCAGGTGACAGCCGTCGAGCTGGTATTCTGCCGGCTACCACCCGCGCACAAGGATATAAGGCACGTGGTCAGTACCACCGTCATCACGAGATGACTTGACGTTGACCGACGGTCTCGCGGTGCTGATTTGTCCGTCTATAATAACCTGACAAAATTCCAGCATGAGCTTGCGCATTGTGTGGGCCGGTAGTGCCTCCAGTGAGGTGTAGTGCCTCTAGTGCCTCTAGTGAGAATGGGCACTATTATTTGAGGTGGGTGCCCATTCTGTCTGTTCCCGAGGTTCCGACATGGTGACACTGCGTGAACCACAGGCTAGACTGTTGCACCTACTCGGTCTCACTCCCACTCATGACACCCCACCGCCTCAGGCGGTCACGTGATGGCACACAGCCCAGTGGCGGCGCCAGGCACGCCGCAGCGGGGCGCTGGGTCAGCGCGCAAGGGCGGCACCAGGCAAACAACCACGGCCCCAGTGATGTTTCCCGGTAACCCCATTCCGGATAGGATTGTATTGGATCTTAAATGCCATTGGATCGCAACAGGTGTTTACCAAGGCTGCGCTTTCGCTGATAAATGAGCTCCAAGGTTGAGCAATGAGCATAAATGCGAAAAAAGAAAATGTATTCATAATGACAAATATCACAACACAACTGTGTATACGTTATGTAACAAATATTATACCCTTACGAAGTGATAAATACCGAAGGGGTGGGAAAGAAGGGAAGGGATACGAAGGAATACCCACCCATGGATAGCCGAAAGGCCGCAGGGAGTGGCCGTATCTGGAAGGGGGCGAGTACCATGGTGCCATGGTATACCATGATACCATGTACCATACCATGATATCATGGTATACCACTCGTCGGGACGGCCGCGTTCCCGATCTTTCACGACCGGCTGTGGTCCGCTCTTCCGACGGCAGTGGCCGAACCAAGTTCACGTATATAAATGAACATATGCTGAGCCGCGGCGCCCTTTTGTCCGCACAGCAGCTAGTTGTAGCAGCGTATCTGTTCCCGTCTTGAACGCTGCCACAAAGGGAAAAAGCAGAAAAACAACTCTGACTTATTGATGAATCTGTTTGGGACACACTGCCCCAAACACTGTCTTGACGGTGGCCGTGATCGCCTTTACCCTGAAGGAGATCACGGTGCCGCCGCGGGCTGGAACCCGGGGTTGGCCCCGACGACAACCACCCCACGCAGAGGCGGGCTGGCATTTTATTGTTTGCCCCACCACGCGCTCTCACGGAAGTGTCACGACCAAATGAACACATCGCGCTGTTTAAAGCGGAGCTCGTCTTCAGATCCGCCTTTCTGTGCATCATGGCAACGATCACCTTTATCGTGAGATCGGATGCCTCAAGAAGGTCACGGTGATTCCATGCTATGTTCGAAGCAGTGTGTCGGTCAGCAGAGCTCGTCTTCAGACTTGCGATCCTGTGCATCATGCGTCTGGCACATAATTCTGTCTCGCCATCTTTGAGACCCATGACCGTCGTCCGGAACAACGCTACCAGCTTCTCCACAGCCTCAGCGTTCATCTTGTTGGTCGGTTTGCCGGCTGCTGCTGATATACCCACCACGCTGACAATATCGTCACTAGAGTCAGACTATACTGGGTCAGCTGTCTCAGGTACCACCTCTTCCTTTACCTCTGATGGCTCTGGCTCCTGAGCGGTGTCTTTCACCCTCTCCGAGAATTCAGCAAAAAAAAAAACAAAAAAAAAACGAGAAGCGGCCCCGTGGCCGAGCGCCACAGACACCAGCCAGCCAGTGACGAGTCTCCTTTCACCACGCGGCGCACTTTGGCAGAGCGATATTGGCTCCCAGCCTGGCCTTAGCGCGCAGGCCTCAGGATTTACCATCCCTACGCCTCCCACCCTCCTCGTATCTATCTAGTTTTTACACGCACACATACACGGACTAGCAGACACCCACCTTTCGTCGTCGTCATATGACGGATAGCGGGACAGCTTGAAGTTGCCGTCAACACGAACACCGGCCAGCTTTTGCCCACATGCTTCGCAAATCGCATGACATGAAGTATGTAGCCATCATCGTTTGCTGCTCGAGCTCCATGTTTGCCCATTCTGAGTAGGCCTTCTCAAACCGTTGGAGATCAATGGGCGCCACATGAGAAGTAGTGAAGCGCTGTGAATTTGGTTCTTTTCTCCAGCATTTGTAAAAACGCTCTAAGCGGTCACAGGAGATGGAAACCGAGCTCCCTCCACATGATTAGCACATTCTTCGTACCGTGAACGTTTGGACGAATGACGTCACAAATTAGCCGCAGCCGCTAGTCGCCGTAACGGAAATAATTTTAATTCGTTACGCCACATGTGTTATGCGTGCTATGCTACCAAAAGGCTTATATGCTATGCTAGCAATGCTGTTCGTGCTATCAATCTTGCAGTAAGAATATGCTATCAATATGCCTACTTTTGTTTGTGTAGGTAGAGCTCAATCATCCAGGTTCCTCTATTTCTTGGCTCTGCACCCTTTTCCATAGTTGTCATCATCTGAAGGAGAAGGATCGTCATTATCTTGTTGGCTTCCGAAATACTCCTGTTTTTCTGCTTCCAGCCCCCACTTCTCCGTGATGACTAAAGTGCAAATTGTAAATGCTATCAGCAGGGTTCTTAATGCGATCCACCCGACCGTCTCGGTGGTGCTGAATAATGTCGTGAACGCCGTGCGGCTCCCGGGCATCAGGACCGCCACCTCGCCGGTCTCCGGCAGGTGAAAGCGGCGCTCGAGTTCCGTGTAAGTGTTCCGTGTTCCGTGTTTCCGTGTTCCGTGTTCCGCTCGTGTTCCATGGCGGGCCGACGCTGTGCGCTCAGAACGATTCTGAGTGGCTATTCTTCTCGGCGCACCAGCTCAAGGTGCCTCGCCTCCAGGGGGTGCCTGAGTGGAGACTCGGTCAGAGTCGGGCACACAACACCACCGATTGTGGTCACACCGAACAGTAGGGTGAGAGGCGTGAGCAGGTCCTCCCCATCACCCTGGGTGAGGGGGCGCAGATTGACAAAGAACGCCAACTCATAAAGAACGACCAGACAGCTGATCAAAGGAGAGATTACAGAGATGCAACGATGCAGGCAGAGCCACCTTCGTCACACCGAACATGCGCTCCCAAAAGCCTCCCCACCATGGGGCCGATTCAGGGATGAACCGCCAGGTGACACACCTTGGGAGCTGACCCAGCAGCGCGCGAAAGGTCGTCGCGTTATCTCTGTAGATGAGCGCAGGTGTCCCACGAAGCGCGAAGAACCGCCTAAGGGCCAGGACGAGGCCGGCTGTGGAATGAACCAGCTCGGCTGGGAATGAACCAGCTCGGCTAGGAATGAACCAGCTCGAGGTGGCCCAGATGACGAGAAGTACCCATACCTTGCTAGCGCTGCCTTCCACGTACATTCCCAGAAACGGAGTCAACCGGCAAATCATATTCCATGAACTGAGGATCATCGTGCGCCTAAGGGTCCGGAGAGTCGTATGCTCTCGCCTTCCTGCCTAAAAGCTAACCTGCCTACCTACAAACTAGCCAGATCGTTCGGCGTTTACTGACGCCGGATGCCTTTATTGACTCTGGCCTGCGGCCGAGCGCTGCAAGCTACCCTTCAAGCCTTTTGAGGAACCCCTAAAGGTCATTTGTCTTCGTTGAATTGGGTATCGCTGAACTCAGAAACGAGAATCGCACCACATGAGCCATGAGCCCGTATACTTTTACAAAATTCGTTTTTTTTTCAACAACCCTACTATACATACTGCGCCATCCGCGGTCACTTCTTTGGGGGATTGGTGTTATGTGTAGTACCTTTACGCAGATAAGGTACTCAGTGATACTGATGCATGGCCTTGTGTAGAATTGGGCGAAATGGTAAAATATGCCCCCCAGATCAAAAGTTGGCAGACCGCCGAGGTCAGCTCTTTGAACTTGACAACCGCCTCATTCTCGACGTAGAGTGTGCCATCTGGAAGGTGCGGCCAGGCTCTGGGGATGACTGGGAACACAGCTCCGTACTCTCGGTACAGCAGGTGGTCGACTGCATCGTCTGCAAGGAGAACGAATATTTCCGATATTATAAATGATTACATCCCGAGCACGTTGCCTCGGGTGGATTAACGCATATTTTACTCTCGAGTGATGTAACGGTTTTATCCTGAGCCGTCAGATAAAAAAAAAACTAGGTCGGCCACAGGCGACATAGGCTGCCTTCTGGATGTACCAGGCGCTCGCCGACTGATAGAGGCAGGCTGGCACTAGATTTTGCCCCACTACGCGCTCTCACGGAAGTGTCACGACCAAATGAACACATCGCGCTGTTTAAAGCGGATCTCGTCTTCAGACCCACCATCCTGTGCATCATGCGTCTGGCACATAATTCTGTCTCGCCATCACTGAGACTCCTCTACCATTGGATGCATTAGGATGCAACAGATCCGAAAAGGATCGTTGCAGACCGTTTGCTTCGCTGTTCATTTCCAGGAGCGCTGCGTCAAGCTCCTTCACGTTTACTTGAGGCATGCTCTCAGAGGTGGCATTGTCAGCGGCGTCTACGTTATTGCGTCTTATTTCAGAGGCGAGTCGTTCCAGAGACGTTTGAGCAGCAGTCAGATCACGAGCTTGTCTTCTGAACGGTTTAATGTTAACCGACACGGTTGTAGCCCAGGAGCTATAGCTGGGGTACTTCTTACCCACGGGAATAAAAAGATGTCCGAGGCCCATAGGGGTAGCGTCCATTGCCCAGATTACGGTGGCGAGCCAGTCGAGAAACACGATCATTGCCACGAGCTTCATGGTTGCGCTTGTCCTCTGCTGACGTAGCGAAGTCCTCCTCGCCAGTCGTCCTCTTCCAGCTGGTCGGGTGTCGGCTGCGGCAGGACGAGTGGCGGTGGCTGGGTTCGTAGCCGGTTCCTGGGCGCCCCTGCAGTTGGTTGGGCCGGCCGGCGCGGTGGTGTGGCTCGTTGATGGCCAACGGGATTTGAGTTGGCTGGGTACTGTTGGCAGCGTCAGAAACCTACGGAGCTGTCGCTCTTGACGTGAGTTGCGTCATCCCAGGGGGTCCTTGATTTGGCTGGGCAGGGGTCGCAGTTGTTGAGTTCGGGCAGCTGACCCTCGCCTGCGCCCCTTTCAGGATGATATGTCGGCGCTCCTGGATGAACATTTGTTGGCAGGTGTGTCTTGAGGCTGTATGGACAGATGTTGTGCAGCACCTGGCAAGAAATTACGTGCAGGAGCAGCGGTGCTGAAATACGATTTCTATGAAACTTAAAAACATCACAACCGGCCTCACACCGTACAGCTGCAACAGCTGCTTGCGGCACCGCACGCAACGGTACTGGGGCCTAGGGCCGTTCGCGAACACACGCATGATTGTCGTGACATTACCTCTGCAGTTAGGGCGGTCCGGATTAACGCCGATTTCCCCACAGACCCCGCAGAGCTCGTCCATCCTACTGTGGGCCGCTCGGCCGGGAGCCGGAAGTAGCCCGGAATTTGTCCTCGGTGCTGGAGCTAGTGACGATAGAGCTTGCTGTCCCAGTGCCCGCGGCGCTGGAGCCTGTGGCGCTGGAGCCTGCTGTCCCAGTGTCCGCGGCGCTGGTGCTCGCTGCGCTGGAGCCTGTGGCGCTGGAACTCGCGTGCTGGAGGCTGCTGTCCCAGTGTCCGCTGTGCTGGAGCCTGCTGTCCCAGTGTCCGCGGCGCTGGTGCTCGCTGCGCTGAAGCCTGTGGCGCTTCCCGTCTTGCGAAGGGACACACCGAGTTACACCAGGCGGTAGGCGCGGAAGCGCCGGCAGCAGGCCGGGAGGCGGGGAAGCGCCGGCAGCAGGCGGGGAAGGCCAGGCGGCAGGCGGGGAAGCGCCGGCGGCAGGCCGGGAAGGCCAGGCGGTAGGCGCGGAAGCGCCGGCAGCAGGCCGGGAGGCGCGGGTGGCAGGCGGGGAAGGCCAGGCGGCAGGCGGGGAAGCGCCGGCAGCAGGCCGGGAGGCGCCGGCGGCAGGCGGGGAAGGCCAGGCGGCAGGCGGGGAAGCGCCGGCGGCAGGCCGGGAGGCGCCGGCGGCAGGCGGGGAAGGCCAGGCGGCAGGCGGGGAAGCGCCGGCAGCAGGCCGGGAGGCGCCGGCGGCAGGCGGGGAAGGCCAGGCGGCAGGCGGGGAAGCGCCGGCGGCAGGCCGGGAGGCGCCGGCGGCAGGCGGGGAAGGCCAGGCGGCAGGCGGGGAAGCGCCGGCAGCAGGCCGGGAGGCGCCGGCGGCAGGCGGGGAAGGCCAGGCGGCAGGCGGGGAAGCGCCGGCAGCAGGCCGGGAGGCGCCGGCGGCAGGCGGGGAAGGCCAGGCGGCAGGCCGGGAGGCGCCGGCGGCAGGCCAGTAAGGCCAGGCGGTAGGCGCGGAAGCGCCGGCAGCAGGCCGGGAGGCGCCGGCGGCAGGCGGGGAAGGCCAGGCGGCAGGCGGGGAAGCGCCGGCGGCAGGCCGGGAGGCGCCGGCGGTAGGCGCGGAAGCGCCGGCAGCAGGCCGGGAGGCGCCGGCGGCAGGCGGGGAATCGCCTGCGGCAGGCGGGGAATCGCCGGCGGCAGGCGGGGCAGAGGTTGCGACAGGCGTGGAAGCGATGGCGGCAGCCGAGGTAGAGCTGGTGGCGACAGACGGGACCACAGCCGCGGCCGCCCACAACTCCTCCGCCGAATTCTGGTTGGCGTCCAGGGAGTTTTGAGCTCCCGGGACGATATAATCGTATGCTGAATTGAACAAGAAAAAATTCAGTCAGTGCAGTTGACCAAAACGAGAGTTGCAATCAGCGACAGATGTAAACAATAATACAGGTACTAGGAGAACTCCTAGTTTCGGCTGGCGAGCGTTTACCGCCCCAACCAACTGCCGGGTTGAGACACTTATGTGCACAAGGAACACAATAATGGCGGAAACATACGGTAGCGAGCAGTGAGCACTGTCTGTTATAATGCGCATACTTAAAACCTTACAGCCATCGTCCATGCTAAGGACGAGCTCGTCCAACTCGTCGAGCGGTTCTTGTACGCCACTGCCAGTCTTTCTCTGGCGGTCACGGCGACCTGAAAAAAAGAGAATAATCGCAGCCACTTCTATAAATAGATGAATGAATTAAATAAATAAATGAATTAAAAAAACGACGAATTACTCTGTACTGAGAGAGTCTGAATTAATGTGACATTCAGAAAGGAACTGCACTATTGCAGGGGTGAAATCACGCAAAAACTTCGGAGAAAAAGCAAAAGTTAAAATACGAACATATGACCTTTGCTACTGAAGAATAATATTTTTTTTACAAGGCGGTCCGGATTAAAGCCGATTTCCCCACTGTTAAAATCAGTCGCTTCCGGCTGGTTCACGCGGAAGTAAAGAATGTGATAAATCAAATCAACAGTTTATTGCAACTTCACTGTGCAATGATGACCAACGGTTGAAACAACAAACGAACCGATAACAGCTTCCAACCAACAACCTAAATCTCCAATCTACACCGCAGATCTGACTGCGACCGGACAAATGCCGAGAAGCAGTGACGCCTAACGATGCTTTAGGAACGAACTCACAATCGATATTAAATTCAAGCTGAGAGTGACTCAGATTCTACCCGCTAAATTCCACCCTTTAAACCGGTTGTACCGGGATCATTGTAGCGCGCCACTTGCGCGGTAGTAAGTTAAATGTGGGGAGTCAGATATTCAGAAGGGTTTCACTCATCTGTTGCTTTACATAAATTAATTTAGCAAAACTCTATCCGCCAGTCCGGCTGAGGCAGAACGCCCACAACCTTTCTGACCGCAACAGAGTTGGTATTGAATAAACACGGCTAAAGGCTAGAAGGAGCTAAAAGCTCACGACCAGAACTCAACCGCAAATATTCAACACAGCGTTACCTGCTCCCAACGAGCTCCAAGCAAGACTGCCGCTGGAACGCGCGGCCAACCCCTCGTCGCCTCCCCACCGCTCGGCACAACGCACACAACCAATCAGCGAACGCGAACGCACTCAGCTAGGCAGCGCCGCGCCCCAGACGCCTAGGCTAGCCCGCAGCGCACGCGGCCAGCGGCTGGGCTGCACCGCGCCGCCGCCGCCGAGCCAGCGGGGCTGCGGCGGGGAGGGGCGGGGGGAGAGAGATGCACAATGTCCATGGCTACATAATATGATAATATCACATTCTCCCCACCAAATGTGCGTTCGACAACCACATTTTCTAATCCTGTTGCACCACAAGAAACAAAAATGCACTTCGCAAGATCACTAATCTACTGCGCTCACATAGAGTCCTCGCTTGACAGGTCCACTGTCCAGCTTACGCGCCATCGCGGGACCGGATCCATGACGGCAGGCCCTCGGCGGCCGCCATCTTCCTGAAGCCCTCCGGGTTGATGTGGATCTGGTCGAGCTCGTACCACTGTTTGCAGTCCGAGACACAGTGGGCGCCTTTCCACAGCTTCTTCGTCAGCTGTCTGCCGACCGGAACGAAGTCTACCTCGCGTGGCAGTGTGTGCTTCAGGTGTCGCTCCGCCGCGTACGCCGCTGTGTCCTCCCATTGGACGGGCAGGATCTCTCCGTCTAGACGCACAACAGGTCCGAGAACTATCACCGCCTCCGCGATGCCGAGCAGAGTGTCAGTGACTTCCGTGGCGTTACCCGACATCCGGAGCAGAGTCTTGTCAGAGGCGCTGGGGAGACCAGTCAGTCTGCTGTAAATATCATTCCCGGTCATCCAGACGATGGCGCTGCCCAGGCGCCGACCGGCCTCTCCAGCGTCCCGCCTCCAGTCGGCGACCACCTCCAGCAAGTCGTCGTTCAAGCTTGACCATGTGGCTCCGCCCCGTGGTCAGACCCCCAAAACTCGTCCATCCTACCGTGGGCCGCTTGGCCGGGCGCTGGAATCAGCCCGGAATTTGTCCTCGGTGCTGGAGCTCGTGACGATAGAGCTTGCTGTCCCAGTGCCCGCGGCGCTGGAGCTCGCTGCGCTGGAGCCTGTGGCGTTGGAGCACGCGGCGCTGGAGCCTGCTGTCCCAGTGTCCGCTGTGCTGGAACCTGCTGTCCCAGTGTCCGCGGCGCTGGTGCTCGCTGCGCTGAAGCCTGTGGCGTTGGAGCACGCGGCGCTGGAGCCTGCTGTCCCAGTGTCCGCGGCGCTGGTGCTCGCTGCGCTGAAGCCTGTGGCGCTTCCCGTCTTGCAAAGGGGCACAGCGAGCCAGTGAGCTGGGAGGCGTTATGCGCGCGTACAAGGAGGGCGCCTGAGCGTGACGATTACTCTTCGCCAAGAATTCTTCCTGGACTCCCAACGCCGGTGGTTCTCTCCGCTTGCGTCTTGGAGTCGGGCGACTTGGGATAATCCACACCTTACTTCTTTCCGAGGAGGACAGCATCGCGACGCTCATTCAGAGTCTCGAGGTTGAGGAGCTGGCAGGCAGGGGCGTAGTCTCTGTCGTATTCTGGCAGGATTTTACGTGCTCTTTTCTGGACTTGTTCGTGCCAGTTAAAGCCGACAGGAAATGTTGGTGTCGGCGCATAAGGCGCCTCGTAACGCCCCCCAGCAGTGTGTTCAGGGACCACTGCTTCTCACAGCAGCTGCCGTCAGCTGCTGCCGTCAGCTGCTGCTGTGACCTAGTCAGGACTCAGCCCCTGCATTCACTGCTCGCACCCAAGAGCTGATGGGTACGAGTGGTCTAGCGCCTCTAGCAAGGCAGACAGGCGGGCAGTCATTTGACGCCCCGCCAGGTTGTCTGTTTTGAGCACGACAAAGCTCATCAGGGTCGCGGAACTTTTACAGCGATGAAAGGACAGACGCTGCGCGAACAACTGTGCGCATCTTTGACAGTCAGAAAACAGCAAATGCGACTCCAGAATAAAACACCAGATCCGTCATGTAGGCATTGGTAACATCATCCGACCGTGCGCACTGCGCAGCTCTCCAAAGGCGCCAGGCTTTCCAGAGAAAGCTGTGCGCCAACTCGGAAGGACGCTGTGGTCCACGGCCCTAGTACCGGTAGCGGTGGTACTCGCGGCGCCGGAACCTGCTGTTCCAGTGTCCGTGACGCTGGAGCCTGCTGTCCCAGTGTCCGCTGTGCTGGAGCCTGCTGTTCCAGTGTCCGTGACGCTGGAGCCTGCTGTCCCAGTGTCCGCGGCGCTGGAACAGCGCTTGAGCTGGCGGTGCTGGAGCCTACTGTCCCAGTGTCCGCGGCGCTGGTGCTCGCTGCTCTGGAGCCTGTGGCGCTGGAACTCGCTGCGCTGGAGGCTGTTGTCCCAGTGTCAGCGGCGGTGGAGGCTGTTGTCGCAGTGTCCGCGGCGCTGTTGCTCGCTGCGCTGGAGCCTGTGGCGCTGGAGCCTGCTGTCCTAGTTTCCGCGGCGCTGTTGCTCGCTGCGCTGAAGCCTGAATGCGGCTGTCTTTATAAAGTACGACTTAAAGTCTTCGATGGCCATCGGCCGTCTCCTGGGCCATCCAGAGCGCCGCCGTCTTGATAAAGTACGACTTTAAGTCTTCGATGGCCATCGGGCGTCTCCTGGGCCATCCAGAGCGCCGCCGTCTTGATGAAGTACGACTTTAAGTCTTCGATGGCCATCGGGCGTCTCCTGGGCCATCCAGAGCGCCGCCGTCTTGATGAAGTACGACTTTAAGTTTTCGATGGCCATCGGCCGTCTCCTGGGCCATCCAGAGCGCCGCCGTCTTGATGAAGTACGACTTTAAGTCTTCGATGACCATCGGCCGTCTTCTGGGCCATCCAGAGCACCGCCGTCTTGATGAAGTACGACTTTAAGTCTTCGATGGCCTTCGGGCGTCTCCTGGGCCATCCAGAGCGCCGCCGACTTGATAAAGTACGACTTTAAGTCTTCGATGGCCTTCGGGCGTCTCCTGGGACATCCAGAGCGCCGCCGTCTTGATAAAGTATGACTTCAAGTCGTCGATGGCCATCGGCCGTCTCCTGGGCCATCCAGAGTGCCGCCGTCTTGATGAAGTACGACTTCAAGTCTTCGATGGCCATCGGGCGTCTCCTGGGCCAGCCAGAGCGCCGCCGTCTTGATGAAGTACGGCTTTAAGTCGTCGATGGCCATCGGCCGTCTCCTGAGCCACCCAGAGCGCCGCGGCGAACAGCCGCCGCAGCTGCCGCGGAAAGGCGATGACGGCCGCCTCCGCCATGGCCCGGTGCCAGTGCTGACCGTCTTCCAGCAGGCCCAGCGCCGAGCAGGCCTCCTGAAAGGTGGCGCAAAGGCGGCCGTCCACGGTCCGTAGATCCGCGTAGGACCGTGGCCCAGGCACCTGATGAAGCAGCACCCGCAAAAAGATAGACTCTGCAGCGCGCGGGCTCACACTGAAGACGCGCCCAATGGCTTGCGCGACGAAAATGCCGGCTGCCTCTGGGTGAGGTGCGCCAGCTGAGCCGCCGCCAGCTGCGCGTCGGCTGCTGCCAGGTGAAGTAGCGGGGCACCCGGTGGTAGAGCAGAATGGCTGCGAAATCATCTCCAGCACATAGCTTGAAGAAGCTGGTTAGCTTGGTGTCCACCCCGCGCTGCACCACCTCGTCCAGCCTGTCTCCGGCGGCGAAGCGCAGCGGCTGGTCCTCGCCGCCCAGATGCACCGGCAGCTGCTCCACCGTCGGCGCGTGGTCGTGGACCGGGTAGGCCAGCAGACGCCAGGCCGCCTCCATGGCGCTGAGGTAGCGACTCCGCTGGTAGGTGGCGATCTCGTCCACCACTTCCTCCCCACCTGCAACCCTGAACATCACCTGATCGGCGCCCTTAGTGACATATTTTATCACATATTTTATGCACGTGAAGGCGTTAGTTATTGTTTCGACATTCACGTGGCAGTCCAGGGCGCGGCTGAGGAGGGGGTTATAGGGGACGACCCAACGGTTGTCAATGACAACCTGGCGGCCCCGCCTGTCGAGCACGACGGTGCGTCCACCGTCCGCTGGGCTCCGGCGGCGGTACTGGGGGTACCCATTGTCGGTCACCGCGTTGACAGCGGCGAACGACTTGGGGTACCGTTTGCTGCACACGCCGTCCGTCATGCAAGAGGCTGCCGGCCGGTGGGCGCCGCACGGGCCGTGCACCATCTTGGTGGTCACGGTGGCGTGCAGCTCTGGCTCCGCCACCGGGTCGGGGATCTCGGCCGACACGAACTGGTCGATTGTGTCCGTCCGCGGCTTATCTTCGGGGTCGTGCCAGATAATAATGTGCGCGTGAGGTAGACCGTCTCCTGGGCCAACAAGTTATTACGTGCGCATACCGTAATACGTCGTGATCTATTTCACACAAGAAATAATGGCGATCCGCATTCCAGGTCTGCTCCTATTTATTCTTTGTTTGCTATAAAGAGCTACAGGAGAAAAAGCCTGTTCCATTGCAGTGCTAAGTATACAAATACAATAAACTACATATTCTAAACGTCGGAGAAACGTGTACTTCACGTGGCACGGCTGTGCGGCGTGAAAGTCGTGACCTCGCGCTCCGGCCCGGTCTCGCCACCGCGCTCCCAGGGTCGGGCGAAAGTCATCTCCTCGCGCTCCGTCCCGGGTTCACCGTCACGTCCCGAGGGGTCGGGCGAAGGTCGGTCAGTGGCCAGTGCGTAGGTTGCGACACCATGCCGCTTCGCCGGTGCGTGCGAGCGGTACGGTCTCACCACGGCACCGGCCGCGGTCCACGCCGCCGCTGCGTGGTGTTGCAGCGAGCCTTGCGCCGCCAGAGGCAGTGATGCAGGTCGCATCCACCGCGATCGTGGCACGGTCATCGAAAGTGGCGGCGCCGGTCGCGCCCACCGCGACCGTGATTTTCTCACATCCCTCCCTTTTTTATGAAGGCGGAATAGCTCCAACCTTCGCCTTTTGTCATAAACTCTGTCAGGACTGTGCACAAACTTTCATCTAATCGCTAATACAGACTTTCTCCCCGGTCAGTAAATTACGTGCGACAGCCTATTCAAATGCACTGAATTACATTCACTTTTAATACATTGAAATACATGGATTATCAAATACATTGAAACCTCAAAATCTAAAGACATTCCCAACTAATTTTTTTGAAAATTTGTCGTGACAACTTTCAGCCGATTTACCACAGCAATATCATGCATTTTATGATTCTACTCAAATTTTACGGTTTCAAAATGAAACTTACATAGCCTCTTCTTCCATCGAGAGCTCCATATTCAGTGTCCGGTTCCTCTGCGCTGCGGTGGAACAGCTGGCGGGAGATGCTATGTCCATCGCCGGCGTCCAGGTCACATCAGCTGGCTGTGTACCAGGTTCCCTGACAAGCAGATATAATCCGTTGCTGTGATAGAATTTACATTCGCCACCTTCTCCAAAAAATGACGTTTTTGATGTAGACTTTTGAAATAAAGACATAGAAGTGATGTTCGGTTCACCAAACTGGTCAAGTGTCGTATCAGTTACCTTCATTTTCTCCTTTTTTCTTTAAAATATGGTACATGGAACACTAAAAAGAAGTCTGTGACTAAGAAGGAGATAAACGTCACTGATACAGTAAACATATGCATTTACAAAAAGATCATAAAGAGGAAACTATTGATATAGCTATAATTTAATTTTTTTACTCACCTTGGTGTGGATGTCACCAGCTTTGGTCGCTTTTGTTTTGGAGTCGTCAAGGCATCGGTGGCTGTATGACAGCTGCAGAGGCAGCACGGCGCCTGCTGTCTCGAACCCTGCTCCTCAATGTCCACCTAGGAGACAAAATGATCAAGTAAGGCATGCAATTCTGTCGCCTGACCTCATCGTGTTTCAATGCAAAGCTGCCAATGTAAAGGCACGAGATCCACATTCACGTGGCAGTCCAGGGCGCGGCTGAGGAGGGGGTTATAGGGGACGATCCAACGGTTGTCAATGACAACATGGCGGCCCTGCCTGTGGAGCACGACGGTGCGTCCACCGTCCGCTGGGCTCCGGCGGCGGTACTGGGGGTACCCATTGTCGGTCACCGCGGTGACAGCGGCGAACGACTTGGGGTACCGTTTGCTGCACACGCCGTCCGTCATGCAGGAGGCTGCCGGCCGGTGGGCGCCGCACGGGCCGTGCACCATCTTGGTGGTCACGGTGGCGTGCAGCTCTGGCTCCGCCACCGGGTCGGGGATCTCGGCCGACACGAACTGGTCGATTGTGTCCGTCCGCGGCTTATCTTCGGGGTCGAGCCAGAGAATAATGTGCGCGTGTGACAGACCGTCTTCTGGGCCAACAAGTTATTTCGTGCGCATACCGTAATACGTCGTGATCTATTTCACACAAGAAATAATGCGATCCGCATTCCAGGTCTGCTCCTATTTATTCTTTGTTTGCTATAAAGAGCTACAGGAGAAAAAGCCTGTTCCATTGCAGTGCTAAGTATACAAATACAATAAATTACATATTCTAAACGTCGGAGAAACGTGTACTTCACGTGGCACGGCTGTGCGGCGTGAAAGTCGTGACCTCGCGCTCCGGCCCGGTCTCGCCACCGCGCCCCCAGGGTCGGGCGAAAGTCATCTCAATATTTAAGAACAGCCGTACAATGAACCAGGTCATTTGCCCTCCTGGTTGATTAGACCAGAGGTAAGGGTGATATGACGGCAGCGGATGTCCAAGGGTCTATTAACGGTCAGGGAAATGTTGCAACAGGATATGACATTGTCAGGAATCATTACACCAGCGGTAATGCTGCTCCAAAGGTTTTATGGAAAGCCGATGGAAAATGCTTGACTATGGCTCATCTGATAGGTAAATCTATCCTTTAACTCCTCATGCTAACTCACACAACCCCATGCCAGGGAACTTGATAGGACTCCCAGACCTTCCAGAACCTTATACCTTATAACATAGGTACCGACAATTAATAGCATCCATACAACACTAATCTAAGTGAAATAGCGATCGGGCGCTCTCCTTGTCCTCTGGGGATCGTCGATATCTCGGAGGCGTCCTCTCGGGACGAGTCGGGATCTGAGCGTACAGCTCGTCCCGCTGCAGCTGTCCTCTGACGGGCTGTCTCTGCCCGATAGGCCATCCTGCTGGCCACGGGAATCGGACACATCCAATCCCGGTTCTCCATCGCAGGAGGAACCATATTCCGGGCCCTAAGGCCTCCAGAGCTCTGGTGACTCCACTGCCGGATCGAAGGTCGCGCTCGATCCTGGTTCCAACAGCGGAACTGCGAAGCGGTATCGTTGGCTCAGAAAATTCGCCCTACCCCAGGCTGTCTGTAGCCCGGGCGTCTATACCTTCCTGCCGTTCCTCGGCAGTGACTGGGATCTGCACCGATCTGAACTGCATCGCAGCCTTTCTCTGGCCATCCCGATACACATGGGAGACTGGGCGACCCTACGTCTTCATTTTAATGGTGTTCATACGCTTCCCTGGTCCAATTCGAAGATGTGCGCGCCCCTCACTGACGGCTCATTGAAATCATAACTTGGTGTTTAGGTTAGCCTACGTCAAACATAGGTACCAGCAATATTTTTGATGAAAAGGGAGTGTATTTCCAATCGATTTGTGATCACAAGTCACAACTGACTTTGCCACACATACCGAACGACATAGATGACTTCCCTTTGTGAATCTGGGCCTGAGGTGAACCGACCGGTTCGCTGGCCGCAGAGGCGCGCCCAGCGAACGGTGCAGGGGTGCACTCTGCGCTCAGGGGCGCGCCCAGCGAACACTCACTGGGTGTTCCAGACGGGAGTGCCGGCAGCAGTGAACACCGCACGAATGTGAATCGGTCTGGCGTGGATCATTTCTTGGCAGCACCACGCTTCAGTCTTGCCACTGGTGATGTTCGGTGTGGTATATTCACCAGCATCTAGCAGCTGCTGCGTCAGGCCGATTACGTCACTATCAAGTGCCCAACTAGGGGAGCCCCGTTTAACGATTTTTCGCGTAGAATCACGATCAAGGCCCATAGGGCGCCACCCCTGTTGAGCGGCATCAGCCAAACTTTGGCGCTGTCGGCTCCATGCCTCCTCAAGGCTCGGCGCGTTTGCTGGGTACTGGGCACTGTGCGCATCACTGACAGTCAGAAAACAGCAAATGCGACTCCAGAATAAAGCACCAGATCCGGCATGTAGGCATTGATAACCTCATCATCCAACCGTGCGCACTGCGCAGCTCTCCAAAGACGCCAGGTTTTCCAGAGAAAGCTGTGCGCCAACTCGGAAGGACGCTGTATTCATTGGCCCTAGTTCCGGTAGCGGTGGTACTCGCGGCGCCGGAACCTGCTGTCCCAGTGTCCGCGGCGCTGGAACCTGTTGTCCCAGTGTCCGCGGCGCTGCTGCTCGCTGCGCTGAAGCCTGTGGCGTTGGAGCACGCGGCGCTGAAGCCTGTGGCGTTGGAGCACGCGGCGCTGGAGCCTGCTGTCCCATTGTCCGCTGTGCTGGAGCCTGCTGTCCCAGTGTCGGCGGCGCTGTTGCTCGCTGCGCTGGAGCCTGTGGCGCTGGAACTCGCGGCGCTGGAACCTGCTGTCGCAGTGTCCGCGGCGCTGGTGCTCGCTGCGCTGAAGCCTGCGGCGCTTCCCGTCTTGCGAAGGGACACAACGAGCCAGTGCGCTGGGAGGAGCTGTGCGCGCGTACAAGGAGGGCGCCTGAGCGTGTCGATTTCTCTTCGCCTAGAATTCTTCCTGGACTCCTGGACTCCCAACGCCGGTGGTTCTCTCCGCTTCTTGTGTCTTGGAGCCGGGCGACTTGGGATAATCCACACCTTACTTCTTTCCCAGGAGGGCAGCATTGCGACGCTCACTCAGAGTCTCGAGGTTGAGGAGCTGGCAGGCAGGGGCGTAGTCTCTGTCGTATTCTGGCAGGATTTTACGTGCTCTTTTCTGGACTTGTTCGTGCCAGTCAAAGCTGACAGGAAATGTTGGTGTCGGCGCGTAAGGCGCCTGGTAACGCCCCCCAGCAGTGTGTTCAGGGACCACTGCTTTTCACAGCAGCTGCCGTCACCTGCTGCTGTGACCTAGTCAGGACTCAGCCCCTGCATTCACTGCTCGCACCCAATAGCTGATGGGTGCGAGTGGTCTAGCGCCTTTAGCAAGGCAGGCAGGCCGGCAGTCAGTTGACGCCCCGCCAGGTTGTCTGTTTTGAGCACGACACAGCACATCAGGGTCGCGGAACTTTTACAGCGATGAAAGGACGGACGCTGCGCGGGTCTCGGCCGCAGCTAAACCTCCTGCTTGCCGTGTCTGCAAATGGAAAGACGAGGTCTTGTTGCAAATGGAAACGAGGACGAGGTCTGACTTTTTCTGACTGATAGTACGTGCATATATGCGTGTGATAAGAGTGAGTGAGAGAGCGAGATATAATATGACAGCGTATTGCGCATTCATATTTTTTTGTCGATTCTATGCTGCGGAGTAGTCTTGATGACAGAGTACAGATGAAAGACTTCTTCGCAGCTTTGAATCAACAAAAAAGATTACTTTTGTATGCATATATTTATATGCGGCTATCACCAGTGATGAACTTGAGGAGCACAGACAGGCGAGAAGGCTTATAGGGACAGCGATATGGCGATATACGAGTATGCTGGCAAGATAAAAAACAAAACATACAAAGAAACAAAAATATATTGAATGCATCGTCGTTGTCTTCCTATAGATCACTCAGACTTGGGCCGTAGAAGGCGCTAGTAACCGCTGGAGCATCTGCCACTTTGACTTGGGCGTCTTTTGCGGCCTCCTCGAAGTGACGACCGAACGGCGTTTGCGTAACGGCTGCGGGGAGATCATCGTCTGCTGTCATATGGAACTCGTGACATGATGACTGGTGCCACCGAGTGCAGATGCATCTCCTGCCGTTCCTTCGACAGCGCCAGCAGACAGAAATTGTCAAATTTTCGAAGTTAGGCGATGTCTGCCTCTACTACAGAATCTTTGTCGCCGCGCTACGCTGACCGAGTCGGCGGCGATGTCTTACATCTTCTCTGTGGAAAAGGCTGGGCAGTCCTTGTTCGTGAGAATCGTTCAGTTCACGTTCGATACGGAAATGTTCGTGCGTGCTCGTGATCGTTCACTCGTTCTCGTACTCGTTCTCTTTCGTCACCCGGAGGACCATAAAGTTATTGTTCATATATGTAAAGGTCTATTCTCGATTACTTAGCGAGCGGTTAAAAATGGGTGAAATACGGCGGTCACAGGTGCAGCGCAATTCGTCGTTCTCGGCACGTCGTTCACGTAAGGCCGCGTCGGCCACGTCGTAACACCGGGCCGTGTCGCGCCGGCGGAGTCACGTTCGAGACTGTTCGTACTCAGGCCGCGTCGGCCACGTCGTATGACACCGGGCCGTGTCGCACCGGCGGAGTCCCGTCGAAGACTGTCGGGCCCCCGTCCCGTCTTAGCCCTCGTGGTAGCACAACACGTGGGCATGAGAATCAGGACAGGGGCCAGATGACACGATTGACACATGTGCGCGCGGCGCGGCGCGGCGCGGCGGGCCGACCGCCGCGCTCCGAGCACCGGCCGTCTTCCTACACATATATCTACAGAAACGTATTTGCTCGCTAACAGTCCTTGTCAGGGTGGCACACGTCATTCCCCGTGATCCACACAAGAAGGCCTCATGGCCTTTCCCGTAGGAGAACCGCTTCACGTGCGGCTGATGGCATCTACGGCGACCTGCGCCCAGCCACACTCCTTGACACTGGATTCCGTCAGGTGCAGCTGGTGCGCACCATCCCACAGGCACGGGACACATGCCTCCTCTGATCGCGCTGCGAGGTCTGGCTGTGAGGATCGGAGTTTGGCCAGGAATTTGGCCGGAACGTCGGCCCCGTGATACTGGCCGTCAGTGCATATGGCCGAGAGCTTTCTAGTTTCTTTCACTCCAACCGATGCCACCGTTTTCAGCCACTCTTCCGCCAGTCCATGACCATCGTGCTTCTGCACAACCGGCGAACCCACCACAGAAGGCTGCCCTCACCGGCCGCCCCTCCTCTGACCCGGAAGGTGACGTGGCAGGTCAGCCGGCGCCGGGTCACGTGACCGTAGAGGTCACCGGTCAGTACATCGAACAAAAATCCAAACAACTAATATCCGCGGAACACCATACAAAATTGAATTACAAACCGATACCTAAAATAAACCAAAAGACACAAGGCACCTAACCAAAATTAAACATGTCACTAAAGCGTAGCGATATACTGTGTACACTGGATATTTACAAAATGTCCCAATTACAGAAGTACTCTTTAACATTTGCTCATGTATTGTGCGAAATGTGTGAACAACAAACATACAAAAAAAAACGTTACTTCACGTTGACATCAGTTCTTTACCCATAGCAACTGGGACCAGAAGTTCCTTTGAACTTACTTCTGTTGCCAATCATGAGGTGAGGTGCCCTTCCTCTGAACTCTTCACATTGGTCGAGGTAATGTGCCTTTGAACAGAACAAACACTTGAGCGATCCCCGCCGCTGCTGAGCTCCTGGCTCGATGACTGTTGCCGATACAGTTTGAACCTTTCTCCGCTGACCTTCCTGTTCTCTTGTCCTGCTGACACTGTGCTGACGACCAAACATCGGGTTCGTCTGGATCCTTACTTCTCTCTCGACAAAGTCGACGATATCCTCGAAGCGCGCTCGTCTGTGCTCCTGTTCATGGATATGGTCCGCTAGGCGGCGCCACTGGTCCTGCAGGTTGTAGGGCAGCTTCTCGATGATTTTCCGCATGGTCTTTGGGTGGTCTGTCTCCCTTGCTCCGGGTGATATTCCACTCATTACGTTGTTGCAAGACCTCAGCGCCAGTGACAAACGATCCATTCCTTCCAGATCTCCTGGTTTTACTTGTGGCCACTCCACAAGCATATCCACAAACGCACTCGTGATTGAGTCATCGTCTCCGTACCTCCGATCAAGGAGTCTCCTGGCTTCCAGGTAGCCCGATCCAGTCGTCATGTGCAGGCAGCCCCTGATTATGTCCTGTGGCTTACCACTTGTATATTGCTCGAGAAAGTACAGCTTTTCTTCGTCGTCATCAGTTTTGGAGGAGATCCGACTGTCGAAAGCACGTATAAAAGATCTTTACTTCGTAACGTCTCCAGTGAATATCGGTATCTCAGCCTTGGGCAGCTGACTTCTTTCCAGATGGGCTAGGAGAGCCTGTGTGGAGTCCCCGTGCTGCTGAGCTCCAGGCTCATCCCTGCTTGCTCTCCTTCGTTCACTTTCTTGATTTTGTGCTTTTCTTCCTTGTTCGTATGCTCTTTCTTCTTGTACTCGTGTCCGTCTAGGTTCTTGTGCTCTTTCTTCTTGTACACGTGTTCTTGGATCTTGTGCTCTTTCTTCTTGTACACGTGTTCTTGGATCTTGTGCTCTTTCTTCTTGTACACGTGTTCTTCTTGGTTCTTGTGCTCTTTCTTCTTGTACACGTGTTCTTCTTGGTTCTTGTGCTCTTTCTTGAACACGCGTTCTTCTTTGATCATGTGCTCTTTCTTCTTCTTCTTCTTCTTCTTCTTCTTCTTCTTCTTCTTCTTCTTCTTCTTCTTCTTCTTTTTCTTCTTCTTGTGTCCTTCTTTCTTCTTGTTCTTGTGTTCTTCTTTCTTCTTGTTCTTGTGTTCTTCTTTCTTCTTGTTCTTGTGTTCTTCTTTCTTCTTGTTTTTGTGTTCTGCTTTCTTGTTCTTGTGGCGTTAATGTCTCAATTCTCTTGAAGGTTTCTTCCTTATCAAACTGAGCCAGGCTTTCATCCAGTTCAGCTTGAATTTCCAGTTCCTCTTTCCTTCTTCTCAACTGCTCTTGCATGTCTTCAAGCTCATGCTTTTTCCTCAACGCTGCTCGTGACCTCGCGCTCCGGCCCGGTCTCGCCACCGCGCCCCCAGGGTCGGGCGAAAGTCATCTCCTCGCGCTCCGTCCCGGGTTCACCGTCACGTCCCGAGGGGTCGGGCGAAGGTCGGTCAGTGGCCAGTGCGTAGGTTGCGACACCGTGCCGCCTGTGCGGGCGGTACGGTCTCACCACGGTACGGGACACACCGCTGTGAAAGTCGTCCCAGTTCCTCATTTTCCGTTCCCATACTGCCGATGATGCGCCTTTCCTGTGTCTGCGGCTGCCAGAAGCCTAGCACCGAACTGAATAATTATCAGAGGATCGCTCTTGACAAGGCGGGTAATGTTATCCTCTGTCGTGCCACAGATAACTAGTTTCATGGCAGGATCATCGCACGTCGCAATGCAACCTGACGTCTTCATGGGTAGGTCGGTTGTCGTCGCTGCCTAAATGATACCAAGCACGCTCTGATTAGAAAAAAGCAAATTACATTGTCAGCATGGCATTTTCGTATCTATCGTTATCTTCTACGACAGGAAACCGTTAAGACCTGGGACAATGTTACCATGAGCTCGAAGGTAGGTGATGTTTGCCTTTACTACAGAATCTTTGTCGCCGCGTTATGTTGACCCGGCGATGTCTTCCATCTTCTCTGTGGAAAAGGCTGGACAGTCCGTGTCAGGGTGGCACACGTCATTCCCCGTGAGGCCTTTCCCGTAGGAGAACCGCTTCACGTGCGGCTGATGGCATCTACGGCGACCTGCGCCCAGTCACACTCCTTGACACTGGATTCCGCCAGATCCAGTGGGTGTGCTCCATCCCACAGGTACGGCACACATGCCTCCTCTGATCGCGCCGCGAGGTCTGGGTGTGACGCTCGCAGCTTGGCTAGGAATTTGGCCGGAACGTCGGCCCCGTGATACTGGCCGTCAGTACATATGGCCGAGAGCTTTCTTGTTGCTTTCACTCCGACTGAAGCCACCGTTTTCAGCCACTCTTCCGCCAGTCCCTGACCATCATGCTTCTGCACAACCGGCGAACCCACCACAAAAGGCTTCCCTCGCCGGCCGCTCCTCCTCTGACCCGGAAGGTGACGTGGCACGTCAGCCGGCGCCGGGTCACGTGACCGTAGAGGTCACCGGTCAGTACATCGAACAAAAATCCAAGCAACTAATATCCGCGGAACACCATACAAAATTGAATTACAAACCGATACCTAAAATCAACCAAAAGACAAAAGACAAAAGCACCTAACCAAAAATAAACATGTCAATAAAGCGTAGCGATATACTGTGTACACAGTATACCAGCACTATACTGTGTACACTGGATATTCACAAAATGTCCCAATTACAGAAGTACTCTTTAACATTTGCCCATGTATTGTGCGAAATGTGTGAACAACAAACATACAAAAAACGTTACTTCACGTTGACATCAGTTCTTTACCCATAGCAACTGGGACCAGAAGTTCCTTTGAACTTACTTCTGTTGCCAATCAGTTCTCAACCCACAGCAGCTGGGCGGCTGGCATTGAACTCGCCTCTGATATTACCCTCACTTCGCTGCGTTACTGCAGGGCCTTGAGCAGCGTAGTGTCGCAGCGAGCGTCGCAGCGTGGAACCACCACGCTGCCACGCTCGTTGGTGCTGCCAATCTCTAGATACACGTCCTCGTCGTGCTCGGCGCGAATCACGTGGTCGATGAAGGCAGCGGCGCCGGCGTTACACTCCAGCTCCAGTGGTGCAGCGGCGCACCGGCATGTCGACGTAGAGCATGTTGGCGTCCAAATTGAAGACGTACGGCTGCTGTTGGCCGAGCTCCGAAGTTGTCGGCCGCGTGCACACAGTCACGCGGAACCGGTGCACGCCCGGCCACGGCTCCAGCGCCGGCAGCGTGATTGACGGCGGACTCGAAAAAGCCGTCGCCGGTCATATGCACTGGCAGCGGCACCGGCTGCTGCGGCAGCATGTACTCAGAATACGCGTCCAGGCGGGCCAGTACCCCGCAGGGGGCTGACCGTGGTCGGAGCTGCTGCTTAGCCGGGGTCATCTGGCTCCGGCTGTGCGGCGGCTGTGACTTCGGCCAGTAAGGGGAGTAGCGCCCCCTCGGCCCCAGCTTGACGCGCGTTTGACCTGGACTTGCCTTGCTTACTGGATGGATTGTCTGCAGGATTGGCCCCGCAGGGGGTTGGCAGTGGCCTGGGTCGCTGTTGGACTGGGCTCCTTGGGCCCTCGCCCCGCGGCGGCCCTGGCCTCGGCCAGCAAGGGGAGTAGCGCCCCCTCGGCCCCAGCTTGACCCATGCTTGCTCACGATTTGCTTTTGATCACTGGATGGACAGATGGTACGGCCCGACTGTTCTTGGTTTCCGTGGTTTTGTTTCTCTTGAGCGGTCTTTGTTTGCTTTTGCTTTGCTTCTCACCGGATGTCCGCGTTTCGTTCGATCACAGCTTTCTGATTCCTTTCCCCTTTTTTTCGTTGTTTTTTGCACCCGCAGGAACACAGCCGAGTTGGGCTAGTGTAAGGGGAGTGGCGTCCCTTCGGGTACCAGCCGGTTTTACTAGGCTAGGCGAGCCGACCCGTACCCCAGGACAACGGGATCCTGGAGGTTGAGCCCCCCACCGTGCGGAGCCAGTCGCGGTGGCTGGGCAACACGCCTCTTTGGCCCTGAGTTCTGTAAGGGCGGGACACTCAGTGGGGCGCCGCACTTGAGGAGCCATTCCCAGTCGTGATGCCGCCGGGGGTGGTGTCGGAGAGGTGTCGCCGGCGGGACTGATCTGTCGCTGCCCCTGGCGGTGACTCGGCTAGGCGTCAAGGGAGGAGGCGGTATCCGACCGTGGGGGGTGGTGAGTCTCTCTCTCCCCCTCGGAAGGTGCCGCCAAGTCCCGTACAGTCAGCTCGGCCGTCCCAGGCCTTGTAGCGGCGCCGTTGCGGAGCGTCGGCGGCCGAGCTGGCGGAGACCAACAGACTCGCATGGATACCTTGACCAACCCCTCCTCCCCCTCTCTCACCAATCCCTCGGCTTCGGCCGATTCTCGCCCGCCGGCCTCGGCCGACGGGCGAACGCAGAACGATCCAAGACCGAAAAATCCAAAGATCCTCATCTTCCGGAGCGCAGACAGGGAGCTGAGCTCCTTGTCGCCCTTCCAGCGTAAGGATGGCTGTGACCGGTTCGGCAGTATCGTCCGCTGCGACCGCATGCGGGACGGTGCGCTTGAAGTAGAGTTCCGGAACAGCGAAGAGGCGACGAAGGCCCTATCAGCTACTCGATTTGTGTACTCCGAAGGACGTGCCTCCGGTCGGAAGCTCGTCTCTTTGTCGCTGACGGTGGAGCCACACCGCTCCAAGAACTCCTCTCGAGGAGTCATCAATTGTTTTGACCTGCGGAACGTAAGTGACGACGACATTGCGGACGGGCTCTCAGAGTACGGCGTGACAGCCGCCCGCCGCATCCTCACGCGAAGAGGCACGGTCCCGACAAATAACATCATTCTCACATTTGACACCACCGACATGCCGAACGAGGTCCGTGTGGGGTACATCAAGGTCCGCGTGCGCCCATACGTCCCGGCGCCCATGCGCTGCTATCGGTGCCAGAGGTTCGGCCACACGAAGGACAACTGCCGGGGTAGACCCACATGCTCCAAGTGCGCTTCTCAGGACCACACTGACGATACGTGCAACTCGGAGACCCCTCGATGCGTCAACTGCGGAGAGGGGCAGACACCGCACTCCGCGTATGACAGGTCCTGCCCTACATACGTCAAAGAGAAGGAGATAAACACCATCAAGGCTACCAGAAATCTGTCGTTTAAAGAGGCCCGGGAGGTGTATAACCAAACTCACCCGAAGACCTCGTATGCCCAAAAGGTGAGAGTGACAAACTCAACCGATGCCTCCCAGATGAGTGTTGCACAGCTCGTGCAGCTCCTCAAGCGATTCGGCCTCACTGTCGTAGCCACTGATGGCTCAGCGGACCCCCCGGCGCCTCGTGCGCCGCCGAGCGACACGGAGCAGGCTGCTCAGGAGTCAGTGTGGGGTCCACCCAGTCCGGCTCCAGCCGCGAGTGGAGACGAGTGGACCGTCGTCCAGCGCCGACAGGGTGGTCGGCGCCCCCCGGCGCAGGGTAAGGCGCCACCCACCCCGCCCCGCCCCCGACCGTCTACGGCGGTGCAGGAGGCGCTGCGGCGGGGGGAGGAGGAGAGGAAGGCACGAGAGGCGAGGAGGGCTCGCCTCGTCCAGAAGGCCCTCGAGGCTAAGGAAGCCTCGTCTGCCGACTCCGCCTCCGGGAGTGCCAATGCGGCTGTTGCTGCTGACACCCCGGAGACACCTCAGGCGGGGACTCGGCCCATCATGGGTCCCCCGCCGCCTCCTCCACCTCCGCAGCGGCGGCCACCACCGCCGCTGCCAGAGACGCCTGTGTCGAGGACACAGGCCGCCGCCTCGACATCCCCGTCGGGGCGGCAACAGCCCTCCGCGGCTCCAGGGCGCCTCGCCAAGCGGCAGACGCCCCCGAGCTGGTCACCTTCGGAGGGCGACGCCCCCCGGTCGAAAAGGCCCCAGCCGGGCCCGAGCCATGCCCGATCTGCCTCTGCTGAAGGGAGGCTTCACCGAGAGGGCTCAGGGCACCCCCGTATCCGGTACGGGGGGAGCGCCTCCTCGGAGTTAGAGGACCTAGTCTAGTCTTTCAGTCTAGTCATTTCCTCTTTTATCCTTTTATCTTTTTCGCGCTATTGCGCTTTTTTACCAGGTGCATTTCTCTCGGTGCTTTTTACCTTTTTTGTGGTCAGTCAGGTATCTGTGTGCGCCTTTGCCTCATGTTATACGCGCCCTTTTTGCGCCTTTTTAACCACGCCTTTTATTCTACAGTGGAACTGTAGAGGCCTCCGGGCCAACTACCAGGACCTACAGTCTCTTATCCGTTGGCGCCCACCCCTTGTTTTAGGTCTCCAGGAGACCAAGCTAGCGCCAAACGTTACCCTTGCCATCAAGGGTTACTCTGTTTTTAGAAGAGACTTAGACACCCCGACCATTGCCCATGGAGGTGTACTTTTGGCAGTGCACCACAGTGTGCCCGCACGTCAGGTTCCGCTGCAGACTCCTCTGCAGGCGGTAGCCGCTAGAGTTGATTTCAACCACCGGGAGCTGACAGTTTGTTCTTTATACCTTCCACCAGGTATAGCGCTCCCGGTGGTTGAGCTGCATCGACTTGTCGATGAGCTTCCACCTCCGGTCCTGGTAGTCGGCGATTTTAACGCGCATAGCTTGGTGTGGGGATGCGACACGACTGGCACTCGTGGTCGAATTTTAGAATCTTTTATCCGCGATGAGGCGCTCTGTATTTTAAATACAGGAAAGCGCACCCATTTTACCACGCCCTCCGGTCAAACATCGGCTCTGGACCTGAGCTTAGCTAGTCCGCGGCTAGCTCAGCTTTTTACCTGGTCCGTCCATGACGACCCACTCGGGAGCGACCACTTCCCAGTGTGGCTGGAGCTCCAGGAGTCCCCAGTGTCAGGCAACCGTCCACCTAGGTGGAATGTTCGGAAGGCCGACTGGGGCGAATTCCAGGCCGCCGTAGAGGCCACGGTTTTATCCAGAGCCGACGCCTCTGTGATGTCTACAGACGATTTTACATCTTTACTCATTGACTCCGCAAACGGATGCATACCCAAGACGTCGAGTCAGCCTCGTCGTCCTCCGGTCCCGTGGTGGACCAAGGAATGCGGAGATGCGATTCGTGCCAGGAAGCGCGCTTTTAGAAAGTTTGACCGGAGTAGTACTACTGAGAACCTCATCGCTTTTAAGAAAGCGCGGGCTTTTGCCCGTCGCGTTTTAAAAGAGGCAAAGGCTGTTTCATGGCGCACGTACGTGAATTCCTTAAACCGTTTTACTCCTACGACCCAGATATGGGCACGCATGAAGCGCATTGAAGGCCGGTTCAGCTCTGTTCCGCTTCCGGTTTTAAGAGTGAACAACACGGACATATCCCATCCTTTAGACGTCGCAGAGACGATAGGCCGTGCACTCTATCAGCGCTGCCGAGGAGAGCCGTCCTCACGACCTGCACCAGCCGCCGTGGACTTCAGCACAGCTGAAAATTTGGTGTACAACGAGCCTTTCTCTATGGCTGAGCTCACGTCTGCCATCAGCTCGTTGCGCAGCGTCTCAGAAGGTCCGGATGCTGTCCACAACGACATGCTCCGTCATCTCCCGGCAGTTGCCCTCGAGGCGCTGCTAGCAACTTTCAATTCGCTGTGGGAGACTGGCACTTTCCCTGAGACCTGGCGGGAAGCCACTATCATTCCTATCTTGAAGGCTGGCAAGTCGGGACATGACCCTCTCCACTATCGGCCCATCTCTCTCACATCATCGCTTTCAAAGCTGATGGAGAAGATGGTCAATGTGCGTCTTAGCTGGTTTCTGGAACATCACGGTGTTTTTACAAACGCCCAGTGCGGTTTTAGAAAGCACCGCAGCCCTGTTGACCACATTTTAGCCCTCGACACCGAGATACGCACCTGTTTTACTGCAAAGAAGCACCTTGGAGCATTGTTCTTTGATATTGAGGCGGCCTATGATACAGTGTTACGACACAGAATACTTTCCAAAGTACACAAGTACGGCATACGCGGCCGGATGGGCCTCTTTATCAAGAACTTTTTATCGGGTCGTCGGTTCAAAGTCCGAGTTGGCAGTTGTCTTTCGAGCAGTTTTACGCAAGAGAACGGAGTTCCCCAAGGCGGAGTTCTCAGTGTGGCGCTGTTCGCTGTGGCGATCAATGATATTGGCGACAAACTTGCACCATCCATCGGCAGATCGCTATTTGTCGATGATTTCGCGATCTGGTTTTCTGCCACGACCGCCCGTCACGTTGCCAGACAGTTGCAGCTCGCTGTAACCCGTCTAGAGAGGTGGAGCGACGACAACGGCCTTCGTTTTTCAACAACGAAGACCGTCGCTATGCACTTTTGCCGCCGCCGCTGCGACGACTTAGCCTTGGGAATCAAGCTCCGTGGACAGGTGATTCCTACTCGGCCGGTGGCGAAGTTTCTTGGGATATTTTTTGACAGTCGTTTGACGTATAGAGAACATTTTAGAACGCTTCGGGAACGATGTTTTAAATCCCTGAACGTTTTAAAATGTGTCGCCCGCACATCTTATGGCGCGGACCGCAGGACGCTCCTTCTTTTATATCGGTCGATCGTCCGATCGAAACTGGATTACGCATGCTTTGTTTACGACTCTGCCAGCGAATCCAGTAAAAAGGCTCTTGACTCCGTGCACCACGCGGCGCTACGTGTTGCCACAGGTGCATTCCGCACGTCGCCCAAGAGCAGCCTCCTCGCCGAGGCACACGAACCGCCACTATCTCTCCGCCGTCAGATGCTGGGGATGAGGTACGCACTGAAACTCCGCCAGTTCCCAGGACATCCGACGTATCCGTACGTCTTTTCTCCTGATTTTAATCGTCTTGACAGAGTGCGACAATCGGTCTCCTTCGGATTGCGCATAAAAGAGCTCTTTTCTACAGTCAACATAGAGTTCCGTGAAGTGCGACGTACGTGGGGTACGCCCTCTCCGCCATGGAAATACGCTCCAGCGCAAGTAGACCTCACGCTCTCTGAGGTCAAGAAGGACGACCTGCCGCCATGTGTGCAACGAGCACGGACATTGGAACACATTGCGTCATACGACGGTTTTATCTCGGTGTTTACAGACGGCTCGAAAACGGAGGACGGCGTCGGCTGCGCTTTCGTGGCTGGTCGCGACACGCGCACTTTTTCATTGCCTTCCTCTGCCTCCGTTTTCTCATCCGAGCTCGTTGCAATCGAGAAGGCGTTGTGTTTTATCGAGGTGTCTGACAACTTGTCTTACCTCATTTTATCGGATTCTCTCAGCAGCCTGCTGGCTATACGGAGGTTTAACCCAGACAATCCGATAGTCCAAGACATTTTATCTCGGCTCACGTCGGTGGAGCAGTCAGGCAAAACTATTAAGTTTTGCTGGATTCCAAGCCATGAGGGTATAACTGGCAATGAGCTCGCCGACGCGGCCGCGAGACGCGCGGCCGCGGCTCCATGCCTTCGGCGTTTGCCCCTGCCGGCTCGTGATTTTTACCCAGCCATCCAAACCTTCACGATGTCAAGCTGGCAGGCAGAGTGGCATCTCCAAGGATCTGGGAAGCTGCGGAGCGTAAAGCCTACCTTGGAGCCCTGGCAGTCCTGCTTCCAAAGCAACAGGCACCAGGAAGTGGCCCTCTGCAGATTACGTATTGGTCATACGTACGCGACTCATGGCTATCTCCTCCGTGGAGAGGAACAACCCACATGCAGTCGGTGTGCCGTGCCTCTCACTGTCTCTCACGTGCTTTTATCTTGTCCTCTCGCTGAACCGAACCGGACACGCTATCTCGGGCGCATCGCTCCGGATACCACTATCCGCCACCTTCTGGGTGACGGCTCACCCTGGGTTTTATCCGGCAACATTTTCTCCTTTATCCGTTCGATCAACTTCCAAGTGATTTACTCGACCTGACATTAAATCCAACTAGTCCTCTCTAGTCCTTACATCTAGTCAGTTGTCTAGGACGACACTCTTGCGCTGCTTTATCTTGCCTTGCTCTTTTATATCGAGTCTTTTACTTTTTAGTCTTCGTATCTAGAAGGTTCTCTCTTTTGACACACTTGTTTTATTAAAACGACGTTATGGGCGCAAAATGACCTAAGTAGTCGGCGCGCCCTAAAGCCCCAATTAACAAACAAACAAACAGGCGGGCCAGTATAAGCGGCGGGCACCGGCGACGAATCACGAACGACGAATGAATCGCTTCAACTAGCTGGATAAGCATTTCAAACATTCGAATTTATTGTTTATTGAATGAGGCAACTCTCTGCAATAAACGAACAGACCATTATGTTGAGTGCACACTGCACAGTAGGTACATACGGTCATGCTCAGGTATGCCCCCACGGAAGCGAGTGGATGCGAAACGCAGGCACGAGATCTTGTTGCGGAAGGACAGTCCTTCTTAAGGAGGGCGCGGAAGGGGAGGAGTTTAGGCTGGGTGGCATAGAAAGCCGACACTTGATTGACCAGAGCCATGAATGATCGAAGTTCGGTCACCGAGGTCGGCGTCGGAAACGACCGAATAGCCTCCGTGTGGGACGGCAACGGTCGGACGCCGTCAGGGCCCAGACGAAAGCCGGCCCAGTCCACGGTCTTTTCACAGAACACGAACTTGTCGCGGTTCTGGAGGATGCCGTTTCGGCCACAGAGCGTCAGATACTCCGCCGCATGTTGGAACATGCATCGAATCGTGGGCTGGTACAGGATGGAGTCGTCGATGACCCTGTCACAAGACTTCACATTCAGTGTGACCCGATCGAATCGGTGAGTGTAGGCATCTTCGGAGACCTTGTACCCTTGAGGGACGGTTTTGTAGCGGTACCTGCCCCATGGTGTCAGAAAGGTCGTGAGGTGGCGGTCCGATTCGCTATTCCAGCCCGACAAGAACTGGAATAGCACCATCTCCTCCTCGAAGCTTACTGCCCGGTCACAACGGCACTGTACGACCAAGTGACACTGTCGCGCCACCTCAGGCAGCCTCGCCGCGAACTGCGCCACGGGCTGACCGGGATCGTGCTTCATCCGCTGGAGCTTGAGGATGTGGGATAGCCGGTTCTCAGGTCGGTCTGCGATATGAGTCAGGAGTTGGTGCTCACTCAAGGATGTGAGTCCAGCACCAAATCGGGCGTACAACAGGCTGTACGCAGGCGAAGGCAGCGCCTGCAAGACAGTGTCTGGGTCATCGCCAGATATGCCGGCCCTTCGCTTGTAGGTCGTGAGCTGCTGCCTGAAGACCCCCAGCGCCGTGTCTGTTACAACACCATCTGGCGAGACCTCCAGTGTTGGTAACTTGGCCTTCTCAGGGGCGGCAGCAGCGGTTGGTGGGTGCGACGCTGTCTGATGCATCTGCAGCAGCTGAATGCCCACTGACCCGTCAAGCGCCGGAGTCTGGAACCCACAGTTGGGCCAGCGGCACTGCAACTGGATTGCAGAGGGCATAGGTTGAACAGGAGTGGTCATAGCTGTAGTTGCAGGCTTGTCGGCTCGATCAGATAGCAAAACTTCAGTGGAGTTGCTTCATAGCTGGATAAGCATTTCAAACATTCGAATTTATTGTTTATTGAATGAGGCAACTCTCTGCAATAAACGAACAGACCATTATGTTGAGTGCACAGTAGGTACATACGGTCATGCTCAGGTATCAACCAACAGACTGTATCTCCGAGCCCGCGACACGCCGGACGCTGTCCTGGCAGCCCTCAAAACCGCATATCACCTCCTGCAGCTGTCCAGACGTCACCCGACACCGGTCCGGATCAGCTGACTGCAGCACCGCCGGGCCCCGGTTCGTCGGAAGGTCACCTCAGGCTCAAAAGAAACTGTATATACCATTCGAAAGCTGACGGTGAGCTGAATCCAAAAATGTATTTTTCATCAAAATCGATCGATGGTCTTTTTTGAAAATTCCGTTGCGGAACACAGGATCGTTATCACACAAGAGCTCCGCAGGAGCTCCTCGATCAAAAAATATCTCCTCCAGCCGCTGGATAACGCACACACTGTCCTGCCGTCGCAGCGGCCGCCATACAGTGAACCGCGACGGCCCGCAGTCGATCACACTGAGGTACGGATGGCCCCCATAATGAGTTATATCAATGGCCAGTCTTTGCCACGTCTGTGGTACACCCAACGACCCGTGTCGCCACTTAACTGGAGCCGGGTCGATCGCTTGACAGACATCACAATTTGTCACCACAGCGCGTACCTGGTCTCTCGAGACTCGGCCGATACATCGGCCAGCAAAATACAATGTCCGTCGGACGCCCGGGTGACCAGCTCGCTCTTGCACTTCAGCCACGCTCTCTGCACCATCGAGGCTCGCGTTTACTTACTTACTGGTTTGTCGTATAAGTCTGACAGTCCATGATCCTGTGTGGCAGAATACTTTGATTGCCTAGGTGGGTGAACTCTGATGGGAATGTGAGACTTCCGTGTTTGTTGGTATTTGCTGTCAGTGCGCGATGGATCGTCGGAAGTGTATTTCCATAAGTTTTCTGCATTTGCCTTTCGGAGGTTGTGAGCGTTCACTGCTTTTGTTTGTCCTGGTAACTGATGTTTGATAACGAAAGTGACGTCACTAAGGGCCTTGACTATGCGATAATATGGTTTCCAGTTTGAGGCTAATAACGGCTCACTGTTCGACGATCTCGGAGGTGCGCAGAAGTAGTCGTACGTTTTGCAGACGTAGTCGTCCGTTTTGTAGAAGTAATCGTCCGTTGCCCGATAAAATCCCGACGAAATCCGGGCTACACGGCACCACAAATTTATAATAAAGTTCGTGATAGTCCGTTCCTCAAAAATAGCGCTTCCATTTTTCACGATGTTCAGTATTTCAAATGCCCGAAATGAGCCAAGACAAGAGTTGAAGAATACAAGCGACCGGTGAGGGAGTGGCCCTCACACGGCCCGATCCTGACCGACCGAGTCTGCGTCCAAGAATTGACTGCCGGGGGCTTCGGCCCACTCCTGCGCGGCGCGGCATACACACGTCATACAAGTACGTCATATCACAGGCCAATAGGAAGAGGATAACCATTAAGGAATGAAGGCGAGGCGGTCGGGCAAGGAGGCTAAATGATAGGGTTAATTTAAACTTTGTTACACTCTTGTATTGTCACCGCGGGCCTCAAGCTCACGCCCCAGGTCCTGCACCTGGGCACAGCTAACACTCTTCTCGAGCCATTTAGATGAGCCAACTATAAACGTCATCGCACCATCACTGACCTTTGAGCATCACCAGCTCCCTTTGCAGGTCGGTGAGGCGTTTCCTCCTCGAGTGTTCTCTCCAGGACGAGTCGCAGCAGGTCCATGTTGCGCATAAACACAGAGAAGACCTGTCCAGCGTGTGAGGCGATGCGCGTTTTGCTCCACAGCTTGCCCAACTGTTCTCCATAGAGCGTCAGCTCCTCTAGACCTTTCCCTATTAAGCAGCGCTTGTTGACGGCAGTCACCAAAACCACCGCGTCCCGTACCCACTCGCCAATCGCATATCTTCGGGCATCTCCTTCTGTTAGATTCATAAGATGCGCCGAGTCCCATAGCGCTGGTACGGGCAACGTGACACTCCCATTCCCTAGTAGTCGAGTCAGCTTCTCGGGGACTGCGCTATGATAGTATTGACCGTCTACTGCGATGGCCGTCCTTGGCTCTGCACTCGTAATAAGACTCCCTTTATTGAGTGAGTCTCGGATTTTACCGGCCAGAGTATCGCCGTCATGGTTCTTTACTACCGGAGCTCCCACCGCAAAACTCTGAAATAGCTTGTCTGGCTCTGCATAAGGCATCGAGGATGGCAGCTATATCAAATGTTCGTGTGGCGACGGTCACCTCGTCACACAAGGCTGGGTGCTGACGTGGTCCTTGACTTGGGAGACAGTAGCCTCACAAAATGCTGAACGGGCCGTGTCTGTTATGTTTCGGTTCGATTCGAGTGAAAGAGCGTCACATAGATGGCGCCACCGAAGAATGTGAGAACGAACTTATGGCACACCCTGTACTTATCGTAAAACACAGCCGTGGCATGCCAGGTGTAGGCACTGAGCACGGTAGGTTGTGTACCATTGGTTAAAGGGTATGTAGTTTCATACAATGCATCAAAACAATATTCATCTTTCCTAAGCATATCCCAACGAGAATATGCGACGCGGCATCACTGGTGTTGAGCATACGTGAATCGGGAAATAATATTTCTCACCTTACACATTTCTTAACGACTATTATTTTCGCCCCCTTTCTCGCACTATGTCACGCACTACTTCCGGGCGAAGTTAAGGGGCGCGTTAGGCTGCAGGTACTGGGTCATGACAGTGAGGACCGCCCGAATACCCTGTGAAGTCAGATGAACCCCATCTCGTGAAAAATAGTGCGGGTTTGCACGGAGCGTCTTCTCAACTTCCTCAAATTTCGCCCTTGCTCCGCACGGCCTCGAAACTGTCCCCACTCTTTGCCGCATGTTGTAGGGTGGACAAATGGGGATGGACAGACGCGGAAAACGATTTATAAATAATAGGGGAGGTACCAATGCCGTTCGATCGCCTTCAATTCCTCATCAACGAAAAGACGCTTTGCTGGCCTAATAACGTGTTGCGCACACTCGTGCTAGCTAAACATATATAATACAACAGTGAGGCATTCCTTAGGATGTCTGTACACTATTAGAAATACGACCTTTGACCTCCTCAATAAAACTGTTAGGATTGACCTTATGCTCATAATATTAGTGAAAATAATTATTTATATTATTACCATAAGGCCAATCGTAACATTTTTATTGACAGTCATCATGCTAAACGAAACGTTGTATCACATACAACTTTGACCTCCTCAATGGCCCCTGCGGCTGGCACCCCGACACCCGATAAACTGCTGCAGGGACCGCACCATCTCGGTACATAAGTTGTTGTTCTCCCTGCTCCACCGACCGCACCATCTCGGTACATAAGTTTAAATGTTGTTCGTCCTGCTCCACCGACCGCACCATCTCGGTACATAAGTTCAAATGTTGTTCTCCCTGCTCCACCGACCGCACCATCTCGGTACATAAGTTTAAATGTTGTTCTCCCTGCTCCACCGACCGCACCATCTCGGTACATAAGTTTAAATGTTGTTCGCCCTGCTCCACCGACCGCACCATCTCGGTACATAAGTTTAAATGTTGTTCGCCCTGCTCCACCGACCGCACCATCTCGGTACATAAGTTTAAATGTTGTTCGCCCTTGCTCCACCGACCGCACCATCTCGGTACATAAGTTTAAATGTTGTTCGCCCTGCTCCACCGACCGCACCATCTCGGTACATAAGTTTAAATGTTGTTCGCCCTGCTCCACCGACCGCACCATCTCGGTACATAAGTTTAAATGTTGTTCGTCCTGCTCCACCGACCGCACCATCTCGGTACATAAGTTTAAATGTTGTTCGCCCCGCTCCACCGACCGCACCATCTCGGTACATAAGTTCAAATGTTGTTCGTCCTGCTCCACCGACCGCACCATCTCGGTACATAAGTTCAAATGTTGTTCGCCCTGCTCCACCGACCGCATCATCTCGGTACATAAGTTTAAATGTTGTTCGCCCTGTTCCGCCGACCGCTCCAGGCTCCTCGCCATACTGGCCTCACTCTCAGCCATGGTCTCGAGTACCTGGCCATCGCGGGTGACGCTTTCCTCCCGCAGAGTCAGCAGCCTTCCGCCGCTCAATGTCACAGCGGGGTAACATAATACGACCCGACGCAAGGTAACGTAATATAATCGTGACGATAACATAAATACAAACTTGAATACAAACTTAACAGTAGGTACTTACTAAGCGTATTTTCACTCTGCTTAATATAAAAATATATAGAAATATATAAGGGCGAATTTTCAGAAGTATTTTATTTGTCGATCACTCGGCAACTATCACACGGGGTAATACTAAGTACAAAGGCACGAATACAGCCTACATGTGTATGTACACAATACACATCAATACAAACCCCGCTGTGCGCAAGCATACTTACACGCATAACATGCAAGAAGTGACCACAGGTGTCCCAGCCTGAAAACATCAGCAAGTTAACTCTGTTCAACAGTTTCTAGAATATTTCCTAGTGTCGCCTCCAGGCGCCTTCAAAACTCTGCAGTCTGGTGGTGCAAAACTCGTGCAACTTGATAGTTGGCCTCTGTATTGTGACCCCAGCTTTACAAGCATCCAAGCAGGCCAAAGTAAGCAAGTAAGCAAGGTTTCTGAAAGGGTTCATCAAAATTAATAAAGCAGAAACGAAGCGAAAAATAAAGACAAACAGGGCAATGGGGGCAAAACACAGAACGCAAGACGAACATGGCGCAGCCAAGGTCAAGGTCGTACGAGTGTCGCTCTCCCACTGCAATCAAATAGCCTTAAATGGCCTGAACACTGAGAGAATGTTTCTGTCCTTATAACAGACAAACTTATTCAGTGCTGCACTACAATCCCGCAGAATACTCGCGATGAAACACATACGCGAAAATGGGCACAATTGTTCCCATCCACATTGACGTTACACAAGTACCAATCAGCACCAATTCGTCTCAACCCGTGCTCCGTGCTGCCCCCTACCTCTGGCTGTAACCAGACAGCAGAGCCCTCTACTGGCTCTCCGTTTCCTACAGGTCGCTCAACAAGACGGACAGGTCGATGTGCTCACAATAGGACAGGGAAGGACAGGAGAATATAAACCAAAACCAAATGGAGACAATAAACGCTTCCGGCGTTTACAATAACTTTACCAACACATCGATCACACAGGTCAGCTTACGTCATCCCTGTCACACCATTGACGTCATCTCTTTCTCACACCATCTGTCACGCACAGTGCTTTTATTCCGTCACGCACACTATTTCTGTTTTTATACTTTTTTACTTTTTACTTACTCAACGGCTATCATCCTCGTCCCTTTCTCGCACTGTCACGCACTACTTCGGGGCGAACTTAAGGGGCGCGTTAGTCTGCAGGTACAGGGCCATGACAGTGAGGACCGCCCGAATACACTGTGAAGTCAGATGAACCCCATCTCGTGAAAAATAATGTGGGTTAGCACGGAGCGTCTTCCCAACTTCCTCAAACTTTGCCCTTGCCCCGCACGCCTTCGAAACTGTCCCCACTCTTTGCCGCATGTTGTAGGGTGGGCATGTGGAGATGGACGGACACGGAAAAGGATTTATAAATAATAGGGGAGGTACCAATGCCGTTCGATCGCCTTCAATCCCTCATCAACGAAAAGACGCTTCGCTGACGTAATGACGTGTTGTCCTGGTCATTGTGCACACTCATGCTAGCTAAACATATATAATACAACAGTGAGGCATTCCTTAGGAAGCCTGTATATGGTTAAAAATACGACCTTTGACCTCCTCAATAAAATTTTTAGGATTGACCTTGTGCTCATAATATTAGTGAAAATAATTACTAAGGATAAGGCCAATCGTAACATTTTATTGATAATCATCATGCTAAAAGAAACGTTGTATCACATACAACTTTGACCTCCTCAATGGCCCCTGCGGCTGGCACCCCGACACCCGATAAACTGCTGTAGGACGCGCACCATCTCGGTACATAAGTTTAAATGTTGTTCTTCCTGCTCCACCGACCGCACCATCTCGGTACATAAGTTTAAATGTTGTTCTCCCTGGTCCACCGACCGCACCATCTCGGTACATAAGTTTAAATGTTGTTCGCCCTGCTCCGCCGACCGCTCCATCTCGGTACATAAGTTTAAATGTTGTTCGCCCTGCTCCACCGACCGCACCATCTCGGTACATAAGTTTAAATGTTGTTCACCCTGCTCCACCGACCGCACCATCTCGGTACATAAGTTTAAATGTTGTTCGCCCTGCTCCACCGACCGCACCATCTCGGTACATAAGTTTAAATGTTGTTCCCTGCTCCACCGACCGCACCATCTCGGTACATAAGTTTAAATGTTGTTCGCCCTGCTCCACCGACCGCTCCATCTCGGTACATCAGTTTAAATGTTGTTCGCCCTGCTCCACCGACCGCACCATCTCGGTACATAAGTTTAGATGTTGTTCTCCCTGCTCCACCGACCGCACCATCTCGGTACATAAGTTTAAATGTTGTTCGCCCTGCTCCACCGACCGCACCATCTCGGTACATAAGTTTAAATGTTGTTCTCCCTGCTCCACCGACCGCACCATCTCGGTACATAAGTTGTAATGTTGTTCGCCCTGCTCCACCGACCGCACCATCTCGGTACATAAGTTTAAATGTTGTTCGCCCTGCTCCACCGACCGCACCATCTCGGTACATAAGTTTAAATGTTGTTCGCCCTGGTCCACCGACCGCTCCAGGCTCCTCACCATACTGGCCTCACTCTCAGCCATGGTCTCGAGTACCTGGCCATCGCGGACGACGCTTTCCTCCCGCAGAGTCAGCAGCCTTCCGCCGCTCAATATCACAGCGGGTAACATAATACGACGCGACGCAAGGTAACGTAATATAATCGTGACGATAACATAAATGCAAACTTGAATACAAACTTAACAGTAGGTACCTACTAAGCGTATTTTCACTCTGCTTAATATAAAAATATCATATAGAAATATATAAGGGCGAATTTTCAGAAGCATTTTATTTGTCGATCACAGCGGCAACTATCACACGGGGTAATACTAAGTACAAAGGCACGAATACAGCCTGCATATGTATGTACACAATACACATCAATACAAACCCCGCTGTACACAAGCATACTTACACGCATAACATGCAAGAAGTGACCACAGGTGTCCCAGCCTGAAAACATCAGCAAGTTAACTCTGTTCAACAGTTTCTAGAATATTTCCTAGAATGAGACTGATGATGATTTCTGATTGACAGATGCATAGCCTTCCAGGCCCGTACTTTCGGCTAGTAGTGGTACTTTCGGTTATGCCGAAATAATGAATGCGTAATAAGCAGTAAGCTAAGCCCTGTATCAATATCTTTGTCTCTACTAAAACTACTTTCGCTGATGTATAACACTATTTCTACTTCCCTATGTACCAATACAGTGCCTTCGGTGGCTCTCAGAACGGGACGCGACAAAGTAGACACGTCGGCCGTCGGAGTCCAGCCGTGAGGATCACACGGCTGAGCCAGTCGAGACAACCGTACCCGTACATGCACGGGAAAACGACTGTCCTCTGCACAATCTGGCTCCACGGGCGAAGGCGTATTTGGCATTCCTGAAACAAATAAAGAGGAATTTTAATTACTCGCACATGTGCAGTTACAAAGCTTTTGATCGTTTCTAAAAACACACCCGTCGATGTTTAACATTACAGGTGCTACTTGCGATCAGTGCTGGTACCATATTGGCCTATTTTAGCAGTGATCAAAAGTCAGACGACGATCAACTCCCCGTCACAGCTTCTTCAAGAACGTGAAGGGCCCCAAGAGCTCCATGACGAAGAGCGGATGCTTCTTTCTGGGCTGGCCGAGCTTGTAGTTATTGGTCCAGCAGGACTGGTGCAGGCTGATCCGGCAGGACTGGTGCAGGCTGGTCCGGCAGGACTGGTGGTTGGTCCAGCAGGACTGGTGCAGGCTGGTCTACTAGGGCTGGTGGCTGGTCCGGTAGGACTGGTGGTTGGTCCAGCAGGACTGGTGCAGGTTGGTCCGGCAGGACTGGTGCAGGCTGGTCCCGCAGGACTGGTGGTTGGTCCAGCAGGATTGGTGCAGGCTGGTCTGGCAGGACTGGTGGTTGGTCCGTTAGGACTGGTGGTTGGTCCCGCAGGACTGGTGCAGGCTGGTCTGGCAGGGCTGGTGGCTGGTCCAGCAGGACTGGTGGTTGGTCCCGCAGGACTGGTGCAGGCTGGTCTGCCAGGGCTGGTGGCTGGACCGGCAGGACTGGTGCAGGCTGGTCCGGCAGGACTGGTGGTTGGTCCAGCAGGACTGGTGCAGGCTGGTCTGCCAGGGCTGGTGGTTGGTCCAGCAGGACTGGTGGTTGGTCCGGCAGGACTGGTGTAGGCTGGTCTGCCAGGGCTGGTGGTTGGTCCAGGAGGACTGGTGGCTGGTCAGGCAGGACTGGTGCAGGCTGGTCTGCCAGGGCTGGTGGTTGGTCCAGCAGGACTGGTGGCTGGTCCGTTCGGACTGGTGGTTGGTCCGGCAGGACTGGTGCAGGCTGATCCCAGCCTGAAAATATCAGGAAGCTGACTCCGTTCAACAGTTTCTAGAATATTTCCTAGAATGAATGTCGCTCAGAAACATTGCCAGATAACTTTGGTAGTTTCGGCTTCCGCAGTTTCATAGTTTTTCCTGCTAGCATCCGAGTTGCAAAGACACAAACTAGCGAAGAACCGAGCTGCAGAATAGTGTAGAGCTAACAGCTTCAGAAGGCACACCACGCACATTTCCGACTCGGATACCGTTCCAGCCGTGAGGGGGGGTCCGTCCCTTTACCGGGCCATAGGAGGAAAATTGCTACCAAATGCTGCCAATGTGACGTCACTGGGATGGTCGAAAGCTGATTGGTCGCTGAGATTCAGGCGATGCTGTCAATTCTGGCGCACCGGCGCAGTGTTTTCCAGCCGTTGCGTGTATTGTTATACGGAGTTTGAATATTGTTTATTTGATAATAATATCACTTTTTATGTGTTTGAAAATCGGAAAAGCATGCACATAAGTGGCATTCACACACTTGTCGTCTCAGAGATCATGAAGAATGACCAGCTTCAGCAGTTCAGCTCAGGTATTCAATTAATTCAACTGTATAAGCATGAGTATCATAGGCAGATCAGCCCCGTTTCAGTTCAACCCGGTTTAACCTTTGTCATTTTTGGCTTTCAAAGGGAGCATGATAAACTCATATTAAGTTGTAAAATGCCTTAGCATTGTTGAAAACATAATGAGAAGGAGAATGGAAATGGAATAGTTGTAAATTGTTTCGGAAGTGGCTAGCTTCTATAAATATTAATGCTTTGTGAAAATAACAACTTATTTGTCAAATTAAATAGTATCAAATAACAAATCAATCTATGCTTACCTCCCAGACTGGAAAAAAATTCACACACTGTCAGATGCGTCAGGGCCCAGGGGCTTTCGGGTCTCAAAATTTGGCGCAAGTGATTTCTCACCAAAATTTTGGCACATCTTTTGTGCAAAGTTGAAGCTCATTGTTACTTCTTTTCAATATTAGTTGTTGCCAGATTTTATAATCTGTATCTAAACTTTCAAATTTTGAATTTAAAAGGATTTCTGACATGCTTATTGCTGAAAATCTCATTCTTGTTTCAGTTTATGTAAATGTTATGTAATTGACATTTGCTAACTAAACAAGCTTATCCTTGTCTAATGTCTATATATTGGTTTCTATTTATACCACCTGTGCTAGTACTAATTTCTATTTGTTGAGACTATTTACCTAATGCATTTGCTTCATATGAATTATACGCAGACGCACCTGTGCATGGAACAGTAATGCCAGACCCAAATTCAAAATATTAATGAAAAATTGTGTTATTTGCTTGTTTCACCTGAATTCTGAGTCAGGCCTGCAATCAATACATAAATATGAAATAGGTACATGTTTTGAGGCTTCATATCAGCACATAGAAAAGGCAATCGAAGAAAAGGCACCTTTGGGCATTGATTATTTTTGCTTGCCATCGCCTAGTCAATTTTTTCATGTTGCATTGTGTTAATAAACTTGGTAATGTGTTTTGCAGGTCCGGGGCTGGTCCTCTGGCGTGCAGGACGGCGAGGAGTGGCTACCTGCACATAACAACACAATGACTGGCACCGAGCTGAGGGTATAAAATCACATCATATCGACTTCAGCACCTGTCTCCCAGCTTTGGAGACGTCGCCCGACTCCCGAGTTCCTGAGTGGCGAGCGCCAGTTTCCGAAAGGAAGTTGAGGAAGGCAACCCGAAAGCACCCGCTGGGCTGCCGACACTCCTGCGTTGCCAGCAGGGCGTGCTGCGCAGTAAAGCCTCGCTGCGTGGTCTGTACGACATCCGACACCGGCACCCAGACGTGCAGTTTCTGATGACATCCCACCTCAACCAGGGCTGCCCCGAGAATCTGCTAGTGCTGACTGCCTGCTGCTGAGGCCGACCTGCCGGACCTGTCGCCGCCCTGGTGAGCCTGAGCCGCCCTGGGACCTGCCGCCGCGTCTACGCTGCCGCCCTGGTGAAACTGCCGTCGCCCTGCCGGACCTGTCGCCGCCCTGGTGAGCCTGCGGCCGCCCTGGACCTGCTGCCACCCCGGCGGACCTGCCGCCGCGTCTACGCTTCCGCCCTGCTGGACCTGTCGCCGCCCTGGTGAGCCTGCGACCGCCCTGGGACCTGCTGCCACCCCAGCGGGCCTGCCGCCGCGTCTACGCTGCCGCCCTGGTGAAACAGGTCCGTCGTCGCCCTGCCGGACCTGTCGCCGCCCTGGTAAACCTGCTGCCGACCTGTCGCACTTGCCACCGCCCTGGTGAATCTGCTGCCGACCTGCCTGACCTGTCGCTGCCGTGGTGAACCTGTTACCGACTTGCCGGACCTTTCTCGCCGCCTTGACGAGCTTGGGGAGCCTGTGCTGAGGTGCCACCGCTCTGTTTCACGTGTTATGTTGCCCGGTTCCTGGCTGTCGCGGAGTCAATCGGCACATTGTGTTTGGAGAGGCGACATCTTGTACAACTTTCCGACAGTTCGGAGCATTTTATTGTACCTACTCAAGTCGCAAGAGATTAGGCTTGTGCCTTATTTGTCCTCTTATCAATCTGTCCAATATGGTTTTTTTATAATTACGATTTATGGTATGGTATGACATAAACCGGTATATTGTATACGCATTTGGTTCGTTCCAGTCAGAAGTTTGGAATGTGTACATATACTTGTGTTACGGTACAATTTCGGTTTGTGCAGTTCACACAACCTCTCTTAATTATGGGGCGAAATAGACGCAAAACCAGGGTTGCGGAGTCGGAGTCAGGGTCGACAGTTCTGACCGGACTCGGAGTCGATTTTGGAAACCGAGTCGGAGTCGGGGTCACCGAAAATCCATCGGCTCCGCCAGGGCTGCGGAGTCGATGGATTTTCGGCGACTCCGACTCTGACTCCGACTCCAGCTTTAAAAAACCAGCTCCGACTCCGACTCCGGGCAGAATTGTCGGCTTGCATTCCATTTCATATTGTTGAAGATCCGATTCGTATTTTTATCGGAGATTTAACGACCGATTTCCTGCGCTTTCCTTTGCCGACCAAGAGCCTTTTTTATGGTAACTGGCTGGAAACGTGAACTGACCGAGAGCTGCCCTTCAATTCAACTGACTGAACTCAACTCCGAACTTCAACTGACTGTCCGGCGGCGGGCCGGCGCAGTCGTCGACTCTATGTAGTGGTCGCTTCGGTCGGGGCCCGGCACGGGCACAGCCTCTGACATTGCATTGTTACATTACAACGCGAGTTCTCACATTAAATTAGCTGATGCTTGCTAATTTTATGTGGGAACGATTGAAGCGGCCACTACCAAGAGGTCTAAACTAAATGACATTTGTTGAGTATTTAATCTACCGACCTAAAACAATCGACCTACCTATCGGCACATTCTAACCTAACACACTTCGAGCACAACGATGGGCTATTTCCCATTTCGAGTTCAGTAGTCGAGAGTTCGTTAACGTCAACTCCTTGCAATTGCTGCAAATGTTCCGTTATCGCTGTTGCCACTGATTCAATTCATAAAAGAAATATAACAGCGCATACTTGTATTTTTACTGGAGCCTCCGAGTTGTCTCCGGAGCTGAACTGAATGTGCTGCGGGTCGCTGAACGCACGGAGTCAAAACACAGACGCGTCAAACAAACAACCGAGTACGGGCGAGATCAAGCACGGAGGGGTTGCCCGGTCACAGAAAGTGTAAAACGTGCTGTGTCGCTAGTCATCTGCTTTGCCGTAAAACACACAATGGGACCCAAACGACGATGTACTGAGGGGACAGTACTCAGTCTAGTACTCTGTTCAGTGTGGCACTCAGCGGCCAGACCTTTTCAGTTTTTGTATACGGGTGAACACGCTGTTTTTTTACTTCTTCGGCCATTGCAGCCGCGAGCTGGTGCCGGGTCAGGCCCTGCTCGGCCGCGTCCGCCCTGGCTTTTTGACGCCGCCGATAGAGGGTGGTGCGGGACATGGGCGGCTGTGTTGTGACCTGTGGCGGCTGCTGAGGGTGGTGATCCGGAGCCGGCCACGGCGGCTGCTGAGGGTGGTGATCCGGAGCCGGCCACTGCGGCTGTTGGGGGTGGTGATCCGGAGCCGGCCACGGCGGCTGTTGGGGGTGGTGATCCGGAGCCGGCCACGGCGGCTGCTGAGGGTGGACCCCTAAGTCCGAGTGCCGTTCTGCCTCCTCAGGGCATCGCTCTGGATGTGGCCCTGTCTGAGGCCTCCTCCCTCGCCGAGACTCCCACGAGTCTCCCACGTAAAACCAGGCCGGCCGTGTCCTCCGGCTCACTGATGGCCATCGCCGGTTCGGGATGACTGGCGGGGAGCGTGGCAGTTCAGCTGCTGCCGGCAAGGGCTCAGCGGCCCGTGCAGCACCGGATCGAGGAGGCGGCGACCTGCCACCAGTGTGGCCACTTCCTGCCGCCGCGTTTGTTCCTTCATCCTGGGGACACAGAAACTCAACTGTATTACACGCAGCAGATGTAGGTATGTACGGTACACATACCGGGTAATGTTTGCTTCTGGCTAGTGCTAAGTCACGTGGATCTGTCCAACCAACTTTTTGCTTTTTTTGTGCCATTTCAAGGCTATGCAACCAATGCATACCTGTTTTACATTACATGCTGGGTTTGCCATACGTGCTGCATATCTGCCCTACCTGCTGGAAGATATTTATCATGGGCGTTTACCATCGCAGAAGGGTAGCCTCGTTGATGGGATATAACTGGAGCGGTATCCCTTCCAGGGCGGCAGAGCTGTAAAACAGCGTGCAGCGCACCTTTCGGTAGTCGTCCACTACCAGCCGCTGGCGGGACGTCTGGCGGGGCCGGTCGGCGGAGGCCGGCTGGGGCGCCGGGTGGCGGCCTTCTCCGCTGTGATCAGTGACAACTGGCGCGGCAACTACGTACGACTGCACCAAGTCTTCTGGCCGTGCCTCTGGCACAACAGTGATGACTGCTACTATGTCAATCGTCCTTCTCTCAATGGTCACTTTATCAGCACACACTGATACACAGGACTGTTTGGTGAGATGCTGCGACAGCATCGCGCGCATAACATCACAAAACTCATTGCATCTTCTCATTGAACACGGGGTACATTACCGCAGAAACTAATAGGCGCACATCCAGAGGCGTGCTGTAGGTACTCGAAGATGGCAGCCTCGCTCCCCTTTACCCACCCACTACCGTTCTGCATGCACGGGGAAGAAGGTGTCGCAGACCCATCATCCGTGGACTCGTTGTCTCCCTGGGTGTTCAACCTGTCTCAGATACTCCACCAACACACATCTCTCTGGTAAACCTGACCCGCAGTTTCATGTTCTGCCCCTATACCTATACGGGATTTCACCTGGAATGTGCCATGGGCAGCAGGATTGTAGTCTTTCTGGTTGATTTGTTGCTCGCACCAGCCTGAACTTAAATAGGGAGCGAGACGTTTTTTTCGTCAGATTTGTGCCAGCCGTGCTTAATCATGTGCCGCATGAGGCCACCGCTGTAGGATGGATGGAAGAATACCGCCTGGAATTGAACTTTGAACTGCTCCTGTTTGCAATTCCTACCTTCTTTTTATAGACCAGCTTTATTGGAAATTGACCGTTTCCGTTCTCACTTTACATTCGCAGATTTACAAGCACTTTCCTTCCATGCCATCAGAGTTAGCGCCTGTGCCGGGCCACCCCGAGGGCGGCAGATATAACTGCCTCGATAGGCCATTCGTCTTGACCACAACTGTGATGGTCTGTGGACTGTGGAGCCCTGGAAAGTCGGGGTGTGGTGTTGGAAGGGATCTCGGGGCGGGGATGGTCGTGGGTCTCCGGGCGGGGATGGTGACGGATCTCGTGGCGGGCATGGTGCCGGGTCTTGTGGTACTTACTGAGTACCAAGATCAGCGTTTCTCTCCATGAAAGATGATTCCAGGGTCTTGTCATCAAAGATGTTCATCATCACGGTCGCTCGATCCGAGGGCTGGACACTTGCCACAACACTTGGACAAGTGCCATCCTGACTTAAGGCCGTGGGGGTTGACTCAGTCGGTGCCGAAGTCCTTCATCCCCAGCCTCGGGAAATCCTGAGGCAGGGGGAGAGGGACCACGCGTCGCCAGAGCCTTCCTCCACGGCCCGAACTACCGCACCACCCAGGAGGCCGTGGAATGAGACGCGGCGGCGCCAGCTGTCGGGCGCCGAGCTCTCGGCGTTCATAAATCAGTGTCAGTTTCAAGTGGGACACACGCTGCCTTCCCCCGCAGCCTTCACACACGGCTCAGTAGGCTACGTAGGTCCCGCACGCTGCCGCAGCAGCGACACACGCCCCCTGTCCAGGCCGGCGCGTCCTGCCACTGGACGACGAACTCCTGGGCCGGGGACTGGTCGGTTCCTGAACTTGACTGCGGCGCAGCGGCCATAGCCGTCTCCTCCACGGCCGTCCGGATGGTGCGGTAGTTAAGGCCGTAGAGGTGGACTCCTTCAACGCCGGGGACTGGTCGGTTCCTGAACTTGACTGCGGCACAGCGGCCATAGCCATCTCCTCCACGGCCGTCCGAATGGTGTGGCGTGGTCTGCCCGTCAGTGTCGCAGCAACGGGGTCACGGACTTCTTAGTGCCTACATTATTGCATGTTTTGACGAGAGCTGTGTATGTACATACACATGTATCTACATGTATCTACATACACATGTATACACATGTATCTACATGTATCTACATGTATGTACATGTATCTCTGTGTTTATGTACAAGTCTGTGTATGTACAGTCTGTCTTAAAAGTACCGCGCAAAGTGACGGTGGATCCATCAAGCCTGACCGAGGAAGGGTCTGCTAAACTTGAGTCACCGAAGCAATTGACATTCTCGTCCATTCCCCAGGTCAATTGGTTCGGTGACTTTCAAATTAAAGCAGGCCCTTCCTCGGTAAGGCTTGATGGATCCAACGTCACTTTGCGCGGTACTTTTAAGACAGACTGTACATAACACAGACTTGGATAACGCATCTTTACAAAACGGCTGTGGGCGCTGTATAGTGCCGGGCCAGCAGTGGGTGTCGGAGCCGTTCCGTCAGCGCAGGCAGCACAGCGCGCGCCAGAGCTCGTAGAAGGACGGCAAAGAACTGAAAAAGTAGTGTGACGGCCCGACAGCCGAACGGACGTAACAGCACAATGCAAAACACGCTTTGTAATCACACTAGATTGTCGTACATTACAACGTACCAGGAACGCGAGGTGAATCTGCCCCGCTGCTGACCGCGGCTGTTCGCGTCATCGATCAGTCACAAAAAAACACACATCAATCGCGCTCATAACTCGTCTTTCAAAGTGTCTCTGTATGGCTCTGGCCTCTGTACCACAGCTTACAACTCTCCGAGCACCTGCCTGAAGCCGGTGTAGTTGTTGTCGGGTGTCGGGTACCGCCGCCTGATTCCCCACACCACGCAGGAGGGGACGGCGCGAGGACGACCACGAAAGTGGGATACCCCGCTCCGCCGGCGCTCTAGATCGCCAACGGAAACGTTTGCGACTAGCGCCCGGTCATCTGGCTGCGATTGATCGAGAGACACGACGGATGACATGTGGGAACACGACAGTGACATCGAATCACGTCCTTTTATTCAACAAACGTGTTCGTTTGTTCGTGACTTCTTTGTCTGTATTTGTTCATTTGAAAAATTAAACAAACACCAAAATCTGCTTCAAACAGCTCAGTACCTTCTAAAATACACATGTATTTTTTGTCTGTATTCCAGCAGTAAATGCCATATACATTACAACACGTGCACACCGTTCACAGGTGGGGTTCGCTGGGACGCGGTGTGCGCCGGGAATACGATTCAACTCTCATTCGACTTTTTTTGCGCTCGAATTCGACTTTGCGCAAAATAAAACGACAGCGCTTAATAGCGACAGTTGCCGCAAATTGCACACTCAAACTGCGCTGAAATACGACATTTCTTTCATGTCGCAAAATCTTAAAAGTTATGCATTCTAGGAAGCTCGCTGCAATGAAAAGAGGTAAATTTAGCCCCCCGGAATATGTGATAGTATCAGGGCACTGTTTGATTCCGCCACAAATGAGAAAAACGCGATGCAGAACGATGCGGTGAAACTGCGCTCATTCGCGACAAATCTTGGGCAAATCGCGCCTATATTCAACAGTCCTGTTGGAGCCTGAGTGGTCGAGTACTTTCCGTTTTTCTGTTCTCATTCGTTTATTTCGTGACCAATCTTAAAAAAAAAATGATGCTCATTTGAAAGAGATTTTCTCGCTCTTCATTTCTGATGCATAATGCATACATTTCGTACATCACACTCACAACTCAGGATGTGTTGCGTCAGTCGTAGACTCACTGTGTCTTGCACGCAACAAGTTTGGGTTATCGTGGCAGCGGACATAAATCAAAACGCGCCAGTAAAACATATAACAACGATGAACGAGCACCCTGTATTAGAGCAGACTCATGCCGTCAGACGTAAGAAAGCGAACCGCTCGAACCAGCTCACTAGCTCAACCAGAGGCCTCTTGCACCAAACTACCTAGCTAGGTAAAATCGGAAACCGGTTTCAGAATAAGCTAATCTAGCGGTGGTAAATTTGTTTGCAATAGCCCAATACATTATCCTACATGTGCTTGCTAAATTTTGCACGCAAATTGTTACATTTGAGACTTGGACTGGGTATACGATGCAAAATAATCCAAGCATTGGTGCAAGAGGATTTTGGTGCAAGAGGCCTCAGCTCAAACCAGAACCAGCCCCCGAACTCGCCACAACTACTCTCACCGAACTCGCCTCGCCATTACTTCGCCACTCGCCGCTGGCGACGTACCACCGATCTAGTAAGGATGCCATCTACAGACATCTCCCTGACCTCCTTCCTCAGCTGAGTCTCCACTGCTCGTGGACACACACAGTCAAACAGCGGTTTCCGCTGGGACATCAGTACAAGCGCATGCCGCTCGTGAACAGGTATGTTTCTAAACGCCATGCGCCGTGCCTCTCTCCTTCTCGCTGCGCTCTGACCTGGCGAGAGCTGCGGTCGTCTCTGCTGGCGAAGCAGAGCTCCGGCCGAACTGGGCACTGTACTTTCGACATCGTCATGCGTTGGACAATCTGCATCTCCGCCACCATCGGATATCTCAGCATGCACGTCTTTGGACACGTTTGGGTATACATCATCCACGTTTTCCCCGAACGACACACTACTCGCCGAAACATCGCCATACATAATGTCCTTCATACGTTTTACACTGTCTGTGGCGTCCTCACGTCGGGTTTTCGCCGCATATGACTTGTAGGCCGTTTCGGGTCTATGGGTCATATGATTAGCGACCCTGCGGCGTTCTACCTCTGTCAAACTGCCATACGCTACGGTGGAGGCAGCCTTGCGTAGCAGCGTAGGCGTTAGAGTAGCACTGCTGCCATGTGTGAGCAGGCCACTCCCAGTCCTGCCATGCAGGTGCAGTGACCTGTGTGCACCTGGCCGGCCATCCTGCTGAACCACAAGCCATGGTTGCAAGGCTCGAGCATTCTGTTTCTGACCGTGGTTGACCTGAAACAATCCAGAACAAAAATTAAGTTCTACCGGGCTTCTCAAAAAAGTTAGACGGATTTCTTTTGCGAATAGAGGACCCCTGCAAAATCAATGCACGTGGGAAAACGGAGAATTTTTCGTAGATTTATATGACACCATGATTTGAGCTTAAAAAATGAAGCCGGTCTTAGGATGTAAAAGCAAAACTCGTGAAATTATGCATTCCCGGACTAATTCGGTCGGTTCGACACCACGGAAGATCCGCAAACACTTTAGGGCAAAGAGAGCAACATCTTGAAACAAAATTTTCCACATTATTGACAAGTTTCTGGCTCGAGGAAGTGTTAACAATAGGTTCACGCAATTCAAGGAACACAGCGGCGGCCATAAACCCAATCAAAGGCTCACGGCGAACACCACTCGTGTGAGAGATGCACTACTCAGACTGTCAATGGTCAGCGATAGCGATGTACCAAAACCACCCAAAAAGTTCCGAAGATCATAAGGATGCAGTGAAGTCAGCAGTGTGCCGTCTGCAGCTTTCCGTGGGTCGTGCTGCAACAGAGGTCGCGCTGCGCCGGGCAAAACTGTGCATCGAGCAAAAAGGGAATCATCTCGAACATAACCTCGGCGCGGCTCAGAAAGGCGACTGCCGAGGATCGAAATCCCCTCAAACGAAATGTCTTTGATGAGGCTTTTAGGTGATACCCAATTATGTTTTGTTACACTGATACACCCCTCAATACGTTAGTTATAAAATCGTCTAACTTTTTTTAGAAGCCCGGTAGTATCTATCATCACACTTGCCACAGAGTGGTCCAATCTGTATGTAAGGGCCAGGGCCGGCGCTGGGCGGCCCTGGCCTGCGGGGCACGGTTCAGCGCCGTCGGGGGCGGGGGAGGCACGTTTACTCGTCCCGAGGCGCAGGGGCTGCGACACTCGCCCCGCTGAAATCGCCAGCACGCCTGCTGGCCCGGCCACTCGCTCGGCTCATGCCCCACGCCTGCTGGCCGCGCTCCCAGCTCACTACCTCATTAATTTGTCTCGTTTTTTTTTTTTATTTTGTGTTATTTTAGGAAATACACTTGTATTTTCTGTACCGCTTACATGAAACTGAGAGGAATGTCGTCAGTGTCAAGACGTTAATACGCAATAGCACACCTCGTACCACGTGCAACTAATTTTCGAAAGATGGATCAGACCGGCCCCCTACATGACGACGGACCATCCTTCTCCGTGAACAGAGTCAATGACGCCAGACGCCCAAGCGACCTAAACCTGGGCGTCTTGGCTGTAGAGCACAATTTTTGCCACCTTAAACCCGCGCAAACATTGAAGGTGCTTGGTTCTGAAAGGTTATCCCTTGCAGATTCGCTGCAGGTAGTAGAGCTTCGACCGCACCATGGCAATGCTTCGGCCAGCAAACATGGTTCTCAGCCTCGTTAGCCAGTTTTTCAGGAGCCCAATCTTTGTGACCAGACTTTGGGCTTTCAGCAGGTTTCGTTTCGTGTATTGTTGCGACCATCCACACCGTGGCTATTCAAGTCTCCCGTCATACATGTTGTAAAAGCAAAGTGACGCTAAAATATCGACAAGTTGTACATACACATAATGCCACATTACACACGATAAACATATACTGCGATAAAAACATGATAAGAAAAGTGGGATGAGCTAAGCGTGAGCACATGACTAGGTGATGCATTCCCTTACTGCCAGTTTGAAAGCACGGTAGGTCGGCGCGTCGCGGGCGGCGCGCGGCAGACCATTCCAGGCGACCGCCGCACGGTAAGTAAAGGCCTTCTGCAATACGTTTGTCTCATCCACCGTAAACCTTAGGTGACCTCTTTGCCCTTTTTTTTGTGACTGCTCTTCGTCAACGTCATTTTCCTGCCCTTCGCCTTCGTCAGTGTCTGCCTCCTGCCCTTCGTCTTCGTCCACGTCGGCTTCCGGATCGTCTGTAGTGACATTCAGTATGGTACTCAAGTCCTTCCCAGCGTGCTGGTATCCCAGCACGCTGGGATTCTTATCAACGGACAGTCTGTCAGCTCGTCCACAAGATTAAACATCTCCTCCTTGTTTTCCCGAGACATGCGGGGATCTCAAAGCTGTCATACTACTTCTGACTGAGAGAGACTGACAGCTTTCTGGCTACAGTCATGTGGTGGGGCTATCCGCTGCCACTGCTTCTGACTGAGAGAGACTGACAGCTTTCTGGCTACATCCATGTGGTGGAGCTGTCCGCTGCCACCAAACACCGCAACCCGTTCGGGACATTTCGCTCCATTTCTCGCCAGTGACGTCGTAAGTTCACCCGCCATTTCCGTTCCATCGTGTTCCTTCACAACGGGAGCGGCTACGACAAAGTTGACCAGCATTTCACCTGGTTGTGCAGTGGGAAACACCAGGTTAATGGCAGTTATGTCCACTGTGCGCTTGTTTTACGTGACCTTTCAGCTTTGCGGTGCTGCGTCTTTGAGTCGACGCTGGGCGGTCTCCAGGTACGGAATTCGCATGCTGAGAGCCATGCTGGTAGCTAGTTGGTTTGTGAACCGATCCGGACTTCAGGTTCAGGTGCAGGCGAGCTGAAGCCCTCAGTCTTTTTTATTTTCACGTTACCGTTGGTGGTAGACGCCGCCTAGAGCGATTTCCTCTGCTTCAGTTGCCGGGCGACGTACAACAGATGTTGGTTTTTGGGCGTCAGGCACTCGGAAATGAAGGTCTGGCTGACGACAGATCGAGTTAAGGTGGGATGATCTCCCACCGTGTCTGCCGCCAGGGCCTTTCTCTTGGAGAACAGACTGACAACGGCTGACATCTTCTTGTCTTGGTATGTCGTTCACATTGACCGGTACCTTCTCTAGGCTGTAGACTGCTGGCAGCTGGAGGGTATGCTGTCCATCGATGTCACCTACTTCGAGCCCAGTGATGATCTGACTCTCAATTAGACTTGATCCTTGCAAACCGTTGTCAGGGACAGTTTCTTCTTACTCTCGTTCTCGAGTCCCAGCTTCTGCAGCAGAGATTCCTGGCAGAAGCACGCAGTGCTGCCACTGTCTAGAAGAGCATGTGTAGTTACTGACTTCTTTCCTGACTTGACTATTACAGGTACGACTGCCAAGCCCGTGTTCCATTTGGAGTGCTGTACTCGGCACGTCTTCACAGATGGGGCTTCCTGAGGCTTCTGCCACCGAGCAGCCCGACCGTGCCACCATCACCTTGATGGTGCGGTGCATTCGCTCCACGATACCGTTGCCGCCGGCCTCGTACACCGCTCGGAATCGGAGTTGAATATCCCACCTGGTGGTCAGTGCCGCCATCGTTCCGCCTCGGAACTCCGTCGCGTTGTCCAATAGTATCTCCCGCGGCGCGCCATGCTCGAGGAACACGGCCTCCAGCGCCTTGCACACGTTTTGCGCCGTGGCCCGCTCCAGATGCTTCCAGAGCGCGAAACGTGAGGGCCCACAGTCGATCACCGTCAGGAACTTAGTATCTCTCACGTGCACCACGTCCACCGCCAACCTGTCCCAGTCCCGGGACACCTCCAGGCGGCCACGCTGCCACCGCACTGGCGCCGGGTCATGTGCTTGGCACACATCGCACCCCGTCACCACGTCCCGCGCGACCGCCCGACGCACGCGCCCATGTTGATGTATAGCGCGGCCTGTGCTTCAGGGCGCAGCCAGCTGCCGTCCTCAATGATACAGTCACTGGTGGCGTCCATGAGAACCACGCCACCGGCCAGGGAGCTAACAGACGACCAGACTCTCGCCCGTCACACTCTGGAATCAGTCTCGCGTCGAATGATCCGCCGCCAGGTCCGACGGTCGTCTCCACCGGTTCACCAACACCACTCCCCGTCCCGGGCATCGCGGGGTCACAAAAGAGAAGGCCGAAATAGCTTGTAGTTGAAGAAAATAGTTTTACGCCCGGAACGTATATTGCACCGGTAGCAGGTAGCAAGACCTCCCGCCACCGATGCCGCCAGCCAACTGACTCCCCCGTCCAGCCATCCATCCAGCACACCCCTGCCCTGCTTAGCCATCGGTTACGCGATACTCATCCGGCTCATCGCAGTCGACACGACCCCGATGAACAATGGCCAGGCTCTGGTGGCGAGCAGTGCAGTTGCGTCAGCCGCCCGGCGCCTCGGGGCATGACCCATCCTGACACGCCACATCCGACTACATCGATTTTGAGTCAACCCTATGATGTATGGCCACCCGCCGCTGGCCGCACTGTTCACTCGTGGTCGCTCACTGTCTCTGACACGCTCACAAAGGGTGGTACCTGGCGCGGAGGGGAGGGGACACGTCCACTCCGACCGGCGATCGGGGGTCAACTGATGGGAGATCTCGTCTGCCATATCGGTAGGTTGAAGTTTAGCTCTTCGGGCAATGGAATCGCCCAGAGCTAGGTGCATTTTACTAGCCTCTCGAGAACGTAGGGGACTCTGATGGCAAAGGGATTTCAGGCACAGCTTCTGCGAACCCAGCAGCTATCTTTAAAATGGCAGCAGTTGGGCACACTGCAGCTGCTCCAAGAACCATGCCATTTTTCTCAGAAGGGCTTGGTAGAGGATCAGGAGCAGAGGTGAACACTTTCTTACCGCTTTCCAGCTTTGTGAGAGGGCTGGTGAAATTCGTCTCAGCTAGTCGCTGACATTTTCGTTTTGACCCAGGTGCCGGCCATGAGCAGGGTATAGATGTCCCTGCAGTTCCCTGGACCTTCTCCCACCTGGTGCGCACGAGCTGTGTGCCCCTGTTTGGGAGGAGTCTGAAGAGCTTGTTTCTTCCACCTTCTGGGCATACAAGGTCTTTGGGTGGCTTGGGCTATGCATCTCCCGTGTATCTTTGAACGACAGATTTCTGGTGCTATTCATGATGCTCATCTCTTTCTCCTCGGCTCATGTAGGGGAGGACGTATCAGTCGCGGAGTGAGGCGCCCCCTCCCCCTCTCTGCAGTTGATGCATCGAGGGATCCCGAACGACTGTCCTGGTTGGGCGTCATTCCGGGACGCACACTAGCTTACCTTGGCTGTTGCCCTCGCTGTGGCCCAACATTTGGCAACGGAAGCAGCGCGTGGCATCGGAGACGCGCACACAGTTACACTAAACCTCAGACAGTTCTTCCTCTTGGTCCGAAGCAGGATCATCGGCTGCATTTGGAAAAGGACAGTGCATCTGAGAGGTCTGTGGTGCCTGCTCGTCTGATACCGCATAGAGTTCTTCCTCTTGGTCCGAAGCAGGATCATCGGCTGCATTTGGGAAAGGACAGTGCATCTGAGAGGTCTGTGGTGCCTGCTCGTCTGATACCGCTTAGAGTTCTTCCTCTTGCTCCGAAGCAGGATCATCGGCTGCATTTGGGAAAGGACTGTGCATCTGATAGATCTCAGGCCAATTTTACCATCAGAAAAATAGCCGCCTGCCGGATTTTTTGCCTAAAGACCGCTTCACATACGGAGCGTAAATGGTAAAGCCCTATCCGCTTATGTGCCCATCGCGTTTACGCTTCGTATGTGAAGCGGTCTTAAGGCAAAAAAAAATCGGCAGGCGGCTATTTTACTGTTGGTAAAACTGGCCTCTGGTCAAGCGGTGCCCGATCATCTGAGACCGCAAATCAGTGGCGCAGCCAGGATTTCGTTTCGGGGGGGTCATCGCCTTCAAAGCGGGCCCCCTAGTGTGCGGGCCCCCCACCCATTTTTTCAGAATCTCCATATTTCATACGCATTCTGCTGAGCGGGCCCCTTTAACTGCACGATAACCCTGAGCGACTTTGAATCAGAAAATTTGGATGCAACCATAGCTTGGTAATCACCCGGTGTTCCATTTTTGCGCAAATTGACCACGACAGAAATATGCTACTATGACGTATAAATTCGCATCTTTCGAGGCCGAGATGTGCCCCTTCCACAATATGCATAGCATATAGGCAATCGGAATTCGGAACTGTTGCCTGCTTCTGTCGGACAAGATTTAACCCTATTCCTGGCGGGGGGGGGGGCCTCAGGAGCCCCCCCCCCCTGAGGTTTTTTGGTTATATCTCCCAAACGCGTTGAGCTAGGAAGCTCAAACTTTCTGACTTTTCCTAAAAGGCTTCTACGCAACATGTCTGAAAATTTTGAGTTGATCTGACCTCAGGTCAGGTCACCAGAGGCGGTTTGGTGACGCTACCTCAGAAAAGTTTGCAATCACGCCAGAGCTAGAGTTTTTGACCGATCAATTTCTTCTCTTCAGGGTTTAGTTAGGGTACCAGTATGTGCAATTTGTATATCTCGGAATTTTGATATCGGTGACCTAAGGTCAGGTCAATTTCGCGACCTCCCCATTATAAGTCAATGGGGGAAAAATCAACTCCCTGTTTTTACCACTAAAACGGGTCGGAATGGCCCCATATACCATACATGACTTCATATACGATCAACCTTCACTACCTTGAGGTCTGTTTTGCTGTTGGGCAGCTGTGAGGTCATGTGACGTCATCAAAGGTCACCAAAGGTTTTTGGCCAATAACTCCGTACAGGAACAAGATACAGACGCGTGGATGGTATCATTGTGTTCAGCTCGTCAAGACGCATCGAATGATATACATGATGACCTCGAGGTCACGTGACCTGAGGTCAACCTTTGACCTTGACCTTTCGAGGTCAACATATATATTATTCGATGCGGATTGACGAGAGGATCACGATGATGCCCTTATTTTGTTCCTATCTTGACTAATTCGAAAGTTATTCGAGAAAAACTCTCTCCATATCTAGTGCCGCCATTTTGACTTTTTCGACCCCTGTGACGTCATCTTTGACCTGACCTGAAAATGACCTTTGTAAAAATTGTAGATCTTGGCCGTGCGTATCCGATGCCGTTTACCGCTTGTCGCTATCTTACTTCGTTCTCGAGATCTCAGGGGGGGGCCGAATCGGCCCCCCCCCCCGCCAGTTTCTTGTCCCGGCGGAGCCCGCCAGGAATAGGGTTAAGTAGTCCGATGTGCCTGTCCTAAATCATCTATTAGCTGCTGTAGTAGATTGTGCCTTTATTCTTCTTCATTACGTGAGTTCGCTCATATAAGAAGTTTTAACCCTCGCCGGCACAGAGGAGGGGGAGGGGTTGATGCAACCCCTAAGGCTTTTTCACGAATAACTCGCGTAAAAAGCGGCTGATCGCGACGTAACTTTCAGTACCCTCGCGTTGATCAATTTTACACCTACCAAGGAAATTTAATGACTCTGACCCAAATGACCTATGACCTACTTTCCGAGACCATGTTTGGCCAGAATCGCGGTTCGGCGTATGCCGGCTCGCATTAGCCGCACGTTTGCAGTCCTTTCGTGGTTTCAAGCGTTCAAACATGTGCTTTGATGTTGCTCCCATGCATAAGGGTGATGTCAATGTCACCTGAAGGTCAGGTCAGGTCATTGACATCTGATGACCTCGCTACACTTTTTCAAGTTATGCATGTTTCTAAGCTAGTTTTTTGGAGCTGAGTTCGATTTTAGCAACCATTTGAACATTTAAGAAGTGGTTTTGGTGACTTCGTAACATGGTACTACGAATACCCGGCAGGACCCCTACTGGTTGACCTGACCCGACCTGAATGAACTTCAATATCAGGATATGGATTTTATTATAACCATCCGGAGTCACGGAGTTGGAGTTGGAGTCGGAGTCGGAGACGATTTTTGAAGCCGGAGTTGGAGTCGGAGTCGGAGTCACCCTAAAATCCATCGACTCCGTAGCCCTGGGCCAGACCGTTGCACCTAGTCCGCTGAAATTTGCGCAACTTATAGAACAAGGATGGGCAACGTGCCTGTGAGGGGTCTCAGTTCGATCGGGCTGCTGGTGGTGAGCACATGGCGCGTGCTCAAAAAGTGCGAATTCGCGTCATAGACTTTACATGTATAAATCGGCTTGCAAAATTGAGCGAAAATGGCTAAATTTGCCCGACACGAGTCCGGTCTCCGTGCAGTATCTCGGTAACCGTGGGTCCGATCGGCATGGGAAACACAGTATCGTGTATGAGAATCGAACGGGCTATCGAATGGTGAGCGGTGCAGGGATGGCACGCGCCACGTGCACCCATGAGGGCACTTATGCTTGAAAAATTGACGTTTCGGACGTATTTTGGACTTAATGCTATTTTCGGGTGACTGTCAGACGGAGCGGGTGCCGGGTTCAAACACCACCTGTTGGCAAGAGAAATGTACCGCCTCTCATGGATATTGCGAAAAGCTAATTGATCAAAAACAAGGTGGAACAAATCGCTGGAGAAAATGGTATTTGTTCATGACTTACTTAATTACACGGGTATTGCTGCACAACCTGGTACGTTTGACAATTGAAAATCGCATAGTTGGAAATAACATTCAACTTTGTCCAATATCCAATCATCGCTTTTGCATGACGAGCAAGTAGCAACAATATTCTTACAAATAGGTATAAATGTTTCAAACCTCTACATAGTAATTCATCAATGGCTTTCATTTTTGAATAACCTACGTCAACCTATGTTATAATACACTTGGCATGTTCTATGTAGTAGAACGCATGGTTATCAGATACGAGCACCTCGATGCGATGGATATTTTTTCCCAAACCAAAATGCTTAGCTGTCAAAAAGCAATCGACCGAAATGGATACATAACCCACGGACACGACCAACCAAACGCCCACCATAAAAAATACCCCTTATTCGCGTTGCAGAGCAAGCGGGTCACCCTATGCGGGCCCCATTCACCCGGGGGCCCGGGCCCTATCCACACGGGGCCCCGAGCCCTATCCACACGGGGGCCCGTGCCCTATCCACACGGGGGCCCGGGTCACGTCCACCTGGGCTCCGGGCCCCGTCCACCCGGTGCTCCGGGGCCGGACCCATCCACCGGGGGCCCGGGCCCCGTCCACCCGGGGCCCCGAGTCCCATCCACCCAGGGGGCCCGGGCCTGTTCTCCCAAGGGCCCGGGCCCGTTCTCCCGAGGGCCGGGCCCCATCCTCCCAGGGGGCTCGGGCCCATTCTCCCGGGGGCCCGGGCCCCATCCACCCGGGGGGCCCGGACCCGTTCTCTCGGGGGCTCGGGGCCCGTTCTCCCGGGGACCCGGAGCCCCGGACCCATCTGGCGGGGGCCCGGGCCCGTTCTCCCGGGCCCCATCCACCCGGGGGCCCGGACCCGTTCTCCCGGGGGCCCCATCCACCCAGGGGGCCCAGACCCGTTCTCCCGGGGCCCGGGCCTCATCCACCCGCAGGGCCGGGCCCCATCCACCCAGGGGACCCAGACCCGTTCTCCCGGGGCCCGGGCCCCATCCACCCGGGGGCTCGGGCCCATCCACCCAGGGGGCCCGGGCCCGTTCTCCCGGGGGCCCCGGGCCCCATCCACCCGGGGGAGCCCAGGCCTGTTCTCCCGGGGGCTCGGGGCCCGTTCTCCCGGGCCCGGACCCCATCCACCGGGGGCCCGGGCCCTATCCACCCGGGGGCCCGGACACATCCACGGGAGGCCCGGGCCCATCCACCCGGGGCCCGGGCCCCGTCCACCTGGGGCCCTAGACCGACCCCTCACCCGTGGTGTCCCAGTAGGCATTTCTCGAAGCGGGCTCGTCCGATTAGATTAGGACCTCTCTCCCCCCCCCTCTCTCTCTCTCTCTCTCTCTCTCTCTCTCTCTCTCTCTCTCTCTCTCTCTCTCTCTCTCTCTCTCGAGCGGGCCCCTGACAGAAATTTCGGGGGGGTCAGCTGACCCTCTGACCCCCCCCTGGCTGCGCCACTGCCGCAAATAGTTCTTCCTCTTGGTCCGAAGCAGGATCCTCAGCTGCATTTCGCTCCAGGCCATGTACAGGTAGCACTGCTGTTGGTGTGTCCCCGAGTACATGTGGTGGTACCACTGGAGCAGGCGGGGGACGCGCGGGCCAGGCGGGGGATGGCGTAACTCCACCAGCTCGCCCAGCAGGGAGCCTCGGGGCGGAAACGGATGCCTTCAAACACAGCCAGCCGGAGCAGCAGCCGTCCCAGACGGAGCCGCAGCTGGCGCTCTGAGAGCGGCTCCGTCCCGCCCTCCAGCAGGATGTCCAGGTCCCACAGCTCCTCACAGGAGGCCATCAGGAGGGGTGTTAGGTGCTCCCTCACCAGTCGGAGGTAGCCGGTGATGGCCCGCCGTTGGTCCGAGAGCGCAGCGCTGCGCCGCCCAGAAGGCGAAGCTGTCGCCGATGAGTAGCTGCATGAGCGCTGCACTGACTGGGACTGCGCTGACTGCACATTTCACTGTCCAGATGCTCGGGCCCATTTGCCGTTCGATCGCCTCAGTTTTGTTCTTCGACCAAACTGTCCGCCCAGAAGATGGTTGGGATGCCTGTCCGAAGAGTCCGAATAAACCGCTCCAATGCGCAATACGACCAGGGTCGCTGTGCCATTTCTGACGTAAATGAACATAAAGGGGAGACACGGATAGAGACGCTGCCACCACGCCAGTGATCACCGTACAGGGAAAGAGGTTCATAGCAGCGACGGCGAATTTGTTATCGGGTGGGCGGCGGTCGGAGGTCGGCGTTAGGTGGTCTTCGAGTCAGTACTGAATACGAACTGACGCACCGTCCGGCGGGATGACCTCGGCTCGGGCCATCACGCGACAGAACACCCGTTTGACATATAAGGACACTGGCACTGGCGGCCGAGCGGAGCGGCCGCGCGAGCCGCGCTAAAAATATCGGCAGATCGCTATTTGTCGATGATTTCGCGATCTGGTTTTCTGCCACGACCGCCCGTCACGTTGCCAGACAGTTGCAGCTCGCTGTAACCCGTCTAGAGAGGTGGAGCGACGACAACGGCCTACGTTTTTCAACAACGAAAACCGTCGCTATGCACTTTTGCCGCCGCCGCTGCGACGACTTAGCCTTGGGAATCAAGCTCCGTGGACAGGTGATTCCTACTCGGCCGGTGGCAAAGTTTCTTGGAATATTTTTTGACAGTCGTTTCGACGTATAGAGAACATTTTAGAACGCTTCGGGAACGATGTTTTAAATCCCTGAACGTTTTAAAATGTGTCGCCCGCACATCTTATGGTGCGGACCGCAGGACGCTCCTTCTTTTATATCGGTCGATCGTCCGATCGAAACTGGATTACGCATGCTTTGTTTACGACTCTGCCAGCGAATCCAGTAAAAAGGCTCTTGACTCCGTGCACCACGCGGCGCTACGTGTTGCCACAGGTGCATTCCGCACGTCGCCCAAGAGCAGCCTCCTCGCCGAGGCACACGAACCGCCACTATCTCTCCGCCGTCAGATGCTGGGGATGAGGTACGCACTGAAACTCCGCCAGTTCCCAGGACATCCGACGTATCCGTACGTCTTTTCTCCTGATTTTAATCGTCTTGACAGAGTGCGACAATCAGTCTCCTTCGGATTGCGCATAAAAGAGCTCTTTTCTACAGTCAACATAGAGTTCAGTGAAGTGCGACGTACGTGGGGTACGCCCTCTCCGCCATGGAAATACGCTCCAGCGCAAGTAGACCTCACGCTCTCTGAGGTCAAGAAGGACGACCTGCCGCCATGTGTGCAACGAGCACGGGCATTGGAACACATTGCGTCATACGACGGTTTTATCTCGGTGTTTACGGACGGCTCGAAAACGGAGGACGGCGTCGGCTGCGCTTTCGTGGCTGGTCGCGACACGCGCACTTTTTCATTGCCTTCCTCTGCCTCCGTTTTCTCATCCGAGCTCGTTGCAATCGAGAAGGCGTTGTGTTTTATCGAGGTGTCTGACAACTTGTCTTACCTCATTTTATCGGATTCTCTCAGCAGCCTGCTGGCTATACGGAGGTTCAACCCAGACAATCCGATAGTCCAAGACATTTTATCTCGGCTCACGTCGGTGGAGCAGTCAGGCAAAACTATTAAGTTTTGCTGGATTCCAAGCCATGTGGGTATAACTGGCAATGAGCTCGCCGACGCGGCCGCGAGACGCGCGGCCGCGGCTCCATGCCTTCGGCGTTTGCCCCTGCCGGCTCGTGATTTTTACCCAGCCATCCAAACCTTCACGATGTCAAGCTGGCAGGCAGAGTGGCATCTCCAAGGATCTGGGAAGCTGCGGAGCGTGAAGCCTACCTTGGAGCCCTGGCAGTCTTGCTTCCAAAGCAACAGGCACCAGGAAGTGGCCCTCTGCAGATTACGTATTGGTCATACGTACGCGACTCATGGCTATCTCCTCCGTGGAGAGGAACAACCCACATGCAGTCGGTGTGCCGTGCCTCTCACTGTCTCTCACGTGCTTTTATCTTGTCCTCTCGCTGAACCGAACCGGACACGCTATCTCGGGCGCATCGCTCCGGATACCACTATCCGCCACCTTCTGGGTGACGACTCACCCTGGGTTTTATCCGGCAATATTTTTTCCTTTATCCGCTCGATCAACTTCCAAGCGATTTACTCGACCTGACATTAAATCCAACTAGTCCTCTCTAGTCCTTACATCTAGTCAGTTGTCTAGGACGACACTCTTGCGCTGCTTTATCTTACCTTGCTGTTTTATATCGAGTCTTTTACTTTTTAGTCTTCGTATCTAGAAGGTTCTCTCTTTTGACACACTTGTTTTATTAAAACGACGTTATGGGCGCAAAATGACCTAAGTAGTCGGCGCGCCCTAAAGCCCCAATTAACAAACAAACAAACGCTCCAGCTGCGAGCGGTGAAGGAGACGATTGGACCGTCGTCCAGCGCCGACAGGGTGGTCGGCGCCCCCCGGCGCAGGGTAAGGCGCCATCCACCCCGCCCCGCCCCCGACCGCCCACGGCGGTGCAGGAGGCTCTGCGGCGGGGAGAGGAGGAGAGGAGGGCACGAGAGGCGAGGAGGGCTCGCCTCGTTCAAAAGGCCATCGAGGCTAAGGAGGCCTCTGTTGCCGCCTCCGCCTCCGGGAGTGCCAATGCGGCTGTCGCCGCTGACACCCCGGAGACCCCTCAGGCGGGGACTCGGCCCATCATGGGTCCCCCGCCGCCTCCTCCACCTCCGCAGCGGCGGCCACCACCGCCGCTGCCAGAGACGCCTGTGTCGAGGACACAGGCCGCCGCCTCGACATCCCCGTCGGGGCGGCAACAGGCCTCCGCGGCTCCAGGGCGCCTCGCCAAGCGGCAGACGCCCCCGAGCTGGTCACCCTCGGAGGGTGACGCCCCCCGGGCGAAAAAGCCCCAGCAGGGCTCGAGCCACGCCCGATCTGCCTCTGCTGAAGGGAGGCTACACCGAGAGGGCTCGGGGCATCCCCGTATCCGTTACGGGGGGAGCGCCTCTTCGGAGTTAGAGGACCTAGTCTAGTCTTTCAGTCTAGTCATTTCCTCTTTTATCCTTTTATCTTTTTCGCGCTATTGCGCTTTTTTACCAGGTGCATTTCTCTCGGTGCTTTTTACCTTTTTTTGTGGTCAGTCAGGTATCTGTGTGCGCCTTTGCCTCATGTTATACGCGCCCTTTTTGCGCCTTTTTAACCACGCCTTTTATTCTACAGTGGAACTGTAGAGGCCTCCGGGCCAACTACCAGGACCTACAGTCTCTTATCCGTTGGCGCACACCCCTTGTTTTAGGTCTCCAGGAGACCAAGCTAGCGCCAAACGTTACCTTTGCCATCAAGGGCTACTCTGTTTTTAGAAGAGACCTGGACACCCCTACCATTGCCCATGGAGGTGTGCTTCTGGCGGTTCACCACAGCGTACCTGCTCGCCAGGTGCCGCTGCAGACTCCCCTGCAGGCGGTGGCCGCCAGAGTTGATTTCAACCACCGGGAACTGACAGTGTGCTCTTTATACCTACCACCAGGTATAGCGCTCCCGGTGGTTGAGCTGCATCGACTTGTCGATGAGCTTCCACCTCCGGTCCTGGTAGTCGGCGATTTTAATGCCCATAGCCTGGCGTGGGGATGCGACACGACTGGCACTCGTGGTCGACTTTTAGAATCTTTTATCCGCGATGAGGCGCTGTGTATTTTAAATACAGGACAGCGCACCCATTTTACAACACCCTCCGGTCAAACATCGGCTCTGGACCTGAGCTTAGTCAGTCCGCGGCTAGCTCAGCTTTTTACCTGGTCCGTCCATGACGACCCACTCGGGAGCGACCACTTCCCAGTGTGGCTGGAGCACCAGGAGTCCCCAGTGTCAGGCAACCGTCCACCTAGGTGGAATGTTCGGAAGGCCGACTGGGGCGAATTCCAGGCCGCCGTAGAGGCCACGGTTTTATCCAGAGCCGACGCCTCTGTGATGTCTACAGATGATTTTACATGTTTACTCATTGACTCCGCAAACGGGTGCATACCCAAGACGTCGAGTCAGCCTCGTCGTCCTCCGGTCCCGTGGTGGACCAAGGAATGCGGAGATGCGATTCGTGCCAGGAAGCGCGCTTTTAGAAAGTTTGACCGGAGTAGTACTACTGAGAACCTCATCGCTTTTAAGAAAGCGCGGGCTTTTGCCCGTCGCGTTTTAAAAGAGGCAAAGGCTGTTTCATGGCGCACGTACGTGAGTTCCTTAAACCGTTTTACACCTACGACCCAGATATGGGCACGCATGAAGCGCATTGAAGGCCGGTTCAGCTCTGTTCCGCTTCCGGTTTTAAGAGTGAACAACACGGACATATCCCACCCTTTAGACGTCGCAGAGACGATAGGCCGTGCACTCTATCAGCGCTGCCGAGGAGAGCCGTCCTCACGACCTGCACCAGCCGCCGTGGACTTCAGCACAGCTGAAAATTTGATGTACAATGAGCCTTTCTCTATGGCTGAGCTCACGTCTGCCATCAGCTCGTTGCGCAGCGTCTCAGAAGGTCCGGATGCTGTCCACAACGACATGCTCCGTCATCTCCCCGCAGTTGCCCTCGAGGCGCTGCTAGCAACCTTCAATTCGCTTTGGGAGACTGGCACTTTCCCTGAGACCTGGCGGGAAGCCACTATCATTCCTATCTTGAAGGCTGGCAAGTCGGGACATGACCCTCTCCACTATCGGCCCATCTCTCTCACATCATCGCTTTCAAAGCTGATGGAGAAGATGGTCAATGTGCGTCTTAGCTGGTTTTTGGAACATCACGGGGTTTTTACAAACGCCCAGTGCGGTTTTAGAAAGCACCGCAGTCCTGTTGACCACATTTTAGCCCTCGACACTGAGATACGCACCTGTTTTACTGAAAAGAAGCACCTTGGAGCACTGTTCTTTGATATTGAGGCGGCCTATGATACAGTGTTACGACACAGAATACTTTCCAAAGTACACAAGTACGGCATACGCGGCCGGATGGGCCTCTTTATTAACCCGCGCCCCGTAGGGGGGGGCCGAAACGGCCCCCCCCCGTCCTTTTCGGTCGATATCTCCTAAACGGCTGGAGATATCGCCACCAAACTTTCAGGACCCCTCCGGGCATCGATTTTACACATTGTGACCAAAAATTTTTCCAGAGGCTATGATAGGTTGGCCACAAATGACGTCAGAATGACGTCATGTTCTGTCATTTTCGACCGAAAAAAGACCTTCGCGAGAAGACCTGTCAGGCCTACAGCTTTGAAGATACAGAAAAATGATCAAGACACAAAAGGTGTAGAATTGACAGGGCTACAAAACTGCTATCTCGGATTTTTGAAATTTTTGAGTTTTGACCCCCAAAAATCAAAAATGCATTTTTTTGGATATATAAGCCGAAAAATCCAAAAAGTTTTTTGATTTTCGAAAAAACCGGAACATATGTGATAGTAACTACCATCTTCTATCTACATACCAAATTTCAGATCGATACCTCGTTTTTTGGTCAAGTTATAGCGAAAAAACTGTTCAAAAATGATGACGTCAAATTTTCAAACTCAATTTTTGGCAATTCTAGACCTCGTAGAGCAAAACAAAGACCACCATTGGACTCCCCGTGACAAGCTGCATCGAATCGATACCCATTTTATGCAAAAATATCAACTTTGAAATTTGACCTAATTTGACCTGACCTTGACCTGACCTTCACCAAAACGTGACCTAGACTGGCCCCAAAGGCTACCTAACCCACATAATCGCATTTGTCATGTAAAATAGACCATAAAACATGTATCACACGACACTTTCATAATGTGACCCCCGGTGACCTGACCTCGCTGTGACCTGACCTGGTATCAGTGACCTCAGATAGCAAAGTATGTGTTTGACGAACAATGTACCATCGATGGTTTTCAATAAATTACCAATTTACTCGATTTCACAACACATTTCTTGAAATGCCTGTGAACGGTGAAAATCTGACCTTTGACCTGACCTGTGACGTCATCGGTTTGACCTAGGTCAATGAAATTTGGTCACAAGGTAGTTCCCGGGTGGGGCTATCGAACGCCGTTTGAATTTTGAAAATCGGCCGGTAACTTTCCGAGATCTTAGGGGGGGGGCCGAAACGGCCCCCCCACTACGGGTGGTAGGGTCCGCCGGTAGCCCTACGGGGCGCGGGTTAAGAACTTTTTATCGGGTCGTCGGTTCAAAGTCCGAGTTGGCAGTAGTCTTTCGAGCAGTTTTACTCAAGAGAACGGAGTTCCCCAGGGCGGTGTGCTTAGTGTGGCTCTCTTTGCAGTGGCGATTAATGACATCGCTGATGATCTGCCGGTCTCGATCGGTAGATCGCTCTTCGTGGATGATTTTGCCATTTGGTTTGCCGCTTCAAGCGGTCGGCATATGGCCAGACAGCTGCAGCTTGCAGTGACGCGGTTGGAGAGATGGAGTCGTGACAACGGTCTTCGTTTTTCAACAACGAAGACCGTCGCTATGCACTTTTGCCGCCGCCGCTGCGGCGACCTTCCCTTGGGAATCCAGCTCTATGGACAGGTGATTCCTACTCGTCCGGTGGCGAAGTTTCTTGGGATCTTTTTTGACAGTCGTTTAACGTATAAAGAACATTTTAGAACGCTTCGGGAACGATGTTTTAAATCCCTGAACGTTTTAAAATGTGTCGCCCGCACATCTTATGGTGCGGACCGCAGGACCCTTCTTCTTCTATATCGATCTATTGTACGATCGAAGCTAGATTACGCTTCTTTTGTCTACGATTCAGCGAGTGAATCTAGCAAGAGGGTCCTGGATACAGTCCATCATGCAGCACTCCGAGTAGCCACCGGAGCATTCCGCACCTCGCCCAGGAGCAGCATTCTTGCTGAGGCGCATGAACCGCCACTTTCACTCCGCCGTCAGATGTTGGGTATGCGGTACGCGCTAAAACTGCGCCAATTTCCTATGCACCCGACGTACCCATACGTTTTTTCACGGCATGCCACCCGATGTAACGGAAGGTTACGACCCTCGTTCGGAGTGCGCATGAAAGACCTGTTTTCAATAGCTGACATAGCATTGCGTAACGTTCGTCGTACCTGGGCTGCGCCCCCTCCACCGTGGAAAAGTGTCAGTCCACAGGTGGATCTTTCGCTTTCTGCAGTTCCAAAGGGCAAGTTGCTGCCTGCAGAGGCACGAGTCCGAGCCTTGGAACACCTTGCCTCTTACGATGGTTTTATTCCTGTATTCACAGACGGCTCTAAAACACCTGAGGGAGCGGGCTGTTCTTTCGTCGCTGGCGACGATACCTGTTCATTTTCGTTGCCATCTTTCGCCTCGGTGTTTTCATCGGAACTTGTTGCCATCGAGAAGGCTTTGTGTTTTATTGAGGTATCGGACGGACCTTTTTACTTGATTTTATCGGACTCCCTAAGCAGCCTGTTGGCCCTACGGAGTTTTAATCCAGCCGACCCGATCGTTCAAGACATTTTAGCTCGGCTTCAGTCAGTAGAACAATCGGGTAAATCTGTTCAGTTCTGCTGGATTCCCAGTCACGTTGGCGTTCATGGCAATGAGCTGGCAGACGCGGCTGCAAGGCGTGCTGCTGCAGCACCCTGCACTCGTCGGTTGCCATTGCCGGCGCGTGATTTTTACCCTGCTGTACGATCTTTTATTCTAACGGAGTGGCAGGCAGAGTGGCGCCTGCGTGGAGGCAGGAAGCTCCGAGAGGTGAAGCCGACTCTGGAGCATTGGAGGTCTTGCTCGCAAGACAACAGGTCAAACGAAGTGATTTTATGCAGGCTCCGCATCGGTCATACGTATGCGACGCATGGCCACCTTCTCCGCGGAGATGAGCAGCCCGTTTGCGGCGGGTGCGCCGTGCCTCTCACCGTCGCCCACGTGCTTTTATCTTGTCGACGCTTGGAACCGGACCGGACTCGCTACCTGGGCCGCATCGCTCCGGATATCACCGTCCGCCACTTGCTGGGTGACGAGTCACCCTGGGTTTTATCTGGCAGCATCTTTTCCTTTATCCGTTCAATCAAATTCCAAGTAATCTACTCGATCTGATACCAAACCAACTAGTCCATACGTCTATTCTAATCTAGTCCTTACGCCTAGTCAGCTGTCTTTTACGATACGCTTGGAGTATTTTACCCTTCTTAGCTCTTTTTAACCAGCTTTTAGGCTTTTTTAAGCCTTTTATTACGTCGGTTTTCTTGTGACACACTTGCTTTACTTGTATATAGTTATGGGCGCAAAATGACCTTGTAGTCGGCGCGCCCTTAAGCCCCAATAAACAAACAAACAAGGAGCTGATGCGAGGTCGCCGTCATCTCCCGGTGGTGGAGATCCAGCTCCAGTCCGGAGAAGGTGCTCTGGACGGTGGCGCCACCCCGTCATCGGTTCATTACCACGTCGCTTTTCATCCGAGAGGAAGTCATCTGCAAACGTGAACTGTCCGAACGTGACTTCGGGGTCGGCGCTGGGGTGGCAGAACTGCCGTCGCAGCACCTGGTTCGACAGTCGCCGCCTGCGCCGGTACACTGCAACCGATACATCACGGTCCCGAAGGCGAGAACGCGGCGGGAGCGGCATCACGACCACTCGGCCAGCACCGGCTGCCAGCATGCCCATGGTCAGCCCTTAATGCAGTACAACCTCCGCGATACAACCCTAATCAGTTTTGTTAACCCCTCCCGGCACTGCTGGTAGGTGTGCAGTGGTCCGAAGTTCCCCTCCCAGTTCTGCTTCTCCTTCCGGTCCCTCTCTCGCCACCAGTTTATCTTCCGCGGCATGGCCTCACAGAGGGCCCGCAGCAGCAGCTCGGGCCGCAGCAGTAGCTCGGCCGGCCACTCCGCCGGCGGCCGCAGCAGCTGCCGGCACCACCAGGCGGCCACCGCAGCCGGGTCACCCAGCAGGGACTCCATGTCAGATTCGGTGAGGAGCCGGGTGAGCGGCGTCACGTCGAGCGTGACGGCGTCACCGACCGATGACATCATCGGCTCGCCGCCCGCCAGATCCGCCGGTTTCACCACGCTCCAGGTCATGTACAGGTAACACTGCTGTTGGTGTGTCCCCGAGTACATGTGGTGGTACCACTGGAGCAGCCAGCAGGTGGGGGACGCGCGGGCCAGGCGGGGGATGGCGCAACTCCACCAGCTCTCCCAGCAGGGAGCCTCGGGGCGGAAACGGATACCTTCAAACACAGCCAGCCGGAGGAGCGGCCGTCCCAGACGGAGCCGCAGCTGGGCCTCCTGAGAGCGGCTCCGTCTCGCCTTCCAGCAGGATGTCCAGATCCCAAAGCTCCTCACAGGAGGCTATCAGGAGGGATGTTAGGTGCTCCCTCACCAGTCGGAGGGAGCCGGTGATGGCCCGCCGTTGGTCCGAGAGCGCAGCGCTGCGCCGCCCAGAAGGCGAAGCTGCCGCCGATTAGTAGCTGCATGAGCGCTGCACTGACTGGGACTGCGCTGACTGCACATTTCATTGTCCAGATGCTCGAGCCCATTTGCCGTTCGATCGCCTCAGATTCGTTCTTCGACCAAGCTGTTCACCCAGAAGACGGTTGTGACGCCTGTCCGAGAAGCCACCACGCCGATGACTGAGGCCAGTGCTGGTAAAGCCGACGGCCATATTTAAAGAGTCCGAATAAACCGCTCCAATGCGCAATACGACCAGGGTCGCTGTGCCATTTCTGACGTAAATGAACATAAAGGGGAGACACAGATAGAGACGCTGCCACCACGCCAGTGATCACCGTATAGGGAAAGAGGTTCATAGCAGCGACGGCGAATTTGTTATCGGGTGGGCGGCGGTCGGAGGTCGGCTTTAGGTGGTCTTCGAGTCAGTACTGAATACGAACTGACGCACCGTCCGGCGGGATGACCTCGGCTCGGGCCATCACGCGACAGAACACCTGTTTGACATATAAGGACACCGGCACTGGCGGCCGAGCCGAGCGGCCGCGCGAGCCGCGCTAAAAATACCGGTGCACCTAGCCGCAGTGCCGAACGAAGCCGCAACCGCCGAATGAACAGCGTTACATTATCGCAACCTTCTCCGCACCCGAAAAACGCAATTTTTTTAAAAAAAATCCCACAACATAAAGCTTACTCGATAAACACGAAACAAAATATTCACCGTATAACACGTGCACTGTTAACCATTGTTCGTAATCAAACACGTGTCAGGAGACATGGACCTGGTAGGTATTTCAGTCACCTACACCGAACCGCTGAACCTCAGTCAGATGGGCAGGTGCTGTGGGTCCGCCAGCTTCCCTCTAAGTCCGCGTCCTCCAGAGACCTGTATTGGCTGGCTGCCCGGCACCGACTGACCCAGCCGGCCAGGAAATGGTCGGCGGTCACAAGATCGCGTGATCACAGAGGAGGGCGGGGTGCCACTCGCTACAGTGCGGACAGGCCGGCACGGGACTTGATACCACTCAGACACCACACACTGGAACTGGGGTGGACAAGATCCCCTGGGAACCAGTCCTCGCACTCGGCACGGATCCAGTGACGTCCCGCTGCTTCTTGGTGTGGCAGCGCCCCAGGGAACGAACTGCATACTGGCCTCAGTGTGGGTCGCCGGTGAGGCAGCGCCCCAGGGAACGAACTGCATACTGGCCTCAGTGTGGATCGCCGCCACCGATCACCGACTTCTTAGCGGCGCGCTCCAGATGATAAGCGGCTGTTTTTTTCCCAGGCCAGCCCGGCCAAGTCGCCATCCAGGAGCAGTAGCGGTCCCAGGACCGGGATCCGACGCGTTCGGTCAGCAGCATCTCCTCGGTTCGTTGAATGTTTATGCTGCAGGTGGACATTAAGCCCGGATGGAGATTGCTGTCACCGGTGAAGCGACTGTGAACGTTGTTGGCGCTAACCCAGTATACACTATGCAGCTATCCTCGCGGGAGCTGATGCGAGGTGGCCGTCATCTCCCAGTGGTGGAGATCCGGCTCCAGTCCGGAGAAGGTGCTCTGGACGGTGGCGCCACCCCGTCATCGGCTCATTACCACGTCGTTTTTCACCCGAGAGGAAGTCATCTGCAAACGTGAACTGTCCGAACGTGACTTCAGGGTTGGCGCTGGGGCGGGAGAACTGTCGTCGCAGAACCTGGTTCGACAGTCGCCGCCTGCGCCGGTACACCGCAACCGACACATCACGGGCCCGGAGGCGAGAACGCGGCGGAAGCGGCATCCTGACCACTCGGCCAGCTTCGGCTGCCAGCATGCCCATGGTCAGCTCTTAATGCAGTACAACCTCCGCGGTACAACCCCTCGACAGTTTTGTTAACCTCTCCCGGCACTGCTGATAGGTGTTCAGTGGTCCGAAGCTCCCCTACCAGTTCTGCTTCTCCTTCCGGTCCCTCTCTCGCCACCAGTACATCTTCCGCGGCATGGCCTCACAGAGGGCCCGCAGCAGTAGCTCGGCCCGGCCCGCGGCTCCGCCGGCGGCGGCAGCAGCTGCCGGCACCACCAGGCGGCCACCACAGCCGGTCACCCAGCAGGGACTCCAGGTCAGATTCTATGAGGAGCCCAATGAGCAGCGTCACGTCGAGCGTGACGGCGTCAACGACCGGTGACATCTTCGGCTCGCCGCCCGCCAGATCCGCCGGGTTCACCACGCTCCAGGCCATGTACAGGTAACACTGCTGTCGGTGTGTCCCCGAGTACATGTGGTGGTACCACTGGAGCAGGCGGGGGACGCGCGGGCCAGGCGGGGGATGGCGTAACTCCACCAGCTCTCCCAGCAGGGAGCCTCGGGGCGGAAACGGATGCCTTCAAACACAGCCAGCCGGAGGAGCAGCCGTCCCAGACGGAGCCGCAGCTGGGCCTCCTGAGAGCGGCTCCGTCTCGCCTTCCAGCAGGATGTCCAGATCCCAAAGCTCCTCACAGGAGGCTATCAGGAGGGATGTTAGGTGCTCCCTCACCAGTCGGAGAGAGCCGGTGATGGTCCGCCGCTGGTCCGAGAGCGCAGCGCTGCGCCGCCCAGAAGGCGAAGCTGTCGCCGAAGAGTAGCTGCATGAGCGCTGCACCGACTGGGACTGCGCTGACCGCACATTTCATTGTCCAGATGTTCGAGCCCATTTGCCGTTCGATCGCCCCAGTTTCGTTCTTCTACCAAGCTGTTCACCCGGAAGACGGTTGAGACGCCTGTCCGAGAAGCCACCACGTCGATGACCGAGGCCAGTGCTGGTAATACCGACGGCCGGACCGCCACCGGCAAGATGAAGGGCGAAACGGTACTAGAAATGAAACAATCTAGGCATAATATGGCATAGGAGGCCCAAGTATGCAGTTACACGAAAAGCGGAGGGGAAAATATTGAGAAAACAGTACTTTTTGCTCGTTTACTTTGTCTTGAGGGTGCCTTAATGGCAAGGTCACTTAGCAGCCAATAATACTACCCTCATCGTTCTGTCAGTAAGAACTCGAAGTTAATGTTTATTTACCCACCAGGGTTAATGCACTCTTCGCCCACATCCACACCACCTTGTGCCGGAGGTCCATCAGCCGGCAGAGAGTTCGTATAGCACACTTCGCATGACTGTATCGAAAACGTATAGCACACTTCGCCTCCGCTGTGTAGGTGCCCAACGGAGCACCGTCGATCGCTTGCAGTACCCTAGGTCAAGGAGCAAAACTATGAAAAACACACATATATGTGTCTGACTCTAACTACATACCTACGTACATAGCATATAACCCGAACAACACGCGTGTGTTCTGCCTTTCCCGGTACCCAGACTTCCATCTGATCGGCCAACATTCACCGTGTGAGGTCACACTACCGACGCTGTAGCTTCGGACCTGCTTTCTCGGACCTGGACTAGCTTTCGGCCCTGCTTTTTCAGGCCTGCTTTTGTCACTTGTCATCTCACGACACATCAATTGCAGCATCAGCCTGGTATACCTACCCGCGATGTCGGCTAGCACGCCTGTGTGTCAGTGCAGCGGGGACCTGTGAACCGCCGCCGACTCGCTCGCCAACATGCAGCGAACCAATCTAATGAAGAAACAACCTGCGGTTACCTATCTGCGATGTCAGCTAGCACGCCTGTGTGTCAGTGCAGCTGGGACCTGAGAACCGCCGCCGGCTCGCTGTCCAACATGCAACGAACCAACCGCTCTCGGATGGCCGTTTCAAAAATCATTGACCGCGCATGTACGTTACAGAGAGCTGGACTCCATGCGGAGGACTGCTGGCTTGTTTGGCCACGGGTGGTACGGTCTGGCGGCAAGTCCGAAGTAAATATGTGCACGGCATACCTTGGGACGTTGTCCGTCACTGAAGGGCATCACTCCGAGAGGCGGCTGATTCGACAAGACTGAGGAGTGCGTTCGGGTAGGTCGGTTGGAAGCTGCGTGGTCGGGTCGTCCAGTGGGCACCATGTAGCCAGAACCGGTCGGCTTCTTCATGAATTGCAGCTGTGACCGCCTGTGCTTTTCTGCAACAGTTGGTTGCCTCAAAGTTGTCTCGTAGCCGATTTCTTGCTCGCTGTGCATCTCTCAAACTTGATATTTCGGCACTCATGTATTATGCCGGCAGTGGTCATAACACACGGTTACTAAAAACGAAAAATGAAACAATCAGATCACATACAGCTCTTGAGGACACAACTGTCTGCTTCCTCGCCTGGCGCAGTCTGTCCGTGCCAAACGGTTCTCGATCATTCAACCAAACGAAAGCAACAAAACACAATAAATATACCGAGAAACAATATAGCAAATTAAACTGAACTAGACAAACCTAAGATAAACATCTCACCGAATTATATCGCTGTATTAATGCACAGGCCGGCCATTACCGTGGATAATCCGCCAGCGTTGGACCATAATGCCAAATGCGTTCTCCACACATCGGCGGGCTCGCCTGAGACGGTAGTTGATAATGTGTCTAGCGTCGGCTTGCTCGCCTGCTAGCGCGACGCTCTCGGGTAAGGCCGCATCAGTTGGCGCTGCAGTGGGAGCGCCTCGTCGTCACCAGATGGTACGGGAGGTTGACGTCCGTGGCACACACATTACCCTCACCCATTTTCAGCCACTTGGGAAGTGGGCGGACGCCGTCAGCTTGGCGTACCCGCTGAGGGAGGGGTGCACGCCGTCAACAAAGAAACGCTCAACACCTCAGATCCCCCGCTCGTGGCGACCCATCTTACGCACAAGCGACCTCCCTATGGGCAGGCACTTGAGACGGTCGCAAGGTCGATACGCATCAGCTTGCGCTCATGGTGGTAGGGTGCGGTGATGTGCCAGGGAGTTCCCGGCAGCTCTCCGGCCGGCCTCGGCAGGGGACCGAGGACGCACACGTTCTCGGCCGTGTTCAGGAGGCGACCAATGACACGGGTAGCGCGCTCCCCGATGCTGCTTAAATCCGCTGCGCTGAAGGAGGACATTTGCGTGTACCGGGTGTACAGCTCAGCTCCGTTCAGCCAGAGGAGCACGCTGCCGAGGCGCTCACCGCTTGCGGCGGCCGTCACCTGCCAGGCGCTGATGTCGGTCTCGATGTTGTTGAGGACCGTCAGCCACGCCGCGCCCTCGCACGCACGGCTGCAGGTCAAATCCGTGACGGAGCCCCAGTCTGGATCTTTCCACGACTGAGCCACCCAAGACCAGATGCATCCTGGTGTCTGGAACTGGCTCCAGCGGCACCGCCTGCTCCGCCAACCACTGGTCCGCCTCGTCGTTCTGAAGGCATATGACGTCCATCTCGTTCTCTGAAATGAGAAGGCATCAGCAAACACAACAAAAATGTGTGGTTTTTCCGAGGGCATCATGACAAGTTAAACACAGGCAGCGTAAAAGAAACGGGATAATTATGGAATGTGTAGAGTGATATTGCAAATGAGTATGAATTGCACGCGTCGGAGCCCTCTCCGCACTGGTACTTCCCGCCCTGTATGAGTCGGACTGCGGACACTAATCCGTACTCCAGTATGCGTCACCAATTGTTTGGGTCGTTCAATGTTGGACGGGAAGTCAGTGAGCCCTATGTGGTGAAGTCGGGGATGCCTCCAGGTAGTATAGGTTTGTCACGGGTCACCTTGTTTGACGACCCCGCAATGATATGATAGCAGCTCTCGGGATTCCATCCCGTCCACGAATGAGAGCTAGTACACGAGCCAGTGGCCAACGACCTCTGCTCCCTTCCCCGTGCACTAGGACGATTCTCCAACTTGCGGGATGCGGACTAGACGTCCGCGGGGGCTTGTGCTCCAAGGATATATCTTCTTTTGAGCGTATCTCACTGCTTTTTGGGACGCTCCTCTGAAAAACGCCTGCGATCGCGCGCACACTTTCCCCAAGTGTCGCCGTAGCACTTTCCCGGCGAGCGGGGCTGGGCTGCCACTGTTCGTGGCGCGGTCCAGCTGCAGTCTGGCCACGACTGCTCCGATAAGATGGTCAGCACTGCACAGATCAGGGCCGTTCCAACGAATGGCCTGCTCCATGGCTGCATTGGCGTGGGTTTTAACTGCCGGCGCATGCGGAACACTTCTTTGACTGCGCTGACCATGCTTCCACTGGTGGGACGTCACCAGCGCCCCACCAGTCTCCTACTCAGCGAAGTTTAGCTGTTCGTTCTTTACTCGGCCGGTCAGACTCTTGATTTGACGGTACCAAGTAGCCGGCTTTGCTGTCCTCATTCCTCGTATTTTCCTGTCGTAGAATTCCGCCTTGGCTTTGCGGCACAGATGAGTGGCCTTATTTCGTAGATGTCGCCACCGGTCGGACATGCCCTCGAGTCGGAAAACTCTGTGCTTCTGGGCAATGGCGTGTCGGACGGTGGCGGTGATGTGAGGCTTCCCTCGATGTCGCACTGGCAAAGTTTTGGTAGGCAGAAACCGGTCCAGAGCAGTGGAGAGCGTTGACTGCAGCACCGCCACCCGTTCATCGAGAGAAGACGCCTCATATACGGGGGTCCAGTCATGTGCTGTGATCCACCTGCCGAATGCTCTAACTCCCGAGTCCGGCAGCATTGGCACGGTCGTTCGTTCCCTCGGTGTCGGCTGGATGGTGCGCGGTCGAGCGTGCACGATGACGTGCTTGAAGCGCCCGAGGGGCGACAGCATTACAGGCTAGTGATAATAATCACCCAGATCGGTCAGGATGAGGTCCAGAACTAAGTCCCCGTGCGTGGGGGCTTTTTGGGACGCTCCTCTGAAAAACGCCCGCGATCGCCCGCGCGCACACTTTCCCCAAATGACGCCGTAGCACTTTCCCGGCGAGCGGGGCCGGGCTGCCACTGTTCGTGGCGCGGACCAGCTGCAGTCTGGCCACGACTGCTCCGATACGTTGGTCAGCACTGCACAGATCAGGTCCGTTCCAACGAATGGCCGGCTCCATGGCTGCATTGGCGTGGGTTCTAACTGCCGGCCTATTCCGAACACTTCTTTGACTGCGCTGACCATGCTTCCACTTTCGGGCGGACTGATGAGCCAGATACGGATGACCAGGTCCAGGTACGGCTTTGTGACAGCAGCTTGGCGCAGCAGAATATGTTTCAGGAGCTCTTGACTCGTTTTCACGCCTCAGGTGGTAGGCATGGTTGACTGTGCTTTGAGAACGCCAACCTCATACTTAAAACGCGAACTTTTTTGTCCCCGCGCGAAAAGTCTAGGTTGTTGGTTGGACAGCCAAGGTTTTTGCTTAGACAGCCTAGGTTGTTGGTTGGATAGGTTGTTGGTTGGACAGCCAAGGTTATTGTTTGGACAGCCAAGGTTGTTTGAGCATTCTCTATGAACATTTTTATCGTGGCCCATGTTTTTGATCAATTCTCGAAGTACGAGTCCGACAGGGCCAGCATTAGAAAGGTCGTGCCGCAGTATTTTCGGAGGCGCGTGGCTGTGAAGAGCTTGGGCTGATCGAGCTTCAGCTTCTCAACGACAGCCTTGAGGACCACGCCTCCGTCGTAGTGGCCACTCTTGTTGCTTGGCGAAGCCAGTATACGACAGCCTTGAGGACCACGCCTCTGTCGTAGTGGCCACTCTTGTTGCTTGGCGAAGCCAGTATACGACAGCCTTGAGGACCACGCCTCCGTCGTAGTGGCCACTCTTGTTGCTTGGCGAAGCCAGTAGATACTTGTTTCCAGCTGGAATGCACTTTTCGCGGACTTGCATCAGCCTCGATATAGCCTGCGCCGCAACCTGCGGTAGCTTGAGTATTATTCCTTTGAGAGAGAGCTGCTATTGAGACTTGTATGAAGTTTCTCTGACCACCTAATTCCTCCACAAGGCAAAAGTCGAATGCCTCAAGATAAAATGAGTATTCAAAAGTTGCAAAGTCAAACAAAGCACGGTCGTCTGCACCACCTCGTCCAGACCACAGCACACTCAACAACACCTTCCCGTCTCAGCCCTGACTGCCGACTGACTCGGCCTGGGGCGGCGTCCAGGTCCCGGGTCCGGCCAGCCGGTGCTCACCCCGCAGCTCAGCTGGGGGCGGCGTCTAGGGCCCAGGTCCGGCCAGCCGGCGCTCACCCCGCAGCTCAGCCTGGGGCGGCGTCCAGGTCCCAGGTCCGGCCAGCCAGCGCTCTTCCCGTAGCACCACTATATTTCACTACACTCCCCCCCCCCACCCGATCCTGATCGCAACCAACAGACGCTGGCGCTCACATCACACCTGATCGCAACCAACAGACGCTGGCGCTCACAGCACACGCTAACAACGCTCAGTCGCTCATACATAGGTATCTCAGAGATCGCTCGGTACGGAGTCTCCGTACAAAGCATGTCTCCTCATCTCCAGAAACTACGGGGACTGGTTGCTCTGCCTCGTCTGTACGCGGACGCAGATGGCGGACATGTCTCGGTACACCGTCAACTTCGACATTGTGCGGTAACACCACACCAGTCACATCTCCCCTGCCATACTGCTCGTCCCAGCGGGCTCTCGGTGATCTCACCCAGACAGCATGTCTCGGTACACCGTCATCCTCGACAGTGTGCGGTGACACCACACCAGTCACCACTGCCCTGCCATACTGCTCGTCACAGCGGGCTCTCGGTGATTTCACCCAGACAGCATCTCCGACGTGGTGGCGGCTGTCCTGCTGTCCATCGTCCCTTACTGTCGGACCGGGTTCGACGTCTTTCACTCGCACGTCGTACCGATACACCATAACGAGAGGTGTCGTAACTTCAGTGACATCGTGCTTCGGGGTTGTATTGTACCTGTATACTGCCTCTGCCACCCCGCATTTTGCTCTCGTCGCAATCACCTTTATGGAGCGATGGTTCCTTTCGACGACTCCGTTCCCTGACGCGGCACATGCGCCGCCCTGTATCGCACTGCGACGTTCCAGTCGTTGGCGAAAGCTCTAAACGCCCTGCTGTGGAAGGCGGTGGCATTGTCCAGCATCATTTCTGCCGGTGGATCCCGCTTCTGAAAAGTGGCGCGAAGGCCGTCTGGAGGTCGCGGTCACGTGGGACTGAGTCGCCGTCGACGTGACTCATCATCGTGGGCGCCTGTACCCAACGGTGGTGGATTGCGGCCCATCCAGGTTTGCGATCTGGCGTCTCCTACGGTACTAGGGCGCTGTATGCGTCAGTGCGGAGCTGGCGACAATATGAGAGCATTCGCGTAATCACACTTGGAAAGATGGATCACAACGGTAAATCACCGCTCTATCTCCCCCTTCCCCCTACCTTAAGATCCCTTGGGCTCGGCCGACCCATGCGGCGAGTTGGCCGCCGTTCCAACCGGCCACCCACCCGGTCTTCGTCGGCGAGAGTGAGCAGAGTCCTCTCCAGCCTGTTGGCCCACGTATGGGACCATTTCGTTCCCAGCAGCTAACCCTGGGGCCTGGGGAGAGGGCATAAGATAGTGACATCTTCCGCTTGTTCCAGGAGCTCGATGAGCACACGTTTGGTAGAGCGTTCCACTGCTTCCAGGTCAGCTTTGGAGAACGAGGCCGTCAGGGTGTAGCGGCTCTGCAGCTCGCTCCCGTTTTCCCAAATGATGGCTGTGCCGAGGCGGGCGTCGATGGCTGATGGCGTGACCTGGCTCCCTTACCTGTAGGGAGGGATCCGGACTGCTCCACTTGGAGCCCCAAGCCACAGCTCCACTGCCCCTGCCGCACTACACCGAGGGGGACCGAGGGCATGTCGTCGACGGAAAACCCCGTACCAATGCGATGCCACAGACAGATATGTCGTCACTAATGCATATTGTTTTGTTGTGAGTCATGTTATGGACAGCCTAGACTGTTGGTTGGGCAGCCTACGTCGTTGGTTGGACAGCCTAGGTTGTTGCCTCAGCTTAGGCTGCTGGTTGGGCAACCTAGGTTGTTGTTTGGACAGCCTAGGTTGCTGCTTAGACAATGAACAGCCAACTACTCTTTTCCTCTTCACAAACAACTCTATCTTCATTTGTCTCAAAGTCCGTAAAAACAGAGTCGTTAGCAACTGTTTACCTATTGAAAAAAAAAAAAAACAGTAACCGCTTCACGAATCGACAAAAGGGTATCGTTGCATCGGCTCTTTGGTCCTTGCCGTTGCCCACCTTTACCCAGGCCTAGATCTGCACCTCCAGGTCAGCAATCGTTTTGACGACCTTTTCATTTACGGTAGTGTCCCGCTGAAAGTGAGACACCTTTTCTCTCAAGAACCAGTCGAGGTTGTTGGCAGCCTCTCCGCTGCATATGTTCAACACATTAAAGGCGACCCCCCACCGCAGCACAATGTCTTGTTGCCACACAGCACTGGGCTCCAACGAAGCCACTCCCACACCCTCCACGCTAGTACAAAGGCCGGTGACGGTGCGGGTCGCCAGCACCTCCTGCCCACAAGTCTTGTGATCAGAGTACACACCGCCAGGTGCTGCTCCTCCATAGGTCGGTTAACATTGATGGCCTTGAGCTGGGCCTTTTCAATATAGGTGTGGTTGTCGAGCAGCACGTGAGGGCAAGAAGCATGAATATTACATCAGTAGAAATATGTAGAGCTAGAAACATGAACTATGCTCGTCTTGTTTAGCTTTCTTGCAAAATTATACCACCTAGGTACCTATATCACTGCATCATACTCAAATGATGTTTATGATTGTATATGAATCTGAATTTGGTCAGCATGCAGCCCAGGATATAGTATGACACCTTGTCCAAAACAGTTTGGAGACAATACTGAGTAAAATGTGCTCATCCGTACACTTGTTTTAGTAAATTAACAGCACTTGTTAGCACTTGAGTAGCGGCACCTATACAACAAAGCCAAGACAAACGACAGATTTATAGCCGTTATAGCTGTTCGGGAAATAAGTAATAGCTCACCACTGGCTCGCAGCTCTTCATTAGCTCACTATTGGTTCATAGCTCCGCCAATGTTTACCGATGGCTCATAGCTCCATGTTAGCTTGGTTTGCGGTCGCCAAGATGGAAATAGAAGTTGCACAATGCTACATAGTTGAACTGTGGGTTGAATACAAGGTATGACCTGTGTATTGTACTAATGACGTTGATTGCTCATGCTGTGTACCTATATTTGCATGTTGATGATGTTAATACAATGATTCAGAACATTGAACAACGGCGTCTCTTTACTTGTGGAATGTACAGCCTTATTTAGTCAGGTGTGCTGTCCTGTACGACTTACGAGCCAAATTTTCAGATGTCGACATGGGTATACTTGAAATAAAGGTTATCAAGAACTTTGCTTGCTTAAGTGTAGCTGTTTTCGTGGATAGCAATAAAGCGATGTCTCATTTAACGTGTTGATAATTGACCTAGCTTAAACTGTACATATTATGTAATGCTACTCGCTCATATCACACATTACCAGTTCGCCAAGCCGTCTATTCAACTTAGGACTGAAGCAGTCATTCAGCAGCCGGGAAATCACATTTGCTGACTGCCGAAGGAGTCTGTTTCAGCCTTTGGGCACGCGATACATGCACCGAAATTGGCAATAGATAGTTTTATAATAAAGTCACACACCATGGGCTCCGAGTGATTAAAAACGCTATATTATCCAGGAACGCGAGACGGTCATGAGGACGCCGTTAGAGCATGTGAAGGGCGCCGTGCTCTCGAAAGGACGCCTGTAAAAGACTTGTGGGCGCATTTTCATCATTGTGGACTGTGGAGGCATAATTCAGGATTGTGGGTGCATCTGCTCCCACAAAGAGATGTAAAATTACACCGCTGATAATAAACACACCAGGCTCCTGCACAATGCAGCAACAGAGCACCGAACTCATGTCCCCGTGAATATACATGTACGCAGCATACGGTGTGTCGAGCAGAGCTAGTTGAAATGGGTGATTGTGTCATGCTGAATTTTCTGGGCGTATTCATGCCTACCCGTGAGGCTGTTTGGACCGACTGTGCAGCAGGTGGTTTAGTTCATGATCCGACCAACGAGGCACCGAGGTACCGTAGCAGCTGACTGTCCATGGTAAGTCACCCTCTGCTGACAGAGCTGACAGCTGACACAGATAGTAATACGTTCTTGTGCACGCCGCATCCGCCCACGGCCTACTCCCTCTCGTCATGACGCAATTCTCTCCACCAGTGACGTCACCTGGCTCACCCGGCTGCCACCAGGTGGTGGGGATAGTCATCACCCCTAGACCATCTTCACCAACGTAAACACCATCTGTACTACAGATGGTGTAGTACAGATGCTACAGAGGCTACAGATTCTGTAGCCTCTGTAGCAGAGGCTACAGATTCTGTAGCCTCATCAGTGACACCGACCCAGCCGTACTTCGAGCCCAGGCTACACTGGTGTTCGTCCTCGGACCGAGCGGTCGCCAGGTGAGCGCCCATCTGCTAGCACCCGGACCGCGCGGAGGAGAAACTAGCGGACGTTGTTCGCCAGGAGATACAGCGGCCGGCACAGAGGAGCCAGCCGTCCGGACAGGCGCAGGGGTCGGTGAGTGTGCCTGAAAACGGGAGCGGGACGTGAGCAGAGGTCAGAGTGGGAGCCTGTGACGATGTAGGAGCACAATTGAGAACAGACATGAAGACGGGTCGAAAAGGGACCCTGAGGCCTGAACCTGGATGCAGATGAGGTAATGGTAAAACATCGGGTCGAAAACGGAGTCTGGAACGACATGGGACTATGGGAGCTTTTTGGCGAAGAGACACCAACACGGGACGAAAAGGAACCCTGAAATATTGAATATATGATATACAGCATGCGAGAGAAGACTGGCACTCTCGTCAGCCCAAAGTATCCCAGGGATGCGCATGGCGTAACCAGGGCGTAAGTTCTTTACCTGGACAAGACGAGGGTGTCGTAGTGGTCGACTCCGCTTCCGTAGAAGTTGTCGGTTGTGCCGTGCCGTCATAGTCATTGTTGTTACTATAATAGGCTTTGCTGATAGATAGCTCCGAACTTCACCAGCTGCGGTTCCCAAAGGCCTGGCGCGCTGCGGTACAGTATACCATTCAGGCGACGTCTCCTGCCATCTAGCGGGCGGAGGTGAAAATACTCGTGGTGAGCGCTGCGGTACAGTATACCATTCAGGCGACGACGTCTCCTGCCATCTAGCGGGCGGAGGTGAAAATACTCTTGGTGAGCGCTGCGGTACAGTATACCATTCAGGCGACGCGTCTACTGCCATCTAGCGGGTGGAGGTGAAAATACTCTTGGTGAGCGCTGCGTACAGTCTGTCTTAAAAGTACCGCGCAAAGTGACGGTGGATCCATCAAGCCTGACCGAGGAAGGGCCTGCTATAATTTGAAAGTCACCGAACCAATGGAGCTGGGGAATGGACGAGGATGTCCATTGCTTCGGTGACTCAAATTTGGCAGTCCTTCATCGGTCAGGCTTGATGGATCCACCATCACTTTGCGCGGTACTTTTAAGACAGACTGTACATACAGGGTGTCCTGGCGCCTCTGGACGTAGTCTAACGCGCGCTGTGATTATTGGACTTTCAACCAATCACCAGATTTGACCCCTCGTTCACCACTCAGCAAGGGGTCGCGTAAATATGACTTTGAAACCGTTTTCAGTGATAGGCATATGGGCGAAGATGCGCCTTGTCGCTGAGAGCCCGCGCGCGGGGGCCCGCTGCGGCTTGAACGAGGCGCGAGTTGCAGCGCGATGCGGCGTTTTCCGGCGAACGGTTGAGCAGGCAAAGGTGCATTCCGCATCGGAAATTTCTTAGAAAATATTCCCCCTCCGTACGACCACGGTATGCCAAAGCTGCTGAAACTGAAGCAGCATTTCAGCGGCAGTCGAAGAAAATCTGGGGTCTGATGGACACAAATGTTCAATCATCCTCGTCAAGGTCAAATAAATGAATGACAAGCTGGTCCACGAGGGGTTCCTGGACACGAGAATCAGGCGACTTGCCCTAAGGGTCATTTCGCACTTCAACAGCACGGAGTGCCCTCCAACAACGCCGCTGCCGTCTAAACTAAAGTGACAGACAGCTCGGCGGACCAGATCACCATAGTGAAATGAGATTAGGCCACCTTATTCTCCTAGCCTTAACCCGCTCGACTAAGGCATGCTACGCGTTTTGCAGAATAAGCTCTAGGCCACATTTCATCTCAGCCTGGAGTCGCTAAAGACTCGCATCATGACAGCATGGGAGGACAGAAAATGTCCTGCGTCGTCAAAACCCGCTGGCGTTTCCGCCCTTGCGTCGAGGCCGTCGCCGGCACAGACGGTGGTTACAATGAATGGGTACTTAGCAGAAGCATATGGCTTGGTGTTCGTGGACTGTTTTGTTCTATTGTTGAGTATCTATGGACCAAAGGCAATAATAAAAAAAAAATCTTGAAAAGCGCCAGGACTTTCCGGACACCCTGTATACCATATTCAGGAAAGTAATCTTGAAAGTAATCTTACCATTCAGGCGACGACGTCTACTGACATCTAGCGGGCGGAGGTGTAAATACTCTTGATGATCGCTGCGGTACAGTATATCATTCAGGCGGCGCGTCTACTGCCATCTAGCGGGTGGAGGTGAAAATGCTCTTGGCGAGCGCTGCGGTACAGTATACCATTCAGGCAACGCGTCTACTGCCATCTAGCGGGTTGAGGTGAAAATACTCTTGGTAGCGCTGCGGTACGTTACCTATTGATTGTTTTGGCTTTCTGAACTAGGAAAGAAAACACAGCGCCCTTGAACAACAAATTGTTTCAATTCACTACTCGAACAACACATAGCACGTCCTACTACCCTTCCCGTTATTTTTGTGTACCCGCCTCGTCTCGCCGGCCGACGTCCACGGAGCCCCAAAGGACCAGCGACAAGACGCTTGGACGTCAGCTACCGCTCATATGGACGTCAGCTATCGCTCAAAGCTGGGCGGGGCCGAGCCAAGATTACTTTACTACCTCAGAGCTTTACTGCAGGGACCGAGCTATGTCCCGACGTTGACCGGGGCCCAGGGGAAAAACCAAAACAAAATAAGTTGATAAATCACTGTAGACGGCGCCCGTGTCGGGTTATAGCGGCGTAGGTGTCGCTGCTATCGGGTCCTGAGTGAGGTGCGGGTGGCGGGGGTCCCGCAACCCAGTTATCCGTTTGACTTGTTAACCTTTTTTCCTATCCTTTTTCAAACCTTGCCACAAGTGATAAGTTAGGTGTACTATTATACTCGCGGTATTGAGTGACGGAGATTCGATTGTCCGATCAGAGTGGTTTGTTACTGTAAAACTTGCATCTCTTATCGTCAAGGAGCGAGTTTCGATAATATTTGGTTCGGAGGCGGTATTTCATGTGTGATTATATTTCGTATATAAAAATATGGCTTGATTATGGTTAAAGTTTAGTTGACACGTCGATGTAAGAGATGCGACGCGAGCTTTTGAGTGACACGCTGGCAGGTCACGTGACCTAGCCGAGCTGTGGCGCAGTTTCCGAGCGGCGTGTGCGCTCTTTTCCCGCCCGCGAGTTACCTAAGTGTGGAACTACCCAGCGCCGAGCCGGCCGGATGACGTCACACCACGGCCAGTGCCGGCGCAGCGGCAGACTGGCCGAGATTGACATGGTCTTAACTTGGCGAAGAGGCATCGGACGCCAAACTTCTGCTGCAGCTATAAATCACATTTCATGTGTTTCTTCCATGTGTATGAGCTATTAAGTCCTTCGAATACCTAATGTGTAGGTGAGCGTACCTGCATTTAGCAGTGTGTACTATGCTATGTGGATTGAAAACTGGGGGCACATCCGACACACTGCGCAATGGATTCCGATATTGCTTGGCTGATTCTGGCTTTGTGTCTTCGCACGAACCATTGAAAGGGAGGACGTCATTTTTAAAGGTTGTCAGGTGCACTCAAACGTTTTAATAAGCAACTGCTGATTGAATTTCTGGCGAGGGGTGGTGGAACGTTCTGTTCACAATTGAGTATCTACCTACCTAGTGCCTACCGACATTGGCAAATAACTTGGTCGCGGTCAATTAGGCATGATTCACGAAGTCCTTTATCTTTTATTAGACTTATTAAGCCCAATGTGCAACATTTGCGTCTTTTCGCGTTGCATTGGGTAGCAAATGAGAAAATCTGCCTCTTCTCCACAGCCCTCAATTCAAGAAACCGTCCTTTTCCTTATCACACCATTCCATAACATAATTTTCAAACATGGGTATCCTCCCCACAAAAAAAAAAACTGAAGCAGTTTCCTTCGGCTCCAATGCGCCGCTCGCCCAGGGAGACGGAAGTGTTATATTCTCGGCGGTCCAGTCTGCATTCTGCAGCACAATTAAATTTGGCGGACCCCCAGCGCACGACTGAACGATTCGTATTGTTGTGAGTGACTGTGACGACAGCAAATGAATTCACTGGTGGTTTCGGAATAATTAACAGGCGGCGCAGCCCAGTGCCTCTTACAATGAATTACAGTGGCGAATGCACTATTGCAGAGAAGAAATGGATTGAGCAGATGCCCAACCTCGCTGTATTATCAACTAAACATTAGATACGCTTTACATTTTAATCAGGCAATCATGGAAACAAACGACTTGCGAGTCGCGACCCTTCCACCTTACATTACTCGGCAGAATGTCCCTGAGTCGGCTAATCTACACTGCATCTCTTCAAACCCTAAGTATTTTACAATTTACCACTCAGCTATGCAACAGGCTTATAATTCACTGCTAAAGTCTCAACTCCTTTTCCCCTATCATCTTTTTGGCACCGTCAATCGCCATCTGCGCTGCCCACTGTCCAGCAAATAATCCGGCCGTCTCCAATCCTCTGGCAGGGGCTTCCAAACTCAAGCGAACTCGCCGAAGTTTCGCCATTCAATGCGCAGGATCTGTACAATTGAGTTTGAGAGCCTCTGGGTTGGCTCGGCGCGCCTGCGCTGCGCCGTTGGTCCGGCCAAGTACGCGAGTGACGTCATGCTATAAGCGTCATCCCCCGACCAAAGTCACCAATCAGAGCCCTAGAATCGACTTGTAGTTCCACACTTAGGTAACTCGCTTCCCGCCCGACCTTCATGAGGGGTGGATGCGTGTGTCCCAGCGCGACGCTGATGAGTAAGTTTGACTATATAGGATTTGGGAGCACTTCAATGTTGAATGTAATTTTATTTCAGTGTAAACCAGTAAATTCGTATATGCTTTAATTAGCTTTCTATGCTTATTTCTTTGATATCGTATATTCTTGTACCTCAAGTGCGCCATTTAAAAATGTTTCAATCTTCGTAGGTGCTCGGCTCGCTCCGGTTGGCCCGGGGACGTGTAGGCCAGTCTATAGCTGTGCGCTTTCCCCCGTGGCTGGAGCCGAGAGCGGTCTCGTGGCCGGGGCGTTTGAGTGGCCGGCCCCTGACGGCCCAGAGTGCGGCGGTGCCGCTGTTGACGAGTGGCACGCACAGCGGAGACGAGGAACAGCCGGTAGGAGCTAGTGTTTATTATGTTCTGCCATTGTCGATATGTTGAGTTTAAGAACGCTGTAACGTAATATGTACAGTTTATCAAAAGGTCGACTGTTTCGGACGGAATTCAGTGTGGACTGTGGTTACTGATGGGAGATTTGGTACTGACCTGTGTACCCCTGTGTGTGCGTGCGCCTCCCACAGTAACAAGGGCAATAAAGGTCCTTCGTCAACGGCTCGTCTTTCGGCGCTCCGCGCTATTCAGCCACGTGGTGGCTGCTACAGTGGCGGCTGTGCCATCTACAGTTACGGCTGGAGTCTGCTGGGCCGTCTGCTGCGGCTGAGGTCTGGACTGCAACTGCGTGCTGCGGTCGACCACTGCTGCCTCCTGGACTGCCGCCAGCGGATGATGCGCTTCACCGTCGTGGAGCTGCTGGATCCAAGATCGGGCTCCTCCTGGTGGAGTGAAGCGGGGTGGTCCGAGCTGCAGTGGGTGAGGTGCTGTGCCTGAGCGGTAGCCAGTGGGCGCTGCGGAGTGCAGGTTGCGGTTGGTGGGCCGTGGTGGTGCTGCGTCTGCAGCTTGTGGCCACAGTGAGGTGATGTGCGTCAGTGGTGGCCAGTGAGGTTTGGCGCGTGAGTCACGGTTGGTGTGGTGACTGGTGAGGCTCTGCGTGGGCTGGCGGAGCCGGGGGCCGCGCTGTGCTGCTCTCGAGTGCTGTGTCCGACGACTGGCTGGTCGACTGCTGCGGCCTGTGTGGCTGCCCGACCTGCCCGCCCGGCGTCCAAGTCGTCTCTGGCGACTGCGCCCTGCAGTCCTGGAGCTGCTGCGTCTGGCGGCCGACTGGTGGGCTGCTGAGGAGCGACAACGTGGAGCGGTTTCGGTGAGCTGTGGTCCAGGGGAGCTGAACTTGTTGACCTTGAGGTTGGGGATAGGTTGTGTAGTGGTGCCCAGCCGGCCCTAGTCCCTGTGACTTGATAGTTAGTAGTGAGTTTCAGTGCTGAAGTGTTTTTAGGCTGTGTCGTACTGTGTTTTTAATATTAGTTAAGGTGTTTAGTTTGTAAGTTGGATCTGGTGGTCCTTGATCCCCTCTCGTCGGCTTCTGTATCCTGTGATCCTGCACATGATGGCGCCGCCCAGTAAGGAGGATCTTGGTAGACTTAAGTTGACTGAGCTCCAGCGCGAGCTCGAGGCTAAAGGCTTAGAACCCACAGGTAAGAAGTCTGAGATGGTAGATAGGCTGTGGGCAGCTATGCAGGACCCGACGGAGTCTCCACGTGTTGAGAACAAGGTGGACGTTAGGGAACCCCCAGGTGAGACTCAGCCTATCTCTAAACCGAGTGCAGAGATGCTGATGGTGAAACTTAAACTGATAAGGGAACGACAGGCTGTAGAGGAGAGTAGGCTGAAGGTTAAGGCTCAGGCAGAGCAGGATGAGCTGAGGCTGCGGACTAGGGCAGAGCAGTTGGATGTTGAGATTCAGCTGGCCGAGCTGGGCCAGGTGGATGAGTCAGCACTGGAGCCTCTTCGGGTGACAGTGAGTGAGACTTCGGTGACTCCAGTTGGGGCTGATGCCCTTTCAGCGCAGGTGAGGCGTTCACTGCTCCCTCCTGCCGAGCTCCGTCCGTTCTCGGGAGCGGTTGAGGAGTTTAGGCTCTTCATCAGAGCGTTCCAGTCCAGGATTGCTAGTCGAACGGACGACCAGGGGGAACTGCTGTATTACCTCGAGCAGTATACCCGCGGGAAAGCTAATCAGCTGGTCAGGAGTTGCCTCCACTTGGGTGATGAGGGCTACAGCCAGGCTGTGAAACTTCTCGAGTCTCGATATGGAAATTCCCTCAGACTGATCGATTCGTACGTGGAGCGGATCGAACAGTGGTCGCGCCTGCAGTCTGGGGATGTTGAGGGGCTTGACAGATATGCTCTGTTCCTAACTGAGGTAAAAAATGCGATGTCTGGCGCCACCATGGGCGAGTTCGAGCACCCGTCTACCCTCCGCTTGATCGCGTCTAAGCTTCCAGTGTATCTGCAGGACCGGTGGCTCCGAGAGGCCGACAGATTGTCTGAGAGTGGTAAGAGGATTACTTTCTCAGACATGGTTAGCTTCGTCGCAGCAGAGGTGCGAGTGAGGAGGAGTCCTCTTTTCGGTCCAAGGCCTGTCATTGCCGGACGCGGTGGTGAGGCTGGAGCGCGGCATAAGGTGAGCACAGCGAAGGTGAGCGAGCCCGGGGTGCAGAAGTGTGTTTTCTGCGGGGCGGCGCACCGTCTGGAGGGCTGTAAGGATCTGCTTCGTAGACCTTGGGAGGAGAGACGACGGGTGTTGATGAGAAATCAGCTGTGTTTTGGCTGCCTGAGGAGGGGACACAGGGCTCGGTCTTGTAGAAAGCCGCTCCGGTGTGGTGTCTGCAATGGGCCCCATCCCTTGGCGATGCACAGGGAGCCGAGCTCAGTCTCTGCCCCCATCGAGCAGCAGCGTGCGGCTCAGCCGCCCGGCAGGGGGTCTGATTCTTTGCGCGCGGGACCCATGACCGGCGGGATGGGAGCAGCTGGTGACCCACCTGGGGCGCAGATGAGTGGTGGTGTTTTAAGTGCGAGCTTGGGTATCCGCGGCGCGGGCCGGACGGCGCTGCCAGTGGTTGCTGTGCGCCTCCGGGGTCCCACGGGGCTGGAGGTGGTGGTGAATGGGTTCTTGGACTCTGGCTCGTCAGGTAGTTTCTTGACTGAGTCGCTGGCGCGGCGTTTGAAGGTGAGAAGGGATGACACTTCCATCTCCATCGAGACGGTTGGGAACGAGCGGAGGGTGATGCAGACCTCGCTGGCCTCTGGGTTGGAGGTCTGCGGTCTGGACGGAGCAGAGTTCCTTCCCCTGCCGCCGCTCCTGACTATCGACAGGATCCCTGTGACACAGTCCGATCGGTGCCGGGTGAGTGAGCTCAGAGCCGCTGCCCACCTGCAGGGTGTGGAGCTCCATGAGGTGGATGCCCCAGTGGAGTTGCTGCTCGGCTCCAACTGCGCTACTCTGATTGTTCCCAGAGAGGTGAGGTCTCCGCCTTCCGGTGAGGAGGGCCTCTGTGGTGTGAGGACGTGTCTTGGCTGGTATGTAATTGGTTGTGGTGGTTCCCCGGCGACAAGAGGTAGGATGTCTGTCAACCTGCTGCGGGTTCACGACAGCTGTGTCCCTGACCGTGACTCAGAGTGCGTCTTTAAGGTCATGTATGAACATGAGTTTAAGGATCTTTCCGACGACAAGGAGTGCCTTTCCGTGGAGGACAGGGAGTGGCTGTCTGACTTGCTCCCACAGGTCAAGAGAGACGAGGAGGGGCACTTCGTGATTCCACTTCCTAAGAAGGATTTCGACCAGTTGCCGGACAGCTTTCCGATGGCGTCCAGGAGATTGGATTCTCTTCGGAGGCGCTTCAGGTCTGATCCGGACTATTTTGACGCGTACCGACGAGTCATTTCGTCACTGGTTGATGACGGCTACGCAGCTCCAGTGCCAGACGGTGAGGTTGGAGGAGGGCCGGTCTGGTATCTTCCTCACCACGGCGTGCAGGAGCCCGCGAAGGGAAAACTGCGCGTGGTTTTTGACTGCGCGGCCCGGAGCCATGGCGTGTGTTTAAATGACTTACTGAGAGGGGGTCCGAACCTGACAAATCCGCTTCTCGGGGTGCTCTGTCGCTTCCGGGAGGGGCGTGTCGCGTTCACATGTGACGTCCAGTCTATGTATCATCGAGTGCGTGTGCCGGAAGCAGATGCTGATCTGCTGAGATTCCTGTGGTTCCATGATGACGACCCAGAGGGTGACGTGCAGGTGCTGAGGATGAGGTCGCACGTCTTCGGAGCGGTGTCAAGTGGCAGTGTGGCCAGCTTCGCGCTGAGCCGCTGCGCAGAGGAGGGTCGCGAGCAGTTTCCTGAGGCCGCTGATGCTCTACTTCGTAAGACGTACGTAGATGACGCTCTATGTGCTGCTGACTCCGTGGAGGAGGCTGTGAAGCTGGCACGTGACCTGAAAGATCTCTGCAGGACCGGTGCATTCAACATGACTAAGTTCACCAGCAACCGTTCAGAGTTTCTGAAACAGATTCCGTTTGAAGACAGAGGTAAGCAGGTTAAGGCAGTGGATTTAGATAAGGACGCTCTGGGCTCTGAGCGTGCGCTTGGACTGAAGTGGTCTGTCGAGAAGGACTCTTTTGTTTTCCAGTTCAACGACCGGCACAAGCCGGTGACGAGGCGCGGCATACTGTCCACCGTAAGTTCGGTGTTTGACCCTCTCGGTATCGTGTCGCCAGTGACCCTGCTCGGTCGAGTGCTGCTGCAGAGGCTGTGTGCGGTTTCCTGTGGGTGGGACGAGCCTCTGTCTGATGCCTTGACGGGGGAGTGGGAGGAGTGGCTGGCCGGTGCCAGGGAGCTGGACAGTGTTCAGCTGGAGAGGTGTATCGTGGGCCCGCCTGGAAAGGTGTTAAGCACTCAGCTACATGTCTTCGCTGATGCTAGCGAGACTGCGTACTCTGCAGTGGCATACCTGAGAAGGGAAGTTCGTACCCCGGACGGGGAGGTCCGGTGTTTTGTGACGTTTCTCTTGGGTAAGTCACTTGTGAATCCCGTGCGGTTCGTGTCTGTGCCGCGGCTCGAGCTAGCCGCCGCAGTGCTGGCCGTGAGGGTGAGACGGGTGCTTGAGAGAGAGCTAGACACCCAATTCGACTCTTTCCACATGTGGACTGACAGTATGGTAGTACTGGCCTACGTCAGGAACCGGACGACGAGATTTAAGACTTTTGTGGCAAACCGGTTGGCGTACATCCATGACGGCTCTAAAGTGAGTGACTGGGCGTATGTGCCTTCGACAGCGAACCCAGCTGATGTTGGATCTCGTGGCTGTCAGCCGGCGGGACTGAAGCCGTGGCTGAGTGGACCGGATTTTCTTCTCGGGGGCCTTGATGATAGGCCTGAAGAGCCAGCTGTGTCAGCAGCTATTCCCGACTCTGAGGTAAAGTCTTCGCCTGTAGCCCTGGTGTCGCTTGCCGCCGGTCCCGAGAGCCCTTTCGATCTACTGATCAGAAGTTTCTCGTCCTTTTTTCGACTCAAGCGAGCGGTGGCGTGGTATCGTCGCTTCCTCTGTGTCCTGCGTGACGGCTCTTTCCGCAGATGGTGTCTGGCGAGAAGGAGAGGCCTGAGGCGGCGCGGACACGGTGAAAGGACTGACCTGACCGTGTCAGATCTGTGCCGGGCAGAGCGTGTTGTTTTGCGGCACGCCCAGAGGGACCTGGCTGATTTTCCGAGAGAGGGGTGTGACGATGGCCCAGTCGGAGTGCCTATGAGCAGTCCTCTGACGAAGCTGCGTCCGCAGATGCTGAACGGCCTGCTGGTCGTGGGAGGCCGACTCGGTCGGTCGGAGAGTGTTTCCGAGAGCGCGAAGCACCCAGTGATTCTGCCCCGTAAGAATCACGTGACCCAGCTGTTGATCCGAGAGGCTCATGAGAGGGTGGGCCATGAGGGCCGCGATCATACTTTTTGGGAGGTCCGGAAACGTTTCTGGGTGATAGGCGCTGGTCCTGAGATTCGGGGACTCATTCGCAGATGTGTAACGTGCAGGAAGGTGAACGCGCGGCCTCAGAAGCAGCTCATGGCAGACTTGCCAAAGGAGCGCGTGTCAGCCGATACACCGGCATTCTCGTCAGTGCTGCTTGATGTGTTTGGGCCGATCTTGGTTAAGACCGGGCGGACCGAGCGGAAACGCTACGGTCTGATGTGTGTCTGTGTCGTGACACGAGGCGTCCATGTTGAGATTCTGGATTCGTTGCGCACAGACTCGCTGATAAACGCCATTCGTAGGATCAGCGCTCGCCGGGGTCAGATCGTTCAGATCAGGAGTGATATGGGGACGAATCTGACCGGGGCCGACAGAGAGCTCCGCGAGGCGCTGAGCGAACTCAGTCACGGTGATTTGCAGCGTGCCGCGCTGAAACAGGGCATTGACTGGCAATTCAATCCCCCCACAGCTTCTCACTTCGCAGGTGGCGTTGAGAGGCAGATCAGAACATTCAGGAAGGTATGGCGGTCCATGCCTACTCAGCAGCGTCTGGATGACGAATCGATTCGCACGCTGTTTTGCGAGATCGAGTCTGTTATGAACAGCCGGCCACTGACTTACGTATCGACTAGCTCCGGTCAGCTGGAGCCTCTGACCCCGGGGCATCTCCTATTTCTGAGGAGCAGTGCCGGACCGATACCCGGAGAGTTTTCAGAGTCCGATTCGCTATCGAGACGTCGATGGCGACACGTGCAGTATTTAGCCCAGCAGTTTTGGTATCGCTGGAGACGTGAATACCTGCTTTCTCTCCAGGCGCGCCAGAAATGGACGCGAGAGTCGAGAAATGTGCAGCCGGGAGATGTGGTTCTCCTAGCTGACCAGAACGTGCCGCGGGGACTGTGGCGGCTAGGAAGGGTAGTTAAGGCTTTCCCCAGTCAGGACGGACTCGTGAGAAAGGCTCTAGTTCGGACAGGTGAGTCCACGTACCTGAGACCGATCCACAAGATGGTATTGGTCAGTTCTGAATCTGACCTGGATTAGTACCGTGCGGGGTCAGATGTGTGCGAGAGTCTGAGAGCCTCTAGTTTAAGACTTAGTGTAAGGTGTCAACGTAAATAGATTCTTTACGAGCTAGAACCTGTTTGCGACAGACTAGTCTGTTTGTTTTTGCCAGCAGGTTTGTTTGTTTTTTGTTTTTTGCCAGCGGGTAGGTTTTGAGGTGCCAGACTGTTACGTGTGATTAGATTTAAGTGTCCATGTAAACTCGGCTAGCTGCCCTGGCAGTCGAGGGTTGGTTCTCACCAGCAGGTAGACGGTGAGTGGGTTCACCCGGGCGCCTTTGTGTTGATTCGAATGACAAGATATGGCCATTCGAATGGGGGAGTGTAGACGGCGCCCGTGTCGGGTTATAGCGGCGTAGGTGTCGCTGCTATCGGGTCCTGAGTGAGGTGCGGGTGGCGGGGGTCCCGCAACCCAGTTATCCGTTTGACTTGTTAACCTTTTTTCCTATCCTTTTTCAAACCTTGCCACCAGTGATAAGTTAGGTGTACTATTATACTCGCGGTATTGAGTGACGGAGATTCGATTGTCCGATCAGAGTGGTTTGTTACTGTAAAACTTGCATCTCTTATCGTCAAGGAGCGAGTTTCGATAATATTTGGTTCGGAGGCGGTATTTCATGTGTGATTATATTTCTTATATAAAAATATGGCTTGATTATGGTTAAAGTTTAGTTGACACGTCGATGTAAGAGATGCGACGCGAGCTTTTGAGTGACACGCTGGCAGGTCACGTGACCTAGCCGAGCTGTGGCGCAGTTTCCGAGCGGCGTGTGCGCTCTTTTCCCGCCCGACCTTCATGAGGGGTGGATGCGTGTGTCCCAGCGCGACGCTGATGAGTAAGTTTGACTATATAGGATTTGGGAGCACTTCAATGTTGAATGTAATTTTATTTCAGTGTAAACCAGTAAATTCGTATATGCTTTAATTAGCTTTCTATGCTTATTTCTTTGATATCGTATATTCTTGTACCTCAAGTGCGCCATTTAAAAATGTTTCAATCTTCGTAGTTGCTCGGCTCGCTCCGGTTGGCCCGGGGACGTGTAGGCCAGTCGATAGCTGTGCGCTTTCCCCCGTGGCTGGAGCCGAGAGCGGTCTCGTGGCCGGGGCGTTTGAGTGGCCGGCCCCTGACGGCCCAGAGTGCGGCGGTGCCGCTGTTGACGAGTGGCACGCACAGCGGAGACGAGGAACAGCCGGTAGGAGCTAGTGTTTATTATGTTCTGCCATTGTCGATATGTTGAGTTTAAGAACGCTGTAACGTAATATGTACAGTTTATCAAAAGGTCGACTGTTTCGGACGGAATTCAGTGTGGACTGTGGTTACTGATGGGAGATGTGGTACTGACCTGTGTACCCCTGTGTGTGCGTGCGCCTCCCACAGTAACAAGGGCAATAAAGGTCCTTCGTCAACGGCTCGTCTTTCGGCGCTCCGCGCTATTCAGCCACGTGGTGGCTGCTACAGTGGCGGCTGTGCCATCTACAATCACCGTTCCATGCTTCTATCCTCAGGATACTGAAATCCTCCTCCACACCGCAACCCCCTCCGGGCTGGACAGGCAACTTTATCTCATGCGGGCTGCTCCCTTGGAGCGGCACCGCTGCTCCCGAGGGAGCGCACCCCGTAGCCGGGTGCAGTGAGTGCCTTGGGGCTGGGTGGCCTGTCTTCGGACGGGCTCAGCCCCGGCGACTCACTAGGGTGCCTGCCCAGACCAATGTCTCCCCCTATATCCTATCATCCTCCCGGCTCTGAAATGGTCTTACTGGACCGAAAGGGCCTAACCCAACAAAACAAAAAACAAACAAAAGGAATAAATCGTGCAGTAGCACACACTGGCGGATCCAGAAAAGGTGTTATTGGACGCTGCAGGGGCATATCCCCCCTTCAAATTCCAAAAACGCCCCTATCGCAAAGTGGGCAGGAGACATCTGGGGGATGGTCAAGGCCTGGCGCTTGTTAACATTTTAGGACGTTAGGCCCTATCAACACTCAGTGAACATTGAACAAGGATACAGATGGATACAGATATCGTGCGGATTCATATACTATCTTTATCATGCCTCCACCCCCCATCTACGCAGTATTTTGGTGATAAAGCTAATCATCCCTAACCAGACCTGACCACTACCTATGACTAACCAAGTTCAACCGGTTGACTTCCATCAAATAATTATCAATCTTTAGAACACTCAATGCTTGCATGTTGTGCGGCGATGTAACCAAAACAATTGTCTGAAGTTAACCAGCGAGTTGCTGGGGGGGGGGCGTTAAACGCCCCCACTTTTTTCGCTGGGCCATAGCATAAAAACGGCGCGCCGCAGGCGCGCCAAATTTTGGGTACCTGTAGGGAATTGATTGAAGTTTATTGTGACAAAGTTTCAAAAAAATCGGTCGGAAAATTTTTGAGATATCGAGGTTTTAGTGACGTCATGATTTCTGAGTTTTCGACCAAAAACGGCATATGTTCAAAAAATCATATAAAATCACAAATAGACATACAGACATTCCGTTAACTCCATTAGACTGCCAATACCTTAAACGATCAAATGGCTATCTTCGATTATTGATTATTGTTCCGCATTTTCCAAAATCTTGAACTGAACCTTGGCAATTTCTCGTGACTACTTCACGACCATGATACATGCATTTCTTAAATTGAACTTTTTGAGCCAAACATGTACACATATGACAAAATGAATGTCACCATCGTGTTCTACGCCCCAAATTACCCATTAAACATGTGTCACAGGCTGCGAATATCAGTTTTGATTTTCGGGGATATGTGCCTACCCGGTTGACCTGACCTTGACCCTGACCTATGCTTGATTGACCCCTACATGAAGCTGACACTCTTGTAGAACTTATATGATGGATTGTGCTCCGTTTTGACAGAGTTTATGACGAGAGACGCCCATTGCGAAGTCCTGAAGTCCATGCTACTGAAAGCCCGATTTTAGGTGTTTGACCTGACCTTGACCCGACCTGTGACCTCAAAATTCAACTTTAAAGTACTCATCTGAAGCGTTTCGTCGCGTTCTTTCGTCTGCCGCCTCGTGCGTTTCGCTGCGCCTATTGGTTCTCGAGTTATCGGCTGGGGGCGTTTAACGCCCCCCCCCCCCCCCAGCAAACGGTGGGTGGCGAAGTACCTCAGCAACTGCCGGGTTAATTGTTCATTTTTCTGTTCACTCCAATATTGTGAGCTCGGTATAATCACGACCACCACATAGTCTTACTGAACTGTTCCATTTCCTCGTCAGTATAAACCACAGCCCATCGTCAGGACCCGGGTCTCCCGTGATATAACCCGTCTGTGTTGGCGGTATGACCACACACAAACTGCAGTGCCGCGGGCGGTGTGGCGCCGGCATGGTGCACCGAGACAGGTCACCACGAACCTGCCACGAACGGCCGGACGGTAATGCACCGGCACTGTGCACCACGGCCGCTGTCCAGCCGTATAGAGAGACTGTGTAGGATAGCCTGTTTTATCACAGCCAGCGCTGGCTGTGATCTCCGTTCTCCGTTCACATACACCGCTCGGTGTATGTGAACGGAGTTTGAAACAGCCGAGATAGGCCAACACAAAACTGTATTGAACAGATGAAATTATGAAACATCAACATAACGCTCCATGAGACATACCATTGCAAAAAGAGCATCCCATTTATCGATAGGGCCCAGTAATACAATGAATACATCTAATCACAAGGTTCTTCAATAACGTAGCGCAATGTCATCGAGTCGCGCGTGTGCGATTAAATCCAAAATTGATCAAGCGGCATGCACCAACGCCCCTAATCAACGATCACAGCCAACAGTGACATTGTCATAATAAGTTGATCCACCGGCAATAGCATGCCAATATAAAATCACAATAGGCTCGTAACAACCACCCCGCCTTTACAGTTACACACACATCAGCTGGTCACCGAACACCTCTCACTGTGTTTCCTCAGTTCACGGGGCGCCACAAATCCTTTACCACACCGCTCACACCTGTGTCGGTAGTCGTGTGTGTGCCGGTTGGTGACGTGTCTTCTCATGTCCGACTGCTGCGTGAACCGTGCCGGGCAGAAGGAGCACCCGTACGGCCGCTCCCCCGTGTGAGTCCGCATGTGTTCGGTGAGGCGCCGTCGTGTAGCGAACCGGGCCGAGCACACCTGGCACCGGTGCGGCTTCACACCGTTGTGTGACTGCATATGTCTGGTGTAATTAGACAGATGGTTAAACACGGCGCCACACTGCTCACACTGACGCACCTTCTCCCCGGTGTGGATCCGTCTGTGGCTCGTTAGGTGACTGTTCTGTGTGAACGCCTTCCCACAGACGTCACACACGTACGGTCTCTGGCCGGTGTGTGTAAGGCGGTGACGGGTCAGATTACCGAGCTGAGTAAACGTCCTGCCGCACTCGTCACAGCGGTGTGGCCGCTCTCCCGTGTGGGTGAGGCGATGACGACTCAAATCACACACATCGTTCGTCGAGTACTCACACCACTCACACTTGAACCGTCCGTCCCTGCCGATGTGCCCGTGCCATTTCTTCACATGCCTGTCCAGCCGCTCCTGTCCCAGACAGGCGTAGTCGCAGTGCACGCAGCGGACCGTGGAGCCACCTGGCGAATGACGCTGATTACCATATACCAACATACATGGATGTGTGTACTATCAACATGTGACTTCATGTGCTTTTTTTTAAGCTCATAGTTGCGCTTGTCTACTTATCTATTAGATGAGGCGACCAGTAATACAGATGTCGCTCTAGTCAGTCTACCTTTGGGGATGGCAGTCAACCAGTCATGCCTCGCGGAAAAATGACATGTTTCAAGTGTTTTACTGATTGGCCAATTAATACTGAGCATTTTGTAATATATCTATTCTATCGAAAATGCTATATTCGGTCGTTCACCTGACACGAAGGCTGCTGGCGGCGGGGCGGCGGCCGGAGCCTTCCTGAACGTCTGCACGTTGATGTTGAGCTCCCGGGCGTAGGCGTCTCCGTAGTAGACCAGCAGCTCGGAGCCCTTCACAATCGGCTTGTACGTCCTGTGGCCATGACGAAAAAGGTGCAACTATGAGTCAGAAAAATAATGAGCGAGCCCTGAATTCCGAATATTGTGCGCATTGGTCACGCTAACAAATCACGTACCGAATAAAATCACTGCTGCCAAAAAGGGTCACAGTGCAATACAAATTGGCACATCACGAATAACCACAATGGAAAGAGCAGTTATACAGCTCAGCTGTTATTATTACCGTGTAATGTTCCAATAATTCATCAGTTGTTTCTGACTGCAATGACCCAACATCCAATGAACAATGAGGCCGATAACTGTATAGCTGAAAGACAGCTACCGTGAGAAGCAGTGAACACTGAACAAGTTTCTATAGGGCAAGGTCTGCGCTAGACACGTTCACCGTTACCTGTAGTATATCTGGCCCTTGTACTGGAAGGCGATCAGGTTCTGCTCCTGCTCGAAGCGGGCACAGTTGACCAGCCGCAGCCAGTTGCTGGAGCTCGAGTCGCCGGCGTTCACGTAGTGGTGCACGCGCCGACACTTTTTGATCTGCAAAACCGTTAGTGTGCATCAGTCAAAACTCAACGGCCGTTTAGCGTTTAATTACGTACTTACAACACAAGAAGTTAAGAGTCACTAGTCATCGAGGGTGTCAGCATCACAGAGATGTTGAAGACTGTACTGCTTCATCTACGACAGAAATGTCAATCAGACACCAGCTTTTCTAACACCAAACCAGTACATAATACGACTTGGGGATCTGGTGTTTCACTTCGTTCTGTTCATGAACTACACCTAAGCAGTGCACACACAAATCACAAGCACACACAAAGATCTAAACTGGCTAAAAATTGATTTCCTCTCAATTTCCCTGGCTGGTTCCGTTTTGGTGTTTCCCGATAAGCGCGATGGATATTTAGTTTCGAAAATACATCCCACGCAAACCCGCCCCAGACCCGCCGCTCTCTCACCTCCCAGCTGTAGCCCGAGTCGGTGGCCTGGCGTCGGTCGGCGGTGACGATACCCTCGTAGGGTCCGAACCTCAGCCGCGCCGGCAGGTCCTTCTCCGTCCAAATGCCTGTGTGCCGGTGAACGGGGGGGGGGGGGGGGATACAGGTCAGTGACGCCGGTAGTAATTACTGCCCATAGGCTAAACACAGCCTGCCGAGAACAGAATCAGGAGGCACTGGCAATGTATAATATACTTCAGAACGCGATAAGGAATACATCACAGCCGCAGGATATTTAATGTGGACAACAAGAGATGGAGGAACTGTAGGAAACGGCATGACAACACTTTATTGACGCTACAAAAGAACGATTCCTATCAATACAGTCCTAGAAGATCGTGAAACAATAAAGAGGGGATCCATAATCCAGTGATCAGGATAAATAATGAGGATTTTACCGGTGTTGGCTCCGGGGATTTTGGACCGGCCCGGGTTGAGGAACTCGGGACGGGTCTTGATGTCTCTCTCTGGATCGCCAACGTCGAACGGGACCTGTGCAGTGTGCAAGCATATTGCGGTGATCACAATTAGTAGTTAACCCTATTAGTGGCAGGCTCCTGGCTACCCCTATTAGTGGCAGGGGGGGGGCTGTTTACGACCCCCTCCCCTGATATCTCGAGAGTCGAGATCTAACGGGCCGATTTTCAAAATTCAAACGGCATTCGATTTCGCTCAACGTGATCTACATTTCTAAAAAAATAAAAATTAAAAAATGTCAATAGGGGGGTAGAGGGGGGTAAAAACGGGCAAATTGCAGATACATTTTAGACTGTTTATCACGGCCAGGTTTCTGAACCAATCTTAAAGGGACCCTCCCACCTTCAAAAAAGTAAATGAATTGGCATGAAAGTGATGTCGCTCGGTTCAGAAAGAGTAAAAACGAATATCTACCAAATTTCATCGAAAAATATTCACCGGTTTTCAAGATATTAGACTTTTACTTTTGTTTACTTTTTGGGATCTCCGCTGTTCCTATAGCGACTTTATTTGAAAGTGCGGCATTTGTTGCGCGCAAAGCAGCATATACCACCGCGTGCTACAAAACGTTTTAGTCAAACATTTAAAAATCGTTAGATATCTGCGCTGACGTCACACATTCAGAGGGGTATTCCTAGCATTAGCCCCTCTGAATCAAAATGCTGCAATTTTGAAATTCAATATTTCCGATTTAAGGCATTTCTCGATGTTGTGAGTGCCGAAAACGGTAATTGTGAGCCAGGGACCCCATTTTGGCTATCTCAACTCAAATCTAATGTTAAGGTGGGAGGGTCCCTTTAACGCAACTTTTGCCGATTGATAGAGAATGAACCAGGAATTCACATGGATCCTAAAAATATGCATTTTCAAAAATAATAGGCGGATACACATCATTGAGATTGGGGGTACACAAAAAGTATAGTAAATAAGGTTTTTGTTGGTACTGTTTCTAAAAAGGGTGGTAATGGTCTTGTTATGTTACAATTTTCTAATGAGAGAACGACTACAATTGTATTGGTCATGCATAGGCGGTGTCAGGGCACCTATGTTGGGAGGTAAAACATAACCCCCCTTTTTGGACGCCTGGATCCGCCTATTATAGCAAAAAAGTGTCAAAAGAGGGTGCACAATAACTTTGTATATGTTATTACATGATACCTTTCATTCACTGTTCGTAAAACTGGTGCATACAGTTATAATACATCAGCATCGTGATCTTCGCCCAAATGACTCGCTTCACGAATAGGACCCCCCAATTCCCAGTGCTCTGGAGCCGCCCCTGGTAAAGTTATGAACTTGAAATTTTCAGGGAATGTGCCCAATTTAGTTTTAGGAAAAGTCAGAAAATTTCAGCATCGTAGCCTCAGCGGTTTCGGAGATATTCCCGAAAAACCTGAGGGGTGGATGAAAACAACCCCCCCCCCCCTGCCACTAATAGGGTTAAACGCTGATAATTGTTCAATGATTGCGAAAAGAATAACACGGAATACTTTTCAATTTAAATAGTTTAGCGGGCATTGTAGCATGACAAAGGTAGTAACTACCACTCGAACCACTTTTTACGGCGATATGATATAAAATAATGAGCAACTGTAGCTCGAGCTATAGCTTACTTACAAACACATCGCATGATTTATGTGATCGACCGGAGCTCAAAGCTACACAATTAATGCCAACAGACGTACAAACGGAGCGAGGGCAATTAGCGGTCCCCTCCCGAGTTCCGTACCTTGGTGTCGGTTACGACCTCCAGCGGCCCGTGCACAGGACAGTCGCCCTCCCACTCGCGGTCACACTCGTCACAGACTGGAACAACACGAAAAAGAGGTCATCTCTATCTGTCAAAAGACTGAAGACTCGGAAAACAAGAACACGCATTGCGGCCGATACGACCGTATAATACACAGCAGAATATGGAGGCTGACAGGTTGAGTGTAATTTGTTGATGAGACGGTAGCTGGTTACTCACAGATGTAGTCGTCGTCGTCCAGGTCCTCCTCCTCCCGGTAGTTGACCGTGTTCCGGCGTCGTTTGAACACCTCCCGCTCGGGAGGCTCTGTGGAATTTGACATTACATCACGTCATGCCCGAACACTCAATGTAACATACATAGCCACCAGAGCACCAGCTGAACTATTGGCCGTTTTCACGACGGCCATCTGGTACACATTTGGTGCACATCTGGTGCAGATTAGGTGCAGATTTGGTCAAATCAGGTTCAGTGTGTCTCTTAGCAGCTATCAGCTAGGGCTGCACTAATTGCTTATATGCCTGCTTTGTCATATTATCAGAGAGCATCATCGATTAAAACACTGAAATAAATTCACAAAATGAAGATATTTGCTGTAAAAGAAATTAGGTGCAGATTTGGCAGGTGCATTCGCCGGATAGCCCGTCGTGAAAACGGCTATTATCCAGCTGCCTTCGCGTAAAGTACCGGGCAAAACGTTTGGTCTCACGATAAACGCCAAAACCGGTCGTGACTGTAAAATGGTGTCTAGGACATGCTATTCATACCAATGACAATGATGATGACAATCCTTACCTTCTCCCAAGTCCTTGAACTCGGTGATGATGTGGTTCCACAGCAGTTCAGCTTTCGTGTCCACAGCGTGCCGGGCCCTGAAAGTCGCGTCAAACCATACATAGAATGGTCTTGGAGGTTCATTTATTTGGCGATAAAAAGGCTTTTGAATCATGCCTTGCAGAAGGTGTGCGGAAAGTAAATTGGCCCCCAAACAAACAGTAGAAATCCGACCACAAACAATACGCTAAAATGCAAACCTTAAGTGCCAGTCGTTGTAATTACAGCAAAATATCGCTAGTTTTATAGGTATCGCTAGATATAGATAGGTATCTTGAAATTTTCACAATAACACTCGCTGTCGTCACTTACTTGAACTGATCCTCGAGAGTAAAGCCGATGAAATCGTACGGCGGCGACGGTGGCCGGTGCGGAGACCGGTCCGCCTCCTTTGCCGCCTCTTCTGTGGTGACCCGCCGCCGCTCCTCTGACTGGACGTGCTCACCGCACACGGCCGAGGAAGCAGCGGGCGCCGTCTGAAATATAGTGACAGGTGATGATAAGATACTCCAAGAAAGCCAAGCGATGACCCTCCAGCCTCGGGTATATTATTGAACGGGAAATGACTCGATAACTAGCAAGTAGGAGCGTAAATTACTACCCAATTAAATACTACCTAATAATTACTACCATGTCCCACAATTATCACAAGCGTGTAAAATGCTACTGTACCTCTCTGGAGAGCAATGTTAAACGTCCCGTGTTTTGCAGAGAAGACGGCCAACACCACCCCAACAGTTCCCTACCAACCTCAGCCGATGTCACCGTCGCCGTCCTCTTCACCGGCGGCTGGAACTTGCTCTTGGCGGCGCCACGTCGCACGGTGGAACGCGACCGCCGCTGGGCAGGCCGGACGCATCGCGACGGGCTCCAGTCATCGTCGCCGTCATCGGCCGACCTCGCTGGTCGAGGACGCTTCGGTCGGGCCGGCCGGGGCGGCGGCAGCGGCGGCGGGGCGCGCATGAACGATGGCGGCTGGCCCGCGATGCCTGTGTGGGGACCGACACAAGCACTCAGCCGACAATGGAACACTTAACTGCTTCTCCTGTATTTCTGGCGGAGCCGTCAACCACCCTTAAATGGAGGGCTGGGGCCGTGCTCTAACAAAACGACAGCAGTATTCGTGTGTATAGGCGTGGGGGGAATTGCAGGGCTCGCTAACACCTTTACGGCGTGGCGGACATAGTGCCTGCTTTCCTCCCTCATAGCTACGACTGCCGTACCGTTCCAGCGGCAACGCCGATGAACAGTTTGGCTAATCGTACACAAAACGGGGCTTAATGGGCATCAGCTCCTAGGCACGCCTATCTTGGTGGTGTAACTATGCGTAGCCAAACGCCGAATCAGATCACCACGGTGGTCAAATACTAAATAGAGCCGGGAAATCAAACCAAATCCTGTTACACAGCCAGTCCCGGGCCGACACAACAGCAAACTCTCATACCTGAGATCTGCATAAATTAGACGATTATAATCTTACCCTCGCTTTAGATGTTTTCACAGCCGCTGACGCATAGGATCGATTGGCCGCCGGCACCCAAGCTCACTTAAAGCAATTTAACCCTTGCCCGATGGGGGGGGGGGGGTCAAACGGACCCCCTCTCGGTTTTCGCGAACAACTCGCGTAAAAACGACCGATCACGACACAACTTCTAGTACCCTCGCGTTAAACAATTTCACACCTACCCTGACAATTTCATGACCCTGACCCAAATGACCTTTGACCTACTTTCGAGACCATGTTTGGCCGGAATCGCGATTCGGTGTACGTGGGCTGGCATTAGCCGAGCGTTTGCAGTCTTTTCGTGGTTTTAAGCATTCAAACATGTGATATGATGCTGCTCCCATGCATTAGGGTGGGTGTCAAGGTCACCTGAAGGTCAGGTCAGGTCATTGACCTTTGATGACCAAGGTCCACTTTTTCGAGTTTTACATGTTTTTAGGCTAGATTTGGGAGCTGAATTCGAATTCACCCATTTGAACTATATGAAGTACTTTGGTGCCTTCATAATATATTATGAAGCTGTCTGAGGCGGCTGACACCTACTACGAATACCCGGCAGGACCCCTCCTAGTTGAACTGACCTGACCCGACTTGGCCTAAATGCATGAAGACATCATCTGTGATCAAAACAAACATGACATTCGTGATTAGCACCCCGAAAAACCCTTAGCAGCCACACTTTACGACGCTTTAACAGGTCCCGATTTTCCATGCAACTTCGTTAATGTTCAATTCAAATGGTTGCTTAATTCAAATTCAGCTCCTAAAACTAGCTTAGAAACATGTCAAACTGGAAAAAAGAACCGAGGTAATCAAAGATCAGTGACCTGACCTGACCTTCAGGTGACCTTGACACCCACATTAATGCATGTCAGAGCATCATATCACATGTCTGAACGCTTGAAACCACGAAAAGACTGCAAACGCGCGGCTAATGCGAATCGACATCCACCGAATCGCGATTGCAGCCAAACATGGTCTCGAAAAATAGGTCATCGGTCAAAGGTCATTAGGGTGGTCAGCCGGGTCATAACATTTAAAGGGTAAGCGCAAAATTGATTAACGCGAGGGTATTGAAAGTTTCATGGCAATCGGCCGCTTTTTACATGAGTTATCCGCGCAAACCAGGGGGGGGGGAGAGGGTTCGTTCGACCTCCCCCCCCCCCCTATATATGGGCGAGGATAAACTTAGGTTCTCCAAATAGCCGTTCCGTATGGATTACACTTTAAAGCAGCTCCATCCTCCCGCTAGAGATACAAACTACCGAATAATGCACGTTTAATTCATACCATAATTTAATTCATGCTGAATACCGGCAACATGTTTACAGCTTGCTTTTCCGTAATCCTAGCACACCTTTTCCGTGGATTAACCCTCGCCCGTATTGGTGTTTTTCCAGCCGTGAACGTATAACGGGGGGGGGGGGGCCGTTGGACCCTCCTTGCCGTTTCGCCCCTGATCGAGCTAGAGCTTCGCGGTAAAAACGAGCATGTAGTTGACACCCATCCTAACGCATGGGGCCGGGGCAACATCATATCCCATGTTCATGTTTGAACGCTTGAAACCACGAAAAGACTGCAAACGCGCGGCTAATGCGGCGTATGTCGGCCCGACATACGCCAAATCACGATTCCGGCCAAACATGGTCTCGAAAAGTAGGTCACAGGTCAAAGGTCATTTGGGTCAGGGTCATGAAACTTTAAGGGTAGGTGTAAAATTGATTAACGCGAGGGTACTGAAAGTTTCGTCGCGGTCAGCCGCTTTTTACGCGAGTTATTCGCGAAAAATCGAGAGGGGGTCCGTTCGACCCTTGTTCGACCCCTCCCTAAGTACTGATACGGGCGAGGGTTAACGACACCTCTATACTGATACCTTTAAAGATTCCTCGTTGATGGAGCTACACAGTACACATTACTCGGCCAGAAACTGACGGGCTGTTTGCCATTGGTTTTGTTTTGTAGGGTTAAGGTTCGACGAGACATTCATTAACCCTATTAGTGGCAGGGGGGGGGGGGGTTGTTTTTATCCACCCCTCAGGTTTTTCGGGAATAACTCCGAAACCGCTGAAGCTACGATGCTGAAATTTTCTGACTTTTCTTAAAACTAAATTGGGCACATTCCTTGAAAATTTCAAGTTCATAACTTTACCAGGGGCGGCTCCAGAGCACTGGGAATTGGGGAGTCCTATTCGTGAAGCGAGTCATTTGGGCGAAGATCACGATGCTGATGTATTATCACTGTATGCACCAGTTTTACGAACAGTGAATGAAAGGTATCATGTGATAACATACACAAAGTTATTGTGCATCCTCTTTTGACACGTTTTTGCTATAATAGGCGGATCCAGGCGTCCAAAAAGGGGGGTTATGTTTTACCTCCCAACATAGGTGCCCTGACACCGCCTATGCATGACCAATACAATTGTAGTCGTTCTCTCATAAGAAAATTGTAACATAACAAGACCATTACCACCCTTTCCAGAAACAGTACCAACAAAAACCTTATTTACTATACTTTTTGTGTACCCCCAATCTCAATGATCTGTATCCGCCTATGATTTTTGAAAATGCATATTTTTAGGATCCATGTGAATTCCTGGTTCATTCTCTATCGATCGGCAAACGTTGCGTTAAGACTGGTTCAGAAAACTGGCCGTGATAAACAGTCTAAAATGTATCTGCAATTTGCCCGTTTTTACCCCCCTCTACCCCCCTATTGACATTTTCTTAATTTTCATTTTTTTAGAAATGTAGATCACGTTGAGCGAAATCGAATGCCGTTTGAATTTTGAAAATCGGCCCGTTAGATCTCGTGATATCAAGGGGGGTCGTAAACAGCCCCCCCTGCCACTAATAGGGGTAGCCAGGAGCCTGCCACTAATAGGGTTAAGGCTGCGCGTATACAGCATACGCAGCCTTCATTAACCCGGGCCCGGCTGGGGGTCCTGGATTTCCACGCCCTGGGCCTCGTTTCATAAAGTGAGTCCGTAACTTACGCCGGTTTTTGGGCTTGTATTGCAAGTGCATGTGAAGTGATAAATTTATTTCCCCTTTTCCCTTCTGTTCTTGCTTGCAAGATAAATAAACTCAAGATTCAAATTATCGTCATCGCTTCACATGCACTTGCAATTGTTACGCGGCGTTTCCGATTGATGTATTGATATTTCGATGTGATGAGGTGTCGATGCTGATTTTTGTCGTGGTACCGTGATTTTCTTCCTGTTTCCGTTGGTTCTGGTCGTGATGCTCTCAACTAGTCTTCTTTTTTTCTTTGTTCAACATCATCGCCGCCGCGTAACGCCTCTCACGCTCGCCCGTCAGTTTGTCGGCAGATCATTAAGCAGTTTAGATTCCCAAAGCCCAAAATGCATAAAAGCAACAAGCTGTCGTGACTGACTAATTTTGTTAAAGTCTGAATTGTGTCAATTTGCACTCTCATATCTCGGTAAACGTTCAGTGCCTACGCATCATAGGTAAATTAAACCAAACAAAGCGCACCAATAATGCCAGGAAAACTCAAAAGCCCCATTTACTGTTCCGCTACAAGCGCGTTACGGAACTGTGAAGACAGAGGGAGGGAGAGGGAGAGTGAAAGAAGAGAATGAGAGTGAGTGAGTGAGGGAGTGAGAGAGAGAGAGAGAGAGAGAGAGAGAGAGAGAGAGAGAGAGAGAGAGAGAGAGAGAGAGAGAGAGAGAGAGAGAGAGAGAGAGAGAGAGAGGAGAGAGAGAGAGAGAGAGAGAGAGAGAGAGAGAGAGAGAGAGAGAGAGAGAGAGAGAGAGAGAGAGAGAGAGAGAGAGAGAGAGAGAGAGAGAGGAGGCTGTTTAGTTTCGACAACTATCGATTCGGCGTTTATGCCATAAAATGGCTAGCGGACACGCCGAGTGGTCCCGGCCGCACCTGCTCAGTACTACTGTCTTACTTGTAAAACTTGTCGGCCCGGGTGACCTGACGAGACTTTGTTAGACGCGCGGGGAGAACAGGCTAAAAGCAAGTTACCAATTCGTTTCGTTCCGAGCCAAAGTTGTATCAGTCAAGTACGTGGTGGTGACACTTGTTAATTCTGTACTGGGTGGAACGAGACAACAATCACAATAAAATGACGCCTCACCGGTCCTGCGGCGCGCGCGGCTCGGCGCGGCTGTAAAACGATTACCGATTTGGATTGTTACCAAGCGATGAGTGCAGTGGCACCTGCACACTGTCGGTCGGCTGTACTGAGAGCTGTGCTATTCCCTCTGAGATTGAGTATCGATTTCACTGTTCATCGTCATAAACGAGCAGCTGGTGATGCTGTGCGACTGGTGGACACGCCCAGGCAATACAGGCCCACTCAGAGCGGTCCGAACAATATCGATCCGATTATATGGAGTAGTCCAATCAACCTTTTTGGCAAGTGTTTAACGGTCGGGATGGGCAGCTAGCATCATTATCTCTGGGCTTCCGCAACTGGCATTATTGCATGCATGCACCTCTCAATCATTATTCAGGTCATCCTGGAAGCAGCCTGCAGCTGAAATTGACCACAGAGTCAGCCCACTCTGAAGGCAATTAGGAGCTTCCGGAACGAGCTAGTAATAATCACATTCGCACGACAACCGTACTTCGGAAGTGAATTCCAGAAATTAGTAGCCCCCTCCATGCGGCTAATCATGGCACCACCATGTAGCCCCGTTACATGAGATACCCTTTTGTCGTGATTCCTTAGACTCACGGAACTCTAACCACCTCGGGGTACGTCCGGAAAACCACAGCGGACTACTCCCGGAAACCGTAACGGGGTACGTCTGGAATACCACAGCAGACTACACCCGGAAAACCACATCGGGACTGTCCGGAATACCACAGCGGACTTAACCCGGCAACATAACGGGGTACGTCTGGAATACCACAGCAGACTACACCCGGAAAACCACATCGGGACTGTCCGGAATACCACAGCGGACTTAACCCGGCAACATAAGGGCATACGTCTGGAATACCACAGCAGACTTCACCCGGAAAACCACATCGGGACTGTCCGGAATACCACAGCGGACTTAACCCGGCAACATAAGGGCATACGTCTGGAATACCACAGCAGACTTCACCCGGAAAACCACATCGGGACCGTCCGGAATACCACAGCGGACTTCACCCGGATATCCATCAACGGCGTCAGCGTGATGCATCACCCTACATCCTGGTTAGCTAATCAGGCACGCACCCTGCACCGCCGCTTCTCACCAGCGGCAGCACAGGCAATCGAACAACGACGCCTGCCCGTTTCACTGCCGGCTCACGACAGTACGGGCCCCCAAACTGGATCTGACCTTCAGCCAGCCAATGGCACGTCTCCAACCATTCGAAAATGTGTGGAGGCGTGCAAGTGGTATCTCCATGCAACGACCAACACTGCCTTAAGTACAATTGCACTACCTTGATCAGAACAGGGGGGACAGCACTTATTTCTCATTCCCCGACAATTGGAAAAGTGTAATCCAGTCGATTGTGTATACCGTACCAATACGCTTCAGCTCGCTTCCATAGAGAGGTAATTACGGCCACGCATGGCCAGCCGTCGCTGTCTCATTTATGGGGGTAGTAAACCCAGCGCTCACACTGCAGTCGGGAGATCTGGGCTGGTGCTGTAGAAACTTTACAGGAAATAGGCGTCACACACCATTACATGTGTCTTAGAAGTGGACTCGTCGCAGCTCTCACTGGTGCAGGGCATGATGTCGACAATGACAATCAGTAGTAATGATCTACCCCATTTGATATAATGGTAACGACTGGAATATTTTCCTGGTAAGGGCGGCTGGTGTAACGCCAGACCGTATGTCTCTCTTAACCACTACAATTGTTGTCCCGTAAATTAGTCGCTGAATAGAGGAATGGAGCCAACTGACAATGATTGTTTATCTTATTGACTTGGTCCCAAAATCGTTCGGTTATCTGCTGCACTAACAATTTACATAAATTATAACGATGCGGCGTCCCCTACCAAATGGCTGACGCTAAATAGGCGAACCGGCGCGCCTGGAATTCTGTTGAGTTTGGCGGAGTGATATTGACGTATAGTTTACCAAATGTGCCAGACGCACTGAATGTCAATTAGGTGAATAGTCCTTAAGCAAGTATAGGACATTACTAAATGATAATGATACGGCGTCCCCGAAACTAAGCGGCTGCGACTAATCGGGTGAACTGGAACTGGAACGAATCTGGAGATTACTGAATTAGGCAAAGTTATATTGACGTAGTTAACCAAATTTACCAGTCACACTGAATGACAATAAGAGGGTTCTTCAACAAGAACAACTGAACAGGTTGACAATAGAATAAATTGACTTCTACGTAATGCCCCTTTGGCATCAATTTCACTGCTGAGAGCCACTGTACCGAAATGTAGCATTCATCACAAAATTAAAGCGGGCGTCGCTTTACGTTTTAAGGGGAAGTTAACTAGTAATAAAACTAGACACTATATCTGTTCCTGATCATGCGTTTTCCATGCCTGGGTTTCATCTAGAAAACGTGCCTTTACCGAGAATTATAGTAAGGTTGGAACCCAACGTACTCCGCACTTAACCATGCCGCATTATATGAAATAGAATGCAAAACGTTCAGCCGCAAAACATTGAATGCGTGAAAACTGAAAGGTGTTTCATTTTGGACCTCCTTGAGCTGTAATTGATGAATAAGCGAACTGAGACCTACTAGCAAGTAACAACTATCCGGATAATTGCGAATGCATACAGGAAAGCTACCGTCAAATGGCATGCTGAGCTCTGAAGATTTTTTTTTTTAACAAGATGTTGATTACGGAAATTATCTGGTATTGTCAGTTGACGTCATCCAAGCGTTAGTATGAGCTAATGACCGCAGGTTAATAGCAAAGTAATAAGAGGACAACCCCCAGATCCTCAACGCTCAAATCGACCCACTCCCCTTGATATTTGACCAAGATATATCATTTGTTGGCCTTGCTACCCAATTATAGACCACAATTTCCGAACCCCGTTCTACTCTACTCATCTACCCGACCTCGTCAACCCATCGCTTCGATCATTCCCCTTCCGTTATAACCCCTCATTCACCATCATAGTCTAGTTTCGTCAGTGGGTTATATTGTATGTTGCGTGCTAATTTCAAGAGGAGGGAGTAGGGGTGGCAGTGGGAGCGCGACATATTTGGCTGGTACGACCATCAAACCCTTGGGTATACGCAAACACACACACACTCACAAACACACGAAAATCGACTTCGCAAAGGGAACAAAACGCTAGCGGCTTCGAAATGAATGCTTGCAACGGCAAGAATAGCGCGCAAAATAATGCTGAAGGCGGAAATTCGCAAGCAGGTGAACATTTACCGAGATATTTGGATCAATTGACATATTCAGATTTTATGTTAGTGCGCCAAAAATAAAGCATTCAATAGGCCGGAGAAATCTAAGGCCGCCGAATGACCGGCGACGCGCTGCTGGACTTACATGATAGCAGTTCGTCGGTTTCAGCACTGGACTGGCACCCACGCTGACAAATCGGTAACCGCGTCGCACCGCATCGGCCGAAGCGGGTGTTCACAGGCAGAGTCACACAGAGCGAGTGTCTCAACGTCCGGGACAAATGTCCCGGACCGGATGGTCCTGCGACCCACACGGCACCAACAGTAGAGTCCGGTGACGAGGTTCGAGTGCCCAACCAGAGAGTGTGTGTAAGTGTCTTGACGTCCGGGACGAATGTCCCGGACCGAATGGTCCGGCGACCCACGCGGTGTACCGCCACCAGTAGAGTCCAGTGACGAGTGTCCGACTGAGAGACAGAGTGTGTGCGCGCTCGTGTCGCCGCTGCTTTTATATGGAGCAGCGAAGCGCATCGAGAATCGATCGGTCCACATGGCTCGGAGATAGGACAGTGTGTTACATGAAACTCGGTTCGAAAGAAAGTACGGCGTGTCACATCAGAAACAACCTTGGAAAAATTCCGTCCTCGGAATTTCGAAAAAAATGTGATAACATCGATTTCGGTTCAAAAGAAAGTTCGGCGTGTCACATCAGAAACAACCTTGGAAAAATTCCGTCCTCGGAATTTCGAAAAAAAGGTGATAACATCGATATCGAAAGAAAGTACGGAGTGTCACATCCTCGGAATTTCGAAAAAAAGGTGATAACATCGATATCGAAAGAAAGTACGGAGTGTCACATCAGAAACAACCTTGGAAAAATTCCGTCCTCGGAATTTCGTAAAAAATGTGATAACATCGATTTCGGTTCAAAAGAAAGTACGGCGTGTCACACAATACAAGACCAAAAACCGGCGTAAGTTACGGACTCGCTTTATGAAACGAGGCCCTGCTGGGGGGGGGGGGGGTTGAACACCCCCCTCTAACTCTGCTCCTGGGCCACGTAGCGATACGCGAAAAGCGGCGTTCGAAAGAGCGCCAAAGATAATGACGAGATCACCTCGGTCACTTTTTTGGTCAGGTCAAATGTCAGGTCACCAGAGGTCATTGAAGGCAAAATTTCGCCGATTTTCAGGTCGAATGTCGACAATTTCCAGGAAGCCAACGCATAACTCGGGAACCAATAGAGCTAAAGCGCCGCAGAAAAGCGCATTCGATAGCCCTATTAACCCGCGAGTTGCTGGGGGGGGGGGGGGCGTTAAACGCCCCCACTTTTTTCGCCGGGCCATAGCATAATAACTATTAACTAATAACTCGCGTAAAAAGCGGCCGATCGCGACGAAACTTTCAGTACCCTCGCGTTAATCAATTTTACACCTACCCTGAAAATTTCATGACCCTGACCCCAATGACCTTTGACCTGTGACCTACTTTTCAAGACCATGTTTGGCCGGATCCCGATTCGGCGTATGTCGGCTCGCATTAGCCGCGCGCTTGCAGTCTTTTCGTGGTTTCAAGCGTTCAAACATGTGATATGATGTTGCCCCCATGCATAAGGGTGGGTGTCAAGGTCACCTGAAGGTTAGGTCAGGTCATTGACCTTCGATGACCTCGGTTCACTTATTCGAGTTTTACATGTTTCTAGGCCAGTTTTTGGAGCTGAATTCGAATTTAGCAGCCATATGAACATTTACGAAGTAGTTTTGGTGCCTTCGTAACATGTTACGAGGCTGTCAGAGGCGGTTGACACCTACTAGGAATACCCGGCAGGACCCCTACTGGTTGACCTGACCTGACCTGACCCGACCTGGACTAAATGCATGAAGACATCATCTGTGATCAAAACTAACATGATATTCGTGATCAGCACCCCGAAGAACCCCATAGCAGCCACACTTTACGACATTCTAACAGGTCCCGATTTTCCCGACTTTTGGGTCATTGACCTGACCTGCAAGGTCAACCAATGACCTAAGACCTTAAAATTAGGTATCATCGGCTTCCTCTCGTCACGGGCAGCACGCTCGTTTTTTCCGCGAAGCTCTAGCTCAATCAGGGGCGAAACGGTAAGGGGGGGGGGTCCGTTCCCCCCCTTATGGCCCTTTCACACGTAGCAACTTTTCAGTCGCCGGCGACAGCAGCAGTCGCCGGCGACCGCCAGCGACCGCCAGCCAACGATCGTGTGTGACGTAGGTATGACGTAAGCAAGTCGGTGGCGATCGCCGGGCCACGGCCGGGCAATCGCCAGCAACTGGTGACGTCAGATCCGCGTCACAGGCCAGTCGCCGGCGACTCTTCTCGAGCAGCGGACGCCGCCATGACAGTTTTGTCCTTGGTGAGTGGTTTAGGTGATTTGTGATGCATTTTTGGTTGGTGTGGCTACCTTAAATTTGTTGCACAGTAGCATAGGGATTATTATCTTGTAGTTTGCCTGTCGTGAAGCTGTTGTGACTTGAATTTAAGCTTGATTCGACAATATTGGAGGGTTTATGTCATTTGTGGCGCACTTGCCCATGATCACCCATGATTTTTATTTGTGATAAATATGTATTTTTTTCATCAAAATTGAATATTTTAATGACATTGAAATTGACACTAGTTTCATAAGGTAATGAAAACTTGCTTGTTGTGTCACAAGAACATGGTTTACATTCAGTATCAGTGCCCGGCTTGAGGACAAAGTGCCTACCCATCAGTCAGCTATTTGCCTACGTATTCGTGCGCCACAAGGAAATATTTGATAGCAACAAAATATTATATTGCTGCTCATTAATTAGCATGATCAAAATCAAACAGGTAGCTTTGCAATTTTGTTATTGTTTCTGCTGGGGTTTTCCTTGGTACCATGGATAAACAACCCAGGCCAAACTTAATCCGCATTGGGTTCACATGTGTGTGCGTGCTCACATGGCAAATGATAATCCATGGCTTATTAGTACATAAATAATTGCATTATGCAACAGTAGGTGGTAGGTATGTCATGTATTTTGGCAAGGTATTAGGTGGTATGTATTTTGGGCCTGGAGCTGTTTCCTATTCATTGCAGCAATGCTGCCGTCATGGCTTATGTGTACCATGCGCACACAAGCTCCACCAATGTAAAAATGTCGTTTTCACACAAAACTCATAATTGGAGGAAGGTAGAGCAGACCAAGAATAAGCGGGCATTTGCTGCAGTGTGGAAAAAGTCACTAGAGGCTTGATACTTTTTTACATGCAGCAGCCTGGAGATGTCCACAGAGGCATGCCTGAGGATGTCCACAGAGGTGGATCCAGGCAATAGTTTTTACAATCTTCTCCCCTTGTGCCCGCTGTGTGTTGTGCTGACTGCTTGTCCCCCTTCTGGTGGTGCCTAGACTTGCCTCTGCATATCTCCCCAGGCTGCTGCATAATGTCTAAAAAAAAAAACCCTCAAGCCTCTAGTGACTTTAATCACTCCAGTCTCTACAGCATATGCCCACTCATGCTACAGCTGCCTTAATAATACCAAAATTAGTAACAATGGTCTCATAACCATATTCAGTAGGAAATGAATTACCTAGAAAATTATATTAAAAAATACACTTGCTTTCAAAAAGAATGAGCACTGCTAAAATGCTATTATTTCAAATAATGCTAGGTTTCTGAACCACAAATTCCAATTCTGTGTCACTGAATACTGATTGCCAATTGTACAAGACAAAAAGCATCAACAATGCTACATCAAGGATAATGATGCTAAGATAGTTCTCATTTTAGCCTGAAGTGTAAAAACCAAACCTAACCTGATTTGGGTATTTGGGTAAACCAAGCCTAACCTGATTTGGGTATTTGGGTAGTTTTTATGATGCTAAGCAATAGCCTATTCCAGGCTTCCTAATTTGCAGAGCTTTTGGTTAAAAAATGATTTTTAAAAATGTATTTGAAGTATGTTCTGACATGTCCGCCCTCTGTGCCTGGCAGACAAGTCACAGCGTTACCTGATGAGTCAAGAGGTTCTGTACCTGATGTACCTGATCAAGAGTACCTGATGATTCTGCAACACCACCTGATGGCCAACTCGACGGCATTGCTGACCCGAAAAGGAGTCTAGCAGCTGAATGTTCAACTTCTGCCACTGCACTGTTGACTCTGCCTAGAGACAGCATCTGCACCACGGCCCACAGACGATCTTCCGTGGGACGGTGTGCTGCGCACCAGTCACCACACTGACGGCGTTCACCTGTGTGCTGCACAACTTTCTGTGAGGTCAGGAGATCGACACTGACGGCCCCGGACGGTGTGCTCTGATTGCGCCGAGTGTGCTCCCTCGTGTCCGGGCCTTGATGCCAATACCGCACGCGAGGCGGCGCGCGTCCGCCAAGCCCTCACATACTGCGTCCAAGGTGCAGGTGGTGTTCGGTGACAGTGTGCAGCTTCTGCCGGCCCCGTGGACGGCACCGCATGTGACCATGGCATGTGCATTCGATTTTCTGACATAAGTGCAGTGAATTCATTTGTCATTTTGCTTCTGAATGGTGTCGCCGCTCGGTAGGGTCGATTCTGCCAGAGTAAAGAGGTCGCCACGATCGGCGGCGGTGGGCGGTGCGGCAAGCCGGAGCAAGGCACTCAGCAATCAGCTGCCGGGAGGTGGCGGCGGCGGCGGCGGCTGACGACTCGGGCCTCGAAAATCCTGTCGTGTGCGTTGCTGGCTATTATGCGTTGTTGGTGTGCGCTGTTTTGCAAGGCCTTTGGAGCGGCATGTCGAGTTTTGGACGAAGGAGCCTTGGTGTTTTGTTGGTCTATTTTCGAAAAAAAACGGTCATGAAGAGTGAGCTGTGTCCAGGCTGATTTTAAGATTTCTGTCACAGTATTGTCACCTTTGACCTAGGCTTGTGTCTTCTTGGGTATCGGCATATTGTGCCACCGTCTTTGCCCCGTGTCCGCGCGTGCTGCATTTTTATGTATGGTGTCATATACTGTCACCTCGCCATGTTTAGTGATATCCACTGTGTGGAAAAATGCATTTTGTTATAAGGGGGGGGGGGGTACACTTGTGTTCCCCAATCCAGCGCTTTAGATAATACAGCATCTGTTTTTGACATAATGAAAGCCTGTGTTTTATGTGGGTGGTGGGCTTCGCCGTTCCTCAGGTCCGTTTCTGGCATTTGAATTTCTGCTACATTTCTAGAATGCCTTTTTTTCTGTTTTTCATATACAAAGCACGGTTCAAATGTGTGACCACAAATCACTGTGATTGTCCCATGCTTACCACCAACCATTCCTTCAATGCTAATGTCGTTACAGCGAAGTTATTCATTTATTGAGAACAGGGTTGTAGTTGAATAAACAAGACAGGTGAGCAAAATCTGCAGCACTCGTAGTCTTGGCTGATGCGTTAGGAAAAATGGAGGAACTGCAAGTACACATCACTTTTCAGTTTTATGCTTGAGTGCATTGAATTCCAATGTAGAAGAATCGCAGTTTGATTGTATTTTCATTGATATTATGTATTGTTTCAATAATACTCGTAGATCTAATAAATATTATTCCAATATTACCTAGACGGTAGTTATCATCCTGCAAAACATGTCCAAATATTTAGTACCTTGAATAATGCAGTAAAATAAGCTGCGCCGCTGCATGTATCAGCAGCGCAATATCTGGTGCCAACTCAAGGTCAAGCGGGTCACGTGACAGCTGAGCGGCGGCTGGCTAGTACAGTCGCCGGCGACTTCAAAATGTTGGAAAAATTGAACTTTCTCGGCAACGCCGACAACTCTTCAATGATTGGCTGACACGACTGCTACGTCACACCCCGGCGACTGGTCAGCTGATATCGACAACTGCGGAGTTGCCGGCGACTGACCCCGGTCGCTGGCGATCGCCGGCGACTGACCCCGGTCGCTGGCGATCGCCGGCGACAGTTGCCGTCGCCGGCGACCGGAAAAGTTGCTACGTGTGAAAGGGCCATTATACGTTCGCGGCTGGAAAAACACCAATACGGGCGAGGGTTAAACATATAAAAACGTAAAAAATGGGTAGCTCTGACTCACCGAGTTCAGATAACTTGTCATAGTTGGACTTCATGTTACAATAAACTTGCTTCTCGAGATCACTTAGGGCTTCCCAGGCGTCCTCGGCAAAAAACTGTCGTATGTGTCTAAACTTCCCATCTTCGACTTCCATCTTACGATATAATCAACGGTCGCAGCAGCAAGCAAGGGCAAAAACAACACAATCGCGATATTATAGGAGCTTAAATATCAATCTGTTGCTTTCCAATATAGATCCAAGCGATCTAATTTAATTATACCCTATGTTTCAAAAGCCTTGGCTTTTGAAACTTGGCTTCCTGCCCAAAGCCATATATTTCCATTTCCTGCCACTTCCTGCTTCTTGTTTGTTGCTGTTTACATTCCAATTCATCTTCTGCTTGGGACCGGAAAATACATTCAAGGTTTCATAGAAATAAATCAAATATTTATTGAGGCAAGATTCCCTTTCTCTTCCATTAAGTTACTATTTTCTTTATTATCCTGTAATTTTGTCAAGATGATGTAGTAAAATTTAAAATAAGGATGAAAAAATTCACCAGGAATATCACAAGAAAGATTGTAAATTTACCATGAATAAAGTTATCAAAAAGTTTTACGACAAAATTGCACATGCTATTACAACTTTTGCAATTTCTAAAAGGGCATATGTACTTTATTATAGTTTTCCCTTATTGAATGGCTGCTTATTGACTTGAAGTATGCATCAAATGGCATCAAATCATAAAAGAAACCTTGCAAAGTCTTTAATGACGTCATTTATGTTTGACAAATTCAATGTGCATTTTAAGCAAATTTCACGCTAGGTTGATGCCAAGTTGATGATATCAGCATATTTACCTCTGGACAACGAGTTGCGTTGGAGAGGCCGGAAATAGTGGCGATTTCAGGACCGCAATAATGGACCGTCATTGGAATGATTCTTTTTTTAAACGTGCACGGTTTTTAGCCGAAATTTAGTTCTTACTACAAAATATTTTGTGATTGGATTTTGGCCGAGAATGAATACCATCAGGGCTTATTTTTTACTGTCATTGTATTTTGTCCAGAAGCATATAGTGCTGTTTTATTGCAGTTTTTGCGCGTTTGTTACAAAATATGAAGCGAACCTGCAAAAAAGTTCCAAGGCAACGTTGATGTATATCGCAAAATATCATATTCACCTCAAGTTCATCCGTTCCTTCCATGATTGACTAGACAGTTTTACACATTTCAATTTTATCTTGGATCAATCAGAGGTGTCCGTGTGATCAGTGCCAACTGCCAGAGGTTAACTTGAAGGGAAGCTATGATAATTGCTCTTGTCCATGTCCCTCCACTCACACTAAGAAGAAGTTATTAAATATTTTGGTTTGTGTATTCCAAGAGGAGAGAGAAGTGGGACTAATTTCTTTGTGGCTTCATGTCGAATTGAAGATGGATCATTATATTTTCAAGGCGTTGATTAACCAAGCATTTAGTCTTTCTCGTACATAAGCAGTGGCTAAGAAGAAAAAGTTAATCATACCTTGTCCTGAAGTTCAGTCATCTTACTTCAACTCAAACTTTGCAGCAAGATCCCCAAGGACAGAGGATATATTGTATACCCATCCCGTAAATCAAAGTATTTTTGTGCCTGCAAAGGCTAAAGTTATTTGTTGTGTGCTCGGAGTGAGGCATGGGCGTTTTGTTGAATGTTTATGCGGAAATTGAATATACCTAACTGTGACCCTGTGATTGTTTGTATATTTACTACAGTCAAACAGCATATTCAAATAATTTACTCACCTAGCTCATCTCATAGCTGTACCCCGCAGGATTTGTACTTAATGATGTCTCGAGCAGGAACAAAGCACTAAACTAGCTTAGTTACATTTCCCACATTTTTCTGAGCGTCAAACATGGCATACAGCAGTGCAGAGCAGCTTCAGAGAAGAAACACTTAAAATGCACAGACTCGCACCAGCCACCCAATGAGCCAGTTCCTCATTTGGCTGCTGTTACCCTGGATGTGGTTTGGCAAGGTGAGCTAACTGTTGTCAAGTTGAAGGTTAGCAGGTAAGATTGAGTTAGGGTGAGTACTGAGTACCTAGTACCTGTAACTGGGTGCTAATGCTATGCAGGTCTTGGGTAAGTTGCAAATAAGTGTGATGATTGAGGTTAGGTCAGGTTAGTCCGGTATGAATTGATCAGGTCACATTTTTTATGGACACTTGGCAAATTAAAAAAAAAACTAGCATGACCTAATCTTAGCTAACCCAACTATACCTACATAACTACTAAACTACTGAGCACCTACCTAAATTGTGCCTACATCTCATACCAAGTCAAAATAAAGTTCCTTTCTGGAAGATTACCCTCAGTCCCTCAGTACTTTTTATCCCAGCCCTGTGAAAACCTAATACTTCTAAGTTCTGAGTCCCTTCTGGCCATCCACAGAAAGAAATGCTGACAGCTTTGCTTGTGTATATTAGACCAATAATCACCATCACGAATGACTATGAACACATGACATGATCACATCGTTGCATGGATTTTCACATTGACAATTTTACTTAAATCCTTTTTTCAAGAAATGCAAAGTAATGATGAACATCAAATTAAACATTAAGCTGATTTAGTGATCCAAGCTTTCTTCTCCAGTAGCAATAGAATGATCGCATGTTTCATTTGCCAGACACTGAGTACCTAATGCACATTACCATCTGCATAGCAAAGTAAAGCTGCCTGGGTTCGTTCATTCTAGAATTTTTCACTTGATAGTTAGCACTCATTGATCTTGCTGCTGTAAGTTATATTTCAATATTCATACCAATACATCTAATACGCGTTCATCAGCCAACATTTACTAGCTTGATACTGCGCGTGCGCGTGCTCTTCAGTATTGATCTCCTGCAATAACTATTATAGCTTGTTTTCGGCCAATAAGCTCTTTTAATTTTACTTTTTTTCTTGCTGATAAGTGAGCCAGATCAACTTGCGTTTATCAACCAACATTTCCCAGCTTCAACCTGATATTACTCAGGACTCAGGACTCTTCAGTCTCCTGTATACTTCAACTTCAACTTGGGATCGTTTTCAGTCAACATGCTTCTTTAATATGATATAATTCAGTCACAAGGGATTGAAAACTTCCAACAAAACGACATACTAGAGTTCGAAAACCACCAGATAAAATGCCTTGGAACGGAGCAGAACGGAGCCAAGTGGTGCTCCATTTGTTTGTTTACAATAATTGTAGTGCTGATGTATTGTTTTAGGACTCTAGCGGTCGGCTTATAAAAAAATGAAACATTTTTACAAAATTTGTATGGTAATTAATATTTTTCTGGAAGAACTAAAATATTCAAGAGCCAAACACTATGAAATACAGGAATCGGAACGAAAAAGTAACCCAAAAATCCAGCCTAATAACCGGCTCCTAAAACTGCGGCAAAATCAGCACTTTTCCCCGCAACTCGTTGTCCAGACGTAAATATGCATGATATCAACGCGTGTTTTGAGTGGTTTTCGACGCGCATGTTGGTGGTTGTTGTTGTATGTGGGTGTAGTGGGTGTTTCTCGATGATTGTTGTGAATGGCAAGAGTCTTTTTATTTCTCAGTTCGTATTTCCGAGCCGTATGTTAATTTTTACCAGCTAAAATTCAAAGGTAACCCATGGAGCATCCGTCAAATTGCGCTGCAAATGTCGCGGTTGCGTCATATATATCTGAGGGCTGTTCACGGGCTCCTGTGCGCGGTCGGACCGTACACAGCCTCCAAGCTCCGCCCACTGTGTCCCTATGTCAGCCTTCCGACACCGCTCCTGGCCGGTCGGGACCTGCCACAGCGGACTGTCCACCGCACGCAGCCGTGACGTCAGAACCGCCTACCCATCCCCCAAGCCATCCCCTACCCCCACGCCTGCGGCCCACAATGCACACACCACACTCAGCAGTTTGCGGTGCCCGTGAACACCCCTCTGGTACCTATGCTAGCTCTGTTGTTTTGCTTTTTAGTTTTTACATAAAAATAGAAGCACACCCAGATCACGGTATTAGTATATAAAAACCGTTTTTTTTTTTTGCTTTACTTCTTACTTCAGGTACCTTACCAGTACAGGAATTTTGATGGCCACCATGGCCATTGGCCTCAGGCCTGTAGGGTCCCTATGGAGTATGGCATCAAGCTCCTGAACTGAGGACTCTCGTGGAAGCTAATCTAGGAATTAGGATAGAGTATCTGATTCGGTTTCAGTAATTGTCCGGTCTGGTCTTGAATTGGTTGAGAGTGGATACCAGGATCACACAAGGAACCAAATCAGAACCAAACTGAACAAACCAGAATGGAACAAATCACCTCTCATGAACTAACCAATTGCTGCCTTGCCCCTGATCTTCAGCCCTCCAGGATGGACTCTCAGAAGTTCTGCCTCAAATGGGACTGGTTCCAGGACAGCGTCACGTCTGTGTTTGACCAGCTCTGCTCTGGAGGGGAGCTGCTGGGCGTCACGCTCTGCTGTGAGGGACAGCATGTCCGGGCCCACAGGATGATGCTGTCTGCCTGCAGTCTGTACTTCAGGGAACTGCTCAAGGTGGGTGATGGGGCAATGCACCTACTAGAGTCCTGGAGAGTCATATGGGGCTGATGACACTGACAATTGACTTGAAAACTTTGAATGTAATGTTTATTGTCATTTGAATATGATAGCAGTGGCATTTAGTTATAATACTGACAAAATACCTAAAAGGCTTTGAACTTTGAAGTGTAATTGTAGTTTACCTTGCAGTCGGCGCGCCCCTAACCCCCAGCAAACAAACAAATGTAATTGTAGTTTTGCTTTAAAGAGTAAAAGACATGCTTTAAATCTAGCAGAGGAATGCATTTTCTGCACAGGCACACTGAATAACTTAAATAGCGATTTGGGACGTCAAAATAGCAAATATTACACTTGTTTAGTAGAACGAGAGCCGAACGTTCCTTCCGTGGGCGGTCAGGCGGGCCGAGAGTGCCGGGTCTGCAAGCCAATCAGGGTCATTTCACTCTTCTCTGGGTGGCTGCCTATGTTCTTGCAGGTAGTGGTCTTGCACCTGCAGCTCAGTGCTCACCCATAATGATACTCTATCAAGTAGTACCTATAGCCGTAAAAACACTGACGCTCATTCCCCTTCCCTCTCAGGCTCGGCGGCTAATGCTCCGGGCTCCTTACCGATGACGGAGGAGGGTCCTTCTCTCCGCCTCTGAGGGAGCTCACTGAACTACCCTCTCGCCCCGCGCCATCTGCGCCGTCCTCACCGCCGGCCGATCCGACCAACGAGAATGACACTGACGCCCTCCGGCACTGCTGGCAGAGGAAACTGAAGGAGAGCGTCGCTGCCAGACTACCCGGTGAGTGCGGGATCGAATCCCGAGAGGAGCGGAATTTTTAAGAGTGATTTTGGAGTAGGGCGTAGCTCGCCACCGGTCTAGATAGATAGGTAGCCGGCTTGTTGTGTTGGTAGAAAAAGCAGTGTATTTGCAATCAACTGAAAGGCTGTTGGCCACACCATGGTCCTGGATTTGAGTATATTTGTTCTGTGTCGCTTTGTTAAGATTTTACCATCGCGATTGAAATCGAGACTCTCGACTGTTTGAATTCCCAGCAATGTGGCTATTTGTTAGCTTTTGTTCATTATTACGGAGCGAGCGAAGCGAGCGTAGTCTTTCCTTAGATTAACGGAAATTTCTGAGTATGAGCGGCCGGCCGGCCGGCCGGCCGTGCGGACGCTTTTGCGAGGCTTATATCTCAGCAACCACTTGACCGATTTACATGCGGTAAATTTTGTAGGGTAGCTTCATTCCTTCTACCAAGTATTGGACTATTCCCGATGCATGTGGGTGACCCCTTATGCACGTGCCACGTGCAAAACGAAAAGGTGTCAGTTTTGCAATTGTTGCAATATCTCGGTAACTACTTGGCCGATTGCGCTGAAAGTTGGCATGTAGGTAGGCACCCACTAGGCACTGCATATCCATGTGCCAGAGTTGGGGTGCTGCTGCACGTGCGCACGTGCAGGGGTCGTTTCCAGATCTCGAGAACGGCTGGACCGATGGCGCTCAAATTTGGTACACGGTTAGGGACCAGTTAGTAGGGTGCCGTGCACAAGTCAGTTGGGACCCATTTTGCACGTGCGCACGTGCAGGGTGCCGCTTCCAGATCTCGAGAACGGCTGGGCCGATTGTGCTCAAATTTGGCACATCGCTAGAGACCGGTTAGTAAGGTGCCGTGCACAAGTCAGTTGGAGGTACCCCCTCGAAATTTCGCACGTGCAAGGCCCACCCTCTCGCTCGCTCCGTTAGTCGCCCCTAAAGGCGTTATACTGGTGTTATTGGTGTGTAAGTTTAGCTGAATCGTTTCAATCTACGCGTGATTGGTGAGAGTTACTCATCGAAGGATATTTTATTCGGGTGTCTGCGACCGCCCTAATTAGTCTGGCACCTCCCGACTGGGCGTGCCTGGTACCGCCCCTGCCGCGTGGCCCGGGGCGGGGTCAGCAGCCGGCGGTCGAGGCACGGGCGTGTGGATGGCTTTGATTAACGGCTCGCTCCCCCGTGCTGTTGGTTCGTCCAGTCAGAAATAAATTCACCGCATTGATTGCAAGTGTCATTGGCTCCCACTATCAACATCTTTTAATTTGTATGTCTGTGGGCGTGTAACATGGTGGTACGTGATTTCCTCGCTACGTGTTTTCCTGATGGACGCCTTTTATTTTGAATGATATTGAGGGTTTCTTTGAAAATTGTGTGGAGCCCCATTATGATTAAAAAATAAGGAAGTAATAGCCTTTGGCTCATTGTATAATTGACAATGAGGACGCCTTTTCTCTTCAACAGAGGGCGCCTATCTGCACCAGCCGCCGTCCCGGTACATTTTCCCCGGAGTGGAGGTGCTGGTCGATCCTGACGACTCGGACAGTGACAGAGATTCGCTGGGCTCGGAGCACGGCAGCGACGATGAGGTGAGTTACTGCGAGTGAGTGGGTTCGATTCTAACCACAGGATGTTGTATTGTACGATTTTTTCGTATTGCGACAGTTTTTATTCAAGTTTAAAGAATCAGCGTTGTTAAATGCTGTCATTCATATCGAATGCTGACTTTCAACTCCTGAGTTGCGTTAAATGTGTTCGTGTTCGGGACTTTTTATGTTGGAAAACGGAAATAATCTTTTCGCATTCCATCTGTTTATATGATTCCTATCAATATTTTCGTGTTATTACGGAGCGAGCGAAGCGAGCGTAGTCTTTCCTTAGATTAACGGAAATTTCTGAGTATGAGCGGCCGGCCGGCCGGCCGGCCGTGGTCACGCTTTTGCGAGGCTTATATCTCAGCAACCACTTGACCGATTTACACGCGGTATTTTTTGTAGGGTAGCTTCATTCCTTCTACCAAGTATTGGACTATTCCCGATGCATGTGGGTGACCCCTTATGCACGTGCCACGTGCAAAACGAAGAGGTGTCAGTTTTGTAATTGTTGCAATATCTCGGTAACTACTTGGCCGATTGTGCTGAAAGTTGGCATGTAGGTAGGCACCCACTAGGCACTGCATATACATGTGCCAGAGTTGGGGTGCTGCTGCACGTGCGCACGTGCAGGGGTCGTTTCCAGATCTCGGGAACGGCTGGACCGATTGCGCTCAAATTTGGTACACGGTTAGGGACCGGTTAGTAGGGTGCCGTGCACAAGTCAGTTGGGACCCATTTTGCACGTGCGCACGTGCAGGGTGCCGCTTCCAGATCTCGAGAACGGCTGGGCCGATTGTGCCCAAATTTGGCACATCGCTAGAAACCAGTTAGTAGGGTGCCGTGCACAAGTCAGTTGGAGGTACCCCCTCGAAATTTCGCACGTGCAAGGCCCACCCTCTCGCTCGCTCCGTTAGTCGCCCCAAAAGGCGTTATACTGGTTATAGTTCGATTTTTTTTCTTAGTTTGACCCTCACTGTAAACATCTTTTTGAACACAGCACGCGAATTGCTAGCTGACTTACTGAGACAACTGGTCAGCGCACATTGTATGGAGGATATGAATGATGTATTCAAAATAAGGTTTGAACCCCGATGATGGATCGTTATGTTATACGCCGTGCGATTTCTTAATTAGTTCAGTGATAATTCCTGACAAGTCGTCTACCCCTGTGGGGTCATAAATAAGGCCAAATACGAGCTATGAGTCTGAGAAATGGGAGCCAGGTAGAACTAATTTTGATCAGGCTGATCGTCTGTGAAATCAATGTGCGCCAATCAGTTTTCTTAGTAATTCAGCTAGCAATTCTCGTGCCGTGTTCAAAAAGATGCTTACAGTGGGGGTCAAACTTAGAAAAAACGAACTATAGCATGTAGCTTCATCATCAGAGCTCATAATCTCTCGGAAGCGCATCATCTCTGGACACATCAGGGCACGTCGGGACAATACCACCCCGCCACTTCTCTCTGTTTGCAGTCTGGGACCGCTGGAGACCATCTAAACCACTCCTGGGATACTCCAGAGACGGACGTCACGCCTCCACACGCCGACTCATGTCCTCCAACTCCTCCCGGACGGGTTACTCCCTCTGCGGCATCATCAGGAGCGGCGTCTTCAACATCGGCTGCTGCAGTGGAGACTTCAGCCAGACCGGCGGTGAACCCTTTGTCGGAGGATGCCGAGTCGGAGCCCGCCACGGTGGGTTGTTGGGGGCTGAGCCCTGAAAAGGCAGACCAGTGACACACTAGGAAAGGACGAGGGGGATGTGAAGAGACGTCTGGCGCTCGGCGGTGGTGGCGAGCCTGATGCTTCTCCCATCACCGCGCCGCCAACGCCGGAGGCAGTGGCGGCGCGGGAAGTGCGCCGGAAAATGCCACCGGCGCGGCTGACGAGATCAGCTAATCTACCACTTAGGTCCGGGGATCGGGTAAAACACACACCGAAGTCGGGGTCAGTTCAGTGAGAGTTTTCATGCGCACACCAACACAGATTGGTGACCATAAAGATCTATTTTCATACAGTGTCTGCACACAATAACTAATGTTGTGCCTGGGTGATTGATGCGGTTAGACTGAGTTTGGGGCTAGGAAGTGGAAATCATGAATCAGACTGATTCGGTTTGAAAGCCATCATGTGAACTATTTTGGAGCTATGAGCCAATGGTGAGCTAATTTACGGCTGAAAGCTTTGTGGAGCTATGAGCCAGTGGTTAGATTTATTTAGTTATGAGCCAGTGGTGAGCTAATTCGGAGCTGGGAACAACACCAGAAGGGGAGAGCCCGCTTTACTTGCTGGATCAACATGTTTTGCTAATCTTCGTCCGCGTCGTCTAAAACTGTCACCTCACATTTGGCAGGATTTAAAATGAGGCCGACATCTGGGAGCATCTTGGGGACTGTTAGAAGGTCAGATATTGTTGTGTCGGTGCGTCGCCGAGCTCCAGCTTAACCTGCTAAAAGAGGTTTTGTATGACTGACCTTTCCTGAAAATGTTAGCTAAGGCTTTATGATATACTCATAATTTCAAAATATGAAAACAGTAAAAGGCAGATTAAATGTTGATCACAAATCCTCAAATTTCAGCCTTTTAATTGAAACACCCATCATTTTTACAAAATTACCATTTTAAATTACATACTTGAAATGTGAAATAAGAAATATTACACATTGCTTACTTGAAGGCCAGCAGGCGCGCCCCCAGTTTGGTCTCCGGCTCTGGGGCCACAAAGTTGGCCGTCATGCCCAAGAAGGCGACAAGTGTCCGGCTGCTCCAGAGGTCCATGGTGAGGCACACAGTGCTGTCTTTTGGCAGGAGCAGAAGACTTTTCTTGAGCGCAGCTTTCTTGCCCTCTGCTAGGGACGGCAGCGCACGAAGCGTCTCCCAGGGACTGGGTACCTATGAGCATATGACATACCTAACAGCAAGGAGTCATCATAAACTTTGTAACTATATAGTTACACTTTCTCTACAGCTATAACCATGGATCACAATTTGTAGGCAACCTTTTGTACAGCCTGTACAAAATAGAGAAGTATTAGTGAAAAGTCATTATATAGATTTTAGAGTGTGAATCTCTGGTTGCACAAGGAATCTGATTAGCTGAAGGAAAGGAGCTGTGATGTAATGATGAAAATTAATGAAAAATGTTGATTTGTGACTAAAATAGGCAATATCTTGAGTCTGTTCTACCTCTTCTGTGAACTTCATAGCATGCTTTTCTGATTAGCATTCAAAATGGTAAACACAGGATGAAAGGTGGGGAATTTCCTTTCACTGAATTACACAATTCACACTGAACAAATTTCACATGATTATCCATACTCAACCATCAATTGAGCCTAACTAAAGTATAGGAATTAGGAAGGCAGGTACTGACCTGGGGTTCAGCTCGTGGACGAACTGCCTGAAGGATTCGCTTTCCACGAGAGAGAGTGACTGATAGTTCTCAGCTATCATCTTGACGGCAGGCTCCTGGTGATGTGCAGGTACTCAGACGAGTCCTTCTTCATGGCCTGTGGAGCCTTGCCTGGGCGGAAGGAGGCTGGGAGCTGCTTTTGTCCGAGCATCTGGCCCTGCTGTTCAGCATGCAGCTCCGCCACCATCAGGCCAGTCTTGTTAAATGTTTGACTCAACTCAATGTCAAAAGTTATTTTACTGACTCAGCTCTGACTCAACGCAACACCTTAATATCTTTGTCCGACTTAACTCTGACTCAACTCAACTCTGATCTGCGGGCAGAGCCTCCAGCTCACAGGCAGTTGCAGCAGGGGCACCTGCCTTTGAGCCGGGTGGTGTGTGCTTCAGCGCTTCCTCCTCTTCTTGCTGCATCTTGTCCGCTAGCTCCTGTTTAGGGAACTCCTCTTTTGGGAGTCTCACCTGACCTGTTTTGCTTCGTCTTCCACTCATTGGCGGCCGCGGGGGGGGGGGGGGGGGGCATCAGGGCCACCCATCTTTCTTAGATACCTGTCAGACAGGTCAAAGTCAGCCATATTCCTCCTTTGCTTTATGAGGGCCGGGAAGAATGCATTCTCTGGCTGAAGAGGACACCGTTTGTTACAGCGCTGGCCATAGTCTAGCTCATGTGAATGAAAGTCTGATGTGGCCGAGTGCCCGCCGGGTAGACTGCAGCAGCGGCGGCCAGCCGGACGGCCCGGTGGAACCGATACAAGACATCAAATCGTCACATTCTCCCCACCAACATGTGGGAATTTACAGGCTAACAAACACAGAACAATGCCGACACCTGTTGTGACACAAAGATCACTAACGAAATCTCACTACTGGTCGCGGCACACGTATAGTGAGCGATGATATTGTCACATACGTCCACTCCCCCTTTGTGCTATTATAGAATAGCAAAATTTCCGGCTTTCCGCTGATATGGTCGACCTTTGGCATCTTGTGCTGGGTGGAGGCGACCAGCATTACCTTCCCCGGCTTGGGGCAGTGGGAGGCCAGCTGCTCCCCGTTCCGGAAGCAGATCTTGTTGCTTCCAACCTCCCGACCTGTTGGGTCCGTCATCTCCTTGGGAAGGAGCCGCTTGCTCCGGTTCAGTGTGCCGACAGAAGACAGCCGTTTCTGGTCTCTTAGCTCCTCGACCAGGGGATGGACGTGAAATACCTGTAAGCAAAAGTAACAAAAACTGTCAGAAATCTTGAATAAAGCACATCCTTCATGCAATAACACTGTTTTGGTCATTTCCCTTCATAACTATATCAACACTTTATGGGCGTTTTGCTTACGATCGGACACATTTATACCGTTATATTCATTGCACGTTTTGTGTCAAAATTTATCTAAATATTACATTTTGTGACAATCATAATTGTTGATGAAGCATTTTTACGAAAAGTCGAATAATTTAGTAACTATTGAATTTGCCATCTTACCTGTCCATGGTGATGTTTTTCCCCGTGTTCTTCACTTATTCGACCAGAGACGTTTTAAATTCTTTTTTCGTTTCTGTGGGTCCCCGCGTCGCTACAGAGATCCGTGACCAAAATCCAGTTGTTGAGCAAATTGGCCGTTTGCCGCGTGTCGTAACCGGTAGATTTAAGCCCAGACCTATCTCTCTCGGTGAACTCGGTCACACCGTTTTCAATATGCGCAATTCTGCCGCCTGTGCGTCTGATGGCGTCTGCATTCGCATGCTGAAAACCGCTTTCCCATCTATCGGTGACGTTATCCTTCACATCATTAACACTTGCATCTCAAGGTCCGATATCCCCTTTCATTGGAAACACTCTATAGTTCACCCCATCTTCAAGTCTGGAAACCCATCTGATCCCACTAATTTTCGACCTATCTCCTTAGTACCTGTCATTATGAAGGTGGTCGAGCGAGTCATTCACAAACAGCTCTATCGCTATCTCTCCCAAAACCATCTCCTGGCCAATACCCAGCACGGTTTCCGACCCCGGCACTCAACTGAGACAGCACTTCTGTCCGTCAGTGACCAAATCCTGGCCGCCACCGATAGGGGGGATGTCTCTATGCTATGCCTTATTGATTTAAGCAAATGTTTTGATGTCATCAACCATGAGTTATTACTCGCTAAATTGGCAATGCACGGCATAGAGACATCCTGGTTCGCCGCTTATCTCCAGGGTCACACACAGAGTGTGTCATTGAAGGACGAGTCCGGTCGCCGGGTATTATCACAACCTCTCCCCAACTCTATGGGCGTCTTTCAAGGCTCGGCACTCGGTCCCTTACTCTTCACGGTATTTTCCAATGATCTATCACTTTATTCTGAGGATGCAGCAGTCTTCCAGTACGCTGATGATACTCAATTGTTGGTGAGTGGCCCTTTAAACGACCTTAGGGGACTCATCTCGCGCTTGGAAGCGTCACTGGCGTCTCTCGACCATTGGTTCAGTGCAAATGATCTTAAAGTAAACACTGCTAATGTAACGCTGGCGGTTACATTTTGCCAATTTTACGGACCTCAACATAAGACTGCAACTCAACCCCGCGGCGCGACTCAAAGAAGAGGATAGAAAATGTAACGTTAATGCGGTTACATTTTCTATCATTTTTTTGCAAATAGCATCATTGGCTGCAACGGAGACCTTTTTCTAACTTCAATTCCGTTCTGTTCCTGGCTGCAAACACGGGCTACGACGCTACGGCTGATCAGCGTCCCATCTGGCCACCAGGTCCCCCACCGCGCCGAGATACCGAAAACATCCATTTTTAGCCCGGCCACATCGTCAAAAGGGTGTCGGAGCGGCATAACGGGCTTAGTACCGTTATTCGAGATCCGGGATCGCCGCCCGTCTGCTGAACAACAACTCTTACAAGCAGCGTATTTCTCGGTTCTAACATTTCAAACGTTTCGGCACAAAAGCAAACTGCTTCAAACAGACACCCGCCACGACAGCTGCGCGGCGTCAGCGGCCAAAAGCGGTCATAACAGCCGACCGCCGACAGGGCGCGAAGAGGGGGGACGGCCCGGTCACACGGTCGCGCATAACGGTACAGCACCTGCGCGGCCGGGCAGCCGGCACCGGCGTTGTCATGACAACGGCCCCTCCGGAGGCTGCGCGTCAGAAAACGGCGGAGTAAGGTCGACCAGCCTGTATAAATCTACATGAGATTCAACCAAACTGAACCGGCCAGCGAGACCAGCCAGCGGACTGACGTCAAGGTCGACAGAACGTGCAGAACCTATTGGAACCTAACCCTTCGAGAGAACCGGCGGACAGCAAAAAAGGGGCGGAGCTAGGGACGAGCACCAGAGAAGAGCCCCAGGGCAAGTGCAGGCAGAACGGAGAGGGCATGAGAAAGGGGAGTCAGTGAGGACGGGAGGAGAGGAGCAGTCAGTCAGGACCGGAGGAGAGAAGCAGTTGGGACGGAGGAGAGGGGCAGTCAGATCGACCGGGAGGAGGAAGGCGGCCGCGCTGGAGGAGCAGGAGACGAGATTGCCTGGGTAGCGGGATCGGCGCGGTGGAGGATGGCTCCGTGACCCGTGCTGCTGAGAGTTGACCGGAGGAGGAGGACCGAGCTGCGGGTAGAACCTCTGGAGCTGCCCGTCTGCGCCGGGGCCCCGCCCGTCTACTCGTCTCGATGCCGCCCTCGTCAGCCAACCGTCAGCCCAGTGCCCCAGCGAGCAACTGTACGAGATTCGGCAGCCACCACCAAGTAAGGTCAGCACTCAGCACCGGTGACACTTAAGTCTGCTAGCCCGTCTCATCCTTACCCTGTGCCCCTGTCTGCCACCCTGGTTCTCTCTCTCCCTGAGGTTTTTTTTTTGGCATAATTAGTTTAATGATGGGCCTGATTAGAGGGGACAGTAGCGTATGTGTGAGGGTATGTGAGTGTGGTGTGTGGGATGATTGATGGGGCCATTAGCGGGGTCACAGCGGCGGTGCGCCCTGGCACCTGGCGCTGTGACGTGGCGTCAGGACCGGGCTCTGCTCCGCTCGTCAGGTCAGAGGCGCCCACCGGCCGTTAATCTCTGAAGGGGGGGGGGATTGAATGTTAACTGCCTGCGCGCATTCATCTGACCGGCATTTCGTGCGGCCACCGGGTTTGATTGCAGCTCGTCATTGCTTTTGTTTTATCATTGCTTTTAGGGTTTGGTTGCTTTTGGTTCATCATTCGTGTCACCACCTCTTAAGTCCAAGGTGAACTTGATTATTGGCGCTGTTCAACATTTGATATAAACTTCATTAGCATTGTTCTGCTTAAAAATTTTCTGACTGTTTTCATCTCTTTGCCTTTGTGAATAAAAACGGGGATAGTGAAACGATCCTTTCAGAGGTCATTGGGGAAATATGATAACGGTTGGGGATCGATTGGGAGACTAAAACATGTCCATGGTCGGGTGAGGGTGTTTCCGTGAGTTTTGCCAACAACAATACTGAAGGGACACCGTATGGGTATTATCGGGTCACACTTGGGTCCAATAATCACGAGGAATCCGGTTGCGAAAATGATTCGTTTCAAATCGGCGTCCATGCTAGCGGAGCGGCCGAACCGGCCGAACGACGGTTCACTGAGATCATGTAGTTGGTCGTCCCGGGAGCAGCTGGTGACGGCGCTCCCGTAGTTAAAGACACTGGCCATGTCGCGGGCAGCCACGTAGCCATGGGCGCGCGTTGGTCATTTCGAATAGGGTCTGCGACGGCAGTTTAGGGAGGGGACGGCCGGGATATCGGGGTCCAGAGAAGGGCGGTAACTCGAAGGCCGTGTAGAGACTCGGGTGGCGTCCCGAAGGGGGGGGGGAGACTAGCGCATCAGAAAGATGCATTATTATTGGTCTCAAGATCCTGGAAGAGGGAGGGCTCCAGAAAGGTGCACTAAGTACTCCCTCCGGCCAGATGCGGGGTAGTGGCAGATAGGTCCGGCTGCTCCAAGGCCCCTGGGCGGGAAGGGACCCGGGGTATGTGGGAAGATGGAATACCCCACGGGCGTGGTTTGGCGCGGTAAGGGCACCACGGGGCGAAGTAGCTGAGTCGTCGTTAAATTTCGGCCACCCGGAGTGATTCGGAAGGAGGGTTGGACCCTCTACAAAGCAGGGAAATCCGGCCTGCATTAAAATCTCACTCCGGCAAAAAGGATAGGTTATGTCCCTCATAGAACCCACGGTGTAGTGTTACCTGCGGAACCTAACTGACAGTTTTATGACCCGGGGGATAGGTAGGGCACGGCCGCGCCACCGGCGACGTGCGGGTTAGGCCCATCACATGCCGGCACTAAGACGGCGGTAGCACTCGTTTACATCGTGCCGCCACGCACCCTTAGCCCGTCTTGCGTCGATCATGTGACTGGGGCGTTTAATGTTAGGGTTTTAGGCCTCCGCTGCCGTAGATATCAGAAAGAGGGGAGGGCCAAGATCCGACAAGGTATGACGTGTATGTTATTGTCACCCGATCGGTATTATCTATGATGATTGAGCCATATTGGTTAATTGTAAACGGAAATCGCAAGGTGAGTAAAGCCGGTTGGAGTTAATGAGTATTTTGGGAAGGGTCGTATTTCTTTTAGGGGCGAGCTGTAAGTTAAGAGAGAACTATAGCAGTCGAATGGGGAATAATACATTTTATCAAGCAACGGACGTAAATCTTAAGAAGGAAATTTCCAGAGATCATGTATAATGGTAAAGGACAAAGGTTTTGACGCATGCTTACGAACGGCTACTGTACACCACTGGGGGAGGTTAGGTAAACAGGGAGGGGCCAGTTTAGCGACCTGGTGTTTTAATTTGTATGAAAGGGAAGTGTGCATGATGGTGTGAATGTGAGCATGAATGGTTATATCCAGTGGGAGGCGCCCCTCTGTGCAGTTAATGGAAGTTTGCAATGTAATGAATTTTTTGTTTATTTTAATACTTTGATCGGGAAGAGAGATTTATCAGGGTAACCTTGTCAGAAATCCTTTTTTTGCATTCCAACTTAACCCCATTGCCCACTCTATCAGTGTAGCAGTCTATGTGTCCGCCAGTGACTGACCAGCCTCGCAAATCTAACACACAAATAAAATATCTTGCAGCCGAGCCCCGCTACACTAAAACTCAGCTCATGGTTTTCGGCAGTCGGCAAAATTTGAGAAGCATACCTGCTTTCACCGTTTCTTTTCGCGACACCAAACTAGTGCCATGCAAGCAGGTGGGCAACCTGGGCGTTATCTTCGACGGCACCCTGTCCTGGGACGCGCATGTGTCCGAGCTCAGTCGCCGATGCACGGGTCTCCTAATTGGCCTCTCCCATGTCCGCCACTATCTCCCCGACGGTGTCACCAAGACACTAGTGGTGGCTCTCGTCATGTCACGGATCCAGTACTGTCTCTCCGTATTTGGTAATGGTAGCCAAAAGAACTTCGATCGCATTCAGAAAATTCTTAACTTTGCCGCTAGAGTCATTTTCGGTCGCCGTAAATTTGATCATGTCTCCCATCTCCGGGACCAACTCGGCTGGATGGCACCTAAAACAATGGCTGAATACCATACCCTTATCACGGCGCACAAGGCCATCCAGAGAGGTGAACCCGAGGAGATCGCGACCCTATTTTCCAAAAATTCCCAAACACGAGCAAGGTCTACTCGCCAAGACCACCTTTTCCACTTACCGCGCCCCCGACTAGAGACCGGAAAACGTAGATTCGCCTACCGTGCCGCGGCGCTCCGAAATACTCTCCCCCTCGAGCTAACGCAGTTGCCTCCAGCCAGATTTGCCCGTGCTGTAAAAAAGGGGCTTAAGCCTAGCCAGAGTAGCCATAGTAGCTAGCCTCATGACTCTTGGACTATGAAAGGCAAACGAGTCTGTGTGTACATAGTTATGAACGCGGCTTCGTGCGGGTTACACCAAGTATGTGCGTGTTCGGCGTTCGCGTTGTGTATTTCGTATCCGTAAGTGTGTGCGTTTTCTTGTGTAGGTACCTATTTCTTGTGTTATCTTCAACCAGCTCGGACTCGGAGTGTAATCGCCACGCCGATTGTGGATTGCTCTTGATCGTCAATACATACATACATACATACATACATACAGGAGACGTCTCGGGTGGCTGAGGTTTCCCCGAGTAGGGCCACAGCTTCCAGATATATCTATTTCTGGCGTCGGCCACCGATCGCACAAACATGCCGTACTTTCCAGGCTTCGTCGGCATATAGACCTTGAACGGGCATCTGCCCCGATATGACACGAGTGTCTCGTCGATGGTCAGACATACATACTAGTTTCTCGCGTTTATCGTAACACAAGATGAACAAATTTCAATTTATCGCAACATGTTTATCGCAACATTTTTGCCTCGATTTATTGCATCATCTAGGATGTTGCAATAAACTTGTGCATCTTTTAATGAAAGGTTTTGCCTATCTAGGAAGAAAAAATTCGGATATGTTCCTTCATGGATTGAATCGCTGCGTCGCTCGCCGGTGAGGCACGGAGGTTGAGATGCTGGAGGGACGGACATGCAATAATTCTTGAGGTGTACCTATCAGGTGCACGATGGACAGATTCGGTGCTTATCTTACGTTTATTCGCATATTGTGGCATATGTTCCCATCAATTAATAGTCGAAGTCGAGCACTCGCCGGCCAAGGGGGGGGGGGGGCGGGTGCCGCCCCCATACTTTTTTTTTGGCAATAGCTCGGAACACGCCCGCGATGGAGAGCTGAAACTTGGCATACCTGACCTTTGACTCAAGCCGGATCTTGTGAGATCAGCCGTATTTTCAGCTCAGGTCAGGTCAGTGACGTGACCTATAACATAAGTGAACCTATGCACGGTCCTCAGATGTCGCAACTTCGCAACGCCCTCAGTGCTAGAGGAACTTTCACAGGGAGATGAAACTTACGAAGATGTAAGTTTTATCTGTGAGACCTTCAGAGGTCTCACAACTTGTATATATCTCTGATCTTTTCCTAAAGGTCACACGTGGTTAGGTCGGTTACGTGACCTCACCATTATTAAGTCAATGGGTAAATATGAAAACTGCTATTTTGGCGCCGGGAATGATCTAAAACTATCCCAAGCACATGGAATCAGGCGCATACCTAGAATTTTGCCAAGGGATGGGGGCGGAGGAATCCCGGGTGGGCTCCTTTCTACAGAGGGTCTCCTCTCTAAAGGGGCCTCCTCTCTACAGGGGGCCTCCTTTCTACAGAGGGTCTCCTCTTTACAGAGGGCCTCCTACCTTCAGAGGCCTCCTCTCTACTGAGGAGTCAGAGGGGCCCTAGCGGTCAGACACAGACACTAACGGTTATTCACAGGAGGCCCCAGGAAGTAAGAAGGACCCTAGCTGTCACTTGTCAGGCTGGTCAGAGGGCCCTGATTGTCCTGACGTGTTTTTTTTGGGGGGGGGGGGGATTCCCGTGAATTTCGTTCGCCTCCGACGTGATTTTAACCAACGTGGACCTTCGGCCCACGGGGCCCTGATTCCATCTGGGGCCTCCTAAAAAACCCAAGGGGGGGGGGCGGACGCCCCCCGTTGGGTACGTCCCTGCATGGAATCGTGATTTCATGCACTCCTTGCAAGGTCCGATGCTTCACTATTGCATTGTTGACCTTGCGTGACGTCATTTACGACGTCACTAGGGTCATAAGAGTTTTTCGTCAATAACTCCCGATCAAATTTAAGTAGAGAGTCGGGAAAGACACCATTGGACTCGGGAAGACCTGCAGAATCGAATGCTATGCAATATGATATCCTTTGATCAACTTCGTGACTTGAGGCCTGAGGGGCTCCATGACCTGACCTTGACTCGAGGTCTACACCTTAACCCGGCCGGGCCCGGGGGGTAATCCCAACCACCGCAGCCCGGGGGGCGTTTTTCGCCCCCCCCCCTGTCTAACTCCGTAAATAAGGGAGCTACGGTAACAGAAGCGATACCAAACGAAAGGTCCTTACGAGACGATTCTAAAGCACCTAAAATTTTGACCTCAGGTCAATTTTCAAGGTCAGAGGTCAAGGTCAAAGGCAAAAACCGGCACATGTGTAGTGATCTCAAAGTAAGCCTTCTAGAGGACGGCAGGCCGCAGGCAGCATCAAACCGGAAAAATTGGGTGTCAAACGAAAGAAGAGAACCTGAGGATTTCGAAAATGTGCTCAAAATCAAAGGTCAAGGTCAATGTCACGCTGAAAAAAAACGACGCGAGCCCATGTGTAACGAGAGAGGCGATACGCCATTCGAAGTGGAGTAAAGCGTGCTTCAATCCAAGATAAATAAAATCAATCAAATCACATAAATTCAATCCAAGCACATACAAATAAAATGTTTGTAAGGTGCCGAAGTTCAATGGACCATTTCTGCGGTCAATAATGAAGGCAATATGACGATAAAGTCCAACTGAGATAATCGTTGGCACGGATGTGGCCAAAATCGGGCACGAGCAGGACCAGAATTTGGCGCAACTGTATATCACGAACGGGATCCAATGCTGGAACGAACGGCATCAGCGTCAGGCTCAGCACCATAAGCTGGTACAAATGGTGAGGCAATTCAGGCTCGAACTACAGAACAGTCAAGCATAACTAGTAACTACCGTAATCTAACACGAACAGTTATGAGACCCGGCACCAGAACCTGGTACAAACGGCACCATTTTGGACTGGAGAGCGTACCGTCACCAGGCACGAACGGTTCCAGAATATGGCGCGATGGTATGTACATCAGGAAAGAACGTTACCATAACCTGGCACGAACGACATAGGATCAACCATGGAGACCAGAATCAGACACGAACGGTAAAACATAATGGACAATAACGGGTATGCAACGGCGCAGAGCAGTTGAGAGGCCACCAGCGGCGTCCGGCAGGAGCCGAGCCGGTCGGCCAGCGCGCCGTCGAGCCGCGGGCTGGCGCCGCCCGTCAGCGCCAGCCCCGCCTGCAGCTCGCCCACCGACGGGCTCCGTGTGGACATGTGCAGCGTCACGCCAACGGCAGCATGCCGCTACGGTGCAAAAAGGTTCATTTTCTGACGACTGACAGTGTATTTCAATAAGGACACAAAAATGCAGCTGCCGGACTGGCCACCCTTTGCCGACCACACATGGACCGACGGCATCGGGCGCTGCCACTGGACCCTAGCACAGACTCGATCGGATCAACACAATCTTACACCAGGCACACAACACACAACGGATCATGGTACTCAAGTCCGTGCCATCGGTGTCACTCAACAAAAACGGTGCTTCTGTCTCAATGTAAAACTCAATGTATGTACTTACTGACGCCGCGGGCGGCTCCGGGCCGCGAGTCCCATCCGGACCCAACCCAGCACAGCCCAGCCCCCGGCCCGATTCAGCCCTATCACCGGGCACCGCTGCCAGTGCCGAACAGGGAAGGACGGACACCAGAGAACAACTGATGACAACGGACTTACGAGAACTTACAGCATCGAAACCATTATGAGGAAACACGTTATCGAGATACACAACAACCCATACACACTTCACACGCCATCTTGACGCTCACGACTCCGACGTACGCTAGGCCGCTGGCCACCCTTTGCCGACCACACATGGACCGACGGCATCGGGCGCTGCCACTGGACCCTAGCACAGACTCGATCGGATCAACACAATCACTAGACTTACACCAGGCACACGAGACACAACCGAACATGGTACATGCGTCCGTGCCATCGGTATCACGCAGCAAAAACGGTGCCTCTGACTTCTGAGCTTGATAACCAAACTCAACAAAAACGGTGCTTCAGAGCTTGACAACCAAACACCGGACACGGCCAGCAGGACCTACTGCAGCGCCTCGAGCGATCCTGACATAGGCCATGTGGCGGCTGTTCACTGGCTGCCACAGAGAGCACTGCTGACGTCGCGGGCGGCATCGGGGCGCGGGCAGGCACATGTATTGTCGCCGCGGGCGGCATCGGGGCGCGGGCAGACACATGTATTGTCGCCGCGGGCGGCATTGGGGCGCGGGCAGACACATGTATTTGACGCCGCGGGCGGCGCCGGTCCCCAAGTCCCGTCCGGACCCAACCCAGAACAGCCCGGCCCGGCCGCTCCAGCAGCTCACTCCTGAGGGCAGGGACCACCGAACTGATGTTAGTTACGCCGTGAAATCGGACGGAGTCATGGAGCTATGTGAAGGAAATACAATATTGAGCCTATTACGGTTTTCAAAAGCGTTTTTTCAGCGACGCGCTAGCTCCACCAGGGGCGAAACGGCGAGGGGGTCGTAGTACCCCCCTCGGCCGGCGCGTATGTAGAAAACCAATAGGTCCGGCGAGGGTTAATACCGCTGGAATTTGGCTTATTGAAGTAAAAAAATGCGGTTGGAGCTCTGCTGGCTCCAGTTCTATGAACTCAAAAATAGGTCACCTTATCCACACTTACATAGTTATGACAATGAACATTGAAGAACTAACTGACGATTGACTCAGTTAGTATCAAGGAGGAATCATCCCTTGCACGCCTAAAATAAGCAACCGAATATAGCGCATCGCAACAAACATACGCGCCAAGTACAAAGAAGTGCATCAATACATTGTCAATACTTACTGCCTTCTGTTTAAGTTTGTACATCTTGCATCTTATGTCATTCAGATTATGGCCGTTGAACGGCTCCCTCTTGTACAGGTCTCTGAGGTCATCCATACTGGGTACCCGCCCACCGCGGGCTTTCAGTATCGCCCGCAGTCTCTGCACTTCGGGCACAGACCACTTTACATATCGCTCTGAAAAAATAAAGAAATGTTAACCCTGTTATACGCCTTGACTAGCCTGAGGCAAGTTTTTTACCAGCGCCGTGACGCTCTTCCAATCACAATACATCGATGGAAGGACAAGGGTGCATTCACAACCTTTCTAGTCAGGTAATGGGCCGCCCTACAGTTATACACGTTGTCAAAGGTGAAAATTATTCTATTGTGACACCGTTGACGAACTTCCTGATAGACAAAAAGGTAAAACACAACCAATTACTGGTTGCTTTAAATGATTTTCTCACAGCACAAAATATTTAACCTCAGGCCATCACCTTTGTTTCAAAGAGTTAACTTTCTAATTACATACTTATTCGGAAACACTGACGCCCGGTGTGATACCGACTTTACATCTGTTATACCCGCATGATATACTTTCGTCTGCTCCGGGTGATTTAGTGATAAATAGCAGACATGGTTGTTTAGTTCAGCACTGCTTAGCGGGCATCAACCGGGTAAACGGGCCTACCTAGAGCGTCCAAACAGTGTTGCGGTAGAGCATCTCATCTTCCGTCGGAGAGGCCAACAGCCTGGTGAGACTACTACAGAATATGTGTCCGCTTTGCGAGCACTAGCCAATATATGTTACTTCAGGACGATAAATTAGACATCGGCAGCCACATCAGCCGCACAGCACCAGCCGACGTCCGGCGCTCGGAAACGGAGGAACATCTGGCCACCCTTCCAGACGACGCCGTGTAGGTATGGAGCGACGGCTCGGCGGAGGGAGGTGTCTCAGCCAGAGGGAGTGAAGCGTTGATAATCCTCCCCTCGGGCGAGGAACACGAGCTCCGAGCCCCCGCAGTCAAGATATGCAGCAGTACCCGCGCTAAGCTGGTGACGATCCGCGGGGCTCTGGAGATGCTGCTACAGCTGGAAGGCGGCCCGGCGGAGAGCCCAGTCATCGTCTGCTCAGACTCGCAGGCGGCGCTCGCCACGCTGGCGAGTGGTGCTGGGAGTCAGACGACCGACGGCACTCGGTGCCGCCGTATGGCGACTGCTCCTGACTCCGAGTCCTCATACAGTGGATCCCGGCACACTGCGGAATACCCGGCAACGAAAGGGTGGACGTGCTGGCTAAAGTGGCCTCCAGCATGTCGCAAGCCGCCGTCCCGATGGACGTCCGCTGCTTCGTAAAGGCTGATTGTTTGAATTGGACAATTGAATTGGACAATCATATACGAATTAATTTCGTGAAGGCTGTCAGCCTTGGCCGCTCCGCCACCAAGGCATGGCATCGCAGCTGGACAGACAGCATCTTCAAAAAACATTATGGGAGACCGGATGCCGATGCCGGTGCTTCTGGTGTCTCGGGACGAGGCGGTTAACGTCCACCAGCTGCGGGCGGGACACTGGAGCCACTCGTAGAGTTATCTGCGCAGGATCGGACGCCACCCCGAGCGCGAGTGTCCACAGTGCAGCGACCTGGCCTGCCCAGTGCAGTGGCGCGCTGCCTGGTGTGCCGCGAGGGTCCGGACACACCGGAGCGCGTGTTGCTCGGGTGCCCATGCTTGGCCGGAGCGAGGCTCCAACTACTCGGAAACATATGATCGGACCCTACGCAGCTTTGGGACGGCGGTGTCGTGGCGGCCTTCAGCCGCGGCTACCTCAGTCACCGAGAGCCGTTGGGCTACGGCCGGCCATGAGCCGACCCGCGGAGAACAAGAGCAACAACTTCAGGACGATTGAAGATAAGACGATCAGATACCTCGTGGTGGAACAGATCCTGCATCATCATCTAGCGAAGTTCCTGCAAGACGGTGCCCTCACCCTGGAGAAGGTGCTCGATTTGTGTGAAGCCTACGAGCGTTCAATCCTCCAGTCGTCTGATGGCTCGTCATGAACACAACGCAGTGGCTAATATCAGCCGACAGCCGCGGTTGACAGAACACCCAGCATCTGTAGAAGGCCATGCGGGAGCTAGGGGCTCGCTGACCATGCCAACAGCCAGGGCCCCTCAGTGTCCTGCCAGACGAGTGACCTGACGCGTCTGTGGAAGGAAGTCACTATGCTGCAGTCGGAAAGAGGAAGTTAACACGAGTGAAGAAGGCCACCATGGCGTTTCATGTGTTGCAGTGCAAGGTAAACACCTGCAGTAAGTAAGGTGACCGGCCCTGTCATCCTGGAGGCAGAGAGGCGTAGGCAAGCGATGACACTTACGGTGGATGCTGGTGAAACCTGCTCGACCTTGAGACTTTAGTGCAGAGTACGTCTGCCGTCTCTAGGGATGCACTTACGAGCCATCCACATCCAACCTCCTCAGGTTCGGGAGAATGCATTTCAGCGTGACAGGTAAATACTCTGCGACGTCTGCGTGCCACAGCCCGGTACCAGTCGGTGGATGCCAGCCTCTTCCTGGTGGATACATGGCCGCTGCGGAAGCCATCACAGGCCTGGGTCTGATGCAAAGCTGGGTGTCACCATTTCCCAACATCAGGTGAGGTCTTCACCATACAAGAGGAGGGGGATGCGATTCTCCCGACCATCAATGGCTACCAGCATTACAGCATCCTCGTCCCAAATGTCCCATCCTCGTCCCTAAGCCCACGGACTACAAGCTGCGCCGTCTTTTGCTCTCTGTTCGAGATGAGGTGCAGGAGGAGCGGAAGACATCGTGGAGAAGATTGAAGCGTCCTCATGGGTGAACCCGCAGGTCTTCTCTCGCAAATTCAACGGGCAGCGTTGACATCAGGTGGCCCAACTCACATATTGTGGCTGAGATATATCCTCTTTCGACAATCGAAGAGTACCAGGCTCGACTTCATGGCAGAGTCTACAGCAACATCGATCTCCGGTCGGCATGTGAGCAACTGGAACCCCATCCGGAGAGCAGGAACATCAGCGTTCATCTCGCACGGTGAGTTGATACGATTTCTGCAAATCACCTCCGGCCTGGTCTCGACAGACTCTGCTTGCCAGAATCTCCTTCACAACTTGTTAGGGAGCTCAGAAGTTTCCTCTCGCTGACTTGCTGGTCGAATCGCTCCATCCCAGTCTGCGCTTACATCCGACAACTTGCTGTGATTCTACGGAAGGAGTGCTGTTCGAGTGGATGGGGGAAGAGTCAAGGTTCCAGACCATCAAAAATGGTACCGAGCAGCCCGGTTCTGACGCCCTTAAACCGAGACCTACCGACAGTGGTGACGTCACGGCCACGCGCATCCGAATCATTCATTTGATAGCACTGCTGGGTGCTGGTGCCATCATGTCACAGCTGTCCTGACGGCTCAGTGCTTTGTCCTGACGAGCGGTGCTCTTTGTCCGACCGTGAGGCCCTCAGTGCCGTGCAAGCAATGGAGCGGTGGAACGTCTACCTCTGAGGGCGACGTTTAACACTCCGGACTGGCCAGTCCGTGATGAACACGCTCCTCGCCTAAGTTCTCAGACTGGGCGGGAGCACCTGTTGCTAGGTGGTAGGCTCGAATGCTACCGTACGTCTACGAAGTGACGAGCGCCCCTGCCAGCAGGATCACTGTCGCTGACGCACTGTCACGCCAGCGGCTGTCCACTACAGGGCCCGTAGAAGAAGCCGATGAGGAAAAGGTCGTCATCTGCGTCAGGGGCGAACACCTATCACCGCTAACGGAGAAGAAGGTTCGAGAGGCAGCTGTAAAGGACCCTGAGGGGTGTTCACGGGCACCGCACACTGCTGCGTGCGGTGTGTGCGGTGCGTCCAGCAGGCGTGGGGGTAGGGGATGGGTAGGCGGCTCTGACGTCACGGCTGCGTGCGGTGAACGATCCGCTGTGGCCAGTCCCGACCGGCCACAGCGGTCGCTGTGTGCGGTGACGGAAGGCTGACGTAGGGACGCAGTGGGCGGAGCTTGGAGGCTGTGTGCGGTCCGACCGCACACAGGGCCCGTGAACAGCCCTCAGCTCTCCAGCAACTGAGTGACGTCATCCTTTCCACTTCAGCAAAACTCGTCCCCTGCTGTCATTTCGGAATTCGGCAACACCGTGAGACTTGCTATAGGCATGTCGTGCCACTCTCCGTATCTCAAATCGTCCATTTGATACTGATGTCCATTGATACGGCTTTAAAGATGCTTCAAAGACGGCAAAAACCCATACGTCCTCGCGACCGAACAGGATAAACTCAATGCAGACAGCATATAACCACATGTCAAAAGCCCTCACGTCGTCCTTGTGTAGTGTAGCGACGTATTGGGTTTTGACGTTGCAAGCATTTCATAATCTGCAAGAACGTCTATGGGTTTACCGACGTGGATTTTGTCACTGGCACATAGGTTAGCCATGACGTGTGGGTTTTCGCCGACGTAGTGGGTTTTGACTGTGTCACTTCCGTGCTTTTCAAAGACGTGTGAATTCCAAAATTTGTTTTTCCTCTCCCAAAAAGCTTTTTTTGGTTTTTGAAAAAAATCCTCATGGCATGAAATAGAGCTTTGCAAGCTGGTCACAATGGTGTAAAAAACGAAAAATGACCCAAAATTGACATGTGGGGTTTTGACTTTGGACGGCAGAATGTGTTGGACTTGGTGCTTCATGCTTCCTTGTCTGCCGTTTTCTTTGTTTGTTAGCCATTGCCGCAAGATACATAGGTGCCTCTACTAGCGAGTCTAAAAAATCGGGAGGGGCAAACCATCAACATTTAATGTTTCTTTGCATATAAAAAGGTATACAAATTTAACAAAGAGGGTATTTAATGCAGGAAATTTCAATACGTTTATGAAAATAATGCAACACGTAAAGCTGATGCAGGCGATGTAAGGCGCCAAACCTTTCACTTACTTTTTTTGCGGTCCTTCTTCCGCTGTTCATGGCCTGTGGACATTAAAAAATATAGTTAACATTAGGAATAGAACCACTTAACCATGTAATTCTGTTAACATTACATGGTTATGCATGAGAACATAAATTTGGCCGGGGCGTCGCAAGTCCATCTACGACACGTCGCAAGTTACGACACATGTCCCGTCGCAAGTTGTGTCGTAGCGAAAAAGGAGGGATGTTGAGGAAAGAGGGGTTTGTCGGAGGATACGACAGAACGTAGCTACGACGAGGCTTAAATACCCGCTTTACTCGAGAATTTAAAAGGCTACACGATCAGCTGATCCCGTAGTAAACGTCAGTAAGGTCGAAAACTCTATCACGCATAACGGAACATTCGCCTTTCTGGTTTGAGAGCTTATGAGACAGCCAGGTCAAGCATGTTCTCTGATTCTGAAGCTTTGTCTCAACTGGGTGACTTGTGATCGCTAACGCTCACATAATTTGCCATAAAATTTGGGGTCGATCACAGGAGATTCGTGGCTAAAGAGCATCTAGAAGCTATGCTTTAGAAGAAATGAGTTCAGAGAGTTTGAAGTCACAGAGAGGTAAGAGAGTTGAAGTTGGAGGTCACAATTGGAGGTTACAGAGGTCATCTGGGACACGTCAGGTCACAGAAGTCAACTTGGGGACACGTCAGGTCACAGAGGTTAACTTTGGGTCATCACAGAGCTCAATTGGAGGTCAACTGGGACACGTCAGGTCACAAGAGTCAGCTTGGGGTCATCAAAGAGCTCAATTGGAGGTCACGGAGGTCATCTGGGACACGTCAAGTCACAGAGGTCAACTTGGGGTCATCACAGAGCTCAATTGGAGGTCATATGGGTCATCTGAGATACGTCAGGTCACAGAGGTCAACTTGGGGGTTATCACAGAGCTCTATTGGAGGTCATGGGGGTCATATGAGACACGTCAGGTCACAGAGGTCAACTTGAGGTCACCACAGGGCTCAATTGTAGGCCATCTGGGGACACTTCAGGTCACAGAGGTCAACTTGGGGTCATCAGAGACCTCAATTTGAGATCAGCTGGGACACGTCAGGTCACAGAGGTCAGCTTGGGGTTATCAGAGGTCACTTAGAGGTCATAGAGGTCATCTGGGACACGTCAGGTCAGAGAGGTCAACTTGGGGTCATCACAGAGCTCATTTGAGATCATCTGGGACACGTCTGGTCACAGAGGTCAGCTTGGGCTCATCACAGAGCTCAATTGGGACACGTCAGGTCACAGAGGTCAGCTCGGAGTCATGAGAGAGCTCAATTGGAGGTCATATAGGACTCGTCAGGTCACAGAGGTCAACTTGGGGTCATCACAAAACTCGGAAGTCATCTGAGACACGTCAGGTCACAGAGGTCAGCTCGGAGTAATGAGAGAGCTCAATGGGAGGTCACGGAGGTCATCTGAGACACGGCAGATCACAGAGGTCAACTGGGGTCATCACAGAGCTAAATTGGAGCCATGGGGGCCATCTGAGACACGTCGTTTTTGGAATTGGGAGAATCTTTTGGGGGATGCCCCTCGCAACGTCCAAGATCGCCTTTCTGGACTCGCCAGTAGTTGCTGGAATGATATAAGGCTGCTTTGTATCCCTGAATACCCCAATGAATTTGAATATAACATATTATGCACCATTTTTAACACTCGCTGGCACGGATTGAGGCCTCACAGATGATCCGTCGGTTCAAGCTCTATAACTCGCGTTAGCGTCAACGGATTGTAACCAAATTTTAACTCAAGTTCAAACAATTTTACACTAACCATGTAAATTTCGTGACCATGGCCCGAATGACCTGTGACCTGTGACCTCTTCCTCAAAGCAAGGTTAGCTTACGACACAACTTACGACTGCTATTTCAAATTCGTAAGTTGTGTCGCAAATCAGGCAACTTGCGACAGGCTTTACTACTTAAGTAACGCTACTCATCGATTGATCCCTCCAAAAACGACTTACTACACAACTTGCGACACGTCGCAGTTACGACGAGGCTTACGACGCTCTGGATTCCTCCGGCCAAAAAGATCTTTTCGCTTCATGTCTTGTTAAAGATTTTGAGTTTGTCGTTTCGTTAGCACGACGTCCCCTAAACCTGCACCTGTCTACTGCTTTTTTTTTGCCACCCCGAACAAGAACGACTGAGGAGGGGGGGGGGGCTTGATACGACCCCACTTACGTTTCGCTCCCATGGAACTAAAAACAGCAAATTTTCATGGGAAAGGGGCTCATGAGTCCTCGCTCCCTAACTACATCAATATTTAGAGGGTTTGCATGATAAAAGCCAGCATTAAAAATAAAAATGGCGCTTTTCAGCACGAAACGCTACGTGTCTCGAAAAAAAACATAAAAGCTAGAACAATTAAGATAGCATTCGATAACTTAGAACAAGCCCTATCGAGCTTTATCAAAATATTTTGTCTCAATACGTTAAGCTCAAGATTTCACCAAAGGAGACGCAGTGAGTGTTGCTTAAATACTTTTTTGCATATGACATTTCATATGTAACAGATTTAGCAAAATTGCAAACGAGGCCGAGGGTAGACGAGGTTGGGTGGCGGGCGGCGCTTCACGCCGCCATCGAGCTGCTATTGCAAAAAAAAAAAAATCGCCCATGGGTCGGATTCCCTCCCTCCTCAGACGGACGTGAGTAAAGGCATTCTCGCATGGACAATGCAGTTATTGAGCGATACGCTTATTATCCTGCATCGATCGCAGTGCTTCAATAAATGCATATGAACTCACCTATGCAATTGCCCTCCCACTATAAAACTTCAGGCCGGACTATAGTCTGTTCCATATCAAGCTTGCGGTCGGAGTCCCCTTGGCAGTTCCAGGCAATTCGCTGAGCGCGCTACTCCATTCAATAATTTGAGTCTTAGAATGTAAGATGTATGCACAGAAATCACGCACTGCCTTCAACAGAGCACTTCAGCCGCAAGCTTGACATGGAACACGCTATAGATGTAGTGAATGCGCCTCACCTCCTTCATCGTCCTCTTGGCGATCATCAGCCGGACCGCCCTCATTTTCAGAGCCTGGCTCGTCGAAGTCCTCTGAAAAACCGTCTCTGTCAGATTTAAGAATATGTGTGATGCAAAATAAGTGCCTGCCATAATGGGCAAGCATTTCTGAAAAAAAAACGCTGAACGGAACATATGTGCTACGGTGGTACCCGGACTGCTTTGGCTATCCGCGCTCGTCCTTAATCTGAAGTACAGCACCATGGGTCTGCATATAACCTAGTAGTACCAGTGAACTTTAACGGTCTTACATTGCCTTCGCTCTGTACGATTCTCTTCATGGTGTTATTGCATTGCCTCTTTAACACTACATTGCAAATTAATGCTTTAACTGCATGAAATGTCTGCTAAAATGACAGACGAATGGTGATGTTACGATTAGCACATGTACAAACGATTAGTTACCTTCAGTGAGCATCTCCTCCAGGCTCCGTCCGCTATATTTTGAGAGGCATCCTTCGTCCAGCTTCATCATCAGGATGGAGGCACGCGTCAGTTCGTGAGTAGCGTCTGACAGTCTGTAGTACCCACGATGCACGTCTTTGTCATGTCCCATGTGCCGGGTGAGCACCTCCATATCGAATTCACCCATCTCTAGAATCTGGGACGTTGTAGCACAATATTTCCGTAGTTTTGTTGCATGGAAGAGATCTGCCCTGTTTAGTGCCATGTCCGACAACTGCTCTTTAAGCACCACGCCTGCGTTGTAGTGTCCTGTAGTCCTCGCCAGAGGGTTTGCGAACAGATACTTGTTATCCTTGTCAATGTACGTCTCCCGGTTGTCTACCAGTAGCTGCAGCGGAGCCGCGCAGTCGCTCGGTATCAGGGTGGGGACCTTGTTCCCGCACTTGCCGCGGGACATGACGACGTCGAGCTCGTTGAACAACTTCTTTTCTGTTTCACCCATTGACTTGTTCACTTCTTCTACCGTCTCTTGTTTGTACATCTCTCGGTTGATCCATGATTGCAGCAGGATGCTGCTAAGCTCCTTAGGACGGCGTTTGTTGAATACTAGCAAACGGGCGAGAACCGCTTTGCTCAGCCTTGCATAGTCTGTCATGCCATGTATTCCCTTTTCTGTCATTTCTTTCACTCGTTCCTTCATTTTTTCGGTGAAAAGCTTCAAATCGCTGGTAAAGGGCAGCATGTCTTTCTTGTCATACTTGTTCGACTCGCGGTTCTTCAGCGCTACGCTGCTGATCTTCACATTCCAGAATTGGTCCACGTGATACAAGAACGCCTCAGCATCTTTCACTTCGCTTTCTTCTTTCTTGATCAGCGCAATGCCCTTCTTGAGAGCAGCCAGCTGTCGTAGTTCGCCTCCAATCCGCATGGCCTTTGAAGGAGTTTTGTATGTGGGCAGCCCCGTGTGGGCGTTTAGCTTGTCCTGCTCAAACCCACAGACGGATTTGGTGGCACTTACAACCGTATCAAATCCTTCGCCATTGATCAGCTCTTGCATGCTCTTTCCGGCTGCTTGGACAACTTCGCCCATCATCCTTAGGCGCTGGCTTATCTGCGCAAAACCCGACCTTCCAAGTTTCGCGTGCAAGTTGGCACCCCACTTCTTCAGGAGTTCATCGTTCTTTATGGTCTTCGTAACTGCATCGTCGTGCATACGAGACAATATGTCCTTGTGATACCCAGTATTTTCTTCTTGGCCGTCACTCAGGAGCGTCCGGCTCTCTGCCAGCACCGTGGGAATGTCTGGGCATTCTGTTTTGCGAGCCACACAGTGATGTTTTATGTGCTGCATCATGTTGGTTTTAACCACAAAAAGATAGCAGTAAGGACATGGCACGTAGTCGTCCACGGACGCCTGGTCCGACTTCCTTCCCAAGATCATGTCACCTTCACCCCTTTGTAGGACGAGTTTGTTGTGCTCCATGTTGCCTTTGTTGATCATCACGGTGATTTTCATTTTTCGTTCCTGCTCAGAATCACACTCCTGTATATCCTTGACTTCCTTCTCGTCACGGTGGACCGTCTTGATATGGCGCCATATCAGATTTCTCTTTTGCTTGCAATATATGCAAACATTTTTTTTCCGCACTTCGCCGCACGATGCGCCGTTCCTCGCCGACTGAGATGTACGCGACTGAGAACTGTGCTGGGGCGGAGCCACCTCAACACCGTCGCTGACATCAGACTCAGCTCCCTGTTCTCCGTATTCGTTCTCCTCCAAATGGTGGTTCTCGGGAGCCGTGATCTCTGTTTGATTGCACATCAAGTGCTCAGGAAAAGTCCATGTGCCATGGTCCCCTGCATCCTGGACTGAAGCCCTCGAAGTAGAGCAGGTGGGTGACATAAGGTCGTACTCGCTTGCAGAGAACGGCGTCATGTCGATCAGTTCAGTTGGCAGTGCTGTTGAATAAGAGGTTTTTACTGACCCACAAACTCCCGTCTCAGAGGTAGGTGGGGAAACACGAGACGGGGCTCCAACCGTCGCCCCAGTAGTTGTACACAGATGAAGAGCATCCCATCTTCTAGCGTCCGGGGTCGGGACGGGCGGCAGGCCTCCAGCCGCAGTCTCGGAAGTCGCACGCAGATGACGGGCATCAGCCCGCCTTCCCGCTTCAGAGGTCGGGACGGGCGGCGGGGCTCTGGCCGCAGTCTCAGAAGTCTCACGCAGATGATGAGCACCCCACCTTCTAGCGTCCGCGGTCGGGACGGGCGGCGGGCCTCCGGTCGCAGTCTCAGAAGTCTCACGCAGATAAAGAGCATCCCACCTTCCAGCGTCCGGGGTCGGGACGGGCGGCGGGGCTCCGGTCGCAGTCTCAGAAGTCTCACGCAGATGAAGAGCATCCCACCTTCCTAGCGTCCGGGGTCGGGACGGGCGGCGGGGCTCCGGTCGCAGTCTCAGAAGTCTCACGCAGATGAAGAGCATCCCACCTTCTAGCGTCCGGGGTCGGGACGGGCGGCGGGCCTCCGGTCGCAGTCTCAGAAGTCTCACGCAGATGAAGAACATCCCACCTTCCAGCGTCCGGGGTCGGGACGGGCGGCGGGGCTCCGGTCGCAGTCTCAGAAGTCTCACGCAGATGAAGAGCATCCCACCTTCCAGCGTCAGAGGTCGGGACGGGCGGCGGGGCTCTGGCCGCAGTCTCAGAAGTCTCACGCAGATGATGAGCATCCCACCTTCCAGCGTCCGGGGTCGGGACGGGCGGCGGGCCTCCGGTCGCAGTCTCAGAAGTCTCACGCAGATGATGAGCATCCCATCTTCCAGCGTCCGGGGTCGGGACGGGCGGCGGGCCTCCGGTCGCAGTCTCAGAAGTCTTACGCAGATGAAGAGCATCCCACCTTCCAGCGTCAGAGGTCGGGACGGGCGGCGGGGCTCTGGCCGCAGTCTCAGAAGTCTCACGCAGATGAGCATCCCACGTTCTAGCGTCAGAGGTCGGGACGGGCGGCGGGGCTCCGGTCGCAGTCTCAGAAGTCTCACGCAGATGAAGAGCATCCCACCTTCCAGCGTCCGGGGTCGGGACGGGCGGCGGGGCTTCGGTCGCAGTCTCAGAAGTCTCACGCAGATGAAGAGCATCCCATCTTCCAGCGTCAGAGGTCGGGACGGGCGGCGGGGCTCTGGCCGCAGTCTCAGAAGCCTCACGCAGATGATGAGCATCCCACCTTCTAGCGTCCGGGGTCGGGACGGGCGGCGGGGCTCTGGCCGCAGTCTCAGAAGTCTCACGCAGATGAGCATCCCACGTTCTAGCGTCAGAGGTCGGGACGGGCGGCGGGGCTCTGGCCGCAGTCTCAGAAGTCTCACGCAGATGATGAGCATCCCACCTTCCAGCGACCGGGGTCGGGACGGGCGGCGGGGCTCTGGCCGCAGTCTCAGAAGTCTCACGCAGATGAGCATCCCACGTTCTAGCGTCAGAGGTCGGGACGGGCGGCGGGGCTCTGGCCGCAGTCTCAGAAGTCTCACGCAGATGATGAGCATCCAACCTTCTAGCGTCCGGGGTCGGGACGGGCGGCGGGCCTCCGGTCGCAGTCTCAGAAGTCTCACGCAGATGAAGAGCATCCCACCTTCCAGCGACCGGGGTCGGGACGGGCGGCGGGGCTCTGGCCGCAGTCTCAGAAGTCTCACGCAGATGAGCATCCCACGTTCTAGCGTCAGAGGTCGGGACGGGCGGCGGGGCTCTGGCCGCAGTCTCAGAAGTCTCACGCAGATGATGAGCATCCAACCTTCTAGCGTCCGGGGTCGGGACGGGCGGCGGGCCTCCGGTCGCAGTCTCAGAAGTCTCACGCAGATGAAGAGCATCCCACCTTCCAGCGTCCGGGGTCGGGACGGGCGGCGGGCCTCCGGTCGCAGTCTCAGAAGTCTCACGCAGATGAAGAGCATCCCACCTTCCAGCGTCCGGGGTCGGGACGGGCGGCGGGCCTCCGGTCGCAGTCTCAGAAGTCTCACGCAGATGAAGAGCATCCCACCTTCTAGCGTCCGGGGTCGGGACGGGCGGCGGGCCTCCGGTCGCAGTCTCAGAAGTCTCACGCAGATGAAGAGCATCCCACCTTCCAGCGTCAGAGGTCGGGACGGGCGGCGGGGCTCCGGTCGCAGTCTCAGAAGTCTCACGCAGAAGAGCATCCCACCTTCCAGCGTCAGAGGTCGGGACGGGCGGTGGGGCTCTGGCCGCAGTCTCAGAAGTCTCACGCAGATGAGCATCCCACGTTCTAGCGTCAGAGGTCGGGACGGGCGGCGGGGCTCTGGCCGCAGTCTCAGAAGTCTCACGCAGATGATGAGCATCCAACCTTCTAGCGTCCGGGGTCGGGACGGGCGGCGGGCCTCCGGTCGCAGTCTCAGAAGTCTCACGCAGATGAAGAGCATCCCACCTTCCAGCGTCCGGGGTCGGGACGGGCGGCGGGCCTCCGGTCGCAGTCTCAGAAGTCTCACGCAGATGAAGAGCATCCCACCTTCTAGCGTCCGGGGTCGGGACGGGCGGCGGGCCTCCGGTCGCAGTCTCAGAAGTCTCACGCAGATGAAGAGCATCCCACCTTCCAGCGTCAGAGGTCGGGACGGGCGGCGGGCCTCCGGTCGCAGTCTCAGAAGTCTCACGCAGATGATGAGCATCCCATCTTCTAGCGTCCGGGGTCGGGACGGGCGGCGGGCCTCCGGTCGCAGTCTCAGAAGTCTCACGCAGATGAAGAGCATCCCACCTTCCAGCGTCCGGGGTCGGGACGGGCGGCGGGCCTCCGGTCGCAGTCTCAGAAGTCTCACGCAGATGATGAGCATCCCATCTTCTAGCGTCCGGGGTCGGGACGGGCGGCGGGCCTCCGGTCGCAGTCTCAGAAGTCTCACGCAGATGATGAGCATCCCATCTTCTAGCGTCCGGGGTCGGGACGGGCGGCGGGGCTCTGGCCGCAGTCTCAGAAGTCTCACACAGATGAAGAGCATCCCACCTTCCAGCGTCCGGGGTCGGGACGGGCGGCGGGGCTCCGGTCGCAGTCTCAGAAGTCTCACGCAGATGAAGAGCATCCCACCTTCCAGCGTCAGAGGTCGGGACGGGCGGCGGGGCTCTGGCCGCAGTCTCAGAAGTCTCACGCAGATGATGAGCATCCCACCTTCTAGCGTCCGGGGTCGGGACGGGCGGCGGGCCTCCGGTCGCAGTCTCAGAAGTCTCACGCAGATGAAGAGCATCCCACCTTCCAGCGTCCGGGGTCGGGACGGGCGGCGGGGCTCCGGTCGCAGTCTCAGAAGTCTCACGCAGATGAAGAGCATCCCATCTTCCAGCGTCAGAGGTCGGGACGGGCGGCGGGGCTCTGGCCGCAGTCTCAGAAGCCTCACGCAGATGAGCATCCCACGTTCTAGCGTCAGAGGTCGGGACGGGCGGCGGGGCTCTGGCCGCAGTCTCAGAAGTCTCACGCAGATGAAGAGCATCCCACCTTCCAGCGTCCGGGGTCGGGACGGGCGGCGGGCCTCCGGTCGCAGTCTCAGAAGTCTCACGCAGATGAAGAGCATCCCACCTTCTAGCGTCCGGGGTCGGGACGGGCGGCGGGGCTCCGGTCGCAGTCTCAGAAGTCTCACGCAGATGAAGAGCATCCCACCTTCCAGCGTCAGAGGTCGGGACGGGCGGTGGGGCTCTGGCCACAGTCTCAGAAGTCTCACGCAGATGAGCATCCCACGTTCTAGCGTCATAGGTCGGGACGGGCGGCGGGGCTCTGGCCGCAGTCTCAGAAGTCTCACGCAGATGATGAGCATCCAACCTTCTAGCGTCAGAGGTCGGGACGGGCGGCGGGGCTCCGGTCGCAGTCTCAGAAGTCTCACGCAGATGATGAGCATCCCACCTTCTAGCGTCCGGGGTCAGGACGGGCGGCGGAGCTCCGTCCATCGCATGGGTAGCCGGTCGCAGCCCATGAGTCGTCATAGTCAAGTCAAGTCCAGGATATTTGTGGTATACATGATACTCAGTGGTGTGAGGAGGGGTTTCATCCACGCGGCCGGCTGACCCAGGAGATGAAGGGAGGACTTCTGGAAAGAAAAGATATGGCAACGCATAAGGAAGCATGGCGGTAGGAGGATGAATGCTGTCTTGATTTTTTAACCATCACCAGTGATTCGGCGAGTGATTTTAAAATGTAGGATCAGGTAGTGAGCCAAAAAAAGAACAATGTCTAAAGAAAAACCAGAAAAACGATTGAATTATGATGTGTTGATTAGCATAGATACAAGTAGATTTGGGTGGACTGAGTAACTGGTAACAACACAAATGTAGGCACCATAGTCACGTCTTACCTCGTCCATTTTTACGTGAGTGACGCTGCGCGCCTTTATGTCTGCCACGGGAGTGGAGAGCAGCAAGCAGCATCCTCTTCCCATATGATCCAGCTATGCGCCCTGTCAAATATTGATAGCTATTAGCTAACATAAAATACTAAAGGAAGTTTCCCAGCCAGCAATTGGTTTGGCTCAAGTCCGTTTTGCCCTAGCGACTCCGGCACGCCAGATTTGGGCCGGTGTAAACGGAACGCCGTCGGAATAAGAGTTTGGGTCGATATGGCTCTATTCCGGTTAACCAGTCTTTGCCGTAGCGTTCCGGAGCTAGTATGGCTTCGGACCGACAAGTCCGGCCGGCACTAGCGAGCGGTGGCCTGACCTGACCTTGCCGGAGGGGCCGTGACGTCACCGGCGGGCGGTCAGAGCGAGTCGGCAGAGCCTCACTCTACGCGGCCCGAGCGAGCAGTGAGGATCGGTGAATAGGACATAGGGGAGGGAGGGGAGGGGAGGGGAGGGAGGGGAGAGAGAGAGAGAGAGAGAGAGAGAGAGAGAGAGAGAGAGAGAGAGAGAGAGAGAGAGAGAGAGAGAGAGAGAGAGAGAGAGAGAGAGAGAGAGGCGGCCGGCCAATAATTAGGCAGCCAACACTGAGTTGAATGAAGCACACGATGCTGACAACGTTACGGAGTTAACTATAAGATAATGTCATGCGTTTAATGTGATTGGATTTTTCACTTAAATGCTTTCTTCCTTTGTGACCCACAACCCCTAATTTGGGGAGGACAAGCTGCCCCAACGGTTCCTGACCTTATGAAAAGTTGTGGGGCACCGCCCCCACGGCCCCAGAGTTGTGGGGGCTAGCTGCCCCACTGCCCCCGGTTCCCGCGCCTATGTATGAATCTATGAAATTATGTTGGTATATTTCCGATTTCGATCCCTCCAGTTGGAGGGGCTCAAATACCTTACGAGCCCCCCTTCCCAGCCGAAAAGTTGGAGGGGCTCAGCACCCCCTAGCCCCCCCCCCCGGCTCCCGCGCCACTGCCCCCCCCCCCCCAAGGCAAATCATGGGCATCATAGCATTTATTGCCCCCCCCCCAAACTAACCGATGAGCCCCCATGGGGGTATGGGGCCCTGGCCCTTATTCGATTATCACGAGGCTCAAGAAACACACGCCAGCTATTCGCACAGCTCCCATACCGGTCTTTGAGGGTCCTACAATGACCTCTGAGGGTCCCTCAGTGGCGGTCATGCGCCCACCTTGACCGCTGAGCCCCCAGCATGACATTAAAAACTCAGACCACCAGCACGGCGCAGGTTAATAGCATCTGCAAATTTGAGCACTCTACTAAGCTATGCCTTCGTCGATTGTATTTACATAAATTTTGAACATGAGACCTAATACAGCTCTGAGGAACCCCAATCAGAACATTTTTCCCACCTTGCCCTTCACCCATTTAGCACTATACGCTGCTGGCGTCCTGTCAACCGGGTCTAGTATATTCCCCTTCATGCCTTGCAGCTTCAATTGCAATACTATCCTTATGTGTGGTACTTTATCAAACGCATTATTGAGGTCAAGGTATGCTACCTACATCAAACTGCTTTCTTTGCCAAAAGTGTTTGTATCTGTCGCAGCTTCAAAAAAGTCTAGGTTAAACATAAACAGCCTTTATTTAACTCATGCTGGATATTGCCTATCACACTGTTTTCATCCAAAGATTCTACCACTTTCCCCTAGATTATGGATTCCAATATTCTGCAAACCAAGGAATACTTCGACAGTGACTGTAACTCACCTCGTTTGGTATCCATCTGTGATTGGATAGTGGAGACTGACGCCAACCTGAAAACAAGTGTTATTGGCAGTCAAGGTGTGAGAGGTGCATACACTAAATATTGCCGCTTGTATCATTGAAACTTTTACATCCGTCCGCCCGCTCATTGCCAGCAACACCAACATGACTAGGGATCCAGCAAAAAGTGATTGATGTTCCCTCTCGGTCGAGGGCTGTCAGACGGAGAAGAATCTCCTGTACGAGGAGGTCGGTCGAATAGAATTGTGTCAAGGCCTGGAGACCACTCAATGAGTCAGATGGGCTCCTATGTAGCCACACTTATCTCCATAAAGGACCAATGCGCCGGTTTCTGAGAGACCTTGCCGGCTTCTGAGGGCCCTAGTAACGGCCAATGAGGGATCAGCTGCAATGGCTCCACACCCGTCTGTGATAGCCCCACGGCCCACACCAGTGTTTCTAAAAGCCACCACATCGGCACCTGCGAGGCCCCTCACGCCATCTCCAAGGGACCCACATCAGCGCATCGCCCGTAACCCTCGCCGTATTGTAGTAACATTAACCCTCGCCCGTATTGGTGTTTTTCCAGCCGCGAACGTATAGGTAAGGGGGCGGGGGCCCGTTGCCCCCCCCTTGCCGTTTCGCCTATGATTGAGCTAGAGTTTCGCAGAAAAAAAAACGAGCGTGTTGCCCGTGACGAGAGGAAACCGATGACACCCAATATTAAGGTCCTAGTTCATTGGTTGACCTTCCAGGTCAGGTCAAAGACCCAGAAGTCGGGAAAATCGGGACCTGTTAGAACGTCGTAGTGTGGCAGTGTGGCTGATATGGGGGCTTTCGGGGTGTTGATCACGAATATCATGTTAATTTTGATCACAGATGATGTCCTCATGCATTTTAACTGGGCCGGGTCAGGTCAGGTCAGGTCAACCAGTAGGGGTCCTGCCGGGTCTTCGCAGTAGGTGTCAACCGCCTCTGACAGCTTCGTAACATGTTACGAAGGCACCAAAACTACTTCGTTAATGTTCATATGGTTGCTAAATTCGAATTCAGCTCCAAAAACTAGCCTAGAAACATGTAAAACTCGAAAAAGTGAACCGAGGTCATCAAAGGTCAATGACCTGACCAGACCTTCAGGTGACCTTGACACCCACCCTAATGCATGGGGGCAACATCATATCACATGTTTGAACGCCTGAAACCACGAAAAGACTGGAAACGCGCGGCTAATGCGAGCCGACATACGCCGAACCGCGATTCCGGCCAAACATGGGCTCGAAAAGTAGGTCACAGGTCAAAGGTCATTTAGGTCAGGGTCATGAAATTTTTAGGGTAGGTGTAAAATTGAATAACCCGAGGGTACTGAAAGTTTCGTCGCGATCGGCCGCTTTTTACGCGAGTTATTCGCGAAAAACCGAGGGGGCCGTTCGACCCCTCCCCTACACGAACGTGGGTTAAGGGCCTACATCGGCGGCTCTGAGAGTCCCCAAACCAGCGTCTCTGAGGGCCACGTACCAGTGACTGGGCCAGTACCAGTGATGGCCTCTTACCAGCCTCTGAGTGTCCTTGCCAGTCTTAGTCTATGAACTATGAAAGGCCACTTTCCACTTTCAGGCCACTGTGCAGGGCCACGCACATGCCAATGATGGCCCCACCAGTGTCTCTAAGCCCTAAGGCCCCGCGGCCCGCAACGGCGGCTGTGAGGACTCAACACCAGCGCATCTGACGGCCTTTCACACCGGTGACTGAGGAGCTCGCTTGCTTCGTTTGCTCGTAAAATACCATGCACATTAGGCACACTCCTTGGGCATAAATGGTATTTTTACGTGCCAATTTTTAACATTTTCTCAGGGCAGACCGTTTTAAAGAGGCCTGTCTGCCAGTGGGACCGGACCCACCGTGCCCCCCTCCCATCGAAAGGTCCTGGATACGTCCCTGCCTGGGCTGACCCCGGGCCCCCGGGTGACTCGCGGGCCCCTTCAAGAGCAGGTGATCCCCTCGTGGGCGAAATCCTGGGTACGTGTCTGACGTACATCGTGCATAGTTAATCCAACAACTATTTGTCATGTTGATTTGATTTTTTAAAAATAAATTTAGTCCGAACCTTTTGATGGGAACACGGGCGTAGGAACGTCATGAAAAGTGGGTGGGCCACCCTGTCAAGGGGCCTCCTTTTCCAGGGGGCCTCCTATTTTCAGGGGCCTCCAACTTTTGCCTCGTCCTGCCGGCTGCTTTCAAGTATGACCTCCAAATCTAGCTTCTGAGATCGAGCAGATGTACCCAGGGGCGTAACCGCTTCAGCGAACAGTGCGGGAAGTCCGCACCATTTTTAAAACTTATTCTCCCTCCGATTTTTTTTTAGAATCTATATGCCGCAAACGGTGCATGACCCCTGAAAACCCTTACACAAATGTCTTCCTCGTTTCCCAGGTGCCCCCATTAGCTTTATAGGCGCCCTCTTTGGCATATAAGCGCCCTATGTATAGTCATCAGAGACATCCCTATATGTCCCACAGTCGCCCCGTTGTCGCATACAATGTGCGCTTATCATAGGCGTCTCTCTTTTATGGACACTTGAAGGCGCCTCTCTTTGCCATGCCGGCGCCCCTGTTTCTTATGAATGCACCCTCATGGCATCGATCCATTGCAGTGCAGACCTCTATTGCATGTGGACGCCCATATATGTAGGCCTCAGAGGCACCCCTCTTTCGCATTAAGGCACACCTAAGGGCTTCATAGGCGCCCTTCTATTGCACGTAGGTGCCCTACTGTCTCAGAACCGCTCCCCTTTGGCATGCAGACGCCCATCTTTCGACAGAGGAGCCGCTGTGGTTCTTAAGACGGCATGTTACTCCCAGACGCAGATGGGGCTCTCGGAGTCGGGACCTTCAGTCGATGATGGGTGCCCGCCAGATGTGGACCCTCGGAGACGCCGGTATGGGGCCCTCTGAGATGCCGGTATGTGGCCCTTAGAGACACCGGTGTGGAACCCTCAGATACTTCAGTGTGAAGCCCTTACAATTGCTGGTGTGGAGCTATGAATGCGCTGGCTTAAATCCCTCAGAGGCCGGTACATGGACATTAGAGCTCAGTGAGAGCTTGGCTTGTGTGGTGCCTTCAGTGGCCTTGTGGAGCCGTTAGACATCAACATTCAACATGGTGCTCTCAGGAGCCGGTGAGTCCTCAGAGTCACCGGTGTAGGGCCTTCAGAGCTCCGAGATACTGGTGTGGGGCCCTCAGAGGTGTCGGTGTGGGTCCTTCATATGTACTTATAGAGCCTTGAGATGCACAGGTGTGGTGGCCCACAGAGGCGCCGGTGTGGGGCCCCCAGAGCCACCGATATAGGGCCCTAAGAGACACTAGTATGACCCTCAAAGGCGCCGCTGTGTGGCGCTCATAAACACTGGTGTGGAGCCATCACAGGCGGGTGGAGCCGTTAGAGGCCGGAAAGGGCCCTTAGATGCCTACAAGGAGCCTTCAGAAGCCGGCGTGGCACCCTTATGGGAATAAGCGTGTCTACTTAGGACCCCTTGAGGTGCTCTCATGTGCTCTGTGGGGCTCTACCGAGCCGAAATATGGCCACGGCAAGTTGCCGCCACCTGGCTCTTCGGACTATCATTCTCAGGGGCCTCATCTGCCTAGTTTGAATAGAAGGGCCTCTCAGAAAATCAGTCTCATGGGCCTCCTCTGGCTAGTATAAATAGAAGGGCCTGTTAGACCATCAATCCTAGGGCCTCTTCTGGTTAGTATAAATAGAAGAGCCTCTCAGACCATTAATCTCAGGGGGCTCCTGTGGACAGTATAAATAAAAGGGCCTCTCAGACCATCAGTCTCGGGGGCCTCCCTAGAAAAGTGTAAATGTGGATAGAAGGCCCCCTCAGATTCATTAGGAGTGAACCTCTCTGACTATCAGTCTTAGGGGCCTCTTGTGGCCAGTATGAATATAAGAGCCTCTCAGACCATCGGTCCCAGGGGCCTCTTCTGACTAGTTTGGATAGAGGGCCCTCCCAGACCACCGGTTTCAGGGGCCTCCAGTGGCCAGTTATATGAACAGAAGGGCCTCACAGCCATCAGCCTCGGGGGCCTCTTCTGACTGGTGTGGATATGAGGGCCTCTCATACCATCAGTCTCAGGGGCCTCCTCTGCCTAGTGTGAATATAAGGGCTTCCCAGGCCATCAGTCTCAGGGGACTCTTCAGACTGGTGCCGGATTGAGGGACCTCCCAGTCCCAGACAGAAAGTTTTGGGGGGTCTCCTGTGGCCAGTATGAATAGAAGGGCCTCTCAGTCCATCAGTCTCATGGGCCTCTTCTGCCTGGTGTGATTATAAGGGCCTCTCAGGTCATCAGTCTCAGAGGCCTCCTCTGACTACAGTGTAGATGGATAGGCCTCCCAGACCATCAGTCTCAGGGGCCTCTTCTGACTATTGAGGATAGAGGGGCCTCCTCTGACTAGTGAGGGTAGGGGGCCTCGGCTAGACCGCCAGTGTCAGGGGCCTATTCTGACTAGTGTGGATGGAGGGGAGGGGCCTCCCAGACCACCAGTCTCAGACCTCCGACTAGTGTGGATAAAGGGGCCTCCCAGACCGCCGGTGTCAGTGGCCTCCCCAGACCAGTGTGGATATTGGGGCCTCCTCAGATCCACTAGGGCCTCTCAGGCCATCAGTCTCAGGCGCTTCGACTGTCAAGTATGAATAGAGGGCCTCCTTGGATCCATCACGGCCCCTTGGAGTCCGTGCGTGGGGATTCGTGGAACTTATTTTTACCAAGTTTGTTTATTATGGGAGGTGACGACGTCCTCTCAAATCGAGACGAGGGCCTAGAGTAAAAAGTGGGTGGGCCAAAACACATGGTTGGCCCCCACTCGAAAAGTGGGTGGGCACTTACCCACCTGCCCACCATTGGTGTACCCTATGTTCCAGTGTTGCAAAAGTTGCCGCTGATTGGTGTCTCCAGACACCAAAGATTTTTGTACTCAGTACTCATCATAGAAAAAAATATAATTTTGTACTCACTTTTCAGGGAAACTGAAATCAATGGGTAAACCCCATAACGATAGCATGCCAGTCAAAAGTTAAGTGTCCACTGAGTTAGAAATAAATGTAATGTAACAAAAACAAGCATTACCCAGCCACAGCCCACAACAATCACAAAGTTTAATTCGCCGAAAGTAAAGTCTTTCAATCACTGGAAGAAATTACCCAATCTACAACCACAACCTACAACCTAAAACCTACAATCTACAGCATCACATATGGTAGCTCGTGCTATGTCTGCCCTACCAATGCCAAATTTATAAGCATATAGGGAGTGACCATGTGCTAATTTAGTAAAGGAGAAAATGTAAGCAATTAATTTGTGCAGTAGCATAAGTCACAACTAAGAAATTGGCCAAACATGTCAAAATAGCAATAACAGCAGTGTCCCAAGAGCTAAGTGGATTTCTTAAAGGCAATTCCGAGCATTCCGAGCCATTGCTAGATTTTCATTTATCTTCTTTGATGGGGTAAGAAAATACAAATGACATTTTGTAAGCATGATTTCAGAACCTATCCATACAACTTAATGTAAATAATAAAATGATTACAGGCAGTAAAAACAAAATTGTTTAAGTTTTTTAACCATGCAGGTTATCTACGAAGGTAGTCGTAAAGCAGGCGTCACACTTCTTTTTGCAACCAAGGAAAGGCGCTCTACCCAAAGTTGCTTTCTTATCGAACCAAACCAAACCAAACTGAACCTAACCTTACCTACAACCTACAACCTAGAATCTACCACCTAAACCACCTAAAATCTACAACCTAACCTAGTACCTACAGCGCCTCTCCTTGGTTGCGAAAAGAAGTGTGACGCCTGCTCTACTACTACCCCTACGAAGCCCCGAAACATCAATACCCAATAGGTACCCATATCATGCAGATATTATTATCATGTAAAACATTGGACCCAGCCCAATACCATCAAAGGTAAAGTCATTCAATTGTTAACTAGCATACCTACTTAGATTGAATTAAAATATTAAATTCAGTTGGTTTCTATGGAGCATTTAATCAGTAGGTATTTGATTGCATCTGGTTGCTTAGTTTGGTGGGTAAATTTGCAAAGGATGGCTGTCTGCATGGGGATATTGCATAAATTTATTAATATTTTCCGAAGTTGAATTGCGATTGAATCAACATTCAACAATGAAAACCCTAAAACTTACCTGCAACATCAACATAACCTCCACACTGACACCAACTCCACGTCCACACCCTCCGAAGTAATCGAAGTAACTTCACTTCAAAATGGGTGCAAAATGGCACAGTGTATATAAATACAAAATGGCAGATGCATGCTGCATTGCATAACAGGTTGTGCGCCACTTTGGCCTAAGCTGAAAGAGGCCATATAGGGAAATGCCCTGCGCAAATGTTCAAATAAACAGGATATTCAAATCGTGATTTTCAAATATGGTAGCTCTTCATATCAGAACAGCGACGTCTTTCCACTTTGTTCAAAATCTGTGCAAGTCGCGTGAGGTAATAAACCCGATTTATTACAACGTTCTCAGATGTCGCTGTAAATTTTTTTCCCGACCTTTCACGTTAAATCCTGACATTTCAATTTATTGCATCATAAGATGATGTAATAACCTGAAATGTTTTGAAATTCCGGTTTATCGCAACAAAATGATACAATAAATCGGGTTTTACAATGCAACAGTATTGGATATAACTTGTCTTGTAACTATAAAATCTTTGCCGACGACCTGAAGTTATACGCATGTGTAGATTATCCCGATAGGTCCCTCCCATCCCTGGCCACTTCCGAAGTAATCCAGCGAGATATTGATCGACTTCACTCTACTGCTGCTTCTTGGGGCTTGTTTATGAATGTAAAGAAGTGCTCAATCCTCCGTTTCTCGAGGTCCTTTACTAATGTAGTTCGCCCCACATATACCCTAGATGGCAAACATATTCCTCATGTCCACTCTGCCTCCGACCTTGGTGTACTGGTTGATTCTAGCTTGAAATTCCACGACCATATCCGTATGGCTACTCATAAAGCTGGCGCTTTGGCCTATAGCTTCCTTAAATCCACTGTGTGTCGATCTCCAAAGTTCATGGTGTTCCTGCTCACCACTCACATACGACCAGTGCTTGAATATGTCTCTCCTGTCTGGAACTCTGGTTTTATTCAGGATTTGAGGCTATTAGAAAGAGTGCAGCGCCGATGGACTAAGCGTATTTGTGGCTTGGAGACCATGAGCTATGGTGAACGTCTACGATCCCTACGTCTCTATTCCGTCCAAGGAAGGCTACTGCGTGCAGATCTTCTACAGTACTGGAAAATCTTTAACGGAAAATCTTGTATATCTCCGGCTGATTTATTTCCACAGCCGCCTCAGAATCGTACACGAGGCCATTGCCACAAAATATTTCCCTCTGCCATAGACACTGACATTAGGAAGCGCTCGTTCTCTCAAAGATGTATTTCTGTATGGAATGCCCTCCCCGCTCAAACTGTGTGTGCTCACGATGTCAACACGTTTAATAAATCTATGTTAGATCGCGATATCAATGTTGCGTTGTACTCTTACCCAATGTGAAAGCTCTACCTACACTAAGAACTAGGACAGTTCCAAACATTTCTCCATGCTGAACTTTTGTGCATTAAGTAATTACTTCCTGTAAATCTGTGAATGAGACTCACTTCTCCAGTCAGTTTGTACATGTATAATCTACAGCACAAATTTCCTACTGACTGACGCGTCTCTTAAATGCAGGGTTCCTTGTACCTTCCTCTCTCACTTTCTCCACCATTTTCCTCCCCGGACGCAAAAGGAACCCAACCAGGAAAGTCAACCAGGTAAGTCAACGTGCACGTAGAGAAAAGAAGCATGACCTTCCTTACCTGGCAACAGAAGCAGGTGCATCCCCCGGCCGCCCGAAAAAGATACGGGCCGCCTACCAGGGAAAATGGTAAGTGTCCGTAGCTTCAGCCCAGACGAAGCGTTAGCGATGACGGTGGCTGGAAATACATCAAAAAGGACATACCACTGCTACTCTGCCGAATGACCAATGACCGGACAAAAACTGAAGTATATCCGTCATATGAGAGAGTGTTGGAGGCACATAAGCGCTGCTACCCGTCGGGATTGTCCTGCACAGATACCACGGCTGTAGTTAGTTTCGCTGCAGAACATTGCGGACCACACGTGTCGGCGGCTCTTCTGTGCAAATGAGAGCGATATAATAGCCGTTTTCACGACGGCCATCTGTTACACATTTGGTGCAGATTTGGTCAAATTAGGTTCAGTGTGTCTCCTACTAGCTATCAGCTAGGGTTGCACTGATTGCTTATATGCCTGCTTTATCATATTATCAGAGAGTAACTATCATCGATGAAAACACTGAAATGAATTCATAAAATACAGATATTTGCTGTAGAAGAGATTAGGTGCAGATTTGGTCAAATTAGGTGCACTCGCCGGATAGACCGTCGTGAAAACGGCCAATGACGCTTACAGGAGACCTCCAAGTCCAGACGTCAGAACCAGGACCAGTCATCGCATCACTGGACGCACCAGCAACGTCAGCAGTCCAATCTGGGCTTATCACGACAATAGCAAGGGACATAAAAATTATTTACCTTCTTTGATATTTACAATGTTTTGACAGAAAAATGATTTTTGAAAGCAGCAAATAAAAGCATGCAATCACCAGCCAACCGTTGTTTGACTGACATTGGCAACTTTTGGTGCAGTTAACAAGGCAGGCTTCCGCTTTACGCCAAGAACGTTAACCCGCGCAACAGGGCTGCGGAGTCGGAGTCAGAGTCGGAGCTGGAGTCGGTCGGAGTCGACACTCGACAGGTCTTTCCGGAGTCGGAGTCGGAGTCGGAGTCTCCAAAATCTCACCGACTCCGACTCCGGAGTCGGAGTTAACGCTGCATGGCTCAACGTCATGCACTGCACCTGTTTGATTGACGATGCTGCGCTTGAATTTAGATTTTGTCGAAAAAAGGCCATGTTGCTGTGTTGGACGAACGTTTTCAGCAAAAGAAGCAGGACTGCGAATTCCCCAGAACCTGCTTTTTAATTATGCGTGTTATTTTTTTTTTGCATTTTAACATCTCAAAGCCTTGGAGCGCACAAAGGATCGTTTCAGGCAAGATAAAAAACATCCGTTATCAACTTCAATATAATGATACGGATTTTAAAGGAACCGTCCGGAGTCGGAGTCGGAGTTGGAGTCGGAGTCGGAGTCGATTTTTGAAGCCGGAGTCGGAGTCAGAGTCGGAGTCACCCTAAAATCCATCGACTCCGCAGCCCTGCCGCGCACCAACGGGGGTCTGCGCCAGCTTAGAACCGACGGGGGGAGAACCGCCCCCCCCCCCCTGAGATCTCGAGAAAGAACGAAGCAAGATAGCGGCAAGCGGTAAACGGCATCGGATACGCACGGACAAGGTCTACAATTTTTTACAAAGGTCATTTTCAGGTCAGGTCAAAGATGACGTCACATGGGTAAAAAAATTCAAAATGGCGGCGGTAGATACGAAAAGCTTTTCTCGAATAACTTTCGAATTAGTCAAGATAGGAACAAACTAAGAGCATCATCGAGATCCTCTTGTCAATCCGCATCGAATGATATATATGTTTACCTCGAAAGGTCAAGGTCAAAGGCTAATCTCAGGTTACGTGACCTCGAGGTTATCATGTATATCATTCGATGCGTCTTGACGAGCTGAACACAATGAGACCATCCGCGCGGCTTATCTTGTTCATGTGCGGAGTTATTGGCAAAAAAAAACCTTTGGTGACCTTTGATGACGTCACATGACCTTACAGCTGCCCAACAGCAAAACAGACCTCAAGGTAGTGAGGGTTGATCGTATATGAAGTCATGTATGGTATATGGGGCTATTCCGACCCGTTTTAGTGGTAAAACAGGGAGTTGATTTTCCCCCATTGACTTATAATGGGGAGGTCGAGAAATTGACCTGACCTTAGGTCATCGATATCAAAATTCCGAGACAAACAAATTGTAGCTACTAATGACCTTACAACGTCCTGCGACTTTCAAAGGCCTCCGACATCTACTGTAGCTCTGGCACGGTGACAAAGTTGCAAAAAAGTGACTTGAGGTTGGGTCATTCAAAGTGACCTGGTGACCTGACCTTTAAAGTTATGAGGATCAAACTTGCACACCATGTGTAAAATTGATGAGAGAATAGTCGTATAAAATTTCGCGGCGCTACGCGCCGCGGTTTTCCCACTATCCGCGAAAAATCTCAAGGGGGATGCTCACCATAGTAGATAGTAGATGCTCACCATAGTAGATAGGAAAGAGGCATAGGGAGCGGATGCTCATAGGATGCTGCCTCTTCTCAGTGTCATATGACGGTCATATCTGTTCTTGAATGCGTTGATGCTTGGACTCAGTACCACATGTTCAGGCAGTTGGTTCCACTGGTCCACAACTCTTGAGGAGAAAAATTGATTGCGTCTGTGCAGCCGATGCCTTGGCTTTTGCAGTCTGAGAGCATGTCCGCGTGTCCTTTCCCTGTTTGTACTGGTCTCTAGTTTCAAAAACTCTTCTCCAGCATTCACCTTGTCATGTCCATGGACCAGCTTGTAGACTTCAATCATGTCCCCTCTAACCCTTCGATCTGCCAGTGATGTCAGTTTCAGTTGGTCTAAACGATCTTGGTAAGGGAGATTGGCGAGTTCAGGTACGAGTTTTGTCGCTCTCCTTTGGATCCTCTCCAACCTGTTGACATCCTTTTGGAGAAACGGGGACCAAGCTTGGATGGCATATTCCATGTGAGGGCGTATCAGTGTTCTGTAAATTGGCAGGAACATTTCCTTGTCCATGAAGGTGAATGTCCTCTTCACTCTTCCCAGCATGGAGTTCGCTGCAGCTGCCGCTCTCGTAACCTGCTCTGATACTTTGAGGTCTGGCGTTATTGTGATTCCCAGGTCCTTTTCTTTAATGGTTGAGGTAAGAGTGGTGTCCCCCATTGAGTAGGTGTACAGTGGATTTTTTGTCCCGAAATGCATCACCTTGCATTTGTCTTCATTGAAGGTAAGCAGCCATTTCTTGGTCCACTGTTGCAGCCTGTCAATATCTTCCTGGAGGACAATCTGGTCATCAGGGCTTCTTATCCTTCGGTAAACTTTGGCATCGTCTGCAAAAAGTTTCCCACGTGACTGGAGGCCCTCCAGGAGATCGTCAATGTAGATCAGAAATAGGGTTGGGCCCAGGACACTACCCTGTGGCACTCCACTCCAAACCTCTCTCCATCCTGAATGGCAACCTTGCACTGCCACCCTCTGCTCACGTCCAATCAAGAAGTCTGTTATCCAGTGCAGAATTTGTCCGTCCAAGCCCATTCTTCGTACCTTAGCAATGAGGTGCTGGTGTGGGACAGTGTCAAATGCCTTGCGGCAGTCAAGGTACAGGGTATCCACGCATTCCCCCTCATCGATAGCATTCTCAACATCATAAAGGTACTCCAACATTTGAGTCAGGCATGATTTGTTTGACCGAAAACCATGCTGCTGTTGGCTAAGCAGGTCGTTTGTCTCAAGATGGTTAACAATCTTCTGCCTAATCAGCTTCTCCATGATCTTACAGGGCACTGAGGTCAAACTAACAGGTCGGTAGTTCAGTGGATCTGATCGGTTCCCCTTTTTGAAGATGGGTGTTACATTTGCCCTCTTCCAGTCCTTAGGCAAGCGACCCGACTCAATTGAGCGAGAGAAGATGATGGACAGTGGCACTGCAAGGCTAGTGGCACATTCCTTGAGCACAATGGGGTGTACTCCATCTGGGCCAGGTGCTGATGGTGTCTTTTGTTTAAGCAGTAAAGCCCTTACCTCCACTGGGTCAATGATACACTGCTCCAGCTTGTCATCCAGAACTGTCTCCAATGTTGGTGGTTCTGTCCCCTCTGGTTTCTTGAAAACCTGCTGAAATCGTCGATTCATCACTTCACAGGTTTCATTCATGCTAGTTGTCATCTCCCCATTTTCCTTCTTTACAGTCAGCACTTCTTCCTTTATTGTCATCTTGCTCCTGGCATAAGCATAGAATGCCTTTGGATCTGATTTGAGCTCTGATGCAAGCTTGTGCTCAAATTCATGTTTTTCATGAATTCATGAATTTCATGAATTTCATTCAGGGGAGAGGCGGATATCCGCCCCCCGTCAGTACGCGGGTTTCCAGGTTCGATTCTTTGTTTTGGCGCTAGAGGGGGTGGGGCGTCTTTCCCACCCTGGGCATCTTACCCCACTCTCCCCTATAATTGGCAGTGTATACTATAGGGCCTTGCCCGGCAATGAAAGCGGCCCCAGTCAGAATCGACTGACAGAATTTTGCCAGTCGAGAATAACTATGTAAGCTCTGCGCATACCGCGCTGCTTATAAGCTTATTCACTACCGGCTGACAACAAATGTCAGCCATGCAAAGATGGAGCTCCAGAGAGGGTTGATGAGAGGTAGCATTTTTGCGTTTTTTCAACGACTATCTTCCTTTATATTATATTTCTGATGTTTATTTGCTGAGGCAATAGCAAAAAATCACAGAATAGATAGGCAACTGAGGCGCTGAGTCAATTTTTCGATTTGTACTGTTTTCAGGCTGTTTTCAGGCACATTTCACCATGAAAAATTTTGCGATCTTTCACGAGAAATTTTAAATACAATACGTCAAAAACATTGAATAAAAAAAACAGCTGCACTCTTACGTTGCGGTTTGACTTACATGCGCCATTTTCGAGCCACTTTGAATTTCAGCTGAAGTGCTGCATGCCCTCACTCAGCAGCCGAAAAGCTGGCTGTCAGAGGTATGACGTCACAGCGCGGGAAGTTGTGATCAGACATGTGCCAGGGCCTCGGCTAACATGTTAACTGGTGGGCCAAGTGGCCCACCAGTGACCCGAAATGGCCCACCAGCCTCAAAGATTTGGCCCACCAGTAATTTTCCGAAAAATCAAAGTTTCCACATTTTTCACATTTCAAATTGAATTAGCAGATCTTATCGTACATTTTCAGGCTGTAAAGTACCCATCGGTGAAACATATTCTTGTGAAAAAATTCAACCTATTGTTTGCAATATCCTCTTGGGGTAAAAAGTGAACTATAGTGGACTAAGTGGACTAAGCCTCGGTCACACTTCACCGGATTGGACCAATGGACGAGAAACGGACGGCGTCCGGTGATGTCCGGGGGATGTCCGTTCGTTTCCGTTGGACGTCCGTTTCTCATCCGTTCATATCCGTTCCATGTCCGGTGGTGTCCGGTGTGCTCAACCGGACACCACCGGACATGGAACGGATATTAACGGATGACAAACGGACGTCCAACGGAAACAAACGGACATCACCGGACGCTGACAGTTCTCGTCCGTTTCTCGTCCGTTGGTCCAATCCGGTGAAGTGTGACCGAGGCCAGTCGGTTACAAGAAAAACTACGAATAAAGAACAGACCAGTTCAGACGGTCGGGGATAAGCCTGCGAGCGATCTCAGACGGCTCGCCGATAGACACGATATAAGCCAGAGTACTATGGCCAGAGTCAAACTAGAGGTAGTGTCGGCGACTTCCAGCCGATTGAAGTCTGCAAGCGATATTATGCGTCTTTACGACCGGTATGATGCTTGCAGTCACACATCTGACCAGTTGGACGAATTTCGAACCGTTCACAGTCAGCGTTCCAAAAATTTCTCATTTGGGCTGAAGATGACACTCAAGAATAAGAATGGATAATTTTCCACTCTCACATTTTGGCGGCTCGAATTTTCCACTCAGACACCCAAGAGAAATCTGAAGTTTGGGACACTGTTCACCAGAAGTGAACGTGTACATAACTTAGTTTTTTTTAAAAAAAGAAAATATCAGGGTTGCGCAGTGCGCTTGGGCTTTTGAGTCAATTATTTTCCATGCGACACCAATAGGCTTAATGATCATTTTCAGAGATGTTGGGGTTGCTGCTACAACCCCCTTTTGGGGTTCCTGCTACAACCCACTTTATATATAAAGTTGCACTCGTGCTGTTCACAATTCCTCCCGATCCACCCAACAACGCCCGATCCCGTCCGACCGCTTCTGAATCTCCGACTAGTCGGCGAGCGATCCACTCACGGCCGTAAGTTATCGTCCAACGTTTTATAATCTGCGTCAATATTGTGTGCATACTTGTGCCACGGAATATATAGTCTACGACATGTTGATATGTCGATATGTACTACGATATGTCGTAGACTATATATTCCGTGCTTGTGCGATTTTATGTGCACCGCGGGAGTATCACTACTGAGAGGGTTGTGGGTCCCTACTCTCTCCTCTCTCTCTCTCTCTCTCTCTCTCTCTCTCTCTCTCTCTCTCTCTCTCTCTCTCTCTCTCTCTCTCTGAAGAGTCGGGTGGGGGGGGGGGGGGGGGTGGGGGGGTCGAGCCCCGTTTTTTTATACATTTTTTTAATGCCATCCTGACGTTTTTTGCAGAATAAAGTGGCCGAAATCTGGGGAGAAACCGAAAATTGGGGGGGGGGGCTATGGCTACGAAGGTCAGTCCATGTCGCTGCCCAAGTGGCCCACCAGTCAAAATTCCTTAGCCGAGGCCCTGACATGTGCACGAAATATGGATCCGAGATCTGACCCCATGGATCTGGATCTACGATCCGCCCAGATCATAGATCACACTCCTCCATTTTGTCAGAGATCCATTGAGATCATTGATCCGACCCCTCTAACTAATCCGACCCCTCTTATTTTTTCGAGAGATCCTCTGAGATCATAGATCCGCCTCTCAGATCCATGCACATGTCTGGTTGTGATACGTCATCAATATCTCAACCAATCAGGGTCTTGAATCTCGGCTGACGGCAGCACAGCAGCCGATTCCGACCAGGGGCGAAGAAAGTGTGGTCGGTATGTAGAGCCACCGTTCACCGCCGCGCCGGTCCGGTCCGCCTCGCTTTCCTTTCACCGTGCCGGTATTCAGGGCAGTGGCAGCTGCGAATGCCGCGGCCGGCCGGCCAGCTCCTCCCCGGTGGTGGCGGCGGCAGGACGGGCTCGGTGGCGGGCCCAACCCGCCCCGTGCTCTGAGGGGACGGCTGGGCGCCGCGTGCGTGGCTCTGTGGGCGGAGCGGCGACGGCGGCCACCGCGGGTACTCCGTCCCCCTTCACCAGCCAGTCTCTCCCGGCACGCACCAGCCTAAGGTGAGCTAAGACAACTTGCAACAGCCAGGCCCCTCGGCTGTGCAGCTTGGCCGTCTTGCTGATTATTGCATCGCCTCGACATCAGCATGGTTGTGTGCATATATACCATTCAAGTTTTAATATACGTTTTCTTTGATTGCTCGTAGGGATGGCTTGGGCTTCATTTGCTTACTTGCTCTCTCTCTCTCTCTCTCTCTCTCTCTCTCTCTCTCTCTCTCTCTCTCTCTCTCTCTCTCTCTCTCTCTCTCTCTCTCTCTCTCTCTCTCTCTCTCTCTATATCTCTCTATCTCTCTCTCTCTCTCTCTCTCTCTCTCTCTCTCTCTCTCTCTCTCTCTCTCTCTCTCTCTCTCTCTCTCTCTCTCTCTCTCTCTCTCTCTCTCTCTGCACATGAAAACTTTGATGTGCTCAACGTGCCATAGATTGTTACGTAGCCGCCGGCTCCACTGTCGAGTCTCCATGCTCGGCTGTCGAGCGTCCATTCTCGGTTGTAGAGTGTCCATTTGACTGTCGAGTTTCCATTTTCGGCTTTAGAGTGTCCATTCTCGACTGTAGAGTGTCCATTCTCGGCTGAAGAATGTAATATGTATTATCCATTCTCGGCGGCATGTAGAGTGTCCATTTTCGGCCGCAGTGCCTATTCTCGGCTGTAGAGTATCCGGTCCCGGATATGGAATGTCCATTCCCGGCTGTAAAGTGTCCATTCTCGGCTGTAAAGTGTCCCTTCTCGGCTGTAGGTAGAGCGTCCCTTCTCGGCTGATGAGTGTCCATTCTCGGCTGATGAGTGTCCGGTCCCGGATTCAGAGTCTCCGTTCTCGGCTGTAGGGCATGTCAGCGGTGAACTGTGCGGTGCCGATTCACGCCGTGCGGATCTGTGCGGCTGCCTCGGCCATCTGTGGCCGCTGTGTTGGCTCGGCGGGTGGCTAGAGCAACTGTGGCGTCTGCTGGGGTTTACGGGGCCACCGACAGCCCAGTGCTCGGCAGCGACACCCGCCAGCAGCGCTGACAATCGGCAGCGACACCCGGCAGCAGCGCTGACCATCGGCAGCGACACCCGCCAGCAGCGCTGACAATCGGCAGCGACACCCAGCAGCAGCGCTGACAATCGGCAGCGACACCCGGCAGCAGCGCTGACAATCGGCAGCGACACCCAGCAGCAGCGCTGACAATCGGCAGCGACACCCAGCAGCAGCGCTGACAATCGGCAGCGACACCCAGCAGCAGCGCTGACAATCGGCAGCGACACCCAGCAGCAGCGCTGACAATCGGCAGCGACACCCGCCAGCAGCGCTGACAATCGGCAGCGACACCCGCCAGCAGCGCTGACAATCGGCAGCGACACCCGCCAGCAGCGCTGACAATCGGCAGCGACACCCGCCAGCAGCGCGGACAAGCTTTCGTTCCAGACTCTCCCCGATAGTCGTAGACTGTTCCAGTTCATGGGTTTGAGTGCCTTGAAGAGCATTGTGAGCCCCCTGAAATGTGGAATCTCAGTGCGCCGAGACGGGACCCCACAGTTTTCGTATCGATCGTTGCTCATATCACGGACTCGGCCCCTCGAAGACTCGGAGGACGGAGCACAGAGCTGAATCTCAGTGGAATGGGGTGTTAAATTGTACCCAGAAAAAAAAATCCAGGCAAACAAAACAGCATTAGAGTCACGAATCACTTTGAAGTGATGCGGCATGTCGGGAGTCTGAGTTGGAGTTAGAATTGTAAATTTTGCAGTGCCCGATTCGTAATCGGAGTCACCAAAAATCCATCTTCGCAGTCCTTCTGCGTGGCTTTCTTTTTTTTTCGGCAAAAAAGAAAGTAAAATGCGAAGTTTTTCAAGACATCCCACATTCAGCCCAGATTCAGCCCGGATTCAGTCCAGATTCGGGACACCTCAGATCGAGCTGAAATTCGCACACAATGTAGGCCGTGACATGCCCAATCCACAGTCCGAGTTATTCAGTGGCACTCCCAGCCGTTTGACCTACAGAGGTCAGCTAAGGTCACGTGGCCCAAATTTGCACAGTAGTTAATGGCTCTTCCAAGTGGAGCTAGAGCGCTAAAAACGGCACCAAACGACTCGCAAGCATCTGATCTTACTTTCCCACTAGCAATTTGACCTCCCGCGGTCATGCGTTGACCTAAGGTCATGTACGGGCTATGTCGAAAATACATCTGCGCAGCGGTTCTCGAGTACAAGGATCGACCGAATTCCAAATCAAAGCATACCATCCAGCCCATGAGGCGTAGTAACTTTTCTAAAAACTTCGGTTTTGAGGATTGCTATAGCGAGAAAGTAAGCTCAGATGCCTGCGAGTCGTTTGGTGCCGTTTTTAGCGCTCTAGCTCCACCTGGAAGAGCCATTAACTGCTGTGCAAATTAGGGCCATGTGACCTTTGCTGACTTCTGTAGGTCAAACGGCTGGGAGTGCCACCAAATGCCTCGGACAGTTGATTGGGCATGTCACGGCCTACATTGTGTGCGAATTTCAGCTCGATCTGAGGTGTCCCGAATCTGGGCTGAATTCGGGCTGAATCTGGGCTGAATGTGGGCTGTCTTGACTGATATCAGCAGGACGCGGGTTATGTGTACATCTGTGACTGTGTCTGTTAATGGAGCATATGTTCGATTGTTTACGGCCAGAGAGCTCCAGGTCGTTTCACACGCGCCTGGCGAGTTGCACCTGGCAACTGGCGAGAGGGCCAATCTAGACCCAAGAGGACCGTGCCGCCATCGACCTGTGAAGCACGAAACTTGTGAATAAACTATCACCGGGCGGCGAGTTACCTAAGTGTGGAACTACAAGTCGATTCTAGGGCTCTGATTGGTGACTTTGGTCGGGGGATGACGCTTATAGCATGACGTCACTCGCGTACTTGGCCGGACCAACGGCGCGGCGCAGGCGCGCCGAGCCAACCCAGAGGCTCTCAAACTCAATTGTACAGATCCTGCGCATTGAATGGCGAAACTTCGGCGAGTTCGCTTGAGTTTGGAAGCCCCTGCCAGAAAACTGGAGACGGCCGGATTATTTGCTGGACAGTGGGCAGCGCAGATGGCGATTGACGGTGCCAAAAAGATGATAGGGAAAAAGGGGTTGAGACTTGAGCAGTGAATTATAAGCCTGTTGCATAGCTGAGTGGTAAATTGTAAAATACTTAAGGTTTGAAGAGATGCAGTGTAGTTTAGCCGACTCAGGGGCATTCTGCCGAGTTATGTAAGGCGGAAGGGTCGCAACTCGCAAGTCGTTTATTTACATGATTGCCTGATTAAAATGTAAAGCGTACCTAATGTTTAGTTGATAATACAGCGAGGTTGGGCAGCTGCTCAATCCATTTCTTCTCTGCAATAGTGCATTCGCCACTGTAATTCATTGTAAGAGGCACTGGGCTGCGCCGCCTGTTAATTATTCCGAAACCACCAGTAGATTGTCACAGTCACTCACAACAATACGAATCGTTCAGTCGTGCGCTGGGGGTCCGCCAAGTTTGAGTGTGCTGCAGAATGCAGACTGGACCGCCGAGAATATAACACTTCCGTCTCCCTGGGCGAGCGGCGCATTGGAGCCGAAGGAAACTGCTTCAGTTTTTTTTTTGTGGGGAAGATACCCATGTTTGAAAATTATGTTCTGGAATGATGCGATAAGGAAAAGGACGGTTTCTTGAATTGAGGGCTGTGGAGAAGAAGCAGATTTTCTCATTTGCTACCCGATACAACGCGAAAAGACGCAAATGTTGCACATTGGGCTTAATAAGTCTAATAAAAGATAAGGGACTTCGTGAATCATGCCTAACTGACCGCGACCCAGTTATTTGCCACTGCAGGTAGGACTCATTTGTAAACAGAGCGTTCCACCAACCCTCGCCAGAAATTCAATCAGCAGTTGCTTATCTTAAAACGTTTGAGTGCACCTAACAACCTTTAAAAATGACGTCCTCCCTTTCAATGGTTCGTTCGAAGACACAAAGCCAGAATCAGCCAAGCAATATCGGAATCCATTGCGCAGTGTGTCGACTGTCGGATGTGCCCATCCACATAGCATAGCACACACTGCTAAATGCAGGTACGCTCACCTACACATTAGGTATTCGAAGGACTTGATAGCTCATACACATGGAAGAAACGCATGAAATGTGATTAATAGCTGCAGCAGAAGTTTGGCGTCCGATGCCTCTTCGCCAAGTTAAGACCATGCCAATCTCGGCCAGTCTGCCGCCGCGCCGGCACTGGCCGTGGTGTGACGTCATCCGGCCGGCTCGGCGCTGGGTAGTTCCACACTTAGGTAACTCGCCACCGGGCGCGGGCAAGGTCGGGTGCTGGGTCTGGGTAACCATTCGCAGTGAGCGCTGTTTAACGAGGCACCCGGGCTCGCAGCCACCCATTTAAACATTTGGACAAAATTTCTTTGAGGAAGTATGGGCGGAACAGCGAGGCGGTTATGCATGACGCTATGCTCGTTCGAGACATATGCAGAAAACCACAAGGTCTGGCAGCGTTATGACACAGTTGCACCGAAAATATTGCTAGAAAATTACTGTGGTGTCTCAATGTCACGTGATGTCGGGTCACCGGACCAGTGCTGCCATTACTGTGGTGTCTCAATGTCACGTGATGTCGGGTCACCGGACCAGTGCTGCCGCCTGGCGGTGACACGACACCGGTACGGCCGGCTCGCGGAGCGGGACTGGGAGTCGCAGCTGACGCTTGAGCCGCGCGGAGCTGCGATTACGTATCTTGCTTTGCATTGTTAATCATTCGTTCATGTTAAATATAGGTACTGCAAGACAGTACAATTACATGTGTGACGGTGCGGTGTCGTTTTTCTCACAGGTGAACTGCTGGTGTCTGACATTGCGCCGCGAGCGGTCGTGCCAACGTTCCGCCTCGCGCCGCTGATGGGGAGCCGTGCGCCAGAGGTGAGCCCGAGCCGGCTGCGAGAACCTGCCCGTATGCTGGCTGCTCGGGTCCGATCAGCCTCTGCAGTTGCACGGTCATTCTGTGGGTGACCGGCACGACATTCTCTGCGGCGCACCGGCACCACACTCAGGGTGGCGTGAAGTTCGACGCGTGTGACGGCGGCGGTCCTGCCGCAGAGAAGTCGTGAAACTAGCCCGCTATCCGGGGGTGTGAGGAGGCGCGTAGCCGCGACACTTTCAAGCGTCGCGCTTGTTCATACTCAGAGATCGGCTTTGATAATGCTAACAGCAGCAACGTCTAATGAACTTGAGAACAAACACAATGTGTGTGAAAAAGGAAGTGTAGCGGTCTCTCCACTTAAGCTTTAAAAGGTTGCAGCAAAGGAATGCGAGACAATGTCCTCAATAAAAAGTGACAATGCTGCTAGGGCTTTAGTCGAGGAAAGTGACACAGGCTCAGAGTCAGGCGAAAGCTGGTCGTCTGAAGATGTGGAAATCGGCAAATTTCACGAGTTTCTTGATGAACTCAATTCTGAAATCAAGGAAATGGAACGATCCGAGAAGGAATTGGGTACATTTAATGACAACGATGTAACGGAGCCCGGTCACTCGGTTCCATCATCCGAAACGGAACAAGGACTTTTGATCGAACCTTCCGACAACCCTGGCAGGCCAACGAACGTGCATCATTTGAAGGATGAAACGGGGACTCAGACGACGCCTTGGCACCGCGGGACTGTGCATTACGGCCACAGCACGCTGAGACCGCAAGTGAAGGACAGTCCTGCACAGACGGACATTGTTGGTGGGCCCGCGGTGCCGCCGCCGGCTGAAACCAGTCGACCGCCCACCGACCGACCGCCTCCCTTGGTGGCCAAGGTTTTCGGAAAGCGTGCGCGCGAAGAGGACCCTGCCGTCTCCGCTGTGGACGCATGCTGTGAGCGCATGTTCTGGGTGCTGGAAAACTTCATCCAAGGCCGACTGCAAAAGACGACTGACGAACAGAGTGCGCGCGGCTGCCGCTGCCTCGAAGGCGAGACACGCTCGGCAATGACCGAGGCCAAGCACTGGGTGGGCCGACTCAGCATGCGTTTTGGCCTGTCGCTGCGTGATCAGCTGAAGACGTGTCACAAGGCGATCCAGCACACGCTGCTGGCGTGGCAGGCGGTCTTCCAGCGCGCTCAGCTAGTGCACTGTGATAGAGGGGTGCAGTGCGCCCTGGCGCAGCTGGAGGGGAGCTCGCCCGTTCCGGCGGCCCCTCCTGCCGCTCAGCCGGCGCGTGGGCACGCCTCCGCAGCGGCCGCTCCTCGGCAGGCTGACCTCCGAACGCCCTGGGACCAAACGACCGGCTACCGCACGCTGAAAACCCTATTTGAAGGTGAGAACTAACGCATGTGAAGGTGACACCAGGAAACGTGTTAATAACCGCATCTGGTACTGCGCAACGTGGCGATCCCAAATAACACTCAGCATTCATTTCAACTAAATTATGTGCTCAGCTTATGAAAACTGATGTCCGCAAATACGAGCATGCAATCTGAGAGTCCGCGCGCCATTTGATTGAGATTACTAGCGAAGCATGCTTAACGCGCAGTCATAAATGCATAGAGCAACTCGTATCTTGCATTACAGCACTGGCTTTTAGTCGCGCCACAGCGATGGTTCGATAGAAACACACCAAGTTTTGCACCCATTCTAATGTCTTGTGTCGCGTATAGCGGCGAATAGTAAGAGAGACGCTCGAGGTGTGATAAAAATCGCACCAAGTGAAGTGGCCAGTTTTTAGGTCAGGTTCTAGGTGCGACCAGCAGCGGCCATTTTTGTACTTGTGACTAGTTTGAACGTTTTTTTTGTGACAAATTGGTTAAAGACGAATGACAGATTCATTTAACCCGCGTCCCGTTTAAGGTCTTGCAGGTTCCTTGTCCTGTTGGGGGGGGGGGGGCAAGGCCTCTCCGTTGTATCTCCGTAACCAATAGCCAGATCGGAACAAATCAAACGGCATTCAAAAGTGCTCGTCGAAATGTACAGGATGCGTATCTGACCTCGACATTTGACCTGTGATGCCACAGGGAGGTCAAACAGGTCTAATCAGTCCAATTGACGATGACGAGAAGTCGGTCATAAAGAAAGAAGTCTAGGCCTCTAAAATGAGTCTGGATATGATGAATATCATAAATCTGAAATGTGGATAGTCATCTGAATGGATGATGACTTGTGACATCACAAGCAGGTCAGACTCGACCAATCAAAACGCTTGCGTGAATTGTCGGGAACGGCATGCTGAATTGTAAATATTCGAGTCTTAATGAAGGCATGTCATACATTACAGCCACAGAAACCTCCTTTACCATTGTTTTGGACCTATGACGTCACAGGAAGGAAAAAAGGTAAATTGATACCGTTTTAAATGACAAACATTTTATTCCGTAAAAGTGACGTTTATGACGTAAAAGAGACGACAACGTTCATATTCGAGTCAGACAGAGGTAGATGAGTATCATGATTTTTGTTATGTGTGTAAAGGCGGTAAGGTTTTTCTGACATATATGCCGCGGTGTGGAAAATTTCCCCATATTTCAAATTTATCTCAAGAAATCTAAATTTTGAGTCGGAGAATCTCTTGATCTTGAGATTGGTGTATTTTGGAAACATTTGATGCTGTTTTTTTTTTGCTTTTTTTTTTGTACCTACGATCAAATCTTTCAGTCTTTGGGTTGACAGTCTGATTTTCCGCGACTTTTTCCGTGAACAACTTTTTCGACCAAAATGTCTGAAGGTGACCTCACTTTACCCTATATTACTCATGACCTGAGTTGACCTAGGGCCCGATTTGTCAAGAGTTACGTAAAATTGATGTCTGGAGAGGTACAGAAAACGACAAGTCGAAATTGACAGCCGTTTCTGAGTTATCTGCGAAAACCCATAGAGGGTGGGCCATTGGCCCCATCCCCCTCCCTCAATGGGTGGCGAGTTAATGGTGTTACAACATCGTGGAAGTATTTTTTTTTTAAGGGTTTTCATAGTGTCCAGTGTCCACTGTTCATATATTGGACCTCAGGTCAACCATTGGTCTCCAGGGGACAAAAGAACAAAAGCGATCGAACCAGACGTTAGAGAGGTAGACAGAGGCAAGATGACAGAGGTATACAACTGTTTACAAAGCTGACGAATCGAGAGGCGGCAAAGCTAGCCCAACCATAAGTCATGGGCATTGGGCATAACCACGCTCAACAGATAGGTGCGGATAAACCGTCACAGAAGGCAAGAGGGCGCAATTGCCTAGGGGAAAGGGGCGCCATGGCTTTAGAGACGTCATGGTCTCGGAGGCCATGACATCTCTAAAGCCATGGCATGGATGAGATAATAATGGATTGGTGTCTTCGCAGTTTTTGGCGACATTGAGCTCAGGCCTGCCATCTAGCAGGAGAATTATCGTAAGTTAGGAGCAGGCCGAGTGAACGCCGCTGATTAGCATTGTGACACACGGGAGTATGGTGTAGTAGCAGGCTTGTTGTGCAATTTTTCAAAAGGTTATGTCTTTATATGTCAGTAAAAGCGAAGATATTAATAGATGTGCAGGGTCAGTAATAAGATAAGCAGTTCCATGTTATTTTTTCATTACATCGTGAAACAGGGAGTTACTGGAGACTTCGCCACCACGTGTCGTTTTCGCTATTTTTCACATGAGTCTTTACTTGGCGCCCTAAATCAAACAAATTGTCCGATCAAAGAACAAAACGAACGTAAGTACTATCTTTAAGTCTAATGAAAAAGTTAAACAGAATTGCTAACGTCATTGCCGCTCAATATGTCATTCAAGACGCTCTACGAAAAGGACCCAACCAGTGCTGCGTAGTCGATGAAACTTCAGTGACTTTGGCTCCAACTCCGATTCCGGTGTCCAAATATCGACCCCGACTCCTCCGGGCAGAACTGTCGATTCACACAGACTCCGACTCTGACTCCGACTCTGCAGTCCTGGTAAGTCTGTGGAGTCGATGACTTTTCGGTGACGTTCGACTCATACGGCGACTACAGCTTTTAAAAATCAACCGACTCCGAGTCCGAACAGAACCGCTGGCTCTGACTACAACTCCGCAGCCCTGGCCCAAGATAGCCGCCTAAAACAGCTTTGGTGTGTGATCTTCGTACACTGTTAATGTGATTTTAAACAAGGAGTGGAAAAGGGAGACGAAGCCTTCACAAACCAGGATCTCCTGTTGCGGATCAATCAGCTGCTGGAACAGAAAGGCATAAACACCACGCATCTCATTCCATCGTTTTCCTAATGATTCTGCACCAATGTAAGCACTGATCAATGCAGTGCGAGCATCGATGTGACATTTGTGTACCAACTTTGAGTGTTATCCGCCCAGCCGTTCTTGTGCTATGGAAGCGGCACCCCGCACGTGCGCACGTGCAGTAGCACCCCCATAGTGACACATGGAAATGCATTGGCCACTGGGTGCCTAACTATTGACGAAGTTATACTGTAATGGGCCCAGCCATTGCGGAGTTACTTTATATGGAACAATTTCGACACCCCTAAGTTGGCACGTTGCACGTGCCGTGACATCAACTAAGATGAAGAAAATCTGGCCGGAAATTCGGAGGAGAAGGAATAAGCCTACCAAATATGTATGACATATTTGTCAAACTGCTGTACCATTGTGAGTAAATGGCCATATAAAAGGTCGTACAAGCCGATGGGACTGGGCGTTTCAATACACACCGTCTTACGCATTTTATTTTCGTTATTACCTAAAGCTGCTTGACGTTTTTGGCTTTCAAGCATTAAATACATTTTTTGTCGTCTCAGGTCCAGTAAGATTACCTCCAACTCTTGGGAATATGCACTTTAAGCCAGCTAACACACCACACCCACGTGTGTCATAATGTTGAGAGATGGCGTTCACCTGGCTTGCTCCTAACTTACGATAATTATCTCGCTAGATGGCAGGCCTGATCCCAATGTCGCGGATCCCAATGTTAATTTCCACGAGACACCAATCCAGTGTTATATCATCCATGGCCATGGCTAGGTACGCCTCTGTGCGAGAGGGGCGCGTTGCATGCGGAACAGGAGCACCTGAGAGGCTGATAGGGCGTCTATGAAGCTTAGGGGCGCCTCCAGGGGGGCGACACGGCTATTCGCGCAATGTATTCGTTTATGGGCCGCGCGGGGCCTCGCGATGACGCGGCTGGAGGCAACTGCTCAGCAGGGTTGTGCTCGACTCAAAAAAATTTGCCGACTCGACTCATCATTCAACTTCAGAAAGCCCTGACTCAACTCTGACTCAAACAAGGAGCTGATTTTTTCCCTTGACTCGACTCATGACTCAAACGGCTCAATGAAAATATGAGTTGACTCAAACTTGACTCATTTTTTTTGTTGAGTCAAGCGTGTTGACTCAAAATTGACTCAGATAAAAAAGCTGTTGACCGGGGGGGGGGGGGGGGTTGAAAAAAAAAAATCCGGCAGCAGGGCCAGGCCTAAGTTGTTAAGCGGGGGAGAATGAAACGCTTATATATATTGTTTCTAAAAAGATGAGTCAGCTGACTCATGTTCCTAAATGTTTTTGACTCAACTCAATGTTAAAAGTTATTTTACTGACTCAACTCTGACTCAACCCAACACCTTAATATTTTTGTCTGACTCAACTCTGACTCAACTCAACAGCTTAACATTTTACCTGACTCGACTCAAACCTGACTCATTTGAGTCAGAGTTGAGTCAAATTTCTGACTCGACTCATGAGTCAAGCACAACCCTGCTGCTCAGCGCGCTAGGATACTTCTGGCGGGGCCGGGCGCTGAACGGTGTGCAATGAATGGGTTATGGTCGGGCAGACAGAGATGAGGCATTGCATTTGAATTGACATCAGCAATCGGGTGGGGAAGGAGAACGTTTCTAATCGAGCTTGGGATGGGGAAAGCCGAAAATATCACGATCGGCTCATAGCTCCGACAGGGCCGGGTGCTGTACCATGTGTAGTATATTTAGGCGGGCAGACAGAGATGAGTTATTGGATTTAAATTCACCTTACCATCGGTTTCTGGTGAGGTTTGAAGACGTCTTTAGTCAAGCTCGGAGTGGGGCAACGGCCACTGGCGGATCCAGGGGAAGGCATTTGGGGCAAATGTCTTCTCCAACAACCAGGGCAGCGCCCGAAATCGATTTTCGAGAATAAATGAAAACTTCACAACTTTTCTGAGGAAATGTTGGTTAAGCACACCGCACAGCAGTGCGCAAGGAATCGAAATCCGAGTTTTTTAAATTAATTCCGAGAAACCTTTTTGGGGTAAGCCCCCGCAGTGTCCAATACCGCTTCCTGGATCCGCCAGTTGTGAATAAGTCACGGTCGATACCGAGCTTCGGCGGGACCAGGCGCTGTACACGTTGTTCTTTGAATGAAGAGGTGGACAGACACCTAGCCCCACATCCTACTGCTATGCCCGTGTTTCTGTGGGTGAAGCACTAAAGCATCACGGAATCCCAGAGGACCTGCGAGTCGACGAGGTGGCCGCTTTGGCCGCCGGGTACTGCAGCTCCCTGGAGTTGCCTGGGACCGATGGCAAAACAACAGCTCCGGCGGTGCCCCTATGGGCCGTAGTAATTAGTGAATTCCCGTAATGTTGAGATCATATCCTCAATGATCTCCATTACCATTTTGTATTGGTATTCCTAAACAATATGACAGATCAATTATGCTTGCCTACGTTCAGGCATTACCTCTGATGGTCATACGCCCAGTACAACATGTGTTGTCTGTCAAACAACAATCGACGACGGGATCCCTTCTCATCATCTCTTAACCCGCGCCCCGTAGGGGGGGGGGCGAAACGGCCCCCCCTGTCCTTTTCGGTCGATATCTCCTAAACGGCTGGAGATATCGCCACCAGACTTTCAGGACCCCTCCGGGCATCAATTTTACACATTGTGACAAAAACTTTTTCCAGAGGCTGTGATAGGTTGGCCACAAATGACGTCAGAGTGACGTCATGTTCTGTCATTTTCGACCGAAAAAAGACCTTCGCGAGAAGACCTGTCAGGCCTACAGCTTTGAAGATACAGAAAAATGATCAAGACATAAAAAGGTGTAGAATTGACTACAAAACTGCAATCTCGGATTTTTGAAATTTTTGAGTTTTGATCCCCAAAAATCAAAAAAGCATTTTTTTATATATTAGCCAAAAAATCCAAAAAGTTTTTTGAGTTTCGAAAAAAACCGGAATATATGTGATAGTACCTACCGTCTTCTATCTACATACCAAATTTCAGATCGATACCTCGTTTTTTGGCCAAGTTATAGCGAAAAAACTGTTCAAAGATGATGACGTCAAACTTTCAAACTCAATTTTTGGCAATTCTAGAACTCGTAGAGCAAAACAAAGACCACCATTAGACTCCCCGTGACGAGCTGCATCGAATGGATACCCATTTTATCCAAAAATATCAACTTTGAAATTCGACCTAATTTGACCTGACCTTGACCTGACCTTCACCAAAACGTGACCTAGGCTGGCCCCAAAGGCTGCCTAACCCACATAATCGCATTTGTCATGTAAAATGGACCATAAAACATGTATCACACGACACATTCATATTGTGACCCCCGGTGACCTGACCTCGCTGTGACCTGACCTGGTATCAGTAACCTCAGATAGCAAAGTATGTGTTTGACGAACAATATACCATCGATGGTTTTCAATAAATTACCAATTTACTCGATTTCACAGCACATTTCTTGAATTGCCTGTGAACGGTGAAAATCTGACCTTTGACCTGACCTGTGACGTCATCGGTTTGACCTAGGTCAATGAAATTTAGTCACAAGGTAGTTCCCGGGTAGGGCTATCAAACGCCGTTTGAATTTTGAAAATCGGCCGGTAACTTTCCGAGATCTTAGGGGGGGGGGGCCGAAACGCCCCCCCCCCCTACGGGTGGTAGGGTCCGCCGGTAGCCCTACGGGGCGCGGGTTAAGCCATCGGTTGTCAATTCACCCACCCCGTTTCCCTAAAAATAGACGGTCAGATTCGGCCTGGGTCCTTACGACCCCTCTAAATTCGCCAGAGACGGGATCGGATCGCCGTTATTGCACCCGTCTTAGTGTCTTGAATACTATGACAGCTTCGACCACGGACGTCGGACGGGGTGATCGTTCCACGAATGTACGCACCATCCAGGCCTAGGATGCATCGAGGTTTAAAAGGATGCAGTCTTTAGATCAATCAACAAACAATGGTGGTATGCAACCACTTGAAAATATCTCCCTGTCTCCCGCAACGTTCCAACGCCCCTCCGTTATGCATTCGCCCTGTGTGTCCGCCGAGCCGGCTTGCCTCCAATGACGTCATCGGCCGGCCGGCGGCGTTCAAGGTCAAACGGCTGGTGTCCTTACCTGGAGTTCTATAGCCTTGGGCGCCTCCATCGATGCGAAAAAATGGGTGCATGGGAGGCGAGATAGTCGTCTGTGTAACGTTTCACAGGGTTGTTCCGCTGTTTGCGGCAAACAGATGCGTTAAAAAGGACGGACCTGTAATAAACTAGTACGGACCTTCCGCACTGTCCAGTGTCCGTATAGGAGGTTGCGCTCATATCCTGTTGTTTTCTTCTGCTCCTTTACCGCATTTGAAACTTCCGCCGCTTGTAACTCAGCCTGGCCTTGGTGCTATCATGCTAATTGCTCAGGTACCTATGGAAACGTCAAGGAAACGTTGTATCAAATCAAACCCCAAATTTTCATCCACGTGCCCTTTCATTGTCCCGACCTTCCTTTGGGCCTACTCATTCAGGCTCATAATCATGTCTTGTTTTATTCTCGCAGACACATCATTTTCAATTGATTAGCATTGATTTAAAATAGTTTCCGACACATTTAAAGTATCTAAGTAGAAAGATACTTTTTGATATGATGATTTTTGGGCCTGTTTTATCAGTTTGCTTATTATTTTTCGTATATTTCTTTTCAGCTGCTTACGGAAGGCCGTTTTTGGAGCGGCTTTCCTCCAGGTCCGTCGACGAGTTGATGCGCACGGGCGGACAACGGCTGGCTGCTATGTTCACTGTCGTCTTCGGACACAAGAAGAGTCTGAACGACAGTATAAACAAGCACCTGGCCGAGGCACAGCAGTGGTACGAAATCTCCTCGGACGGGCTGCGCGCGGAGCTGCTTACCGGCTTTGGAGAGCACCTCGGACCCATTGGTCATGCGCAGCCAGAATTTCTACCGTTGAATCCTTTCCAAATCGAAATTAATCACAGTCGCAAAAATGATCCTCTCAGCGAATCTCCTCCCGCAAGCGTCGCTTCCGAGCGAAATGTAAAGAGCAAAAAGCAGAAGAAGCGTAATCGCAAGAGGGAAACGCAGGTAGCTACCGTGAAATCACACCCCCTTCTACCCCAACCTAACCTTAACCCACCTGTAGACCTGGATCTTCCACATGGTGAAATGGAGCAGGGCCCAATGGACTGGGTCCCGAATGTAGAAATGAACGGTGGATATGTGGGTCCCAACGGCCCCCATTATGCTACAGACTTTGTTTCTACAATGGAGCGAGGACCTGACAACTTTGGCTGTCCTCCAGAGTTCCGGCCTCCTGTGAGGATGGCCGCTCCTCAAATAATGAATAATCGCACACTTCGGTGTATTTACTGCGACTTTGGCTTTCCCCCTCCCTGCGAGCCCCCGGGCCACAATGATGGTGACGGCATCGCTCGCTTGAACTGCGGCCACCCCGCTCATCAGTCTCCAGAGAATATGCAGCCGCGGTTTCCTGGAAATTTTGGTCACAATCGTGGTGCGCACGGGTTCGGGCTGCGGCCGAATCACCCTCCCCGGCCTGTCATCCCCAGTAGCAATCCTGCCAGACAGCTAACTCCTAGAAGCGATGGTCCCACGCATTTTTTCCATCCCATGAACAACCATCCTCCCCGCTTTCCTTCGCAAGACGCCTTTCTTCCACCCAGGTTTGAGCGCCGGCACCCCGCAGCCAACTGGCCACCGCCGGCTGGGTCGCCGTTTGACACGACCCGCGCCCCGTACTACGGAGCCAGCTACCCGCCCGTTAGGACGCCCGGCAACTATCTCTAACGAATGCCTTTCGGCTAACTTTCAGGCCAAGTAGCCAGTGTAAGGAAGCTTGAACAACAAACAATGAAGTTCGTTGCTGATGTGACACGACCTGTTTGGAAGCTATAGTTCGTTTTTTTTTTTGTTCAAAGGGACTCTGGCTCCAAGTTCATTATCGACGCTCTCACGTGAGTTTTGGCAGCTTCAGCGTCTGGCCAAGAAGTTCTTACCGAAAAAACATTCGATTTCAAATTGTGCACGGTAATTACCCGGAAATTGAGTCTGAAAAAATAGCACACCATGACGACGTCACTGGTGGCAGCAGGCATCCAATGTCCGCATAATGGGACAAAGCGTCGACGAATTTGGGGGATACTTTGTTTTTCACTGTTGCCGAGGTTATAACCGAGTAAGCGGTTCCGTCCATGATAGCTATACGCTACAATGCAATACAAAATTCGACAGCATGACGTCACCACTGTTCTCATATCTGGTTCCAAAACGCACGTATGGAAATTATCGGGAATAATTCACATGTGAAAATTAGTCGATGTTCGATTTTTTTTTTCAAATTCAGTTTTTGCTCCTTTTGCTCGCTAAAACACGTGCTTATTCGGAAAACATACTTGGAGCCAGAGTCCTTTTGAAAAAACGAACTATAATAGCGTTGGTTGGCCTCACATTTATGGGAGAGAGCCTAGTCAACGTTCCAGCAAAGTTAAATCGCGCTGGACTGCTAACTCTAGCTCTGATAAAAAGCATTCCCTTCAATTTGCATTTCGATGTTAGTTTGTTGTGCATAGCATACTTGGCGAATAGATGTGGTATCACTCACTCAGGTTTTCCAGATCAGGGGTTGTGATTTGTGAAGCTATTTGTTGTGTGGCTGTGCTGTGTTACTGTTGACATCTTAGATGCGTATATTTTTATAAACATGTTTGTCATTCGTCTCAATTGTCTCTTTAGATTTTTCTTTTTGCGAGCGAGAGAGCGAAGCGAAGCTTTTCGTATTTTGAATAAAGAATTGCTGTACCGGGATATGTTTGATTAGAAAGAGCCGCTCGACACCAGTACTGTGTATATGTTACAGACAATATGTGTAATCGGGCATTTTATAAAATGCTCATATGAATATGTACAGCGTTCGGCATGAGTTTTGTCCTATCCGAAAGCGTGGTCTCAGTGCTGCTACAAAAAAAAACAGCGATTCTCTACTGCTCAGCCACAGATAACAGTAGTACTACTGTTATCTGTGGCTCAGCATATTCCCCACAAACACAGGAACACGCACGAATGTGGTTTGCCATGTTGGCGACCAGGTTGTGCAGCACAGACAGCTTTATTTTGGGCGGACCATTCCCATTTGAGTTGTGACTAGAGCATCCAAAGGCCGGCCGCCAGCTGCTATATGTCCATAGTCCAGGTCCTGCTGGACGGCAGCCCAAATATCCCTCGATCAGGGTTAGGCCCGCATTGTAGCCGGGCAAGGGGTGCGTGCGTATTGTTTGGACCGTGGTTCTGAATGCCCAGGGCATTATGTGCCCAGTGGTCGAAATGGCCAGTGCCTTGAATGGGTACGTCGTTCATAATGCCCCAAGATTACATTGTCCTATTGTGGCCGATGACCATATGAACACATAGGCCAGTGCTCATATGGTCCAGATGTGGTCAAATGGATGCACAGCCTAGTGTTTGAAGTGTTTGGGAAATGCGTAGACCATGGGTACGGAGATGATCGTTTTGGTCAGTGATTGAAGTAAGTGGCCAGTCCTAGCAGTGTCCCGGCCAGATCAGCCGCCATATAGACCAGGGGCTGAATTGTCCAGCGTACTCCTCGGCCGACAGCCGCTGACTCCAGAAATAACTTTGTCCTAGGCTCAAACTGTCCATAGGATGATGTGCCAAATGTCCGGCCACAACTGTACTATGGGGCTTTTTGACACATTGAACCATGTGCTAGAATGATCGCTGTAGCTAGTGTCTAAAGTGGCCACTTAAGGTAAGGTTAGATTATGATAAATAAGGTTACACCACTGGCCACTTCAAACACTGGCCGCTATACAGTATGTAATTGTTGTCGTAGGTCGCTACCAAACATGGCCGATGGAATGGTCCCATGCTGGAGATCCGTGCTTTAACCCGGCAGGCGGTGGGCCTCCCGGCCACCTTCCGCGCAATGGGGGGGGGGAGGGGGCATTTTTGCCCCCCCCCCCGTATCTCCAAAAGTACTGGACGGATCCGTAAAATTTAAACGGCGTTCGATAGCCCTGTCAAATTTGTCGATTCAATATACCCTGGGTAAAACTGTATTTTGTGCAACCTGGTTGTCTTCTATATTTTATCGATGTTAAGCCTATATCTTGTTTTCCACTGACGAAGGCACTTTGTTGTCGAAACGTGTGGTCTTATTTACACTGTTTTTGTATTGTCATTGTCTGTGAGAAAAGCATACCTACCTGACCTAACCTCAATCATCACACATATTTGCAACGCGTATTTGGAAATTCCGACCTCGACGAGCATCTGTGGTAGAAAACAACCACTTTGGTAGGGGAAACTACTGTTGTCTGCTACCATTTGCACTGCATGTGTCGCTATAGCTGCGACATCTATACATATGCATATAAACCGCGGCATCTGTGTGCGCTGATTCTAGTTAGCGATTAGCTAGGGCACCAGGGTGGAACCAGACTTTCAGTTTGAGGCAGGGTCGGGATGCGGAGCCGGAGCCTGAGCCGGAGCTGGAGCCGGAGCCGGCATATTTTGTCCGGAGCTGGAGCCGAAGCCGTGAAATAATATAACCCGGAGCCGGAGCCGGAGTCGGAGCTGTCAAAAAAGAGGGCGACTCCGGCTCCTTTTTTTGATGAGGAAAAATTATTGATCTAATTCGGTTTGTCAAACCGAACTGCCTTGAACTTGCAGTTCCAGGCAGTAAAACATGCGGTTTTCAAAATATAAAAATAGCCTTGTTATGCAAATGCAGAAGTAACGTGCACCAATCCCGTCTTCTTTTTCTGCCACCCGTATTTAATATATACTGAGTATTGGAGCCGGAGCCGTACCATTTTACTCGGAGCTGGAGCCGGAGCCGGAGCGGCCATGGCATTTCACCCGGAGCCGGAGCTGGATGGATTCGGAGCCGTCTGAAATTTCCACGGCTCCGCAGTGGGGGAACTCATGACCGGCCCGATCCCGTGCAGTCCGGTTGCTGAGCGAGGGGGGGGGGGGAGAGAAAGGTCCAATATGATTGTGTATTGTGTATTGAAATATTACCGTCCACAGGTGCACCCCATTTACAGACGGAGTCACAAGCATAAATATACGTCACATTTTCACACACCTACTTATGTCTAACTAACACATGTATAAATAAGGTTACAGGCTCGATACGAATGCCTTCACCTGACTTCTAAACGCCGCCCGGGATCCGAACAGGTCAGCAGTGGGCCGTTTCTCACATACACTGTTCACAGCTCGTGGCAAGCGACAGAACAAACCGTTTCTGATTGTGTCAACCCTTGCTGCAGGCACATACAGCACAGGCTTGGAACGAGTTCGCGATGGTACAGCGAGTGAAAACATCGCAAGAATGTCACCGGAGTCGATCCTGCCGGTGAACACGTTCTGCACGAAGTTCAAGTCATTCAGAACAAGCCGCTGGTCAATTCGCAAGACACCAAAATGACGAAGCAAATCAGTATAGTCAAGAGAAGCACATGGACTGTTTGAATGCCTGCCCAACCACATCAGGAACTTGTGTTGGATATGCTCCAATCTCGCAATATGAGTTTTTGCTGCTCCGCCCCATATCACGCAACCGAATTCCATGATTGCACGAATGTGGGCATTGAAACCTGTCATTGTAGGTCCTGGCGGTAGCCTACGGCCGGCGGGAGCTCGATAACTCTGAAGCGACCTCAAGTATGTGCTTAGGGTGTGTCGATAGTCGCAGATTCGCGTTAGACAAAGATATAAATTGGCGCGAGCATGCCAAAACACTAGCCCTGCAGTTGGTTTTGCGTAAAAATGCGATTTAACGAGGCTCGGGCAGGTCGAAGTTTCAGCGAAAAAGTCGCAGTCGACGGTGCTGCCACCTACATTGCCAATAACGGGCACTATCATATCGTGATAATTGGGGTAGTTTCAAATGAGAAATGACTTCTATTTTTGTTCAAACTACTTGAGAAGATATAAAACAATTCGGAAGCATACATTTTACCCAAATATCACGTTCCATTTTTTCCTGTTGAGTTGTTAGGAAAGTGGTAAATTTCCAGATTGACGGCTAAAAAACGAAACAGGAGGAACAGAGCAGGAATTGTACCTAGACGTGTGCCGCGCCGATGCTTTAGGTAAGGGTGATCAACAGAACCAGCATAAAGATCTTGATTAGTGAAGAACATATTTCTCTAAATGAAAAAAACTTTTGACTCAGGCAAGCCTTCTAATATAGGTATCGACAGGGTTGCGGTAAAAGGTACAATAGTTGCGGTAAAAGGTACGATCGGAGGCACATTACAATTATTTTGAGCTGGGAAACAACACGCTTCAGATACCACCACGTCCAAAAACCTCACTACCTCCCCCATACGAGCTATATCGTCTGATTGCAGCGCCCTGAAAACAAACAGGTTATCACCAAAACCCTCTGTATTAGCGCCTACCGACATATGGTGAATGGCGCTATCAATAACCGACATTTGCAAAAGGTAATTCGCCACACAGCCCGCCGGCGTCTGAGGGGTCACGTGTTGAATCAGCGAGCCAGATTGCCAGCGACTCACCGCTGAACTCCCGGGCATAGCAAAACGGACGATGCAACATGACTCGGAGATCATCACAGACGCAACGACAAACGTTACCGAAGGCCATCTGAGCTCGTCGTGCGTAGACCCTCGTTCAGCTACGTAATATCGCTCTCCGCCACCTCGCAGTTCCCTTGTCAAGCCGAACTGATGACGCTCAATGGCCAGTCAGTCAGTCACAGCTCAGCTTCCTGCGGAAGACACATTCAAAGAGAATCGTTAGTCATTGACTGTGTCAATATTATTGACACAGTGACTAAAGAACGGTTATATTGCACAAATAATGTTGCCAGTAGCAGCACCACAAATGTTTTGAACTAAAATCACTTGACATCAGTGAGAAGAAACGCTCCAGTTTTTTTTACAAGTGATAAGTAAATTAGAGGGGATTACAAAAACCGAAAATCAAAATATTAGCACTAGACAACATCGATCTTAAATGTTGGCTAACATTTTAAAGCATAGGTACATCAGAGGAGCTGTTGGCGGCTTACCGTCGCAGCATATCCTGCTTGGAATTGAGCACAGGAAGCTGGCGTCGATGTTTCAGCTTTGCAGTGATGAGTGATGTGACCGTCTCTAGCTTCATCTCCGATCACCGCCGTGCATGCCTCCGTGACCATCCGCACGGCCCGTTCCACGGCTTGTGTGTGGACCGGGTACGGGGGCACAGTCAACGGAGCGTCCATGACGTGCACCAGCTCGGAATGACTGAGGTCTCGCAGAAGAGGAGGCTGCGTGATCCGGCCGTCCCAGCTGATGAGGTCGGTGTACGTTGTGGCGTCGAAGTTGACGACGGGAATCACGAAGGGCCTGACCTCCTCGGCATGCAGCTGGCGGGCGGCGCCGATGTGTTGGACGGCCTTTTCCCGGACGGCGCGCTCGCTGTCGGTAACCATCGCCAGGAGAAGCTGCTCGCTGTGCGCCCAGTAGCCGTTGCGCTGGATCACCGGCCGGATGACTGCCTGCGAGCGCTGCGGCAGATCGCGGAGCAGAACGACGCTGCGAAACAAGTTCCGTGAGCCCTGGTCGCAGCTGCTGTTCTGGTGGATGGTGAACCACATCGGTACGTAGTGTCGAACCACGTATTGCACCAGGTCCTGCAGAGCGCCGCTGGGTGCCACCGTGGAGACGTACAAACGGAGCAGACGAGCGGCCAGCGTCAGCCACCTGAAGACGAAAAAAGTTTTTTTTTAGGAAACCATTTTTGGGAAGTGGGAATTATAGAACATGGGGGTGGGGTGGGGGGGGGGGGGGTCGAGGACGAGGAGAAGCAGGTGCTCTCTCCTGTAATTGGGACTTGAACCCGTTGGAGAGAGGTCCGACTAAATAAAAAAAAACATAAAATGTAATACACCGTTATCTCTGTATACCGTTGTGCGGCGGATAACAAACATTTGAACGCCATTTCAGCAGCATTAGAAACATGGGTAACATCGCGCTGACCTCCCCTCCTACTGTCACACTATCAATATGCCAGACTTCCCCTCCCTCCCACGACACCCATGATAAGCGTGACATAATTCATCAGCGGTCCCTTGCATTGAAGAGCTACGATAATCGACACGAGGATGCTGGTTGATATATTTTATACTCGTGAATCAGGGTATATGCATTTGCAATTCGCAAGCTGCATGGAATGTGGCTGCATGGTAGGTATATAAACCCACATCCATTCACAAGGTAGCTTTTTCAGCTCTCTTACCTTGCATGGTTCAGGGGTCCGATTCGCCGGCCAGCCGTCTTGTTGTCCACGGAGCCGCTCTGCACCGCTGCAGCCAGCAGGTACAGAAGCTGCTGATCGGTGCTCAGCTCCTGAATCACTGCGGCTGGCAGGTCGGGCGTATTGCCCGGCACCGGCTCGTACGCCACCACATCGGCCTCCCACACGTCGCCGGCGCAGAACCGGCCGATCGGCCCGGTAAACGACCGGGGACCGGAGGCGGTGCCGCCCAGGGTCGTCACGAGGCTACGCAGATTGAGCTCGTTGCCATGCAATTGGCAAATAAACCAGTGAACGGGAGAGCCTGTCACTAGTTCGAACAGGCGGCACACGCCGCCCGTGGTGCCCGTGTTGACGGCGGTGCCATCGCAGCCCATTACCCGGATATCTCCGTCGAAGTGCAAGGCCAGTGAATGCAGCTCGCTGAGCAAATCGTACGCTCGGCCCGACTCTGGACTGAAGAGAGTTACATACCGACTCCCCGGCTCAGCTATCACGACCACGTGCTCCTCAGAGGCGTGAGCTGTGGTGCTTGTGGTGCACGTCAGTGTCCTTCCGACCGTCAAAGTACAGACTTGTGAGCCCGGACTGATATATGTCATTGGCGCTTTGGCGAGCCGTTTCCAGTCTTTCTTTATTTCTGGCTCGCCAGAGCTTCGAAGGGGCCACGGCAGTTGCCTGATTCAGCTCACCGATGTTTTCCAGATAGCCGTTGATAATGGCAGCTGCTGCTCGATTGGACACGTCGAAGCGCTCGGCCGCCAACGCCGCGTTCTTCAGCTGCTGGGTGTTACGATCGACGGTTGCAGTATCGACGGTTTTGTCTAGCACATACGAATCACTGTCACTATCAACACCCTGATTCGAGGTCGACGAGGCGGTGAGCTCGCCGCCACCACTGCCGGTGTCGTGGCGGCTGGGGCCCGGCACAGACTCTGGAGCAGTGGCTGGATCGGCAGCAGTCGAGGGGCCAGCAGTTGGTGTGGGAGGCGACCCGGGCTCGGTGGAAGGCGACTCAGGCTGGGTGAGAGACGACTCGGGATCAGCCGGTGGCGACACGGGCTCGACAGTGCATGCCTCCGCACCGCCGGATGGACCACCGAACTCATAACGACGAAGTGCGCTTCTCCTCTCCTCACGAGCTGTTCGTGCTAAACTCGTGAGCCGGTCAAAACTCCCCAATGACAGTTTTCTCTGGCGCCGCTGATCTTGGAGGAATGAAAACTCCTCTTGGGGAACTTTGTTCGCCTTAGGACACAGGCAGCTGAGCCAGGACCTGCACTTGCATTTCGCAAGGTCGAAAAGCTTGACGAAGTAGCTGTCGATGTGGCTTTTCCTCGCTTTCTTGTTCTTCTTGCACACGTTCCTGTATGCAACGTAGCAGTCTCGTTTCACCACCTTCGTAACGTAGTAGATATCATGAATTGGAATTCCTTCATTTATCCACACATCGCTGACATCATTCGCTACTTGTCTGAAAATGTGATCCGAGGGAGGCTGTTTAGAAGTGCGGTTCAGCCACCTGATGTAGCTGACGACATCACCTTTCGTCGGCAACTGGTTGGCTGGCAGAGGGGCGGGATGGCCGAGAAGAAAACGTCTAGTTTGTGAGCGTGTGGCCTTTGACATGGCTACAGAACATCGCACGATGTGGTAGGACGTAGGGTAAACAATTAGCTTGGATAATAATTAAATCACACTGTTAATTACCTAGTTTTTACCTAATATAAGTTTGGGACCTATCCCGTAAACAAAGATTCAATGACAATTGACAACTGTTGTCTGCTAGGTTAACTTTAGGTAATGCATTTTGTCGTATCAAGATCTTTATATTTTGTTCACACATTCATCTGTTAATTCAGTGATTTTATTTAAATTATATTTCAATCAAATCTTAAATTTCTGTAGATGTTTTATTACAAATCTGTTCATAATTACAATTAATATCAAACAAAAATACCAGAATTAAATACCAGCCGCCAGAGGCACTGCTGACAACCAGCGACAACACACCAGTTGCACAGGTGTCACCACAGTCGCATGCTCTTAATGTAGGTGGCGCTGCCATCGAATCAGCTATTTTACAGATATTGGAAACAAACCTCTGGAGCCTCGTTAATTTTGTAATTTAAGTGCTTTCTTTTGGATTTTTGGCATCTGTTGAGTCTCGTGCCAAAAAATATCTTTGTCTAACGTGAATCTGTGAGAAAAACCCCTCTGTCGACACACCCTAAATTGTACATGCCCAAGGCGCGGTTTACCTTTCTTACAAGTTCATCAATGTGGGGGCCGAATGTCAACTTTGAGTCAAGCAGAACACCAAGGTCACGCATCTGGCTCACACGTTCCAGTGCGGTACCGCCAATGTGGTAGGTTGTATCTATGTACAGGCTTTCCACGAAGTGTGAACGTGATACTTTTGCATTTAGACGGGTTCAGAGCTAACTTCCACGTACCTGACCAAAGACACAATTTATCTACGTCTGCTTGAAGAGCCAAAGAGTCACTAGCAGTTCGAATGCGACGGTACAATTTCAGATCATCTGCATACATCAGGCACCCAGAAGATATGTCGAGAGGGGCGTCGTTGCAAAATAAGACGAACAGGATTGGCCCACATATGCTGCCAGCTCCGGCACTCCTGACTTCTGTAGCTTATGTAAAAGCAGAGAGTGGTCAACACTAGTAAAAGCCGACGAATAGTCCGTATAAACTACGTCAGTCTGAGCCCCCTCGGCTATCGAACGCCACAGCTGATCGACAAGACAGGTAAGATTGGTCTCGCATGAACGTCCTGCTAAAAAACCGTGCTGTGCTGAGGATAAAACGGGCGACACGTGTTGAATCACTTGGCCACATGTGATGCGCTCACATATTTTGGAACAAATCGGCAAGAGGGAAACCGGGCGATAGTTGCTGGGATTTTTGCGGTCACCCTTCTTGTGAGCCGGGGTAACGTACGCGCGTTTCCAGACTCTAGGAAAAGTGCCCTGGCTCAGCGAAAGTCGAATGAGTTTTGTGATCGGCACAGTGAACTCTGCTGCACACTCCTTCAAAATGATGCCGTACGTCTATTGCCTATAGGTGTATACGTATGTATTGGTAAGTATTGGTATTGGTAAAGTTAAAGCTAAAAGTTATTAATAAGTTTAAAAAAACACCGACACGGAGCGCTGCCGCTTTTAACCCGCGCCCCGCTGGGGGTCCTGGATTTCCACGCCCTGCTGGGGGGGGGTTGAACACCCCCCCCTTGTAACTCGGCTCCTGGGCCACGTAGCGATACGCGGAAGGCGGCGTTCCAAAGAGCGTAAAAAATAATGACGAAATCACTTCGGTCAATTTTTTGGTCAGGTCAAAGGTGAGGTCACCAGAGGTCATTGAAGGCAAAATTTCGCCGATTTCCAGGTCGAATGTCGAAAATTTCCAAGAAGCCAACGCATAACTCGGGAACCAATAGAGCTACAGCGCCACGGAAAAGTGCATTCGATAGCCTTATTAACGCCCTTTCTGAGTAAATCCCTCAGATTTGACCTAACGTCAACGGTTTTGCCTGCAGGGGGCAAAAACTGCAAAAATAGCCGATCTTTTTCGGAAACAGTTTTTCTGCAATAACTTTTGACCCAAGCCTTGTACGAGCTTCCTTTCACCGGCATCGTGTTCCTCTCGTCAAGACGCATCGAATGAACTATAACTTGACCTTTAAAGATGAACTTGAAAATTTGGCCTTAGGTCAAGGTCATGACCTGACCGGAAAGGGTCATGTTGCATATCAGTCGATCCGTATCGTCGAACTGAACACATATAAGGCGTTTTCATCGCTCTAGCATGCCTCTATCAAAAGTTATTTGCGAAAAATTGTTAGATACCATTCGTGACCTAAGATGACCTCAGGGCACAAACAAGGGTCACGGATACCATTTTCATATTCAGTGTGTCTAAACCACTTGTAATTCGGTGCTTGGGAGTGTTTATAATGTCTTTCGTCCAAAAGAGGCGCATTTCAATTTTCTCCCAACTTGACTTATAATGGGGAGGTCGCAAAATTGACCTGACCTCAGGTCATCGATTTTAAAATTCTGAGATACACATTTTGTACAGTGGGTCTATTTAAGATCTCCAGAGCCACCACGTGGCGCTACGGTCGGGGTAGGGCGAGTCCAAATCCCGAGGGAAGTGAGGTCACCGGTCATTGTGGGGAAGGAGGGAGGGGGAGTGACGCGGTATCACGGCGCATGGGGCGTGCGTAGCGCCGGGAGTGGGCCGCCCAGGGCCGCCCGCCACTGCGCCGAGGCTGAGGGGAGGGGATGATGGTTGCGGGTGCGTTCACTCCGGTATGGTGGTATCCTGTTCATGTGGAACCGGCAAGAACGCGACTGAAGGGAATGATTATCTCAAACAAACGGGCAAGCCAGAGGCAGCGTCAGTTCCAGCCAAAATGTTGAACAATGATAATTGAAACAATCTAGGACGTATTCATAGCATTCAACTTCTCAGTCGATAGTTGCATGATGCTTTTCGTGATGCATGATGAGGCTTTTCTAAACTGTTATTTGAGTTAGATATTTTTCATTTGGCACGTTCAGTTTTGGTGGGTTTTATCGGGTCGAAAAGAATCAGAAAAGAAAAAAGAGTTGAAATGGCTCCAGACAAATGACCAAAAATATTTTCCTAAAAATGAAACTTAGCTAAACGTTTATAAGCGATAATTTTGACTTTTGGGGAGGATATTGGGGAAAGATATTGGGGAAAGATGTCATCGTGCTTAGCTGTGTTGCAGTAGAAGGAAAGGTTTGGTTGTGTCTAGATAAAACCAGACCCGGGAGCGGGGCTCGAACTCACGACATCGCGTTCAGCTCACAGGTTATCCAACCTTAACGCTACGAGCACCTATCGCCTTGCGCAGCTTGCTCAGTGTTTCGGCTAAAGTTCGGCCAAAGTGTCTGACGTCTGTCAATGTCACGAGGCGAAACCCCAAGGTAGATGTCCGTCCCGGTAGCTCGGTCGGTAGAGCGTTGGACTCCATGTGCCATGTGGTGAAGGCGCGCGTCCCGGTTGCAAAAGTCCGGGTTCGAAACACGACGTGTGCTTGACGTTTTTTAGCCTCCTGACGGGTATGGTTGTGGTTAGTGGCAGGCCGCTGCCAGGCGAAGTCAGCGAGGGGACCGGCCGTGCGAGGCTATGTGCGCACGTTAAAATTTGGACTCTAAACCACAGACCATTTTGCCATAGACTAAACCTCAAAACCATAGTCTGCAATAGACCAGGAATTGCTTGATCGGAGGATAGATGGCAGGTTTCAACGCTTAACAAGCTCAGCTTAGCGGGGACTCTGTCCTTGTGATTCCTTCCATTCAAAAGGTTCGGGCCAAATTTATATTAAAAAAGGGGGAGCCGAACCAGGTTGGGCCGAGTTGAACCAGGCTGGACCGGGGTCATACATGCAATCATGGTCAGACAAAACAGAAGTTAATTTCGGGTCAAATATTTTTATTAACTGATCTTATCGTTTTTTTAGCTTACACGTAAAATAACTTTTAGATTTTTATAACTCGAGACTTCATGCACAGAAATGTGGCGTTTGTCCACTTTTCCTCATCGTCTCTTAGCGACTTGATTTCATGTGGTGGCGGAACGGGGGTGGGGGGGTGGGGAGGGGGGGGGGGCATCGGGGCACCGTGCCCCCGTTTGATTTTGGCATTTTAACATTAGCCCTATGGGCGTTGCATGGAAAGAATGGGACCAAAAGTCGGCCTTGCCCCCACTTCATTAAAGGTGTTCCGCCGCCACTGCTTGATTTGACCCTAAAGGCGTCTTACCAGCAAAAAAAAAAAAAATCACCTGCGTTATACCTAAATATTTGCCCAAGGGCGCTCTAAGCAAGAAACGCCAGCCGGTCAAAAAAACTGGCGAACGAATACGATCTCTCTAGTGCTTGAATTATATTCAATGAAAATTTCAAGAGACATAAATGATCTTAATCCTTATAGCTAGGCGCTCGGAGCATTTGTGTCGGCGGTTGCTGTGGTATCGAATGTGACTGTAGTATGTGAGTCAGGCATTGCAGCGTGCCCTGTGAGCCCGCCGCGGCGTCGGCGAACAATGGGGCCGGGTCGTCTTCTTCACTTGACACCCGCCGCTGAGTGATGGCCGCCGCCGCGACGGGCTGGTGTGGTGAGTGTGCCGGCCAGCCAGTCCTGCTCTGGCTGGCCGGCCGCGCGGTCCATATATACAGTCTACACGTGGTTGTTCCCGTTTTACTTTCTACAAGCTATTTCGGCCTTACACCAGAGTGAAGACGTCATGACGACGACAGCTTCCGCGTCAGAGACGGTGCTGACGTCAGTGACAGGGCCGGTGATGTCAGTCACCTGGCCGGCAGCAGCGGCGGCTGCCAGTCACCTCAGCAGTAGCGGCGCCCCCAGCCAGTCGCCTGGCCGTCAGCGGCCGGCGGCCCCAGTCGTTTTGCCGCCATTACCCTTCGACGTCCGCCTAATCCCCGAGTATGACGGCAGCACCGACGTCGTGGAGTGGTTTGGCCGGACTGAGATGCTGTGTCGGCTGCGTGGTGTGCCGGTGGAGTCAGTGCTGCCGCTGCGGCTCTCGGGCGGTGCGTTCGCTGTTTGGTCACAGCTGCCCGCCCACAGCCAGTCCTCGCTGGTGGCCGTCCGCGGCGCACTGTATGCAGCCTTCGCCCTTGACCAGCACGCAGCGTACGAAGCCTTCTCAGCACGGCGGCTGAGGCCGGGGGAGTCAGCTGACGTGTTTCTGGCCGACCTGCGGCGGTTGGCGGCCCTGTTCGGCGGACTGCCAGAGCGCGCGCTGACCTGCGCGTTCGTCGCGGGGCTGCCGGACGACGTCCGCCAGACCATTCGCGCCGGCTCAAAGGCTGAGGGACTGGACCTGACTACCATCGTGGTTCGCGCACGAGCCATTCTCAGCAGTGAGCGAGTCTCAGCGGCGGCAGTGCAGCAACGGGCCGTGGCACCGTCCCCCGACCAGCGTCCTGCCTCGCCGCGTAGTCGGCCTCGGCGCCCTCCGCGCCGCATGCGCTGCTGGGCTTGCGGGGAGCTCGGTCACATCGCGGCGAGGTGCCAGCAGCGATCGGGAAACGGAACCGGGGAGGACAGGTCAGCACCGCCGTCCTCTCCTGCGCAGCACTGAGCGGTGCGCTGCCCATCACGCGGCTGAGGGTGGAAGGCCGCGAGTGCAGCGTCCTGATTGACACCGGCAGCACGGAGAACATCATTTACGCTCCCCTCTGTACGCAGTGGAGACCGCGGCAGGTGCGCGTGACCACCATCAGTGGGGGTCAGCTGGAGTGCTGCGGTGTTGGCGCCGTGGTCGTGGAAGCGCCGACGGGCCACCGCGGCACACTCGAGACGGTGGTGGTGGAGAAGCGGCCTCTGGGAGTGGATATGGTCCTCGGGATCGCAGGCGTCTCTGCACTGGGTGGCGTGACCGTGCTCTCTCCATCTGAGGTCCGCTTTTGTGGAGCGGTGTGCAGTGAGCCACTGGGCGTGGATGCGCCGGACTTCCGTGTGTGCTTTGACTCGGCGGAGCGGAGATGGACCGTGGCCTGGAAATGGCGTGACGGCGAAGGTCCCGAGTGCCTGACGAACACTGTCGCCCAGTATACAGTGCCGTCAGCCGCACGCCGTGAATATGACGCGGAATTGGACGCATGGATCGCACAGGGCTGGCTAGTGCCGTACGATGAGGACCGCCATGGGGCGGCGAAGGGACTGGTGCCGCTGATGGCTGTGCAGCAGAGCAACAAGGCCAAAGTGCGCCCGGTAATGGATTACCGCGAGCTGAACGGTTTTGTATCGGCTCACACAGCCGATGCTGATGTGTGTGCGGATCAGCTCCGGAAGTGGCGCCGTCATGGCGCAAACGTGGCGGTGATAGACCTAAAGCGCGCCTACCTGCAAGTGCATGTAGAGGAGCGGCTCTGGCCGTACCAGACTGTGATGGTTCGAGGCCAGAGGTTTTGCCTGACACGCTTAGGTTTTGGCCTTAATACAGCCCCTCAGATAATGAAGGCCGTTGTGAGGTCCGTGCTGGAGCAGGACCCGGACGTACAGCGTGCCGTCCTTCCGTATGTGGACGATCTTCTGGTAAACGAAGACGTGCTGAGCGCAGACAGTGTGGTGGCGCACTTCGAGAAGTTCGGGCTGAACTGTAAGCCCCCAGAGCGGGCAGCCAGCGGAGCTCGGCTGCTGGGCCTGCGCGTCCAGGCAGAGGGCGGCAAACTGCAGTGGACTCGGGACAACGCGGTGGGAGCGCCGCCGGCACCTGTCACGCGCCGTGCCGTGTTCTCGTGGTGTGGGCGGCTGGTGGCACACCTGCCCGTGTGTGGATGGCTCAGGCCTGCGGTGGCCTGGCTCAAACGGCGTGTGAACCAGATGACTCGGGCGTGGGATGACGTCACCGATGACGCAGCGCTGCGTGCTCAGCTGGACTATGTTGCAGGCCGCTTGAATGGTGACGACCCAGCCCGCGGCACGTGGTGCGTTGAGGGTGACGCCATGGCTGTTTGGACGGACGCCAGCTCCCTGGCCACCGGAGTCGTGCTGGAGTCAGCGGACGGTGACGTCATCGAGGACGCGTGCTGGCTAAGACATAATGAGGCCACGCACATCAACATGGCCGAGCTGGACGCCGCCATCCGAGGCGTCAACCTGGCTGTCGCCTGGGGAGCGCGGACAATCGATCTCCGCACCGACTCGGCCACTGTTCATCGCTGGCTTGATGACGCCATCAGCGGCCGCGCGCGCCTCAGAACAAAGGCGCACGGTGAGCTGTTGATTCGGCGACGTGTGGGGATCATCTGTCAGCTGGTCGGTGAGCTGCAGCTACGACTGTCGGTGACGCTCGTGCGGTCGGCTGAGAACCGAGCTGACGCACTGACGCGAGTCCCCAAAGACTGGCTTCGTAACGTGAGTGTGACTCGAGAGTGCGAGTCTCCATCGCCCGGAGTCAGTGCGGCGGTCGTCTCCGAGCCGCCGCCTCTGGCCGGTGCCGCCGCTGGGCGTGCCGACGGCGGTACGGCGGACGAGCTCCGTGCAGCCGTGTGCCAGTCACACGATCGGGCCGGCCACCCCGGTGTCCGTCGGACATTGTACTTTGCCCGCCGTGATGTGTCGCGTGACGTCACCCGGGCTATGGCTCGTGCGGTGGTGGAGAACTGTGACGCGTGCCGCTCGATTGACCCGGCACCGGTGCGGTGGAGACATGGCTCGCTCGGCGTGTCTGTCCCGTGGCAGCGCATATCCATCGACGTCACCCATCACCGCGGACAGAACTACCTCACCGTCATTGACTGTGGGCCATCGCGCTTCTGCGTATGGCGCTCGCTGCGTCGCGCCAACGCCATCGAGATTGTTGGCCACCTAGAGCAGCTATTTCTCGAGCGCGGAGCCCCTGAGGAGATCCTGACAGACAATGACACGGTGTTCCGTGGCCGTCATATGGCTGTGCTCGCGGCGCGGTGGAGAGTGGCTCTCAGATTCCGAGCTGTCCACGAGCCAGGCGGGAATGGTGTGGTGGAGCGGTGCCATCGGACAATCAAAGTCATCGCCGCGAGGCGCCAGTGTACCGTGGCCGAAGCGGTTCACATTTACAACGTGACCCCGCGCGATGGAGTGACGGCAGAGTCCGCCCCGGCATCCGGGGTGTATCAGTACACCGTGCGGGATTGTATTCGGTCCGCGCCGTCTGACGCCGCTGAAGCTAGCGAGCGGCACTCACTCGTGTCTGACGACCGGTGTCGTGTTAGGCCGCCGCTATCTGACGCCACGGAGGCTCTGGGGTCACCCCCACTTGTATCTGACGGGGCGCGTCTCAGAGTGGGGGACAGGGTGTGGGTGCGCCGACGTGGGACACGCTGCACAGATATGTCACGGCGCGGGACGGTGACGGGCTTGGTGTCGCGACAGGTAGTCGAGGTCGATGGGGTCCCATGGCACGTCAGAAACGTTCGTCACCGATGTGACCGGCAGGACAGCGACGGGGACAGTGACAGTGTCGATGACGGCGACGGGGACAGTGACAGTGTCGATGACGAGCCGCCATTGTACGTGGACTGTCACTGGGAGGCAACCGAGGACGGCGCTGACGCGGCTGTAGACAATGGAACCACCGTGCGTGCTGTGCCTGAGACATTGCAGCACACCACGGAGCAGACGGGGACTGAGCCCCCTGCAGCCGAGCCGGCTGTGGCTGAGCCTCCTGCAGCCGAGCCGGCTCAGGTCGAGCCGGTGCTGCTGCGGCGGAGCGCCCGCCTGCAGAGTCGGATGGTCCGTTAGTGGTGCGTGCGTACTGCAGTGTGGTCCACTGAAAATGTACTAGTATGATTCTTGAGTATCAGGTGGGAGTGTGTCGGCGGTTGCTGTGGTATCGAATGTGACTGTAGTATGTGAGTCAGGCATTGCAGCGTGCCCTGTGAGCCCGCCGCGGCGTCGGCGAACAATGGGGCCGGGTCGTCTTCTTCACTTGACACCCGCCGCTGAGTGATGGCCGCCGCCGCGACGGGCTGGTGTGGTGAGTGTGCCGGCCAGCCAGTCCTGCTCTGGCTGGCCGGCCGCGCGGTCCATATATACAGTCTACACGTGGTTGTTCCCGTTTTACTTTCTACAGCATTCGCTAGCATTCCATTGCCAGCTGCATTATCAACGCCACATTTGCATTACTCTGGGTGCATCATAAGTAACAGTAGGTGAACCGGCCACAGCAAAACCATGCCTCATTATCCTTTCCTTCCAAGCTGCCAAGCTAACCGGCCGCCCGGCCCACCACCGCGATATGGAACAACACTGGAGTGCGCCATTTGCCTACGGCAGTGCCCCACCGCGCCGGGGCTGTTTGACAGGTAGCCCGCACCGTGACCTCGCCACCCCCCCCCTCCCCGCCCACCTCCCCATCGGGCCCAGCCCGGTAGTGACCTCTCCTTGAATTTGACGTGGACTCGACTAAGGCTCAACGCCATCTAGTTACGTCTGGAGATCCTAATAAGATCCACTGTACATGCTATTGCTCTTAGCAATCGTTGAAAGTTTCAAAGCAATCGGTCACTCGGTGTAGCTATGGCAGACATTGAAACTTTTTATGAGGTGAGGTCACTTCAAGTAACCTGGTGACCTGACCTTGAATGACCTTGGTCTGAAATTTTCACAACATGTGTAGAATTGATGTATAATAAGGTGTACCAAAAACGGCGGCGCTCCGCGCCGCCGTTTTTGAGATATTTGCGAAAAACCACAAGGGGGTGTTCAAACACCCCCCCCAGCAGGGCGCGGGTTAAGATATCCGCGAAAACAAATCGTCAACTTGATGAATCGATAAAAATCACTAACATCTCAGGAGGCACACTGCTGAGTGCTGATACCAATACATACGTAGGGGAAGCCGGGGGAAGCCCGGCCACCCCGTTTCCGGCTAAATTATTCACAATAAAATGCTCAACTGTTTGTCCTTTCAGCGTGGCAGCTAAGGTAACGCCAGCAAAAAAGTTAAGGCTGACAAAAATTGCATATTGTTAAAGTTATAGCGCAAAAATGATATTTTAAGGGCTTTTAGCTAAAAAGTGAGATATCTTGCACTGCTAATGTTATACCATACAGTACTAATATTTATACGAATGTTATGTAAGGACCGTTTAAGTGCTTGTAGTGAGGGGTGACGAGGCAGGCTGGCTTAAGTATGACATTTTTTCGAATATCGCTGTTCTAAAATAAAAATTAGCACATTGGGGTAACCCCGGGCGAGTGGCCAAGCTTACCCCCAACCGAGAGCAATTCCACTAAACCACTGTTTTCCATGAGATAATAGGTACTGAGCAGGTTTGCTTTACACCTAGATCAAATATAAATTTCGAAAATAAACATGTTATCATAGACAAAGCCAGTCATGTCACTTAAGGTCAACTAGGGTCAAACTACGTTTTTGCAGATAACGCGACAGACAATGAATCTAGAGCTTCAAAAATGGTGTCGTTGTGTTCTTCTTCATCAGCCGAGTCGAATGATATGCAATATGGTGCATTAAGGTAAAAATAAAAAAATAAATTTTAAGGAATTTTGAAATACACATTTTTGTCAATTTTGCATCACGATTTTCATCGACTTGTACTGTATATGTAGTAGACGTTAGCTAAAACACCAGTAGTGACATAAACTTTAAGATGTCCAGAGCTAATCAGTACCTTAATATTTCACTTTCCGTTAATATTTGGAAAACACATAATGGTTTCATCAACTCGTTGTAAAGCGCTTGGGAAGTGGCCGGCGTTACCCCTATGCCGGACTTACCCCAGAAAAATCAACACTTTTTTAAAACTCGATTTTCTCAACCTTATACTTATTCCACGAAACCGAATTTTTGGGAAAACACGGCCAATGAACTTAGCTAGCTAGCAGGATATCAACATTTTATACAGCACGTATGGTATGTAATAAAAATGAAAAAGAGCTTACTATGCCGGGCTTCCCCCGGCTTCCCCTATATAGTACCTATAGGCAATAGGCATGTCTTTTGTGACATCAGTATTGGACCTTCCTCCCTCCCTCCCTCCCTCCCTCCCTCCCTCCCTCCCCTCCCTCCCTCTCTTTCCCTCTCTCTCCCTCTCCCTCTCTCTCTCTCTCTCTCTCTCTCTCTCTCTCTCTCTCTCTCTCTCTCTCTCTCTCTCTCTCTCTCTCTCTCTCTCTCTCTCTCTCTCTGTACGTTTATCCTCTAGAGGTCTCACAACTTGTATATCCTTCGCCCCAGTGGGGGGGGGGGGGCATATGTTACCACCCTGTCGCGTTTTTTTGCGTGTGTATAAAAAACCGCGGCGCGTAGCGCCGCGCCGCTTGGGGTAGCTTTTGGTACATCAATTTTGGACAATGTGTGAAATTTTTGACCCCAGGTCATATCATGAATATTTGTATGTAAGTGACCTTAAGCCCTAGTGTAAAGACGAAGAAACCAGACTGACCTCCAGATGATGTTGAAGACGATGCTGTAGTCGACGATGATGAGAAGAAGACGACGAAGAGAAGTTGTGCACAAATATTCAATTCACAAAAAAATATTCATGTAGAAACAATGCCCTACATCCAAGAGGCGTTCCGACAATTAAACCAGGTCATATCAGGTCAGGTCACCAGGTCAAGTTAGCTGACCAAGCCTAAAAAAGTTTGCAATCATGTCCAGCCTGCAGTGTTTGTCAGAAAGGTTTTAAACTTGGTGGATTGCATGATGTTATAGGCGCCTACAATTTGTATATCTCGGATTTTTTATATCCGTGACCTAAGGTCAGGTCAGTGGCGTGACCTTTCCATTACCTACAAGTCAATGGAAAAAAATGAAAATGCCTCTAGATCCGTGTGTAGTACGCATAGGAACAGTCCAACTATTTCATAATCACAATGATTTGGACCACCTGTGATGACCAAGGTGTCATTTTTGCTGATAGCCTCTAGAAAGGTCATCCAAGGTCATTTGAGGCTGCAAACAGATTTTTTGCCAATAACTCGCGATTGGAAAGAGATAGAACGCTGGGGATGGTCTCATTGTGTTTGTCTTGTTGAGACGCATCAACTGATATGCAACATGACCTTTTCCGGTCAGGTCAAGACCTTGACCTGAGGTTAATTTTTTAAGTTGACTTTTCAAGGTCAAATTATAGTTCATTCGACGCGTCTCGGCGAGAAGAACATGATTCTGGCAATAGAAATGTCGTGGCTTTTTGTAGTTGAAAGTTATTGCCGAAAAACACTTTTTCGTAAAAACAGCTATTTTTGGAGTTTTGCCCTCTGGAGGCTAAACCGTTGACTTGAGGTCAGTTTTGATATAACCTTATCAAAAGAATAGTTCAAGAGCAATCGATTGCTTTTCCATGCGTTTTTCTAGCTACCATAGTTCCTGAGATAACGGCATGTTTTCTGAAAATTATAATGACAATTGGCAAATTTTGACCTTTGATGACCTCTGCCCCAATTTTGCTCTTAGATGAAAAATGACCGAAATACTTTCAAACGTACGCATCGAGAGCTATCGACTGCTTTTTACCGCGTCTTTCTAGCCCTCTTAGTTTTTGAGTTAGAGGTGGGTGGTAACATATGCCCCCCCCCCCCCACTAGCCCGGCCGGGCCGCAAATTCCCAATAGTGCTACACGCTACGCACAGCCCGGGCGGGTGACGTCACGGTGTCGTCACTCGCGTCCGGGGCATGCGCATGAGGGCCCGCTCGGCTCTGGAGGCGCCGGCGCACACAGCCGCTATTTGAGTTCGGAAGTGGCCAAAATGCGATAACTCGTTAACCAGTTGACATTTTGCCAAGGAATTTTTATTATATGTGAAATAAACCTTAAGGTCACGTATGGAAACGTATGAGCATCCTGCTGATCCAGCATTGCCGTAAAAATATTTTTGCTTGTAATCCGCGGATGACGGGTATATCCCATAACGTTATAGTGACTCGGGAGGGGATTCTGCATAGCTTCCCTGCTGTCTTCGAAACTACTCGTTCAAAAATTCAAACGGCTTCTGATAGGAATAGCTGACAAACGAAACCTAACTTTGTCACAAAAGGTCATGGAAAGGTCATGGGTCACAAAAGGTCATGGAAAAGGTCATGAAAGGAAATGTATACATTTTTAAGGTCATGCGACACATCTTTAATGGTCCATTTCGGCAAAAGCATCTAAACATGATGTCATCTGGGTCGTCCGATTCGAAACTTTTTCCATTCGGCAAATGAAGGTCAGGTCACGGCGAGGTCAAAAAGGTCAAATTTTGAAGTTGAACATTTTCAACAAAAAAGATGTGCGTCGGATGCAATTTGAGCTCTGGAACACGATGATGCTCTTCGTTTTGGTTTTCGATGTCAAGAACGTACTGAAATTGCCTTTGTAATATCGAAAATTGTGATTAACCGACTACGGTAAAATGCAAAAGCCGATAACATTGCCATTTCTGAAGATATCTGACTGAAACTTTCCAAAAGCAATGCAAGTGTTACGTACAAAAGCCAATAAGGTTCATTCTGGTCAATGGCTGCTCCCAAAAACTCTGAATGTTATCAACCAAATCGGACATTCTTACGATGTTCTGTTGGCTGGATGTCTTTTTGCTTTATTGAATTTGATCAGACTACATTCAGTTAAGACAACGTACGGTTCTCCAGGGTATTAGTCGTTGGTCGCTCGGCGGGCGGGAGGGCAACCAGTTCCGCCCCTGTATCGCGTGACCCCTTGCTCCGCCCAGTTACGCACGAGCGTACTCCACGCCGCGTAGTAGCGTGGGGAGGGGAGGGTTAGAATGGCGGCATGTGTAGAGGCTAGAACCGGTTTCCACCGCCATGCCACCGCCCAGCGACATGTAGCGGGGTCGGTGACCAGGGCGCAGGGAAAGGTCAGAGGTCAGCTATAACGTAGAGCTTTGTGTCTCCCTCCCCTCCGCGTGTAACGATCGCACGACAGCGGCCGGCGGCCGATCAGGCTTGACATGTCAAGGTCACCCGCAGTCAACGGGCTCAGAGGGTTGGCCGAGTGCGCGTCCGTGGCTGACGACAGTCTCGACCATGTGCTATGGTGCCGATAGACTAGCGTGCGTAATAAGTTTTTGTTCAGTGCATATGGCTGCTGGGGTGTGTCATCTTGATATGATGCTTTGTAACGTGTATGATACGATACGCTTAAAACCTCGCTGGGAGTGGCCGAGAGGGGGGGAGGCGGATGTGGGGTGGCGGGTGCCGCCTCCACATGTTTATTTTTATTGATAGCTGCGAGAGCTGAAATTTGGCAAGCCTGACCTTTGATTTAAGCTGCATTTTTATGACAGCAGCTGTATTTTCATCCTCGCCCATATTGGTGTTTTCCCAGCGTCTATCGTAAAGGGGGAGGAGGGTCCGTTGGACCCCTTTGGCTTTGCCGTTCAACCCCTGATCGAGCTAGAGCTTCGCGGAAAAAGAGCGTGTTGCCCGTGACGAGAGGAGGCCGATGATACCCAATTTTAAGGTCCGATCCTAGGTCATTGGTTGACAGGTCAAAAGTCTAAGTTGACAAAGTTGTCAAAGTTGACAGGTCAAACTCAAAAGTCGGGGAATCGGGACCTGTTACAAACGGTTTCTAAATGCGAAATCAACTCCAAAATCTACCCTAGAAACATGTAAAACTCGAAAGAGTGAACAAAAGTCATCAAAGGTCAGTGACCTGACTGACCTTCACGTGACCTTGATACCCACTAGCATCCATGGGATCAACATCCTTTCACATGTTTGATCGCTTAAAGCCACAAAAAGACAATAAAACGCGCTCTACTCGAAATACGCCAAAACGCGATTCCGGCCAAACATGGTCTCGGAAAACAGGTCACAAGTCAAAGGTCTTTTGAGCCAGGGTCATACAAATTATAGGGTAGGCGTAATATTGATTGACTCGAGGGTACTGAAAGTTTCGTCGCAATCAGCCGCTTTTTCCGCGAGTTATTTGCGAAAAACTGAGGGTACGAGGTCTGTTCGACACCCTCCTACAAGTGCGAAGGTTAAGGTCAGGCCGTTGACCAATGACGTCAAAAGTGAACCTCTGTAAGGTCCCAAAATGTTGCGACGTCGCAGCACCCTTCGTGCCAGGGGACTTTTCAACGGGGAATGAAGCTTATATGTATGATCTAGTACCGTAAACCGGGGTGAGTTGATATGGGGTGGTGAGTTGATATAAATTGCTCGAAAAATGTTAAAATGTGTGCTGCTCATCCATTTGTAAACCAATTTCTAGTTTTATTTTTCTGTGAAGTGAAGCAACCAATAAGTGATGCATATAGCTGAGAAAGGCATGCATGTGGTGCAGTGCCTTCTTAACACATTACTTTTTTCAAAGTCCTTTTTTTCTTCTGATTTTGAAACTAAGGAAAAGTCCCCACCCTACAGCAAAGACGGTGGATATTCATGAAACAACATGCACTGGGAAAGAAACTACCATCAATTTACTGTTGATCCCAGGTAGTTTTGGGTTTCAGCTATAACAACGCTTTTTATAATTTTAAGAAAAGTGACAGGTGGTGAGTTGATATGCCATCAGGTGGTGAGTTGATATGCATGATAAAAGCTGATACCAGGCTGGTAGGCATGCAAATTAGCATGAAATATGGGTCTGCAGGTAAGACAAAGTCAATTAGACCAACTCTTCTCCTTTTCTTTCCCCACATCATTCCATCAACCCCAAAAGCTTTAGTTTTTTTCTGAATGCTTGAGACGAGGCCTGTTAGTATCACTGATGTTAGTTGTCGGGCTTTCGTCCCCGTCTTGAGTTGAGATGTTAGTTTCACAACGTTTCAGCCAGTAGCTTCTCCGGCCGTAGTCAAGCCTGCCTCGATAGTGGAGTGGTTACAACCGTGGACCATCACCGGGGAAACCCGAGTTCGATTCCCGCTGACTACAGGAGCTTTCGAACTGTTTGACGCGTACGGCGCATCGCCACCAACATCCAGGTCCTTGAGGGTCAAAGAACACCTGACGAGTGACGACGGCCGGAGAGTAACTGGCCGAAACGTTATGAAACTGAATCTCAACTCAAGACGGGGACGAAGGTCCGACAACTAACATCAGTAACCCCAAAGTTTTTTTTTTCTGTGGACATACCTAACATGCAAAAGGCACAGCACAGCTCCCTGTCAAGTCTCAAGATGGCTCCCTACAAGCTACAAAGGAACACTATAGAACACCTATATTACATACAGATTAAAAAAACTGTTATATTTATTCGTAGTTTCGAAAATGACAGAACTGTCATTTCTGTATGGCTAACAGCGCGGGAATTCTGATCTCGTGAAACTGATTAGTTTTCCTGCTTGGCAGTTGCCAACCGAGAATGAGAGGCAAAATGAAATGGAACAAACAATATAAAGAAATTGACTGGTGTTTAGCCCTCGCCCGTATTCGTGTTTTGCCAGCGTTTAACGTATGGGGGGGGGGTCCGTTGGAATCCCATCGTCGTTTGGCCCCTGGTGGAGCTAGAGCTTCGCGGAAAAAATGAGCGTGTTGCCCGAGACGCGAGGAAGCCGATGATAACCAACTTGGTCATTGGTTAACCTTCCAGGCCAGGTCAATTACCCAGAAGTCGGGAAAATAGGGGGTTATTTGAAGTTCGTAAAGCGAGTTTATTATTTTTTGGCTGTTGCTGATCGCGAATGTCATGTTAGTTTTGCTCACAGATGTCTTCGTACATTTAGGCCAGGTCAGGTCAGGTCAGGTCAACCAGTAGGTGTCCTGCCGGCTATCCATAGGGAGTGTCAAGTGTCAGCTACCACTGACGGTGTCGTAACATGTTACGAAGGCACTAAAACTACTTCATAAATGATCAAATGCATGTTAAATTCGAAATCGGCCCGAAAAAAACTACCCTAGAAACATGTAAAACTCCAAAAAGTGAACCGAGGTCACCAAAGGTCAATGACCTGACCTGACCTTCAGGTGACCTTGACAGTTGACACCCAAAATACTGCGTGGGACCAACATCATTTACATGTTTGGACGTTACAATCACAAAAAGACTGGAAATGCGCGGATAATGTGAGCCGACTACGCCAAATCGCGATTCCGGCCAAGCATGGTCTCGAGAATCAGGTCACAAGTCAAAAACCATTTGAGTCAGAGTCATGAAATCTTTAGAACATGTGTAAAATTGATAAACTCGAGAGGTACTGAAAGTTTCGTCGTGATCGGCCGCTTTTTGCGCGAGTTATGTGCGAAAAGCCGAGGTGGTCCGTTCGCCCGCCTATAAGTGCGAGGGTTAATTTTGGCTTTTGATGCCGAATTCTGTTTTATGTCGCTTAGAATACAGTCCGAATTAGATTCGCTTCACTTCACTTCATTAATATTTTGTTGACTACCAGTCAACAAAAGCTCAGAAGTATATGTATTCTTTCATTTCAATCCATTATTTCTGTCAGAGGCATATCAACCTTGACCCGCAACTGACAATGTGTTTTAATTACAAGAAAATACACTTGTAATTCCAAAATATATTGCCAGTTTTGATACCGTTGGCTTGAGGACACGTGACTAGCCAAGTTCAGAATGTTCTAAGTAAAACTAAGTATCATAAAGCGAAAAAATGATGCTGCTAAAATCAAGCCATTTTGATCGCGCTGTGTTGGACATGATTGCGTTTTCATGAATGTGAGGTCTGCTGCCAAACTACTAGCATTTTTCTAATGGTTTCTTTCAGGATCTGTTCTCTCATCCCTTTTTTAAACACTGGCATTTTATCAACTCACCTCTGAGCTTCTTTAGCCGAGAAATTTTGAAAAATCCAAAATCATATCAACTCACCCCCTGTGGGGTGGTGAGTTGATATGAACTTTGGCGTTTTAAAAAAGGGGCTTAATATATACATTTTTTATTCATTTTTGCTGATTGCCTCCCCAAGGCATGTGCCATGAAACTGGCACAAAAAGAATTCCGTAAATGAATGTGGCTTTTAACGAAATCTAGAATAACCTCAAAATCCATATCAACTCACCCCGGTTTACGGTAATATCTCCCAGAGGTCTCAGAACTTGTATGTAGCTATCTCGTATTTTTCTTAAGAGTCACCTGAAGTCAGGTCGGTCACGCAACCTCACGTTTATTAATCAATTGGGAAATATGAAAGCTGTTATTTTGGCGCCGCGAGCCATCTAAAGCTGTCTCAAGCGCATTAATTCGCGATTTTATACAATCTTTGCAAGCCCCAGCATTCACTTTTCCATTCTCAAAGTTAGGCGACTTCATTTATGACGTCACTAAGGTCACAGGAGTTTTCACCAAAAAGTCCCGATCAAATTGAGCTAGCGAGTCGTGAAGCCACCAGTGGACTTGTGAGGACCTATCGAATCGAAGAAGCGTTATGACCTCCTTGAGCCAGCCTCGTGGCCTGAGTGGCTCTGCCCTGACATGACCTGAGGTGAACACCTTAAATTGACCTAAACAAAAACAAAGCGTATACTATTCGACGCGCTTGAGCATGCAAAACTCGATGGTGCCATTGTCTTGGCTCTGTAACCACTTATGGTAAAGTTGTTTACCAAAAACCGATCCCGCGACTTGGCCAGCACTTATACTGACCTCAGAGTTTATCGGTTGACCTGAGACATTCAACTCGGGTACCAGTTGCTGCATCTCATACGACGCACGCGCTTAGTTTTATCTGCAAGGCGATAGCTCAATTAGGGGCAAAAAGACGGAGAGGGGTCGTAATCGCCCCCCCCCCTCTCGGCCGGGGTATATGCAGAAAACCCACAATTCCGTTGAGGGTTAAGCACTGAAGTGATATTATGATGCGAGAAGGTATAGATCAAACAAGTATGCACACGAGGGGATGTGAATAAAACTGTGTTTGAGGTATGCCTTTTTTATTATACATTCGATTTGCTTTAGTTATTGGTAAGAACAGATACAACCAAGAAGAGCGCCCCTGAAGAAAAGGTGGCGCATCAGACGGGTGCGATTTTAAGGTCTAAAGTCAGTCGGGGACCTCTAAGTTCGGATCAAGCGCTGCATGTTAGGGGTAAAAAAAATGGAGGCAAAAAAGCATCCCGATTTTGGCAGCATCGTCATGCTTTGTCACGGCACTCATCCACTCCCTCGGCCGAAATATTATTTCCTTTTTGTATGAGTTCTGGCATAATCCCGCACATTATGCTGCATGTTGTTTGCCATGAAAAAAACAATGCATGTTCAGCTACGTTCTACGCAGTACGCACTAACCTAACCACCATCCCATCATCCACCACTAGCCACCATCCCGTTCTGTGATCCCTTCCACCCCACATGAATCAGCCGAGATACTAGTCAGTCGGGCTAGCGCTATCCTATGCTCCCTTCCTGACTGCACAGCGCTAAAACCCAGAGCCGAGACTTCCCCAGCGCGACCTCTGACCCCACGCGGTCCGAAGAGTCGGCCGATGCCTAAGGGCGCGCCGCGCGCCGGCCACCCGGATAGCCTCTGCCGAGTCTCCCTTTCATACACCGTTTACTACGCACTCGATTCATTCATGATTCTGTGTTTCAACGTTCCTCTCGTTAGATGGCTCTACTGATGTCATAGGCGATCCCAGGAAGATTGCGGCCAGAATACCCCAAACGGCAGAAAATGAGGTTTTTGGTGAATATCTCGGAAAGTATTTGGCATACAACGATGCAATTTCACAGTCTCGTGGTAAATGTGCATACACATAATTTGGGTTGATAGTTATGCATTTGAACATTATATAGGACCAGATATGTCCGAAAAAGCAAAACCAACAAGACTTTTACTGGAGAACCGTACATTTATTGGTCACCAGAAAGTATACCCACAAGTCAATCGACAATCGACAACCAACAAATGCAATCGACACGAGCGTCGAGCACCCTTCCACACAAGCAACTGCCAGGAGCGATTAGACGGACCGCGCTCCTCTCTCGCAGCTGATTGGTCAGCTGCCGAACCGCACGGACGTCAGCTGCACGGCCGCCGCCCGGCCGACCTGACCGGGGTCGGCCGGGCGGCGACCTAGCGTCATTAAAACTGCAATAACTTTTGCCGGCAGTGTGATGCCGACCTAATTTTTTCAGCAAATGAATCACAATTGTACGGTATATGTTATGGACGTTGTCTCGATGTGAAGCACGCTGTGCGTTTTTTGGTAGGCCTATGTAAATATTGAAATCCTCAAGCCCTTCTGCTTTGTGCAAGTGTGCAACAATTAGCTTGCAATTACTGAGTGGGAAGTTTTTTAGATGCACTTTTGTTGCCAATGGATTCCGCACATTTTCCCCTTTCGGCTGATATCTTACTTACGCATTTTCAAGCAAAGAATATGACAGGAGACTCGTCAACATTTGCATGAAAATCGCAGCACAAGTTCGGTCTCACAGAGCAAAACAAAACGGTGTACTTTGGGAGCCCACCAATCTGTGCCAGAATGAGTAGGGGAGAGTGGGGCAAAGCGGCCACCCGGGGCAAAGCGGCCACCCATCGTTTTAGCCCTTCATAGCTGGCGTCAGTTCCAATTTATGGTTTCCAATTATACTTCTCTTCACGGTCGTTCGAATGAGCCAGACCGGGGTTTCAGGCCCATCACCATTGTTCTGTGAAACACAGAAAAGCATTTCTTGCCAGGTTACCAACTATGTTTACAATTTTTAAATGTTATGTTATTTCATAACCGTTTGGAATTTTTATAAGCGTTCTTGTCCATGCATTGCATTGTTATCGTACATGTATTCTACCAATTTTAATGTTTTTTACCCCACTAATAGCTAAGCTGGAATATTTTTGTCTCGGACGGTATACGCGGGGCAAAGTGGCCGGGGCAAAGTGGCCACCCCCCAATTGGCCATAAGTTGTTTCCATCTGGATAAAAAACATTATTTATATTCAAATGTGTCGTCATGCATTCATCTTGGCCACTTTTCAGTTGCATGAGTTACCAAATAATGCCATTAAATGTTTTTTCATGAAAATCCTTTCTTTGTTTACTTACAGGTGGGATGCTAACAAAGCAAACATCCATCCTCGCTTAAACCTTGTCACCATCAAATACCCTAGTCGTACATGAGGCAAATATTTTGTTTCTCATATTGGGACTTGAGAAGACGCCGGTGGCCGCTTTGCCCCAGGGTATGGGGCAAAGTGGCCAATATGCATAGGTTTAAAGTTTTGTCAATATCTTCCATATGTGAACGCCTTTGGAAATAAAACGCAGTTGAAATGAAAGGCAACTTAATAGGGATCACATTGGTATAGAAAGAATCTTTCCAAGTTTAAAAATCAAGCATTGGCACCGTGAGAAGCGTTAGGGTGGCCGCTTTGCCCCACTCTCCCCTAATATTTTTTCTGGATGATATTTTATACAGTCTGATCAATTTATGACCAGAAAATGTGAGAAAGGCCCGCTTTAAAATTTGTCGAAAATTAGGGTATTGGCCACTTCTGAACTCGGATAGCGGCTGTGTGCGGCGGCAGGCGTCTCAGAGAGATCTGCACGGCCGATGGGAGGGGATCCGAGATGTGCACGGCCGATGGGAGGGCTCGAAGACCACTGCTCTGATGCTTTAGTCAACTACACTGCGAACGATTTATCGGGTTTATCCGACGCAAGGGAAGTTGCGGCGAAAGAACCTGAGGTTGTTGCGTCATGCAGCATTAGGTATGGTAATCGAAATGTACTCTACAAATGTTGGCTCGCACAAAATGTACTCGTGCGGTGCGAGTTGGAGTGTTGGCTCGGTGGTAGGGCGAGCTGTGCACGGCTGGTGGCAGGTTTTGAGGACCAACATTCCACCACGGCTCAAGTAAGCGTATCCGTCGTGAATGATTTACGCACCAGATGTTTGACAAAGCAAGTGACACCGAATAGCGAGATGCTACGTTATTGCAACGTAGGTGATCACGAGATGCAGTCGCATCAATTACGAGTTTGACGGCAGCTGTAGCTGATCCGTTTATACCAAGGCTATAGAACGTTTATACATAGTGTTCGGCGGTGTCCCTGGGTTTAGGTAAGTTGAGGTAGAAGAACAGCAAATTTCCAGCCATTTTCTGAACTCTTCTCGGGTTATGACGTTACATCTCAAAGCCAAATCTTTGCAGTTCACGTGGATGTTCAAAATGCCTGAAGATTCATTTTTTTCTGAAAAAAAAACATCCTTTTCCATCGAACACCACAGGTGCAGAAACAACACTACCCACAAATCCAACACGAATTACAGTCTAACAGGTCTAACACCATCACGGTCAAATTCAACACCCAGCGCACCGACTCGCTCTATCGTCTGGAGGAAGATAGGCCCCTCTTGCACGGAAACACAAGTCAAAATCGTTTTCAATTGATTCTAAATGGTCCGCACTCCGCACTCCGCAGACCATCAATATCGAATATGAATCTCAATCTAAATACGTTACCAAGATTATAGACATATTCGTCCAAGGAGACTGCGAATTCGGGATGAGTCTCCGTGCAAGAGGGGCCTATCTTCATACAGACGATGGATTGAGTCAGCGCACCCAACAAACGCCAGCAATAGCCCCCTTGAATTCGCGCCTTAGGTCCGCGCTTGGATAACTAACAAGGTAATTATCCATGGTCCGCGTGTGGTTCGTGCATAGACTCGTATATTGTCCTCGTAAGTTTGTATCTGTGTATCTGGACTAGCGAATAGACCCCACCTCGTCTAACTATTGCTTGGCTGATAGATGTGACGTCACATAACCCGCACGCCAATGAGCGTGGCGTCAGGCTATGACGTCATCTCCCGCGACAACCAGCCACTCAGCGCTGGAGGTGCGTAGCGTGTAGCATTATTGGGAATTTGCGGCCGGGCCCGGGGGTAATCCCAACCACCGCAGCCCGGGGGGGGCGTTTTTCGCCCCCCCCTGTCTAACTCCGTAAATAAGGGAGATACGGAAACAAAAGCGATACCAAACGAAAGGTCCTTACGAGACGATTCTAACGCACCTAAAATTTTTGACCTCAGGTCAATTTTCAAGGTCAGAGGTCAAGGTCAAAGGCAAAAACCGGCACATGTGTAGTGATCTCAAAGTAAGCCTTCTAGAGGACGGCGGGATGCATCAAACCGGCAAAATTGGGTGTCAAACGAAAGACGAGAATCTGAGGATTCCGAAAATGTGCTCAAACTCAAAGGTCAAGGTCAAGGTCACGCCCAAAATTGACCTAAAACTTTGCTCTTTTTCGTACATCTTGCGTGCTAATTTCCAAAATGTTTTGAAATGTTTTGAGGCTTATCAGTTCCCTCTTTGTGGTTCATCTTACGATACAAGGCTGCTCAAAGGTCAAGGTCACAGAAGAGTATCCTTGCTAGAGGCTATTTCATAGATCCAAGTTAGTAATAATAAATAAGACAATTTTGCCATCTGGAAGCTCTAAATGGAGGCTTAGAGGAAAATAGATGCCAGATTCGTGATCAGCGGGTACATATTCATCAAAAACGACCTTTCATGTGTCAAGGTCAACCAAAGGTCATTCGAGGTCACATGAGGTCAACATAAGATTTGACCTTTTCCAAACAAAAAATATATCATTCGACGCGGTTTGACAAGGCGAATGCGATGGTACCACTGCCGTAGCTCAAGAACCATTTTTGTCGAAGTTATTTGCGAAAAACTAAAACCACATTTCGGGGTCGTTGACCTGACCTCTGACCTCAGGTCACCCAAACTATTTTTCTATTTTTCTCTAGGTCAAACGCTACACAACCTTGCTCGTAATTTGTCTTTATCTCTAAAACTCTATTTTTAGCAGCTATTTGAAGTTCGCGTCTGTGACGCCGAAGTTTGCGGTGCAGGGGTCTAGAAAAATCGACCTTGTGACGTCATCAAGGGGGCTAGGTCCAAATTTTTTAGTTCAGAAGATGTCAAATTGATGGGAGAAAAGGTACTGAAAGTTTCGCTTTCCTATCCCTAGGCGTTCGGGAGCTATCGCAAATATTCGCCAGGGGGGGGGGGGCGAAAAACGCCCCCCGGGCCCGCGAGGGCTAGGGGAAGTTGGGTGAGACCGCCACTGGGGCGCGGGATATCTAGAATTTTACATAAAGGTCACATGAGGCTAGCTCGGTCACATGACCTCGCCAGTCACTATTATATCAAAGGGGAAAAAGGAAAACTCTCAAACTATCTCAAGCGCACGGAATCGTGATTTCGTGCACTTTTTGCAAGGTTCGATGCTTCAATCAGCATTGTTGACCTTGCATGACGTCATTTATGACGTCACTAGGTTCATAAGTGTTTTTCGTCAATAACTCTCAATTAATTAAAGTGAGCTAGCGAGTCGGGAGAGCCACCAATGGACTCCGGAAGACCTGCCGAATGGTATGATATGCGGTATGACCTCCTTCGACCAGCTTCGTGACCTGCGAGCTCTGACCTGACCATGACCCGAGGTCTACATCTCAAGTTGACCTCACCCGAACAAAAGTATACCATAATACCATTCGACGCGCCTGAGCGAGGCGAACACGATGGTGCTATAATCGCGGCGCTGCAACTGTACACTCAGAAAACACTTTGAGAACATTTTTGAATAAGGGCTCATATGAGTGCCAAAACAGGGCTCAAATCTGTATGATTCCCGCGCCGGGCCGGTGCTCTGAGATTCCGCGCCGGGCCGCGGGGGGTGTTTGAACACCCCCCCCCCTTCTAACTCGGCTCCTGGGCCACGTAGCGACACGCGGTAAGCGGCAATCGAAAGAACGTCAAAAATAAGGACGAAAACACTTCGTTCATTTTTCGGGTCAGGTCAAAGGTCAGGTCACCAGAGGTCACCAAAGGTAAAATGTTGACTATTTCAACATTTTGGAAACTGCCAACGGCTATCTCGGGAACCGATAGAGCTACAGCGCCGCAAAAAAAACGCATTCGATAGCTCTTTTACGGACCTTTCTGAGTAATGTTCTCAGATTTGACCTCAGGTCAACAGTTTAGCCTCCAGAGGGCAAAAACTCCAAAAATAGCCGTTTTTACGAAAGTCGGTTTTTCCGCAATAACTTTTGACTCAAAAGAGCTATGACATTACTTTTGCAAGCATCGTGTTCCTCTCGTCGAGACGCGTCGAATGAACTATAATTTGACCTTGAAAGGTCAACTTGAAAATTTGACCTCAGGTCAAGGTCATGACCTGACCGAAAAAGGTCATGTTGCATATCAGTCGATCCGCAACGTCGAGCCGAACACATCTAAGGCGTTTTCAGCGCTCTAGCGCTCCTCTATCAGAAGTTATCATCGAAAAACTGTTAGATTCTGTTCGTGACCTGAGATGACCTCGGGGACATAACGAGGGGTCACAGTTGCCATTTTCTGGTTCAGTGTGTCTATTTTACCTACATCTCGATGTTTGAGAGTGTCTAGAATAGCGTTCGTGCAAAACAGACGCTTTTCAATTTTCTCCCATTGACTTATAATGGAGAGGCCGCAAAATTGACCTGACCTTAGGTCACCGATATCAAAATTTCGAGATATACATTTTATAGATAGTGTTGCTCTAATCAATCGCTGAAAGTTTCAAGGCAATCGTTCAGTCGGTGTAGCTATGACAAGCATTCTTATTTTTTCTGAGGTGAGGTCACTTGGCGTGACCTGGTGGCCTGACCTAAGGTGACCTGGGTCTGAAATTTTCACAACATGTGCGGAAAAGATGTACAAACAGGTGTGCCAAAAACGGCGGCGCTCCGCGCCGCCGTTTTTGAGATATCTGCGAAAAACCGCAAGGGGGGGTGTTCAAACACCCCCCCGGCCCGGCGCGGGTTAAAATCGGGATCAGTTAGGCGCCCTTTTCGGGCTCAAAGTACATTAGCCCCGAAAGCGGCATCAGTTCGTCTTCCTTTTCGGGCTCAATTCGAGCTGCGTTTTAGGGCTCCATACGACATTCCGCCATTCCGTCTTTTGCTGTTTTCAGTGCCATGTGTTGGTGTACCTACCGCCGTGATTTCAAAATGAATGGTAAGTTATTAGTTATCAGTTATCGCTATCTTTTAGAAAAAATCAAGATGTAGCCGCCGACCAGACTCAGTTCGAAACTCGGATGTCGTCACGGATCGGTGTATTGGACCGTGTGGCCCTCCGCACGCAATCGTTGCTGTAAAACAACGGCCCTAAGTTAAGCATTGCACAAATAAACATAAACGAGCGCAAACAAACGTGACGGAAATAAAAGGGACAGGCGAGGGGGAACATAACACACGCATAAATAAATAACTTGATAAAGGCAACCAGGTACATTGCTACGCGTCCATTCATGCACTTGAATATGCATATACGAAACAGTATAATTATATCGAAAGCACTTGATTACATGATTGTGCTACCGCGACATTTAGTTACGTACCGACAAATGTGCTCCCTGAGTCGCTTATCGGCTAACGAAACCAGAGGCACACGTCTCCAGAGGCACATTAGACGACCAGCCTCACGGTCTTGGTAAATGGCTATAAATCCGAGACGAGTGTCAGCCTTCACCTTATTTATCCACATATAAATGACCGGTAATAAATATCTGCAGGCAATTCATATAACATTCAATATTGGTTTCATACACAGTAAATATTCGCCCTAATTACGGTTACATATTCCATAAATATTACGAGTTAACAGTCATTTTTCCTGTGCGACTCACCGGCTCTGGCGCAGACACCACCACATACCACCAGCCTCAACGGGGCTCAACTGACCCGCGTCGCGCCCCCGACCAGCGCCGGGGCGCCGGGCACCGCCCATATTCAGAAATGTTCATCCGCGTCAGCTATCATATTCGCAACTTAAATGTCCAGGAGATCCCTACTCGCATCAAACAATACATTTTACAATCCTGAGCACATTATTGGGCATAACATACACATTAACGAGTCAAATATCACAGTTTCCAGTTACTACTTTTCTGACCCTGCGGTCGCGACGGCGCAGCTACATTCCTGGGCCCTGCCCCAGGCTACGGTCGGCCGGTGACCTCGACAGGTCAGAGGGACCGAGCGAGCAATGTGCCAAGGCTGCGAAACCAAGGAAGAAAAATAGGAAATCAGCAGAATGGTAAACGTGGACTAAGGAACATAAAATGACAAAATGGAAATGGCGCGCCTACAGTTATCAGTTATCGCTATCTTTTAGAAAAAATCAAGATGTTGATGCTCATGCCATTTTAATCCCTTATCAATTAAAATTGTGGTGGCATTTGTTCAGAAAAGGTCTGATCTACAATTGTGGCGCCGTTGATACGAATACGCACGGGTTTGATTATTCGTTTTTCTTGTATTTGCGCCACATGAAAGCATCATATCTGGATTCAGGATGTCAAATAGTGTAAGAATGTGCAAAATTTTTGTCTGGTTCTTCGTGATGATGTGATTAAAGCAATGCTTTCAAGGGTAGGTAAGGATTTTGTTACTTGTTCGTAATGGTTATCTTGATGCTCAACTAAAATTAATCCTAACCTTGCCTACTAACCTATTAAGTTAACTTAGTACCAATACCTACCAACCTACAACCTATTTGGATCTTTCATATATGTACTTATAACATGCTGCTGCTTCTGCTAACATGCTGCGGAATGCTGGTTGACATGATGGAATGCTGGTATGACAGTGTTCCATGTTTCAGAATTTTAGGTGAATAACCACACATGATGGGGAAAATATTTTCATCCTAAAAATATGACAAGTGGCTTTATTTCATCTTTGCTAAAAAAATATGTCAAAAGTTTGATTCAACAGCCAGCTGCCAGGATGCGCATGACTTGACAGTTGATGCATCTACTCTACATCATTTCATTTCAGATCCTGTGAAGGTTCTGACAAAATCTGAGGTAAAAAATGGCATTATGCAGTTTTGCGGAAAGACTAAATCTATCTCATTTTGTCTTCAGATTTTTTTTTTATTGGGACACCCAATTGAAATCCAATTTTAGAACACTGTGACACCATGCCTGTGTGCCAAGTAAGAGGAAGGGTCTACAAGTATACATCAAGATAACCAATTATGGACAAGTTGAGACTTGAGTCATGAGCTCTTATTTGTGGTTACAATACCTTCAACTGCATGATTTTGCACAACTTCCATACAGGCATCCAGACTGGAAAAGGTTCAAGTCCATACTTATTCTGGTGCTTGAATATGGCAGTTCAAAGATGGAAGGCATATGATGCTACAAAATGAAAAAAAAAGTAATTCAACTTACAAAAAATAGGTATTCATATCTATCCTAAACTAAACTAACCTAACCTAATCAAACCCAACCCAACCACCCCAACCAGCCCAGCCCAGCCCAACCCAGCCCAACCCAGCCCAGCCCAGCCCAGCCCAACCCAACCCAAAACCTACAGTCTAAAACCTAGAGCTAAAACCTGCAGCCCAAACTGGAAAACATCCATATGGTACGCCGGACGCCCGTGAAGCCGTCATGCGCCGAAGTTCGGCGCAAGCTATTTTGCAATTTGCGCTGAAATTTCTGCATTATTTGCGCCGAAGGTTAGTGCCCTTTTGCGTCAAAATTAAGCCACTTATACAAAAAGCACGTTTACATCTGCTGGCCAAGGTTTTATAAACCAGACAGAACGCTCTGGGCCTTAACCACTCCTGACTCCCATGTTTGAGCGTCCAAATTAGTTGATGTTTCCATGGAAGCTGAATACCACAATACGTGTAGCGCACTGTAGCATCGTGCCGTGAAATAAGGCTCGGGACGGAAGTTCCGGGGTCACAAAAATTGGTGTGGCGGTGTTGTCGCGGCTGGCGGGCGCCAGCAAGGGGTTTAAGTTTACGACACCACTATTGTTTCAGGAGAGGTGTCAGCGATTCGAGACTACTTAGGCATGCGGGCAGCGGGGTCGGCGTGGCTGCCTGCGGCTGCGGCCACACATCTTGGCATCCTGGAGGCGGAGATGCTGATGGTGGCATGAGTCATCACTGGCTGCCCGATTTCCATGCTCCAAGACTCGCCGTGAGGGCCGAGACGGGCGTCGTGCCGATGGAGAGATGAGGAGGGATGCGCTGGCATCGCGCCTACTGGCGAAGGCGCTCTCCCTCCCGTCGGAGGACCCGCCGCGTCGTGGCGGAAGCCCCCCCCCCCAACCGTGACTGAAGTCAGTGACCGGCTGGAGAGAGCGCGGGGGAGCGGTGTGAGACCACTGGAGTGGCGCTGCCCGCCGAGGCGCGCTTATCCACGAGACTGCCCCCGTAGACGCCAACAGACGGCGTCACGGTCCACCTGGACCGGCTGCCGATCGGGGCGTCCGCGACAGCGAGGAGGAGTGCTGCGGAGGCGTGCCTGGGAGCGCTCCCCCAGCGTGCGACGTGGGCCTGGGTCGACGGGTCTGCGACCGGGGGAGTAATAGGAAGGCGGCGCTGGGGTCCTCACCGAGCACCCAGACAGTACAACATTGGTACTGCGGGAGGCGGCGGGGAGGATTTGCTCCATTTACCGATCTGAGATGGTGGCGCTCAAGACGGCAAAGCAACATCTCCTGGAGCACCCGTCCTTCGAGGAAGACCCCATAATCATTTGCTCCGACTCGCAGGCGTCGCTGGCGACGCCACGAGGTGGACAAGTGGCCCAGACACCCCCCCCCCTCATCCCCTAGGGCCTAGGTGCCGCCATCTGGGAGTATATGATGGCCCTAGTGGCTGTAGGGGGCCGAAGAATCCACAATAGAAGGAGGGCGGCGATAGCCCGATTAAGCTGGGCGTCCAGTGGAGCCTCGGCTCTATCATGGGCATTGGGCAAGGACTCTGCGAGCACCCCCGTCTCCTCCATCTTCGACGGCACTCCAGTCAGAAAGCTGTCCCCACCCGAGTTTCCCAGCAGCATGGGCCACATGAAACCGAACAGCGCCGAGCCGCTCGACGCTGAGGACCAGGCGAGAGTAACAGTGAAAAGGTGAAACGCTCGAAACGGCGCGCGCCGCCGGCCGAGGGCGCCGAGCCGGCCCAGGCCGGCTGCGGGTCAAACAGAAGCCGTCTCCGCGGCGGCCGCCCAGTGACAGCGACTCGAGGCACCGCTGCCGCCTCCGCCGACCAACCCGCCGCCCAGCAAGGGCAGTTTGAAGGCGGCTGCGCCGGTGAAGGTGGCGCGGCCTGGCAGGGGCCGCGGCCGGCCCACTCCCAGCTACCCGTCCCGCGAGGTGCTCAGTACCACCGACTCGTCCGATTCTGAGGCAGCGCCGTCGGCGGGCCGCCGCCAGCAGTGACGACGACCGGCTGGCGGCGTTCGCGCGGGACTTGTCCGACTCCTGGTACTCGGACTTGCCGCCCAAACTGGACGCCGGCGGCGTGAGCACCAGCAACGCCAATAAAAAGTCCACCTTCATCCGGCTCTTCTCGCACCGTGTCAAAAGGACTACGCCGCGCGGCCGGCCGGCCAACTCGAATGAGCGCAGCGAAGGGCACACGTCCCCGACGGCGGCACTGGCGCCTCCCGCCGCGCCGCTGCCGGCGTTGCTGGCAACGCCGATCCAGGCCCATCGATTTCTACTGTTTTGTTGCCTACGTGCCGCTGCCGCCGCTCAGCCAGCACAATGGCGTGCCGGTGTTGCGCTGTCGGATCGAAAAGCGGCTCGTGCAGCGGACGGACTGTAATAGAATTTAAACAACCGAACACCAGTAGCGCCCAAAAGTCTCTCGTTTATTCACAAAATTCTCCAAACAAATTTGCTCGTACAATTATTTCCGCGTGGAATAATTTCACGCACTTCAATAATCATACCACTTCTGACACACGCCCCTCTGATCTTCAAGATCACTAAAACGCACACACACAAAATATCAAAAACGTTATCTTCGGTCATAAAACCGCGGCCATCGTCGGTCACCACACCGTGCACCTTAATCGGTCAACAAACCGGAGCACTCGCCGCTCACCACCCGGGCACCATCACCGGGCACCATCGCCGGTCTCCAGCACCGGTCTTCATTACCGGTCTCCAGCACCGGGCTCCATCACCGGGCTCCTCCAGCACCGGTCTCCAGCACCGGGCTCCACGACCAGTCACCATCACCGGGCTCCATAACCGCGGTCTCCAGCACCGGGCTCCATCACCGGGCTCCATCACCGGGCTCCACCACCGGGCTCCATCACCGGGCTCCATCGCCGGTTACCATCACCGGACTCCAGCACCGGTATCCAAACTGGACAAAATCGAATCGATCGTTGGTTCGTTGTCGTGCCTCGCCTCTTCGCCATTTTTAGCTTTCTTTATCTTCCCTGTCGAATTTTCCCTTATTTATACAATACCGTAACTAGACCGAGATAAGGCCGAAATAGCTTGTAATAGAATTTAAACAACCGAACACCAGTAGCGCCCAAAAGTCTCTCGTTTATTCACAAAATTCTCCAAACAAATTTGCTCGTACAATTATTTCCGCGTGGAATAATTTCACGCACTTCAATAATCATACCACTTCTGACACACGCCCCTCTGATCTTCAAGATCACTAAAACGCACACACACAAAATATCAAAAACGTTATCTTCGGTCATAAAACCGCGGCCATCGTCGGTCACCACACCGTGCACCTTAATCGGTCAACAAACCGGAGCACTCGCCGCTCACCACCCGGGCACCATCACCGGGCACCATCGCCGGTCTCCAGCACCGGTCTTCACGGACGGGTGCGGCCCGCGCGATGAGCCGCCGCCGCACACCGAGCTGCGCCGCGCGGACGTGAAGGTGGAGCTGGCAGCGGCCTGCTCAGTCCCCTCAACGGCGTCGACCGGCTCTCCGGCGATTTGCGGTCAGAAACGCCGCCGCTTCTGGGACCCTGCACCCTGGGACCAAGGTGTCAGAGCGCGGCGCTGCCCGTGAGACGTTAAGTTAGCACAGGCAATGTCGTCTGCACTCCTTGCAGTTCATGTTGAATACACAACCATGTTGCGAAGTAATAGGCGCCGGGTTTTTCAGTTCATAGAACTTTTTCCCTGGCTATTACACCCCACAACCGAACACTGACACCTTGCACAAGTATGACTGTGTGTATGAATGTTAATAAATACATGAACCAATGTTGTGTTTTCGGTTCCAGTACCTTCTTTGGGCACCTCGGCAACAAGTAAGTAATCACTAATCCGTTAGCTTTGCCACACCTAAGATAGGCTCCCACGTTGTTATTTGCTCCCGGGTTAACATAAACCGGTTTAACGTAACTTTTGCATCCCGGCCAAAATTGCCGGGTTAGCTGTCCCACCGCTCGAGACTGGCGCTAGGCTGGCCGAGCAAAAAAAAAAAAGTTTGTCCGCGGCTTCGTCTTATTCGCAGCTGCTGGACACGGGGGAGGGGGGAGGAGGGGCTGCATCGGACGAAAAGCGGGCTCTGGTATTAACTGGATTTTTTGCCAGCTGGCGCCGTATGGTGGCGCTAGCAGAGCTTCTTACATATCAATGCTAGATATAAAAGAATAAATATTTACCAATCAATTTTTCATTTAAAGCCATTTGAAATATTTATGTCCATCCTACTACCGCGCTTATATCTAAAATTAAATACCTTTCGTGCGTCGCCAGCTGGCCAGCCAGCTGACGCAATCCAGTTTTTACCAAAGCCCCGAAAAGCGATGACGTGAGCCCTAATATTGGCTTCACCACACAATTTGAGCCCTCAAACTGGATTCAGGTGAGCTCGAAAATGGGGATCGGGCTGAAAACTGGTTTCATAGTGAGACTAGTTTTGAAGCTTGACACCGATAATGGGTACTGACTGAGCTCTGTTTCTGCGATCAATGATACCGATTTAAGGGATCGTATGAGCCCATGTGGCGTTGCTCAGAAAGTATTCTCGAAATGTGCTGTCTGTTTTGAATATGGTACATTAGCCCGAAAACTGGTCTCTGAGACCGAAAATGGGGATACTGTTTTCTCAGTGTAATTGGCGAAGTTGTTTATAAAACCAAACCCGTGTCTTGGGCCACTTGACCTGACCTCAGAGGTAACCGGTTGACCTGAGACCTTGAAATCGGGTAGGTATCAGTCGCTGCGTCTCGTAACGGCGCACGCGCTCATTTTTTCCGCGACGCTCTAGCTCCATGAGGTGCGAAATGGCGAGGGGGTCATACCAACTTGGCCGGTCGTACCAACTTGGCCCCCTTGGCCGGCGCGTCTGTTGAACCAATAGGTCCGGCGAGGGTTAAACGCACCCAGTACCCACAGGGGACCGGCTGCCGGTGTGCGGGTGGTGCGGGGCGGCACTGGTGGCGTGTCCGTCACGCGGGACCGGTCGTCGGCTGAGCTCAGAGGCACCTCACCACGGCAGGTGTGAGGACGTGCTCCGGCCCGGTGCTGCCACTCAGCCTTCACACAGCTCTCTAATAATCCATGAATGCCACGAAGCTCTGACCTATTTGGTAAATGCTTTGCATCCGGCAGAGGGGTAATTTTATCTTCATTGCATTGACATTCACTTCAGGCTGGATGTGCTCGGCGGTTCAGACGGGCACCACAAACGCTGCCTGGCTGGGACGACGTCACCTGACGTTATGCCCATCCGTCTGTCCGTCCCGCAGCGTGGATCCCGTGCACAGGTCACCGCTGCCCCAGTGCCACTTCTCCGTCGGCGCAGGCGCCGCAGCGTCAGCCAACGATTTTCGCGGCGTAACCTTGGCAACGTGACGTCACGGAGGTCCAGTCAATACGCGCTATCGAATACGGCACGAGCGGCCAGAAGGCGTGCCTCCAGCGGCCGGCCAGTGAGGCAGTACGGAGCCGTGTCGGCTGCTGCCATCCACCGGAAATGCGGCCCGACCGCTGACCGCTGACCGCGGGCCGCTGATCGCTGACCGCTGACCGCTGACCGCGGGCCCAGAGGTGAGACTCCGCCCGGGGCCCAGCTCGCCCAGGTGGGTCGGCAACGCCGGCGGGATGGCGCCGCCGTGCTCGCCGCCGCCCCCAGTCCCAGTGCCAAGTGAATGATTGTGCGCCGGCGACTGTGATCTCTGGCCATTTTGGAGAGGTGGATCCACGGTGGTGAGTGGGACACCGGAGGGCGATCTCTGGCCATTTTGGAGAGGTGGATCCACGGTGGTGAGTGGGACTCTGGAGGGCGATCTCTGGCCATTTTGGAGAGGTGGATCCATGGTGGTGAGTGGGACACCGGAGGGCGATCTCTGGCCATTTTGGAGAGGTGGATCCACGGTGGTGAGTGGGACACTGGAGGGCGATCTTTATTCGTCTTAATCCTATTCCTGGCAGGACATTTTTCATAACGCGACCTGGCAGGGGAGGGGGGAGGGGTCGTTCTAACCGGCGCGCCATTTTTGGACGAACGTCATTCCAAACACTCTCAAACATCGAATTACGGGTAAACTCGAAAAGCTGAACCCAAAAATGAACCCATGACCTCTCCTTCTGCCCCTGAGGTCATATCAGTTCATGAGAGGTCCCCAGGAGTTTTTCGACAATAACTTTTGATAGAGACATGCTAGAGCGATGAAAACACCTCAGAGTGTTCAGCTCGACGATACGGATCGGCTGATGTGCAGCATGACCTTTGCGGTCAGTTCGGGATCTTGACCTGAGGTCAAGTTTTCAAAATGACCTTTCAAGGTCAAAATATAGTTCATTCGACTCGGCTCGTCGAGAAGAACACGATGCTGGTAAAATAAACATCGTCACGTCATTCAGCCAAAAGTTATTGCAGAAAACTCTTTGTCATAAAAACGCCCATTTTTGGAGTTTTTGTGCTCTGGAGGTTAAACCGTTAGCCTGAGATCAAATCTGAGGATATGCTGGCGACAGACCATTAAAAGAGCTATCGAATGCGCTTTTCCGCGGTGCTGTAGCTCTATCAGTTCCCGCTGACCTTGGACCTGACCCAAAAAATGACCGAAATATTTTTTGTCATTATTTTTGACGTTCTTTCGAACGCCGCCTACTGCGTGTACGTGGCCCAGGAACCGAGTTGGAGGGGGAGGGGGGATTAGATACCACCCGGCCCGCACGGTTGGCGCCGAGCACCGGCCCGGTGCGGGTTAAATCGATATTTTTGGAGCAAACCTGTACTCCTATGACTAAATGAATGTCACCATCGTTTTCTACGCCTAAAAGTACCTATAAAGCATGTGTCATATGCTGCGGACACCAATTTTGATTTTAGGAAATATGTTCTTACCGGATTGACCTGACCATGACACTGACCTATGCTTGACTGACCCCTTTATGGATCTGACACTCGTGTAGCACTTATAAGGGATAGTGCACAGTCTTGACAGAGTTTCTGACGAGACACGCCCAGTAAGACCTTTTAAAGTCCATGTTATTAATAGCCCAATTTCAGGTGTTTGACCTGACCTTGACCCGACCTGTGACCTCAAAATTCAACTTTCAAGTGCTCATTCGGAGCATCTCGTCACGTTCTTTCGTTTACCGCATCGCGCATTTCGTTGCGCCTATTTGTTCTCGAGTAATCGGAGGTAGGTAGCTCTGTCGATATCCAATGCAAAGTGTCGAAATTGAATGACCAGACGCCGATTTGTGGTGTAAAAGGTGTAGTACCTACCGGATGTCTCAAACCGTGGAATACCAGCTAACATCTCCACTTCATCCACACTAAACCAATGCAGGGTATTGCGGTTGAGTCCACAATCAGCATGAACGCAATGTCCAGTGCTGCCAGAACCCTACTTGCAGGCGCTGATTAATTATCAGGCCTGCAGGTAGGTTCCACCACAGTAGAATTCGTTAAGCGCATCTTCGCTAGATGGCAGCGCAAGTCGGCGCCTGCATGTAGGCTGCACCGCAGTACTCTGGATTGGTTTGGCGCATTCTCGCTAGATGGCAGCACTAATCCGCGCCTGCATGTAGGCTGCACCGCAGTACTCTGGATTGGTTTGGCGCATTCTCGCTAGATGGCAGCACTAATCCGCGCCTGCATGTAGGCTGCACCGCAGTACTCTGGATTGGTTTGGCGCATCCTCGCTAGATGACAGCACTAATCGGCGCCTGCATGTAGGCTGCACCGCAGTACTCTGGATTGATTTGACGCATCCTCGCTAGATGACAGCACTAATCGGCGCCTGCATGTAGGCTGCACCGCAGTACTCTGGATTGATTTGACGCATCCTCGCTAGATGGCAGCACTGATCAGCGCTTTCATGTTAGTGGTGGTGCACCCAGCACCGCAGTAGGGGAAGGTGGGGCAAGACAGCCCAGCGGGGCAAAATGGACCACCTGCCTTCCCGGCTGAACCGCTGCTGGTATCTGCTGCTTGAAGCTTAATCTGCTTTATGCTGCTTTATCCATTTGCTGCGAAGGAAAGCACTACCTTTGTTTTCCTTCGTACCAATGGCCACCTTGAGCTCATGTCATAGGCGGCGGAACGAGAAGGGCACCGGGGCACCGTGCCCCCCTTTGATTTTGGCATTTTAACATTAGCCGTATGGGCGATGCATGGAAAGAATGGGACCAAAAGTCGGCAGTGCCCCCCCCCCCCTCCTTAATTGAGGGTGTTCCGCCGCTACTGGCTCATGTGGCCAGGAATCATGGCTTTTGAGCTATTGAGTTTGTGGTCAAACCGATCGAATATAAGAGGTCTAAGGCGCCTTTTTGTACGATTAATTATTATTTGCACTTAACTGTGATTTGTGAAGAACAATGTTATAGTCACACTTTAGGACAGGCAAGGTTTCGCAATGTTGGGCTATTTAACATATACTTGATGAAAATGAGAGAACTTAGATTTGGGACAGGACGGACCACTGTGATCCATCTTACCCTGTGGTGGTCCACTGTGCCTTGTACATGAAAAGCTATTTTCTAAAACATTGACATAAGTTTCAGTAAGCTATTTTTCAGGAATGAGTCCTTGTTGCATGTGAGTCATGCATGCAAGTGCTTAACTAGCATGCATTCATGCCAACTTGGGATAGTTGGAGATCGTTCCCGGCGCCAGAATAGCAGTTTTCATTTTTCCCCATTGACTTATAATGGTGAGGTCACGAAAATGACCTGACCTCATATGACCTTAAGCAAAATTCCAAGATACACAAGCTGTGAGACTGTAATGAATACTGGATTCTGCAAGTTTCATTTCCCTGTGAAAGCTCCTCTGGCAGTGAGGGCGTTGCGAAGTTGCGATATCTGAAGACCGTGCAGAGGTTCACTTATGACGTCATAGGTTAGTGACTTGACCTGACCCGAAAATGCGGTTGATGTCAAAAGATTCATCTTGAATCAAAGATCAGGTATGTCAAGTTTCAGCTCTCTATCGCCAACGTGTTCGGAGCTATCGCGAAAAAAAAACTATGGGGGGGGGGGGGGGTGGCACCTGCCCCTCCCCCTTGCCCGGCGATGGTATTAACCTGTTGCCTGCACTTCTTTTGCTTGATTTATGTGTCCTTCTTTTCCTAGCTTGGAGTGCCGCGACTTATCCTTTTTTATTCTTGTCTGGTGTTAAGGTAAGGTGCTGTGAGTCGCTGGGCTTACGATGGGGGCACTCCTGGTCACCTCTTAACCCGCGCCCCACTGGGGTCTGCGTATAACACGCCCTACTGGGGGGGGGGGGCTCTCTCCATAGCCCCCCTCCTAACTCCGAAACTACTGGGCCGATCGTCAAAATTCAAACGGCGTCTGATATCCCCGGAAAAACTGTCGAGCGAAACCTAATTTCATTGACATCGAAGTCACCGATGACGTCACAGGGCAGGTCAAAGTAAAAATTATTAGTATTTTTGCTTGTTCACATTTTGGGCTCTGGCCGCCGTCTTACAAGTCAGATCGGGTGAGACTAAATGCTTACTTCGAAATCTAAGCTGCGTTGCGGCATTGGCGGTTATGTGCGGCGTGTATGCCGCATGATTAGTAAGCGGCGACCACTAAATTAAAAACTCAATAGCTTTGACCTGTTTTCAATGGATAACACTGCATACCAAAAATGTCCATCGCTCTCGTCATAGGATATTTAGATTTAAATAACTAACTTATCTACATCATTGTTTTGAACCAAATTAATACTCAGCCGCGAACGTATAAGGTATAACCCCTTGCCGTTTCGCTCCTGATCAAGCTAGAGCTTCGCGGAAAAAACGAGCGTGTTGCCCGTGACGAGAGAAAGCCGATGATACCCAATTTTAAGGTCCTAGGTCATCGGTTGACCTTCCAGGTCAGTCAATGACCCAAAAGGCGGGAACATTGGGACCTGTTAGAACGTCGTAGTGTGGCTGCTATGGGGTTTTTCGGGGTGCTGATCACGAATATCATGCTAGTTTTGATCACAGATGATGTCTTCATTCACTTAGGCCAGGTCGGGTTAGGTCAGGTCAGGTCAACCAGTAGAGGTCCTGCCAGGTATTTGTAGTAGGTGTCAACCGCCTCTGACAGCCTCGTAACATGTTACGAAGGCACCAAAACTACTTTGTAAACGTTCATGTGGTTGCTTAATTCGAATTCAGCTCGAAAAAACTGGCCTAGAAACATGTCAAACTCGAAAAAGTGAACCGAGGTCACCAAAGGTCAATGACCTGACCTGACCTTCAAGGCTTCAGGTGACCTTGACACCCACCCTAATGCATGGGGGCAACATCATATCACATGTTTGAACGCTTGAAACCACGAAAAGACTGCAAACGCGCTGCTAATGCGAGCCGACATACGCTGAATCGCGGTTCCGGCCAAACATGGTCTCGAAAAGTAGGTCACAGGTCAAAGGTCATTTGGGTCAGGGTCATGAAATTTTCAGGGTGGTTGTTAAATTGATCAATGCGAGGGTACTGAAAGTTTCGTCGCGATCAGCCGCTTTTTAAGCGAGTTATTCGCGAAAAACCTTAGGGGGGTTGCATCAACCCCCCCCCCCCTGTGCGGGCGAGGTCATGTTTTGATAGCAAGACTGAAACAGACTTTTTTGGGTAGCCAGGAAATCGCATGCCAGAGCCTATTCAAATTCTTTTATCGGCCTTTATATGCACCAGTCGCATACAGGTACGGGATTTAGCATACGATTTCCAGACAATCGAAAGACTGTTTGGAGCCAACAAAGGAAGGAATGAGTGAGTTAAGTTGAAAGTATTAATTTGGTTCAAAATGATGATGTAGATAACCTAGTTATTTAAAGCTAAATATCTTATGACGAGAGCGGTTGGCATTTTTGGTATGCAGTGTTATTCATTGAGAACCGGTCGGAGCGTTTGAGTCTTTAATTTAGTGGTCGCCGCTTACTAATCATGCGGCATACACGCCGCACATAACCGCCAATGCCGCAACGCAGCTTAGATTTCGAAGTAAGCATTTAGTCCCACCGGTCAGATCAGGCTCATTTTTTGTTTCCACACTCGTGAACAGATGCTCTAGGTAACTTGAGGGTACCAAACTTGTACTTTAATTTTCAGGTCAGGGTCAGGTCATCACAGGACACGGAAATATTATATCATGCCTCGGTCACGTGACACATATTTTATGGTCCATTTAGGCTATTGATTTCGAATTTGATGTCATCTGTGTTATTCGAGGTCATTTTAAGTCGAATCTAGCTTAAGTCAGGTCACTTTCAGGTCAAAAAAGGTCAAATTTTGAAGTTTAAATTTTTCAACAAAAAAGGTGTCTATTGGATGCAGTTTGAGCTCAGGAACACGATGGTGCTATTTATATTAGTGTACAACGTCAAATAGGGGAAGCGGGGGTAACACCGCCCCCCTAAGCTTTTCGCCAAAATGAGAGAATATGTGTGAAGTCTCTTAGTAGTTATTGTCTTGATTACAATATTTAAACATTTTCTCACGTGTTTTAGGCACTTATTTTGCATGCTCCTAAAAGGTTTTCATGTATCACGACTTTTAAAAATACCTTGCATGTTTGCCGCCTACAAATTGTGTGGGTAACCCCGCCACCGGTGTTGATGATAACCCAACCCATTCCTAAGAAAGCTTTTAATTGTTCAGAGATCGCGTGCGATGAGTTTCCTGTCGGTAAGTGGTAATTTTCGCAAATAATCGGTAATGGACACCTAAATAGGTATAGGTACATCAGCTTTTTGCCAGTTTTATACAGCTGGCAAGTGCTTGGTCGGGATGCATGAAAAATACAGGGTGATCCAAAAAAATTGGAACCCCTAAATTAAAATGTCTGTAAGTCAGAAAATTTTCAATTTATTGATAAATTACAAACACCATTAGAAAGAGCGTTCAATTCTCTATAAAACCAAGTTGATTGTACTTACTTATTATTATAAATAGTGCCCTAGACATATTCCTATAAAATCTGTGTCACGAAACTCAGTGAAACGGTTTTGAACATTATGCGCAAATCAGTGATAAACGGTTTGCTGTTCTGACCATGTCGCTTGTTGGAGGTTCATGAATAAAAATAGCTCATTCACGTGCTATTGTAAGGAAAGGAAAGGCTGACAGCCTGCTGGGACCAGTTGTCCCAGAGACTGCTGGCCCGCGCAGTTGGAGCTGTCCCCGAGCAACTGCAGGCCTGCGCGACGGCCCCCGGAGCTCGCGTTGAGCACATGCTGTGATGAACAGCGGAACCTAGGACGCGTGTATCTGTTCTACTATGTGCTTCTGTGTAGAATTTAATGAAATAAAATTGAATTTGAATGTGGTATTATTCGCAAAAAGACAACAGATAGAATGCTAACGGATTTCAGCGCATTGTAAACATTTGGCAATTTCGTTTCACTCAGTTTTCTGACGCTCATTCCAAAAGCTAATAGTGTGCCAATGCTGTACAACATACATGCACCAATTTGACGTGATTTTATGGTGGATTTAATGCTCTTTCTAATGGTGTTCGTAATTTGTCAATAAAATGAATACTTTCGGACTTATAGACATTTTAAGTTAGGGGTTCCAATTTTTTTGGATCACCCTGTATAAAGTAAAAAATCAAAGAAGCTGCTTATTCCCGACTTAGGAACATCTACGAACATAAAAAAGCGTCTCTTTGGGAGTTTCATCACTTATCACGCTACGAACAGGAAACACCGCAACCTCAATCGGGGTAACACCGCCACGGGGTGGCGGCGTTCCCCAATAAGTGATCATAAGCAAAAATCGCCAGCGGCAAGAATGTACTACACGGTTCAAGCAAACTTATCTTACTGGACAAAGCCGATCAATTATTTTTCGATGTAATCAAACAAATCAAAATGAATCTCTTCTTAAAGACATTCAAAAGTGCTCCCAGCTCATCGAATTTTTATAAGAGAATGTACATTTTTCTTTAAATGCCCACATTAAGCTTCGATTACACTGAATCACCGGAACACAAATCAGAAGACGCTTACCTTCGTGCGGTTAATAGGAAATAACGGATTTTTACACTTCACATTGCATACTTTCGCCGCCAGATGGGGTGGCGGTGTTTCCCACAGTGGCGGTATTCCCCCCGCTTCCCCTACGTACTGAAAAATTGATTTGAAAAATTAATAATTGTGATTTTATTGCAATAATGCGTATAACTTGGCCATTTTTGAAGATATTTAGCTAAAACTTGCTAGAGTTAGTCATAAGCATGCGTTCTGTCACATATATGCCGTTTTTTCGAAAAGTCAGGAACTTTTTGAAAAAAAATATAAAAATATAAATTTTGAATATTATTATATAAAATTTTCGAAATTTTCAAAATTTTGAAAATCCAAGATCGCAATTTGATAGCGCAGTCAATTCTGAGTCCTTTCATGCAAAGAAATTGGATCTAGCTTAAAAACTGAGCTCTTGGGAGCGATTGCTGTTGTTCAATGTTTTGCGTCGAAATCGGCCGAATATGACGTCATTCTGACGTCATTTCCGGCCAACCTATGGTAGCTAAGAAGTTCCAATTTTGACACAACGTTTCAAATTGATGCAGCCGAAGGTACTGAAAGTTTGGCGTCGATACGTCAAGTGGTTTGGAAGTTATTGCAGAAAACGGAAGGGGGCTATGAATAGCCCCCCCCCCCCCCAGTGGAGCGCGGGTTAATGGGTGGCGGAGTAGAAAAAGGCTCAAATGGTTATTTTACCACTCTGGTTACTTCAACTTACAAGAGTAGAGATTAGAAGCGTACCAAACATGGATGAATAGCAGGCGCTGCTGGGTGGTTCGTCTCACCCCGCGTTTTTTCTTGTCGGAGCTTTTGACATGTCCTCCTTTAAAGGTAGTGTGCCAGCTTTCCTGGACCATATGGAGTTAATGACCCGGATAAGGAGAACCGGATGTTTAGAACTTATCCATACCTTCAAAACTCCTGGAAACGTCTAAAATTCTTCAAATTTTGAGTACTCCAGTGCGAAATTCGCCCCGACGGGTTGTCGGTCGTACCCCAACCACATTTCACACCACTATGAACAATAAATGCACACACTAAAATCGCTATTACCGAAAGGCTCATCCAATCAAGTTTCGATAAACCCGTTCATCATCATCTCCTGCGGTTTCGAACACGCCTGTTAGGTGTCTTCTGCTCATACTTTGTGGTGCGGTGGTGGTGCGTCGGGCCGCGCGCTCTGATTTCGGCCAAGAAAAATGCGTCAGCTGATCATTGTCATTTCTGACACTTTCGTGTTGTGAGATGGGGTCATAACTTAAGAAAAGGCTGTTTCATATCAATTATTTTACATAAAATCATATTTCAAATCATAAATGTATGCTCGACAGCCAAATTAAAGAAACAATACCAATACAGGCTTACAGTTTAAGTTCGACATTGTGTTGTCTACGATTAGACAGCTGATAACTCATTCCCGTACGTCGTAACTCTATAATGACCTTTGCTTATTGTCACATGTGCGCCGCATTCGCGATTGTTGCCGACGCCTGTTTGCAGGTCAGCCCACTACAGTTGTTATACATATCGAAAAACCGATAAACTTTTAGGCGAAATAGCACTATTTCAGGCCCATTTTTATTTCTTTTTGCGATATTAGGTAAAACAGGAGCTTCTTATCCTAGGAAAAATAAAATGGGAAATCATTGGAAGGTGGCACACTCCCTTTAACAGCAGCCACCACATATATTTCTTTAATGCGAACTTCAGTCTTTGCACATATTAAAAGAGAAAGGATTTAGCATTCAGAAGGCTATACAGTTATAAACAATGTTAGTTACGAAGCAGTGTAGCAAGATATGCGGCCTTAACCCTCGCCCGCACATGCCATTTTCCCATCCTAGAACGCACATGGGGGGGGGGGGTGGTTGCCACCCCCCCCGCGCCGTTTCGTTCCTGTTGGAGATAGAGCTTAGCGGTAAAGACCAAAAAGATTCTTTGGGAAGAGACGAATCCAATGATACCCAGTTTTACCTTCTCAGATCAGTCATTGACCTTCCAGGTCAGGTCAAACTAAAAAATGTTGCTGTTTTGGGTCACCGTTGGATATCAAGTGCGCTGCTTATCATATACCGATGACGATGCTGTTTTCTGGTGCCAAGCCAGCTAGAACCTCTATGTCACACTACCCGACCAGATTTTTGCTGCTGAGGTCATTTCAGGTCAAGTTAGGTCAAGGTCAATTATATGTGTTTGTATGTCTGTGTGTGTCTGTGTGTATACTGATGTGTGCAACGATTGTTTTTGTGTCCATATTACATGAAATCATGATCCGAGAAGCTTTTACTAAAAATGCAGTCAAAAAACTTCACAAAGAGTAAATTCAGCTTGCCTAAAACGCAATTATCTTCGACGACCTAGGTTGACCTTGACCCTGACCTTGACACCTGTACATCGTCGAACAACATGTTTCATGATAGGTGGGAGGTAAGACTGGCATAAAAGGCCGAAATCAAGGTGTCAAAAGCTCACAAGGCCCATGGCAAACGCAAGATGTTGAGAATTGGCCATTTGGGTCATGACATGACCTAAAAAACAAGGTCATATCTCCGAAACCAAACATCACAGAAACTTGAAATTTTCAGTGGACATCAAGAAAAAATAGAGGAGCAGTTATACGAAAAATCAGCTTTCTAGCTCTAAAAATGTTTAATGCAGAGCAGAAAGACTACCTGGGGGGGGGGTGGCAACCCCCCCCCCATGTGCGGGCGAGGGTTAAACCTCAGCTGGTCCGTCTTACCCCACTTTCCCAGATCCCCATACTCTGGATTGGTTTTAGCGTGGATGAAGTGGAGAAGTTAGTTGGTAATTCACGGTTTGAGACATCCGTTACTATTAACACTAGCACGAAACGAGGACACGCGAGGTAACAACGACATTTGAATTTTAAATTCCGAACGATGTTTCACCGAAGCCTGTGACCAATGCCGAGCAATTGCCCTAAGCCCATGTTTTGTAGCAAAATCGGCCAAACATAACGTCACTCTGACATTTCCAGCCGACCTGTGACTGCTACGAAATTCGCTTGTACCACAGAGTGACACTCCACTCCGTCCGGCGTCCACAGAGTGACATATACCACCTCGTCCACAGAGTGACATATACCACCCTGTCCACAGAGTGACATATACCACCCTGTCCACAGAGTGACATATACCACCCTGTCCACAGAGTGACATATACCACCCCGTTCACAGAGTGGCGAGCCTCGGCAGGATGCCGGAACAGAGTAACGATTACCGGGTGGTGGTGTTCGGCGCGGGAGGCGTCGGAAAGTCTTCGCTGGTGCTACGCTTTGTGAAAGGCACCTTCCGCGACAGCTACATACCGACCATTGAGGACACCTATAGACAGGTGAGGGCACACCTATAGACAGGTGAGGACACATCTACAGACAGGTGAGGACACCTATAGACAGGTGAGGACACATCTACAGACAGGTGAGGGCACATCTATAGACAGGTGAGGACACATCTACAGACAGGTGAGGGCGCATCTATAGACAGGTGAGGACACATCTACAGACAGGTGAGGACACCTATAGACAGGTGAGGACACATCTACAGACAGGTGAGGGCACATCTATAGACAGGTGAGGACACATCTACAGACAGGTGAGGGCACATCTATAGACAGGTGAGGACACACATATAGACAGGTGAGGACACATCTACAGACAGGTGAGGGCACATCTACAGACAGGTGAGGGCACATCTACAGACAGGTGAGGGCACATCTATAGACAGGTGAGGACTCACCTATATACAGGTGAGGGCACATCTATAGACAGGTGATGACACCATAGACAGGTGAGGACATACCTATAGAGGGGTAAGGGCACATCTATGTGCAGATAAGGACACCTATGGACAGGCGAGGACATACCTGTCTATATGTAGATAGGCGAGGACTGACGACAGGATCGTCTTTCTCACCACCCTGTCTGGACCGACGGTCACCTCCCCACACCGTCCGGACCGACAGCCACCTGCACCAGACATGACTGATAGACGGTAAAGCCCCCACGAGGCGGTGATCATTGGACTCCCTATACTCATATGCGTCCTGTCCCACAAGGATGAAACATTTCCGTTTATTGATGTTGTTGCAGATCATTTAGAAACAGATGTCAAGCTAAATACAGACCAAACCATGAAAGATACTTGTCAGGTGCAACAAAACCAACCTGAGACATTGAGAAAAAATGCCAACTTTATGCTAGACACAGGCATCACATACACCAGCGACCTAGAAATGGCCAAAAACGTCAGCTTTAGAATGCCAAATACCAGCATTTTCGGTGTCGGTTTGGTATTGATATGCCTAACAGTAAGCATTCGATTGACATCTCCACTTCCGCCCTATCTACAGATGGGCTCAGTCACAGCGACGCACCAAGTTGCGGTGGAATCAGTCCAAAATGCTTCGCACCTATCATTCCATTTCATGACTCTTAAATGGTCTTCGTAGACTGAAGGGGCCCAACAAAAAACAAACACATTCGCACACAAAAGACGTACGTACGTGTCCCGTCTGTCCCCGCCTGCTGCGATCCGGTTGTCCCGTGGCGTGCGGTTTGGTCCGGTCCGGTATATTTCGTCCCGTCTACGTCGCCGTTTTTGTTGCCTTGTTCCATCGTCTTCGCGCCTTGCTCCGGCTGCCAGTGCTGTGGCTGACGCCCACTCCGGGTCGACCACTTTGACCTTTATTCGTAAATGTCAGCGGTAGTGCAGCCGCGGCCTGGTGGCGCGACCAGGAGAGACTGAATTGTCATCCCCCGCGGACCGGGAGCCGCTGTGTCCCGGCTCCGTCTCACCGGGAGCCGCTGTGTCCCGGCTCCCGGCTCCGTCTCCCCGGGAGCCGCTGTGTCCCTGCTCCTCCTCCGCGCATTTTTATGACAGCGAAAATTGTGAAATAAAAGTAAAATACTATGTACATACGCGTAAAATGTACGGCTCTCCAGCAAAAGAGTGGTTGGTTAGCCTATTGTATGTGCTTTTGGTGTAATAACTTTAAATAACTGAGACACTCCTGTAAAATGACTCAACAGAAATGAGAAGAGGACTCGTGCACACCTTTTGGCAGTGGTTTTCAACAGCCATTAGACGTATTCGTCAATGCAGATCGATTGTTGTGATATTGGCAACCAACCACTTAATACCTGGAAGGCCGTACATGCATCAACTTTGAACGCAATTAGCCCAGTCGTTCTTGAGATATGGAAGCGGTACCTACCCTGCACGTGCGCACGTGCAAAGTGAGACTCAAACGGACTTGTGCGGGCACATCAGTTACTAACCTGCTTTTAACGGTGTACCACATTTTAACGCAATCAGCCTACATTTAAGATGTTGAAGCGACCTCTGCACGTGCACACTTGGCACCCCAACTGTGGTACATGGGAATGCATCACTCGGCCCATGATATGTAGTCCACCTATTGGGCAGGTTTCAGCGCAATCCGCCTAATCACTGTGGCTTCATTGTGAACAGAACATACACGCATCGGGTAACGCTAACTTGGCACTTGGTACGTGCCGTCCTGGTCATCCATATGGATGAAAAGAAGACAAGTTCATTATTTAAGGGATGGGTCGATCTGATGCAGAAGACTGCTTGTTGGTCGGTCGGGCGGTAGCTGAGATCTGAAAAGCGTCACGGGGCCGGGCCGGGCCCGGTCGCGCATGGTGATATTGTTCCGCTACCACAGGTAAACTCGCCCGCTCGCTCGCTCGGTACCTACTGAACCTTTCGTTGTCGGATTGACGGTGGTTTGATCGACTTCGACTCCCGATACGACCCCTGACTGGCTGCTATGACCCCAGACTCTTCCGTCTGAGACTTCGACTCCGAAACACGGATAAGTCTATGTAACTCAGGTGTAAGGGATTCGTAACTGGCACTGCACGGCCTACATCTACCTCAGAGCCTATATTATATTGCTGAGCATTCCATGTTAGATATGTAGGCGGACACAGCGCGTCCGGTTGGCTGTTCAGCTGCGGCCGTGACGTTTGTCCGTGCGCGGTCACCGAGCCGACGTGTAGGTAATTGATTCGGCCAACCAGCCGCACCACAAATAGAGCACCGGCTAATGGACGGCCGCCCGGCCGACGCCGCACCGGGACGGATCGTGCGCGCGCGCCGGTCGCTGGGCCGGGCTGGGGTGAGCTGCGACCGACTTCCGACGCTCCGCGACGACCGGCCGTCCCATGTCCCGGCGGACGCGACTTACCCAGGCCGGCCGTCCCATAGTCCCGGCGGACGCGACTTACCCAGCGATAGCTGCCTGTTTGTCTGTCTGTCTGTCTGTCTGTCTGCCTGTCTGTCTGTCTGTCTGTCTGTTTGTCTGTCTGTCTGTCTGTCTGTCTGTCTGTCTGTCTGTCTGTCTGTCTGTCTGTCTGTCTGTCTGTCTGTCTGTCCGTCTGTCTGCCTGTTTGTCTGTCTGTCTGTCTGTCTGTCTGTCTGTCTGTCTGTCTGTCTGTCTGTCTGTCTGTCTGTAGGTCGGTCAGTCGGTCGGTGTGTGACCGTGTATGTGTGTTGGTGCCGGTGTCTGCTGCCGCGTTGGCGGTGGTGCCCGTATGTACAACGCCGGCCGGTCACGGTCCGGGTGCTGTGCTCACAGGTGATCAGCTGCAACAAGAACATCTGCACGCTGCAGATCACTGACACGACCGGCAGCCACCAGTTCCCGGCCATGCAGCGGCTCTCCATCTCCAAGGGACACGCCTTCGTGCTGGTCTTCTCCGTCACATCGCGGCAGAGCCTGGAGGAGCTGAGGTACGCTCGACACGGGCGCGGTGCCGAGGGGCGCGGGGCGCGGTGCTGAGGGACACGGGGCGCGGTGCTGAGGGACACAGGGCACGGTGCTGAGGGACACGGGCGCGGTGCTGAGGGACACAGGGCACGGTGCTGAGGGGCGCGGGGCGCGGTACCGGGGGACACGAGGCGCGGCGCTGAGGGGACACGGGGCACGGTGCTGAGGGTCGCGGTGCTGAGGGACACTGGGCGCGGTGCTGAGGGACACGGGGAACGGTGCTGAGGGACACGGGGCACGGTGCTGAGGGACACGGGCGCGGTGCTGAGAGACACGGGGCGCGGTACTGAGGGACACTGGGCGCGGTGCTGAGAGACACGGGGCACGGTGCTGAGGGGCGCGGGGCGTGGTACTGGGGGACACTGGGGCGCGGTGCTGAGGGGCGCGGGGCGTGATACTGGGGGACACTGAGGCGCGGTGCTGAGGGACAAGGGGCGTGGTGCTGAGGGGACACAGGGCACGGTGCTGAGGGGCGCGGGGCTCGGTACTGAGGGACACGAGGCGCGGTGCTGAGAGACACGGGGCGCGGTGCTGAGGGGCGCGGGGCGCGGTGCTGAGAGACACGGGGCACGGTGCTGAGTGGTGCGGTGCTGAGGGGACACGGGGAGCGGTGCTGAGGGACACGGGGCGCGGTGCTGAGGGGACACGGGGCGCGGTACTGGGGGACACGGGGCGCGGTGCTGAGAGACACGGGGCGCGGTACTGGGGGACACGGGGCGCGGTGCTGAGGGGCGCGGGGCGTGATACTGGGGGACACTGGGGCGTGATACTGGGGGACACGGGGCGCGGTGCTGAGAGACACGGGGCGCGGTGCTGAGAGACACGGGGCACGGTGCTGAGGGGCGCGGGGCGTGGTACTGGGGGACACTGGGGCGCGGTGCTGAGGGGCGCGGGGCGTGATACTGGGGGACACTGAGGCGCGGTGCTGAGGGACAAGGGGCGCGGTGCTGAGGGGACACAGGGCACGGTGCTGAGGGGCGCGGGGCTCGGTACTGAGGGACACGAGGCGCGGTACTGAGGGACACTGGGCGCGGTGCTGAGAGACACGGGGCACGGAACTGAGGGGCGCGGGGCTCGGTACTGAGGGACACGAGGCGCGGTACTGAGGGACACTGGGCGCGGTGCTGAGAGACACGGGGCACGGTGCTGAGGGGCGCGGGGCGTGGTACTGGGGGACACTGGGGCGCGGTGCTGAGGGGCGCGGGGCGTGATACTGGGGGACACTGAGGCGCGGTGCTGAGGGACAAGGGGCGCGGTGCTGAGGGGACACAGGGCACGGTGCTGAGGGGCGCGGGGCTCGGTACTGAGGGACACGAGGCGCGGTGCTGAGGGGACACAGGGCGCGGTGCTGAGGGGCGCGGGGCTCGGTACTGAGGGACACTGGGGCTCGGTGCTGAGAGACACGGGGCACGGTGCTGAGGGGCGCGGGGCGTGATACCGGGGGACACGAGGCGCGGCGCTGAGGGACACTGGGCGCGGTGCTGAGAGACACGGGGCACGGTGCTGAGGGACACGGGGCGTGGTACTGGGGGACACTGGGGCGCGGTGCTGAGGGGACACTGGGCGCGGTACTGAGAGACACGGGGCACGGTGCTGAGGGACACGGGGCGTGGTACTGGGGGACACTGGGGCGCGGTGCTGAGGGGCGCGGGGCGTGATACTGGGGGACACTGGGGCGCGGTGCTGAGACTGACTCGCCTCAGGGCTCGCTACAGGAAGGTTGGTTGGGGACAGGATGCAATCAGTGGTGGTAGAAGGTTAGGACTTTGGAGGTGCGAGACCGGACATGGTAGCATCAGGGGTCACCATCGAGTTCGAGTGGACAGTGGTGATTGGGCAATGGACATGTGCAATATCACCTTATGATCAAGTGGAGATTTTTATGACCTCTATGATCCTCCTTCCCAGTAGGCTGAGTCAAATAACGAACACTAAATTGTTGGCAGATTGATCCGTTAAAAAAGAATACCTCGTTCGATCGGCTCACTATTCTGACAGTTTGTTATGCACGCTATTTTTATTTAAATTGCTGATGGTCATATCCAGAGTTGAAACAAAGCATGGATAGCATTATATCTAATGTTCATTAATTTTACCAATCAGTCTGGTGTTTTCTATGCGTTTTGACTGTCGCCTGCTGCCTAGTTTTGGCAGTGCAGTGCCTCACACAGTACGTGCTATTGTCTGACAATGCAGGCCAATATTCGAGGTCATCCGGGAGGTCAAAAGCGGCTCAGAGGAGGACATTCCGGTCATGCTTGTTGGAAACAAGTGCGATGAAAACGAAAACCGCGAGGTGTCCCACACGGAGGGCGAGGAGCAGGTACGTGAGCACCTGTTCGCTGGACGGGCGCCCCTTTATCCAGTCCAGTCTCCAGTCTCTGGTCCTGTTCATTGGTTAGCTCCGTTGACGCTACCCTTGCATTCGCAATGAAAAATCCAGGTAACTATTTAAACCTTTTTGCGAAATTTAATTGTCGTACTCATACTCGTACCGTTGTCCACTGTTCCGAATCTCGGGTTGGGGGGGGGGGTATCTTCCCAGGTCATACGAAACGAGCTCACACTCTTCCCGTTCGCTTTTGCCTTTTTAACGACACATCATGAAATTCTTTCATTTTTTGTCGTTACAGGCGAAGAAATGGCGGTGTAACTTTCTGGAGACTTCAGCCAAAAATAACACGAACGTCAAGGAGCTGTTTCAGGAGCTGCTGAACATGGACAAAACCCGTACCATGACTCTGCAAATGGACGGCAAGAAGAAGTCGCAGAAGGGCACACGCAAAATCAAGGAAAAGTGTGAACTGATGTAGGAAAACACAGGTGTCGTAGAGGGCGCGTGGTCTTTATACCGGCGGTCTGAGGCCGAGGGACGGCCGGGGCGCGCCGTGGGAGGCCCCGCAGTGTGCCCCGAGAGGCCCCGCAGTGTGCCGCGAGCTGGAGCGGACCGGTTGGAGGACCGGTGGGCCGCTCGTGTCGCCGGTACAAATTCCGAGGGCGGCAGCGGCGGTGCGAGGATCGCGCGGCGAGCAGAGGAGCAGAGGACAGCTGCGCGGCCGGGCCTGGCGTACGGCTGTCTCTGGGCCGCACATCTGCGTGGCCCGCCTGCCACCAGCCGCACGGACCCGACCGGCGGCGCTCGCCCAGTCCCGGCGGCCCTCGCCCAGTCCCGGCGGCGCTCGCCCAGTCCCGGCGGCCGGCGTCCAGTCCCGGCGGCCGGCGCCCAGTCCCGGCGGCGCTCGCCCAGTCCCGGCGTCCCTCGCCCAGTCCGGCGGCCGGCGCCCAGTCCGGCGGCCGGCGCCCAGTCCGGCGGCCGGCGCCCAGTCCCGGCGGCCCTCGCCCAGTCCCGGCGGCCGGCGCTCTCGGCACGCGAGTTCTGGCGGCTATGACCGGTGTCTGACCTGCGTATGCCTAAAGTTGAGGGTAGCCGAGCCGGCCTGACCTGTGCGCCCGGCTAGTGCCTCTCGAAGCCGAGTGCACGGCTCAGGTGGCAGGCCCACCACCCTGCCATTGCACACACACGAAGGCAACGATCATCAACGATACAGCCGGGGCGCAGCGAGCGCGCTCCGGTGCGTGTATCGCTGCGCCGGGCGGACTGCGAGGGAGGGAGGTGCGGCAGGCCGAGGGCCGCGCAGAGGTGGGAGTGTGTGCCACTGTTCACTCGAATTGTACCGAGGTGAGTAAGCGGTGACCCTTTCTGTCACCTGAGTTTGGTACCTACTCACAGCGAATCAGTGCTTATGTGAGACTGTGAGATGTTCTCACAATCGCAAGCGAGTTTACTTCTCACCGAGAGGTTGTTTCCGTGAAACTGCGAGATGCTCCGTAGTTTCGCAAGCCTTTTACTTAGGTCGTATTTGTCCGAGTTTCTATCAGTGGTCGCGTAGAATTCCATTGTTATCAGGTACCGCAATGTGCGGCACTGGCAGGAACAGTGTCATTGACTCCATGTGCCTGATATGATATTTTTATTTATATGAAAATTTTGCTAACTCAATCGTGCACTTACAAACAACGATTCAAAGTAGCATATCCTCTCAAGTAATGGAAGGCCTAGTAAAATGAAAGAAGCATAAACACTTATGTTTTTTTGCAGCTCCTTCAAATTATGTCGCAAGTTATCATGAGCCGCACAAATTACTCAAGTTCAGCTGCACATGACTGTTGTTCAAGCCTCGCCATGCCTCCCTTATCATTCACAGCGATTTCTGCTTAACCTGGCCGGGCCCGGGAGGGGCGCGGGGTAATCCCAACCACCGCAGACGGGGGGGGGGGGGTCGTGGGCGTAGGAACCTCACGAAAAGTGGGGGGGGGCAGCGAAACTTCATTGTCACTTTTTGGGAGCCTCAATACCCCTATGAAAATTTGTTTTGCAGTTTTGTGCTCATCTCACCTTGCTGAGCCATTTCCTGCTCTTAATGTTGCATTTAAATCAAAAATAAATATTTTACTTTGAAAAATGGCTGAAAAGTGGGGGGGGGGGCATGGGGTGCGTTTTTCGCCCCATCCCCTGTCTTACGCCGTACCTAAGGGAGCTACGGAAACAAAAGTGGTACCAAACGAAAGGTCTCTACAAGACGATTCTAAATCATCTAACTTTTTTTATCTCAGGTCAATTTTCAAAGTCACAGGTCACGATCAAAGGCAAAACCCGTTACAAGTGTAGTAATCTCAGAGTAAGTGTTCAAGAGAAGGGCAGGATGCACACCACCAGCTAAAATGGGAGTGAAACGAAAGATGGAAATCTGTTGATTCCGAAAATGTGCTCTAAATGAAAGGTCAAGGTCATGCTCAAAATTGACCTCAAACTTTTCACTTTTTCGAACATCTTGCGTACTAAATTCCAAGATGTTTTGAAATGTTTTGAGGCTTATTAGGTCCCAATGTGTAGTTCATCTTTCGGTACAAGGCTGTTCCAATGTCTAGGTCATGGGAGAGCGTCCTTGCTAGAGGCTATTTCACTGATTCAAGTTAGTAATAATAAGTAAAATAATTTTGCCATCCGGAGACTCTAAATGAACGCTGAGAGAAAAATGGATGCCAGATTCGTGATCAGCGGCTAGCTGTCTGGCGAATGCAGCTAATTTGACCAACTCTGCAGCAAATGTCTTAAAATTATCTTCATGTCATGAATTTATTTCAGTGTTTAAATCGAAAAAATGTCTGATGATTTGAAAAAATGAGGTGTATAGGCATCTGATTAGCCGAAACTGATAGCTTTTAAGAAACACACTGAACCGAACCTTATTTGACGGAATCTGCACCTTATCTGCACCAAATGCGTACCAGATGGCCGTCGTGAGTTAGTTTATGTAATAGTAAGCTTATGATTTTTGAGCGTTTCAATTTGATTTGTTGGCAAGTGTGGTTGCGGTGAGATTTCAAGCTTTTTCTGAGGCTGGGGCACTCCATAGTGACCTGACCTGAGATGACCTCAGCTTGAACTTTAAGTACAAGCTGAAAAAATGATGTATCAATAGGAACATGACCCGATTTCAGCCGTCTGTCTATGATAGCTTCTGAGTTATTTGTAAAAAAAAACGAAGGGGGGGGGGGCGTAAGCCCCCTGGCACTGCGAGGGTTGAGTTGTGTGCCACTATTTCAAAATTAGTTCGTCCACCATGTCCGATGGTTCATGCTTCGAATCCATCACAGTGTGCTATTCACTTTATTCCGTGTCAAACCAATAGCTGGCTGTTTCCTGTTGAATGCTCTGTCGATGTTTGATGCATACCGTCGATATAGTTATGTATGACAGTCGTCACTTTTGCACACGTGCATACGAGTTTGTTGTATACTGGCGTGCCGCGCACCGTGCGTGGGCTGCGGCCCGCTGTGCCCCCGGGCCCGCCGGTCTCGGCCGCCCCCGCCCCCCCCCCCCGCCCCGCCCCCGGCGCCCCTGTGATGCCCCCTCCCCTCACTGGCCGCTCCTCTTCTCCTGGTTCTGAGCTGTGATGCGCGTCCGCTATACCGGCGGCGGTCGCCCCATTTCGTCTGCCGGCGCGGTGGTGGCCGCTGGCAGTCCATACGTAGTCACATATCACTGAGAGTAGCTGGCCCCTTGTCGTGGCGTGGCACCGCAGCACCGCCGCTGCCCGTGAGCCGCGTGCTTGGTAGGCCGTTACCCCGGAGAGCCGCGCTGTTACCCCGGAGAGCCGCGCCGTTACCCCGGAGAGCCGCGCCGTTACCCCGGAGAGCCGCGCCGTTACCCCGGAGGGCCGCGCCGTTACCCCGGAGGCCGCGCCGTTACCCCAGAGAGCCGCGCCGTTACCCTGGGCAGCCGCACAGCTGGTAGCCTGTTAGCCAGAGAGCTGCTGTGTACTCGTAGGTTCAACTACCTACGCTACGGATCTGGGGTCGCATTGGTGAATCACTCTGCAATAAACCAATAACAAGACTTTGAGTGTTTTATTGGTGACTTGACGCGTGCGCTGCATGACTAATTTTTTGGGTCATTATCATTTGCTTTTTACTGTGTATTTGTTAGAAGCATGCCTTTTATTCAAAATATATAATCTAAGAAATTTCATTATTTGCATTTTACTAAATATTCCATTTGTCTGTGCCCTGCATTCGGCGCTATTTAGTGGATGTACTTAATGTTGAGTTTCAGTGCTTGTGTTCTCGATGGTCATCTCCTTGTCAGTACCATGCTCCTGGATTACTGGCGGGGGGGGGGGGGTAATCAGCATCCTACGAAGATCTCAAGGTCAACCGAACCGACTTTCAATATTCAAACGCCCATCGACAGCTTTCTACCTTATCAACAAGATGGAAAAACCAGTAAGACGCCTTTTGGAGCGATAGATGAGCGAGCGCGAGAGTGAGCCCTGCACATGCGGAAGTGCGAGGGAGCACTTTCAACTGTCTTCTGCACGGCACCATGCTAACTGGTTTCTAGCAGTGTGCCAAATTTGAGCGTAATCGGCCGAGCTGTTCTTGAAATATGAAAGCGCCACCCTGCACGTCGTGTTCCAGCTGACTTTTGCAAGCCACTATACTCGCCGGTTCTTAGCAGTGCGCAAAATTTTAACGAAATCGGCGCGTGCAGTGGCCGTTCTCGAATCAGGAAGCAGCCTCTGCACGTGAGCACGTGCAGTGGCCTCCCAACTGTGACATATGAATATGCATTGTCAGGTGGGTCACTACTCGCTCACTACCAACGTGCCAAGATTCAGCGCAATTGCTCTAGTAGTTATGCCGAGTTATTGAAGTTGATACAAAACTGACACCTTTTCTTTTTGCACGAATCATTAACATGCATTAGCCGCTATTAAAGGTAGTGTGCCAGCTTTCCTGGACCGTATGGAGTTAATGGCCCAGATAAGGAGAACCGGATTTTTAGAACTTATCCATACCTTCAAAACTCATGGAAACGTCTTAAATTCTTCAAATTTTGAGTACCCCAGTGCGAAATTCGCCCCGTCGGGTTGTCGGTCGTACCCCAACCACATTTCACACCACTATGAACAATAAATGCACACACTGAAATCGCTATTACCGATATGCTCATCCAATCAAGTTTCGATAAACCCGTTCATCATCAGCTCCTGCGGTTTCGAACACGCCTGTTAGGTGGTGCGGTAGACCACGCCCAAAGCCAGGGCCCCGGTAACGTGAGGTAGCCGAGTCAGGGCAGCGTGCGCTGACCCAAGCCGGAGCCGCGCGTCCTCCCGGTGTCATGTGATAGCCCGGGGCTGCCCGCGGGGATGCGGTAGACCGCGCCCAAAGCTGCGGCCCCGGCTTGGGTCAGCGCACGCTGCCCCGACTCGGCTTCCTCACGTTACCGGGGCCCTGGCTTTGGGCGCGGCTTCTGCTCATACTTTGTGGTGCGGTGGTGGTGCGTCGGGCTGCGCGCTCTGACTTCGGCCAAGAAAAATGCGTCAGCTGATCATTGTCATTTCTGCCACTTGCGTGTGGTGAAATGGGGTCATAACTTATGAGACGGCTTTTTCATATCAATTATTTTACATAAAATCATATTTCAAACCATAAATAATGTTCGACAGCCAAATAAAAGAAACAATACCAATACGGGCTTACCGTTTAAGGCTCGACATTGTGTTGTCTACGATTAGACAGCTGATAACTCATTCCCGTACGTCGTATGGTCGTAACACTATAATGACCTTTGCTTATTGTCACAAGTGCGCTGCATTCGCGATTGTTGCCGACGCCTGTTTGCAGGTGAGCCCACTACAGTTGTTATACATATCTAAAAACCGATAAACTTTTAGGCGAAAAAGGCACTATTCCAGGCCCATTTTTGATTTTTTTGCGATATTAGGTACAAACAGAAGCTTCTTATCCTAGGAAAAATAAAATGGGAAATCTTTCAAAGGTGGCACACTACCTTTAACCCTCACCGGCCGAGGAGGGTTAATAATAGCCCTGTGGGGGGTCACCCCCATAGGTTTTTTTCACGATAGCTCCGAACACGCTGACGATAGAGAGCTGAAATGAAAGTTGGCATGCCCGCATACCTGCCGTATGATTCAAGCCGGATCTTTTGACACCAACCACATTTTCAGGTCAGGTCGGTCACTGACCTATGACGTCATAAGTGAACTTCTGCACGGTCCTCATATGCATGTTGCAACTTCGCAACGCCCTCAGTGCCATGAGAAGAACCTTCACAGGGAGATAAAACGTTAACCTTCGCCCCAGTGGGGGGGGGGGGGCATATGTTACCACCCTGTCGCGTTTTTTTTCGTATAAATAAAACACCGCGGCGCGTAGCGCCGCGCCGCTTGGGGTAGCTTTTGGTACATCAATTTTGGACAATGTGTGAAATTTTTGACCCCAGGTCATGTCAGGTCAGGTCACCAGGTCAAGTTAACTGACCAAGCCTAAAACAGTTTGTAATCATGTCCAGCCTGCAGTGTTTGTCAGAGGTTTTAAACTTGGTGGATTACATGATGTTATGGGTGCCTACAATTTGTATATCCTGGATTTTTTTATGTGCGTGACCTAAGGTCAGGTCAGTGGCGTGACCTTTCCATTATAAGTCAATGGAGAAAAACGAAAATGCCTCTAGATCCGTGTGCACGCATAGGAACAGTCCAAATATTTCAGAATCACAATGATCTAGACCACCCGTGACGACCAAGGGGTCTTTTTTGCTGATAGCCTCTTGGAAGGTCATCCGAGGTCATTTGAGGCTACAAACAGTTTTTTGCCAATAACTCTCGATTGGAAAGAGATAGAACGCTGCGGTTGGCCTCATTGTGTTTGTCTTGCCGAGACGCATCGACTGATATGCAACATGACCTTTTCCGGTCAGGTCATGACCTTTACCTGAGGTCAAATTTTGAAGTTGACCTTTCAAGGTCAAATTATAGTTCATACGACGCGTCTTGGCGAGAGGAACACGATTCTGGCATTAGAAATGACCTAGCTTTTTTTAGTCAAAAGTTATTGTCGAAAAACACCACTTAAAAACAGCTATTTTTGGAGTTTCTGCCCTCTGGAGGCTAAACCATTGACCTGAGGTTATTTTTGATGATGACCTAATCAAAAGAAGAGTTCAAAAGCTATCGATTGCTTTTCCCAGCGTTTTTCTAGCTATCATAGTTCCTGAGATAATGGCATGTTTTCTGAAAAATATAATGACAATTCGCAAATTTTGACCTTTGATGACCTCTGGTGACCCTAATATTGCTCTAAGATGAAAAATGATCGAAATATTTTCAAACGTACGCGTTAAGAGCTATCGGCCGCTTTTTACCGCGTCTTTTTAGCGCTCTTAGTTTTTGAGTTCGAGGTGGGTGGTAACATATGCCCCCCCCCCCCCACTAGGGCGAAGTTGGCTGAGACCGCCACTGGGGCGCGGGTTAAGGATGTAGTATCCTCCAGAGGTCTCACAACTTGAATATGTCAGATTTTTCCTAAATGTTAGGGGAAGTTGGGGCAATGCCGGAGTTGGGGCAAAGCCGAAATTCGAGATATTTCGAAAACCGTAAGACATGGATGCCACCTGTCAGTGATGCTCTGAAGCTTAGGTGACTACAATTATCGCATGTTTGTTACGAGTCGTCATTCGGAATACTTCGGCTGTTAGGGCGCCAGGAGCGTTTTCAAGGTACGCGTTCTTGTACTACATGCGCCTTTGAAGCTGCATTTCTTACTCATTATGCTACCGTTTGTCTGGCCAATTCGGTCAAGTAATCTTCAGCATGTCTTTGCATAAGTGTGCTGCCTATTTGAAATTTATACGGCACGTTGAAAAGTGATGGGCCTGCAAATGAAAGTATGGCTGGCTGGGGTAATGCCGAAAACGTGCAATTACGCACGTTAAAGCACGCTACGTGGACTTTACTGCTGTAGAATAGCAACGCGAATTTTTAGTCACACAAATTACACTTTCAACCGACACAACGGCCTGTTACCTATAAGGAATTATTTACCTGGCATTTTCTTATCATATCACACAATTATAACTTCCAGTGTGCACCAAGCGTCCTCAAGCTCTTAAAACGCGTGTCAGCTTTGATAAATTCTGGATAAAGTTTGAGATAAAGTGGCAAAACATCAATGTCGGCATTCCCCGTAGATCATTTCTACCATTTTCGGCTTTCCCCGCAGTCCGGGGCAACGCCGAAAAAGTCACTTCTTTGATATTTTTAGTTTGTGCGCTTAACGGTATGCGAATTCATCAAATGCGCCTGGTATGTTTGAAAGTCAAAAGACTGGCCTCTCGAATGACGCCAACAAGAATAGCTTATGTTGTCTACCTTGCGTGCTACGGGCGTCAGAAAAAAAGTATTCGGCGTTCCCCCAACTTCCCCTACGTGAGGTCAGGTCGGTCGCGTGACCTCACCATTATAAGTGAATGGGGAAAATGAAAACTGCTCTTTATATCATTACTTACTGGCGAAACGAATGACATGCAACATGACCTCTTTTGACTAGCTTCGTGACTTGGGGAGCGCTGACATGACCTTGACCCGTATTCAACACCTGAAGTTGACTCAACCGAACAAAAAGTATTGCCATTCGACGCGCCTGAACAAGGCGAACACGATGATAACAAAATCGCGGTTTTGCGACCGTTTTTTTTTTTTGCGAAGTTAATTATAAAAACTGAGCCTGCGCCTTGGGTCGCTTGACCTGACCTCAGAGGTCGCTGGCTGACCAGAGACCTCAAAATCGGACGCCAGTCGCTGCGTCTCGTAACGGTGCACACGCTCGTTTTTTTCGCGACGCTCTAGCTCAATCAGGGGCGAAACAGCGAAGGGCAGTCGTGCCAGCCAACTCTTCGACCGGCGCGTATGTTGAAACCAATAGGTCCGGCGAGGGTTAACACGCGCCCTGGTGGGAGGGGGGGGCTATTTTTGTCTTCCCCTCCAGCCTTTTCGATATAGATATCTCCAGAACCGCTGCGCCGATCGTCACCAAACTTTCCGTACCGTCCCGGGCATCAATTTTACACATTGTGATTTCATTTTTTTTCCAAATGATATGACAAGTTGTCAGATGACGTCAGAGTGATGTCATGTGTTGACGTTTTCGACCCAAAAAAAAAAGGTTTCGCGGCAAGAGCTGCCAGGCCTATGGCTTCGAAGATACAGAAAAATGTTAGAGCATAAGAAGTATAGAATTAACAGGACCTTTAAACTGCTATCTCAAAAATTTCAAATTTTCAATATTTGACCCCAAAACATTTTTCTTATAATAGCAAAAAAAAAACGTCTTTCCATTTTCAAAAAAAAAATGGAATATGTATGATACCGACTTCTACTCACATGCCACATTTTAGATCGATACCTCTTTTTCGACAAGTAACTAGATAGCAAAAAAAAAAAACTGTTCGAAATTGATGACGTCACATTTTTCAACCTCAATTCTTAGCAATTTTAGATCACGTAGCGCAAAAAAGACCACAACTAGGCTCACCTTGATAAGCTGCATCGAATCAATACTCACTTTAGGCAAAAATATCAACTTTGAAATTTGACCTTTTTGACATGACCTTGACCAAACCTCCACCATGAAGTGACCTAAACCGTTCCTGATGTTATTATAACCAGCACCATTGAGTTGGAAATAGAAAATTGGCCTAAAACATGCATCGCACAGCCCTAGTACAATGGGGTTCATGTGCTGATCCTTGGTGACCTGACCTGTGACTTGACCTGGTATTATCGGTGGCCTCTAATAGCCGCATTATGTACTAGGCAGCTGACGCCCTATCGCTGATTTTCGATAAAATGCGTTTTACTCGATGTTATAGCGCATTCCTGGAAGACCCGTGAACGGCAAACATTTTATCTTTGACCTGACCTGTGACGTCATCGGTGACCTCGAGGTCAATAATGACACTGAACTTCCCCCAACATATTTGACAGGGCTTTCGAACGCCGTTTGAAGTTTGCAGATCTGTCCACTAGTTTCTGAGATACGAGGGGGGCAAAAAATAGCCCCCCTGCACCAGGTCGTGTTATAAATAGACCCCACCAGGGCGCAGGTTAAACGGAAAAGATTTGGGCACATGAAAACATAAAAGGGCATAGTATTTGGGAGAACAGAAGGCTAGGCACGCCTGCTATATGCCATATTTTGCACTATTGTATGTATGAACATTGGTCAGTGTCACACTGTGCATTGAATTCGCATCACATTCGAATATCATGAAAATGGCTAAAAGTGAAAGGTAAGTAAACATGGCTTTGAAAGAAATTATGAGATCCCGAGCGTGATCTAATTAAAATAAGAGCACGTTCGTGCATCTTAGCCCTCGCCCTGGCAGGGGCGTTGATGCGACCCCCTACCCTACCCCATAGGGACTATCCCACCTTTACATTGGGTTTGGAGATAGCCAAGTTTGCGGCTAGGTCCAGAAACCACTATCTATCTTGGTTGCAACCTCCGCGGCCTCGTGGTGTTGAAGAAATTCGTTCCCTTCATTTGAAAATGAGCCCTGCGCAAGGCCCAATCTCTTAACCATTAACGGTAATCTGATGACGTCATTTGCCTTTTGAACGCCTGTTCAAGTGAAGTATCACTTGATTTACGAATAAGCCAATCAGAGACACTTTTGTTATTGTATGAGCCGAGTCATATTTGAGAGCAAATACCTATATTTGCTGCCAAATTTCCCCCACACTGACATGAAGTTCCTTCATTACGTCACAGATCCGCTCTAAATGACGTCACGATGAAATATAAAAGTCGCAATATCTCAAAAAGTATACGATGAAAACGCGTAAAAACTTGCAGAATTCGTCACAATATCATGAGTAACATTTCCGAATCCTAAACGGGACTTTTTGAAGGTGGGATAGTCCCTTAACCCGCGCCCTGGTGGGGTCTGTTTATAACGCGACCCGGTGGGGGGGGGGCTATTTTTTGCCCCCCTCGTATCTCCGAAACTACTGGACGGATCCGCAAAATTCAAACGGCGTTCGAAAGGCCTGTCAAATTTGTCGAAGGAAACCAAATTTCATTGACCTCAGGGTCACCGATGACGTCACAGGTCAGGTCAAAGATGAAATGTTTCACCGTTCACGGGCCTTCTAGGGAATGCGCTATAACACCGAGGAAAACGCATTTTGTCGAGAATCAGCGGTAGGCCGTCAGTTGCCTGGTAGATATGTTGCTATTAGAGGTCACTGGCAATACCAGGTCAGGTCACAGGTCAGGTCACCAAGGGTCACAGGTCAGGTCACATGAGCCCAACTTTACTAAGGTTGTGTGATACATGTTTTATGGCCAATTTTTCATTTCCAACTCAATGGTGTGGGTTATAAGACTATCAGGTACGGCTTAGGTCACTTTCTGGTGAAGTTCAGGTCAAGGTCAGGTCAAGGTCAGGCCAAAAAAGGTCAAATTTTAAAGTTGATAGTTTTGCATAAAATGGGTAATGATTCGATGCAGCTCGTCACGGGGAGTCTAATGGTGGTCTTTGTTTTGCGCTACGGGGTCTAGAATTGCTAAAAATTTAGTTTGAAAATTTGACGTCATCAGTTTTGAACAGTTTTTTCGCTATAACTTCGCCAAAAAAAGAGGTATCAATCTCAAATTTGGTGTGTGGATGGAAGGTGGTAAGGACTATCACATATATTCCGGTTTTTGCGAAAGTAAAAAATCTTTTTGGATTTTTCGATAATTATATCAGGGGTGGATAATTGTGCCGAGTTGGGGTAGCACGAGCCTTCCCAATTCCACGCCGGCTGCGCCGGCTTGGCTTTGGAGCCGCACCAGACGGCGGAGGTCAAGGTCACCGCCAGGGCGGCGGCGGATTTGCTGCGCCCGTGCAACCCCAACTCGGCATATTTCTCCACCCCTGAATTATATCCAAAATATCTATTTTTTTATTTTTGGGGGTCAAAATCCAAAAATTTCAAAAATCCGAGATAACAGTTTTGTAGCCCTGTCCAATCTACAGCTTTTATGTCTGTATCATTTTTCTGTATTTGCAAAGCTAGAGGTCTGACAGCTCTTCCCGCGAAACCCCTTTTTGGGTCGAAAACGGCAGAACATGACGTCACTCTGACGTCATTTCCGGCCAACCTATCATAGCCTTTGGAAAATTTTTTGGTCACAATGTGTAAAATTGATGTCCGGGAGGGTACTGAAAGTTTGATGACGATCGGCGCAGCGGTTCTGGAGATATATCGAAAAGTCTGGAGGGGGGGGCTAAAAATAGCCCCCCACCAGGTCGCGGGTTAAAGGTTTTTAAAAAAAATGGCGTAAAAACGGCAGCGCGCAGCGCTGCTAAATTTGGGCACAGCCTATCGGGCAACCTTTTTACACATGACCTGAAAATTTCAGGTCCAGTTGACCTTGGGTCAGGTCACCAGGTCAGAAAAACCGGTACAACGTCATAGTCAATTTTAATGCACCTGTCCATCTGGTACAGGGACCCGCAGTTGCTATACTGTACACATATATTACCAATTTAGAATTGCGCTATTATTTGCTAAGTGCTGGCCATTGGAGAAAGGAAATGTAGTGCAAAGTATGGAGGAATAACACATGTTTGCTCCTAGGACGTATGTTTTGTATAATTCCTCTTACCGCAACAGATATTCTTCCAAAACTACAATCGTGCTATTTTTCCGCGCCGGTTGCCTCCCCAGAGCCCGTCCTTGGTATCGCCTATAGTTTCCGTTCCCGCTACGTGAATGAAAGTCACGTGACTACTACAGGTTTGCGCTCAGTACTAACACACCTAGCCCGAGGGCCGGTCCGTAGCGGGGAGGGGTAGAACGCCAGAGCTCCAGCGCAGTGGGGGCATTCCACGTCAAATCAAACACCGAAATCCGTCATCCCCTTCGATTTTTCTGAAAATTTGTAGGCAGACTGGGCATCATTCAAAACTGAGTTGCGTATAATATTTTTGAAATTTGTTAACGTATCGCTGAGATATAGGCCATCGAATATAGTCAAAAATGCCACACATCAATTTTTTAAATGTCTATAACTCTGGTTCCTTTTCTGGTATCAAAATGATATTAACAGGGTCTTGTAGGCAATTGATAAGGCTTTGATTCTTAATTATAAAATTAAATTGAAGTGACCTTGAAATGCATTTGACCTTGAATTAAAACAGAAAAATTTAAATAGCAAAAAAACACGCCACCTTCGATTTGGGTAATTTTTACATATTATGTCCGTCACAATGTTCCTAACCATCTGTGAAAAAATTGGAGTGGGCCATCCATAACTTTCGCGGCAAACGCCGTTTACATGCATCAACATCACGCAACCGCGCGTGACCTTGAAAGACAGAGTCAAGACATGCTTGCTTGTGTATACTTTCTGAAATGAATGATTGCTGATTAGTGGTATCCCAAACTCTGCGAGAATGGAAATGCATACTCGTATTCATCGTAGTCAAGCATTCAAGTTCCATAGTAAAAGTGTCTCAGGCAAACAGTATTTTTCGGTGAATTTTGAGCCGTGTGGAAATGCATCATGAAGTAAATTCAACGAAAACATTATCACGCAACGATATCTTCACGTCTTTTTATCTTCACTATACGAAAGAACATACATTTTTGAGTATGTATGGGGAATTGCTAGTTAATCCAATAATACATATGGCAGTTAGAGGTCTGCTAAGAGTACCTAACATGTCGCCGGCTGAGGCAGGATCGGCCGACGCGGGAAACGCAGCAATCACAATTTTGTGTTTACACGTTCATATTTCAATTGTTTACCAACCGATTTTCAAAATTCTTTCACCATAAGATTGCCTGTACATTTCGTAGTCTTCTCGCAAAATTTGACGTGAATCGAACGTAATCAGCGGTAAGGAGCGTGATGTAAAGATGGAACCGTTCCGTTCCGTCCCGGCACAGTCTACAATTCAGGCGGCACGTAGCGGTCGGCGCCGGCTGCCGAGTCGCCGCGTCGCCGCGGCGACAGGATGTTCACTTTACACCGCTATTACTAGAACAGTTGTGAACCGATTTTCTTATTGCTTGCACGATGAGATGCGCAATTCAATTCTGGACAGGTAGCCATAATTTATTTTGCATTAACATTATGAGCTATTATATATTAACACATGGTTTCCCGTGTGTAAATGGTTTTAACGCACGACGTGGATGGGTTGGAGCACGAGTGTGTTAATGCACGAGTGAAACGAGTGCATTAACGCACAAGTGCTCCATTCCATCCACGAGTGCGTTAAAACCATTTATGCACGGAAACCATGTGTTAAACTAATTAATACATGCTTAACGGTGCGAATTTGAATTAAAATTAAACTTAGTCCATGACACTAAAAGGGCCTTTTATGGAATTCTTAGAATAAAGTCAATGACCCTTCCGAAAAACTTCAGTCGAGAAAGTCATCACTGCACGCGCGTGCACCAATTTAAATTGGTGCACGGCTACCTTCGAATTAACGCACGGTTAATCCCCAGTGAACGCACCGTAAAGTATGTATTAATGGCGAATAACAGGAGGGGTGGGGCGAAATTCGCTCTTCCCCCTCCACTGCGCGTGCTAACATACGTTTGCATATGTGCCATCTTCTTCAAAACTTATGAATGGCCCACTCTAATTTTTTCATAGGTTGTTAAGAATATGGTAGGCAGTAAAATATATGAAAATGAGCCAAATCGAAGGTGGCGTGTTTTTTGCTATTTCAATTTTTGTGCTTGAGAACAGAGTTAAGCAAATTTCAAGGTCATATATTAAGTACGTGCAATTCTTAACAAATGCTTAATAGATCACCTAAACAGTAAGGTTTATTACATTCAAATCAATTAAGTACAACCAAAGTTATGGTCGTTCAAAAATATAAAGATGCAACATTTTTGTAAAAATTTGATGCCATATATTTAGAAGACCTGTGGTCAGAATGTGCAAAAAAACATCAGTGTAATGTCCGGGGCGACACAGGAACTCACTCACAAATTTATAATGAAATCGCTGATGGTAAGGTGTAAAACAGCCGATTTTTGTTCGATTTGACGTGGAATGCCCCAGTGGAGGTGGTGGTGGCCCGTATCATAAAGAGGCAACCGTAAGCAGAACTACAATTGCCGCAGTATAAGATTATGATCAAGTTTTCTTTAGATGTATTGATTGACAAGAAATTGCAATGCTTATCCGATATAATAAAACGGTGTCCAAGGCCTTGGAAGAACTATAAAACATATTCAGCAACGTATAAATTTCTGATACAGGACATGACCTTTCACCTTGCCTCCGGGGAGGACCGCTCAGGAAGCCACATACCGAACGAATCGAGGCCTCGCAGCGCGGCGGCAGAGGAGGTGGATAAACCATCGCCAGATCTTTCGGTTACTATGTTTCCAGAAGAAGGAGGGGGGGGGGGTGGAGGATGAGGGCTGTTTTCAACCCATTCACCAATCCTTTCCTTATTAACTTATAGCTTACCGAAAAATGCAACACAATGGTGGCCGTCACGAGATGTTGCGAAGAGTGCCTCAGCCACACCGGTTTTGAGTAAACTTTAAGCATTGGAATTCAGGCCAGTGATCCTGAAGCATTATTTTATTTTTGTCGTGCATAAGCTGGGATGACGTGGTTCAAGTTAATTGCGAAGAAACGGTTTTAGTTTCAGAACATTTATGAGGCTAGTCGCGCCAAATAGTATACGTTTGTTGCAAAATGTCAAATAGAATGTTGACGTGCTATCCAGATGATGGAATTTATTTGACACAAGAAGTCAAAAAGTGGCATCGTTAGTCATCCTGCATACCTATAAATCGATTCGTCATCTTGGTTTGAGCTCAATAGTTCTTTTCTCGGATGATCGGTTTCGTTTTCTTTCTTTTTTTTTTGGGGGGGGGACAGATTATGAGCCAGTAACCACCCTCCCCAGCCCCCCAAACAACAATTGTTGACAAATACTGTGATGGCCTAAAAAAATGCCCTCAATTGTGTTACGTAGGGGAAAATGAGGTAAGTTGAGCCGCTTTTTGTTTTCGTAAGCTACAGGCTAACCTGATCATTTTTCTGCGTTTACGGGTTGGACGGACAGATTGGTGATTTGCGCATGTAATGGTGGCCAGAAATGTTTCATACCGCTTATTTTTGTACTGAAAAGGCTACGTCAAAAATCATCTTGCACGTTGCTCATCTTACCCCATGGGCGGGGTAAGCTGAGACACGTCGTGGGGAAAGTTAAGCATGGATAGAAAAAGCGAACCTTTTCTTTTCCCGGGCGCGGCGAAGAGTGGGCTCTTTTATTTACTCCATGGCATAGATACTTATGGCAAAGTTTTTTTCCTCCATCAAAAAGTGACTGTTTTAAGCCTTCCAATAGCTCGTCAATTTTCTATCACGGAAGAAATCATTTTATCCTTCAGATAATCTGCAAATCACTTACAACTTGTGTAATCAACAAAGAAAAACAATTTGCTACCATTTTTATTCAGCAGAAACAAGCGCAGCTCAGTTTGGTTTTCGACAGCGGAGACAACAATGGCTTATCCGGCTCATCTTCCCCCAGGTGAAAATGGCTCATCTTGCCCCACCCGTGGCCATTTTCGATTAATGACACCCGCTAAGGAAAATAACCATGCACCGCAGATAACAACCATCTCATTTTAAAGGCAAAACATGTCTTAGTTATCAGGGGCGATACCACATGTTACCGGGTGCTGAGCGTGAGAACGTTGCCGTCTCACGTGAAAGACTGCAGCATCGTAAGCGAACGGCACATGGAAGCTCAAGTCAATTAGCGCCATAGGAGCTGAGAAACAAATGGTGGCTAAACTTGCCCCTTGGCTCATCTTACCTCACTCTCCCCTATTTGGGGCTCTCAACTTTGATTTGTTAAAATTGTTTGTCTGTTCGTTATAAAAGCTGTCAAATTTGCCGTATCATTAAACTTTTATTGAGTTTGTATTTCACACTTATCTAAAATGAACAATTTTGTCACTGGCTTCTTTTATGAATGGAATTGGATGGACGCATGAATGACGAATGAATAGCTCCATTTGAGCATCAGCTTAAATCAATCCTAAAATTTAATCTACCAGTCTGCAACGAAAAGGTTGAAAAACCAGTGCAAGTTAGGTGCAGTTTCTAATCTATGCCGTTTTTTATTAAGTGTCTCATAGCTCCTTAATCTTGAGCCGCTTCTCTTACGATTCATTTTATGTGGTACTTACATTGTTCAAGAAGTAGTATTCGAGCTCGTTGGTCTTAAAAACTGCTATCGAAGTAAATTTAAGTGTTTCGGGCTTCGGCACTTAAAAACCAATCGATATTTAACCCTCACCCACTTAGGCATTTCTTTTCAGCGTCTTATATGTAGCGGAGGGGCGTAGAAACCCTCAGCCATTCATGAATAGCCAGAGCTTCGCTGAAAAATAAAAAAGAGCGAGCTGCTCGTGACGAGAGAAATCCGATGATTTGAGGGCCCTGGTCATCGCTGACGAGAGAAAGCCAATTATTTTTATGTCCTGGTCAATGCTGAGATCCTAGGTCACTGGTTGACCTCCCAGATCAGGTTAATAACCCAAAAGCACGGAAAATTGGGTCCTGCTAGAATTTCTACAAGTGAAGTTTGCTGGGACTTGGCTTGCTTCTGACTAGTGGTGTCAGTTTCAGAAAATGTTTGTCCAATGTCCGTCCAATTTCCAATGCTTACGTCGATTTTCCGTCCAAAAATGTCCAAGCCAGCCATTTGTCCAAAGATGTCCGAAACCTACGCAATAGTTTACACTCAACACTGTTATTTAATTTGTTTTAAATGTACTATTACCAGAATATTTGTATGTTGGTGACCTTAAGCCCTAGTGTAAAGACGAAGAAACCAGACTGACCTCCAGATGATGTTGAAGACGATGCTGTAGTCGACGATGATGAGAAGAAGATGACGAAGAGAAGTTGTGCACCACAACTTCTCTTCGTCATCTTCTTCTCATCATCGTCGACTACAGCATCGTCTTCAACATCATCTGGAGGTCAGTCTGGTTTCTTCGTCTTTACACTAGGGCTTAAGGTCACCAACATACACATAGAAGTTGTGCACCACAACTTCTCTTCGTCATCTTCTTCTCATCATCGTCGACTACAGCATCGTCTTCAACATCATCTGGAGGTCAGTCTGGTTTCTTCGTCTTTACACTAGGGCTTAAGGTCACCAACATACAAATATTCAAGTAGAAACAATGCCCTACATCCAAGAGGCGTTCCGACAATTAAACAAGTACTATTACCAGCTTTAATGTGTTAATCATCTCAAAAGCTGAGCTTTCTATTCGCCAATCAGTGTTAAACACGATTGCTTTATAAAAATGCTGAGGTGTAGCAAGTGATTGTCCAAAGATGTCCAACGCCTGCCGTCATTGTCCAACCGAATTCCGAGTTGGACATTGGACAAAATCGGAATTCCGAAAATTCAAGTTCCGATTGACACCAGTACTTCTGACTCCGAATTTGCACTTGCTTTGATCAAAGATGATGTATCAAAGCATTTGGGGTAGGACGGGTCACGCACGATCACCCATTAGGCGTTCTGCCGGCTATCCATAGAATGTTAACCAGCACTTACAGCCTTGCAACATATTGCATAGGCACTATAACTGATACCTAAGTATGCCTAGTTTTCAAATGCTAAAATGAGTGCTAAATTTCAAACCAACACTTCCTAAAAACCACAGTAAAAAGGTGTAAATTTAAGGAGATCATTTCAAGTAAATGACCTTAACCTGAGTTTCACGTGACCTTGGCACCCACAACAATCAACGAGACAAACATTAGATAGTATATTTCACATGTTGTCACGTTGCTAATCACGAAACGACTATAGAAACACACAGATGTGCGCTGACTTTCAATTGCTATTCTGGCCTGACATGATCTTGAGAAAAATAATCACAGGTGAAAGGTAATTTGGTTCAGGGATATAAAATTCTCAGACAAGATGCAAAAATGATCAGGGCTATTTAATTTTCCGGGAAGTTGTAAAATTGATTAACTCCAGGGCACCAAAGAATCGTCGCAAATCGCAATCCTTCGCTTTGCCGCGATTTATTGGTGAAAAACAGGGGGTGCGGTCTACCTACCTCTACTTATATGTGTGGTGAGGGCTAATATTCATTTTATCTGTGTTATTAATATGCAACAATTACTACATGAACTGAGACCAGTCCATATGGGTATGTTTTTCTCACGGACAATGACAATATAAAAACAATGCGAATAAAACCAAACGTTTCGGACAACAACGTGCCTTCGTCAGTGGAGAAAAATAAGTGTATAGGTTTAACATCGATGAGAACTATATGCGGCACCGTCTCGGTCTGGCCAGCCGGGTTGTCGATAAAATACACAAATGTTTATAAGCTTCCATGATGTGCTTAAAAAACTGCTGAAAATATATCTCTAAAAACAAAACAAAAATAACTACTTCATCGATTTTATCGAAAGAAAACATATATGCCTAATTACTTATTTCTTGCCACTGACGGAGGCACTTTTTTGTGCGAAACGTCTGTTTTATTCGTATTATTATTGTATTGTCATTCCCTGTGAGAAAAAAGGATAACTCATCAGTTAGTAACCATAACAGCGAAACGGCTTAATGTAACACAATTCACATGTGTATACGAAACCTATAAGTCCCTAAAAATAATCCTATTTACAAATTTTAAAAAGATACAGCTTATACAGCTCAGGATTATAATTTTTTCTGCATTAAGATAATATTCATTTATCTCCACAGAATATGGTAAATTAGTGCTGCTGAAGTTCGCTTTCGAAGCGTCTCCTCCAGGAATTCCACAGCTCTCGTGCCATTTTGGATCACGGAACATGGCTGGGCGCAGGACAGGCCGTCTGCGAGCTTGGACGGACCACGTGACCACCTCCTCCCCTCCCCCTCACTCCCGTCCCCTTCCCCAGCAGGGCGTCCGATCTAACCGCGCCCCAGGCAGTCGGCTCGGTCCGACCCTCCCCTGGTCGAGCCACGGCCCGGTGCCGCCTGAGTTTGTGCCGGGTGCAAAACTGGAGCAGTAACTAGCGCCGGAACTAGTAGTCAGCACGACCATCGTCAGATGGCAGGAGTAAACGGAATAAGCGGTTCCAGGTTTCAGAAGGAATGGGGCAGGAAAAAGCGCTGAAAACAATGTTTTGCTGATATAGCCATAAAAAGTTCACTGAATTAGGAGAGCAGCACATCAGTTTAAAGCCCTTCAGATGGTGGTTTTAATAAGCATTCAATCATTTCCCAATTCGCCTCCAACGGTGTCACAGGCAAAGAATACGCTGAAATACTAGTGTGTACAGAAGCAACTGCGGGTCCCTGTACACATTTGGTGCACATCTACAGTGCACATTTGGTGCACATTCATCTGCACCTAATCTGTAGTACAGATTAGGTGCAGATTTGGTCAAATCAGGTTCAGTGTGTCTCTTAGCAGCTATCAGCTAGGGCTGCACTAATTGCTTATATACCTGCTTTGTCATATTATCAGAGAGCATCATCGATTAAAACACTGAAATAAATTCATAAAATGAAGATATTGGCTGTAAAAGAGATTAGGTGCAGATTTGGTCAAATCAGGTGCATTCGCCGGATAGCCCGTCGTGAAAACGGCTATTATCATAAGCGCTGGCCCTTTTCGCTGCCTAAACTGGGCGATACTCGGTAAGACGAATGCCTAGTGTATACATGGAGCGGAACCACTTTTGAAAAAAAAAACGAACTAAGATACCTAAGTTTATCCTCATAATGATGATGACGATGATGACATTCTTATTATGTCAGGCCTGGATTGATATTAATTGTTTCGCGAATTTATCCTTTTCGCCTCGAAGTACGATTATCTAAACCACTGCAGCGTAACCAATACTGTTCGAGTTCGGAGTTAGGCGGCCCGTGCGGTGGCGGAGCTGCCGCGTTTGCACTTCTCTCGTGTGTTATATAACGCTGCCAGAGTCTGTAATCCCAATCAGTTGTGTAACTTCGACAAGATATCGTTTACATAAGTGCGGGGGCTTGTTCGAATAGATAAATTATTTCAAACGAATTGAGGTGTGAACTGGAATGGTGCGACACCTAAACAAATACGACAAGCATAAAAAATGACAACTTTTAGGCTCGTGGAGGAAATAATTTAAGTCAAGTATAGATTTGTCTTTAGAGGAAAACCGTATATTTTCAAGCCTATGGGCTTGAAAATATTTAATCCGACAACGGAATCTTCGAGCCACAGAAAGCTTAACATTTTCAGCACTTTCGCCACAGATTCATGCTGCTTAGCAATTAAATACCTCGGCAGTCAAATAGTACGAGGGCATATCGATGCATTAACCCTCATCCGTATGGAGGGGGGGGGGGGTCGAACGGGACCCTTGTTTTTTTGTGGATAGCTCGCGTGAAAAAGCGGTCGATAGCGACGAAACTTTCAGTACCCTCGCAATAATCCATTTTCACCTACCCTGAACATTTCATGACCCTGGCCCAAATAATCTTTGGCCTGTGACCTACTTTTCGAGACCATGTTTGGCCGCAATCGCGATTCGTCGTATGTCGGCTCGCATTAGCCGCGCGTTTGCAGTCTTTTCGTGGTTTCAAACGTTCCAACATGTGATATGATGCTGCTCCCATACATAAGGGTGGGTGTCAAGGTCACCTGAAGGTCTGACCTTCGATGATTTCGGTTCACTTCTTCGAGTTCTAATGTTTCTAGGCTATTTTTGGGGCTGAATTCGAATTTAGCAACCATTTGAACGTTAACGAAGTAGTTTTGGTGCCTTCGGAACATGTTAGGAAGCTGTCAGAGGTGGTTGACACCTACTTCGAATACCCGGCAGGACACCTACTGGTTGACCTGACCTGACCTGATCCGACCTGGCCTAAATGCATGAAGACATCACCTGTGACTAAAACGAACATGATATCCGTGATCAGCACCCCGAAAAGACCCATAGCAGCCTGCACACTTTGCGACGTTCTAACAGGTCCCGATTTTCCCGACTTTTGGGTCATTGACTTGACCTAGAGGGTCAACCAATGACGTAGGACCTTAAAATTGGGTATCATCGGCTTCGGCTCGGTATCCACGAAGCTCTAGCTTGATCAGGGGCCAAACGGCAAGGGGATCCAACGACCTCCCCCCCCCCCCCCTGTACGTTCGCGGCTGGCAATACACCAATACGGGCGAGGGTTAAAGTCATTTATGTGAAACGGTATGAAAATTATTTTCACGAAAATAGATTACTAATCAGATTCAATGTGCCGGTAAAAATATGGAAGAGAGAGAGAGAGAGAGAGAGAGAGAGAGAGAGAGAGAGAGAGAGAGAGAGAGAGAGAGAGAGAGAGAGAGAGAGAGAGAGAGAGAGAGAGAGAGAGAGAGAGAGAGAGAGTGAGAGAGACTGGGGAAAGGGACTGGAGAAATACTGGGGAAAGGGTATTCGGCTGAATCTAATAGATATAGTCAAGTTAGGGTGAAAATGGATAGAAATACTCACTGTGATATTCATCTGACTCTCATCTAATTTGTTTTCAAGAAATAACCTTTTAATTATTGCGATAGGGGGCTTTTATTTATTTATTTATTTATTTATTTATTTACTTATTTATTTATTTATTTATTTATTTATTCATGTATTTGTTTATATGCTTATTTGTTTATTTTATTATTTGTTTACTTAATTATTAACGAATATCACCAACAGCGACATGCCCCACTGATCGGCGAAGTCAAAGATAAAAATAACGAAACATTATAGGACACAAGTTGCAAACATCATATCGTATCACAGACCGCAGTTCCCAGCTATTTCATGAAATAGAAAAAAGATGAGATGGATGATAAAATACATTATGCATAAAATGAATTATGAAAAGATGCGAGTAAAAGAGCAAATGAAGCACGATGGGGTAAATATGGACATCAATATAAAGCTAAGAAGTAGGTATAAATAAACATACATATAAAAAATTCAAAATAAACCAAAAGTGTGATCTCGGTGAGCAAAAACTCAAAAACTAGTTACCTGGTCTAACCCTGGCCGGTCGAGGGTGAGTACCGCCCCCCCCCCATCCCCACCCCCATGGGTTTTTGTGAGAGCCACGAATACGCCGGCAATGGTCTTTCCTTCAAGCCGCATCTTGTTCTTGGGTCACTTGACCTGACCTCACAGGTCACCGGTTGACCTGAGATCTTAAAATCAGGTACCAATCGCTGCGTCTCGTAACGGCGCACACGCCCGTTTTTTCCGCGGTGCTCTAGCACCAACAGGGGCGAAACGGCGAGGGGGAGGGGGTCGTACCAACCCCCCCCCCCCCTCGGCCGGCGTGTATGTAGAAAACCAATAGGTCCGGCGAGGGTTAAACGCATGCGGTGACACGAGTTTCAAGGGTGGTGTAGCCGATTTTGCCCACGAAATATGTTCTTCAGGAAAAGGAGATCGCGCGATCGCGCTATGGTACGTGATAGAGGAAAGGAGTTGTGCTAGAGGAGGGATTTGGAAATTGAGTGATAGGCTGCTGTAGGTGAGAGACGGACAGGAACCAGAGGAGGTGTTAAACCAATAATATTATTTCTGGTTCAGTAAAGAAATGATTAAAAAAAAAAGATAAAATAACGCTTTAATGACGCCAAGTCATCACGGACGTATAAATCACGTCATGCACTTCCCGCTTCAAAAGCGGCATAACTTTAAACCCCTGTAGCATCTTAAGTTTTTAAGGAAACAATCCGTAAAAAAGCTTTTACGTGATTTTGTTCGTCATTTAAATTTTCTTCTCGATTTCTTTTAATGTTTTGGATTTCGACCAAGAGTTGAAAAAACTTTTTCGGAGGGGGCGGAGAAATCGTTAAAAATCCAAAGTTTGAGCATTTCGAAAAAAATTGGAGTATATGTCAGAGGAATCACGGTTTGGGAACCTACATTTGTTTTGTTAAGAATAGAATCAAAACGAAGTAAATATTCAAATTCTAGTGAGGGTAAAATAGCTATTTTTTTTTTAGAAGTTTTAGACCTCGAATATGAATGAAGATAGCACAAATCGTTTTGTCATAAAAACTGCATCATACATACTTGTCTAAAACCCTAATCCAAATATTTGACCTCACTTGACCTGACCTTGCGCTGAACTTGACCAAATAAGGTCCAACTGATCTTGGTAAACTCAAAAGCCCCCTTCCCGGATTGTGACGGTAGGAATTGTAATGTAAATGACCCGGCCCTGACCGGGTCTAGGAGTAGGAACCACTCAGTGTCAGCGGGCACAGTCATGCAAGTACGTCTACAGGCACAGCCAATCACCTGCGGTACTGCCCCCCTCTGCTGGGACGCCTACAGCGAGTCACCTGCGGTACTGCCCTCCCCCCTCTGCTGGGACGCCTACAGCGAGTCACCTGCGGTACTGCCCTCCCCCCGTGCTGGCACGCCTACAGCGAGTCACCTACCCCCCCCCCCCCTCCCCCCGGCGCAGCTGCTCGGAATCGAAGTGGGACGGGCACGACGCTATCTCGGGATTTCCTCCATTTAAACAGTTTGAACGGCACCCCCGGCCCGTGGAAGCGGCTCGGCCATTCGGGACCTCGACTCAGACGGGGAGACAGGTCCGGCCCGCAGCGCCCGCTCGTCCCCCGCTCCCCGCTCCCTCTCTCCAGCTCCCCGCCCCCTCTCTCCAGCTCCCCGCCCCCTCTCTCCAGCTCGGCGGCACCATGGTGGCTGCCCTCCGTCCGTGTGCGCTGCTGGCGGCACTGGCCGTCAGCGGCGCGCTGGCCGCCTTCGACCCGTACGTGGCGGGCCCGTACACGGCCGGCCACCTGCTCATCGGCGCCGCCTCGCAGACCGGGCTGCCGACCGACGTCAGTGTCTACGTGCCGGACGGCGCGGCCGGCAACTTCCCCGTCATCATATTCCTCACAGAGTTCCAGGGTAAGGAGATGACGGCCACCGCCAGGCGCCACCCGACGCGCGGCCGGTGAGCTCACCTGCGGCCGTCTGCAGTCACGGTATATCAGCTGGTTTGTCACCGTCTGGTCACGGTAGCAGCTGGTTTGTCACCGTCTGGTCACGGCATCAGCTGGTTTGTCACCGTCTGGTCACGGCATCAGCTGGTTTGTCACCGTCTGGTCACGGTATATCAGCTGGTTTGTCACCGTCTGGTCACGGTAGCAGCTGGTTTGTCACCGTCTGGTCACGGTCATTGTTTGAGTTCAGCACAGCAGACTGTCTGAAGTCTGACCTCAGCAGCGTATGCTGTGCTGAACTCAGCAGCGTGTGCTGTGCTGAACTCAGTAGCGTCTGCTGTGCTGAGCTGGCCCCAGGCTTGTTTTATGCGCTACCAAAAGAAATTTAGAATATATCTTAAAGTGCATAATAGCCGTTTTCACGACGGCCATCTGGTACACATTTGGTGCACATCTGGTGCAGATCAGGTGCAGAGTTGGTCAAATCAGGTTCAGTGTGTCTGTTAGAAGCTATCAGCTAGGGTTGCACTAATTTCTTATATGCCTGCTTTGTCATATTATCAGACAGTATCATCGATTAAACACTGAAATAAATTCATAAAATAAAGAATTTGCTGTAAAAGAAATTAGGTGCAGATTTGGTCAAATCAGGTGTAAATCAGTGTAAAAATCAGGTGCAAATTTGGTCAAATCGGGCTATCCGGCGAATGCACCTGATTTGACCAAATCTGCATCTAATTTCTTTTCACGACGGGCTATCCGGCGAATGCACCTGATTTGACCAAATCTGCACCTAATTTCTTTTACAGCAATTATTTTCATTTTATGAATCTAGTTAGTTCAGTGTTTTAATCGATGATGCTCTCTGATAATATGACCAAGCAGGCACATAAGCAATTAGTGCAACCCTAGCTGATAGCTGCTAAGGGACACACTGAACCTGATTTGACCAAATCTGCACCTAATCTGTACCAGATGTGCACCAAATGTGTACCAGATGGCCGTCGTGAAAATGGCATAATATCGACTTTAAGCAATCAGAATCTAAATGACCAGAGCGACTTGAAAAACATTTGTCGTTTGTGTAATGTTCATGTATAGTATATCCAGCTTACCTTTCCATCTAAGACTAAATCACTGCAATAACTCACCTCCCTTTCTATAAAGACAAAGTAACTGACTGTCCTGCTCGGCGCAGACACAGTAAACTGAGCTTCCTATACGCCGAGATATCCCTTTAGCATTATCCTAGCCGTGCAGGAAACATTGCACGTGATCTTTCCTGCACTGTTTTCCGGCACGGGTTGATGACCTACAGTTCTAGTGATCTTATAATAAAATACTTTAAAAAAGGTGATGTAAATAAGAACATTGCGAGTTTGTGAATGGATAGCGAAACGACGTATATAGGAAACATCTTACTGAACTTGCTTTGGAATAAAAATGGAAACCTCGATCTTCTGATTGTCCTGCCCCTGCCCCCCGGCGCAGACACGGTGCCGGCCGAGATCCAGGAGGTGATGCTGCAGCGGGTGGCCTCTCACGGGTTCCTGGTGATCACGCCCTGGTCGCTGACCGAGTCCGGCGGGCCCACCGAGCGAGCCATCAAGCTAGTAGATGTCATGGCCTGGATCCACAGCACGCTGCCCGACTACATCACCCAGAACGGCTTCCCGGGCGCGGTGCCCGACTTCGAGGTCAGTGGGTAACGGGTAACGGGTGACGGGTCAGTGGGTGACGGGTCAATGGGTAACGGGTTACGGGTGGGGGTCAGTGGGTGACGGGTCAATGGGTGATCGGCCACTAAAATGGCACGGTGGGAAACTTTTGGACAGTGCAGTGTCCACTACGTAGATTAGGATTTTTGGTATTGGTGGTATAGTCTATCTCCTTACCTTACAGCTTAAGAATATGGACTAATGTGGGTGTCTCTCCAATCTCCATAGTATTGGTGAGAAACTGGTCAATGCACCCGCGCCCCTTTGGGGAGGGGGGGGGGGCGAAACGGCATTCTTTTTTGTTTACGTCTATATCTCGCAAATGGTTTGCAGATATCGTCACCACACTTTTAGGTCACTTTTTAGCACCAATTTTACACCTTGTGGCCATTTTTTTCAGAGGCGATACTTTGGCCACAAATGACGTAAGAGTGACGTCATGTTCTGCCATTTTCGACCCCAAAAAAGTGTTGCGGGAAGAGCTTGCACACCTGCAGATTTGAGGAGACACTTTTTTTACCGAAACGTGTAGAATTTGCAGGGCTTCCAAACTGCTTTCTGGGATAAGAAAAAAGTAATTTTAATCCGAAATGTCGAGAAATCAATTTGAGATATAAACCCTGTGAATGCTCATTTTTTTCTCCAAATTTTGATAAACTGAATGAATATTTTGGAACTCAAGTTCCACCAACGACACACCAAATTTGAGATCGACAGCTCCATTTTTGGCAAGGTAATAGCGAAAGAAATCAAATATGATGACGTAATTTTTTTATTCAGGCCTCCCTCCAACGGGCACTTGTGTCCCATTTACAGGAGGGCTCCTCCTCCTCCTGGCCCTTGTTCCCCCACCCCCCAGGCTACGGCTGAAGTGGGAGCCTACCCCACACCTGGTGACACAGCCGGGGACGACGCCCGCGGAACGGGCGGAACCGGGAATCGAACCCGAACCCGGCACCGCCCGCACCGCGGGTCGACGCCTTAACCCGCGAGTTGCTGGGGGGGGGGGGGCGTTAAACGCCCCCACTTTTTTCGCCGGGCCATAGCATAAAAACGGCGCGCCGCAGGCGCGCCAAATTTTGGGTACCTGTAGGGAATTGATTGAAGCTTATTGTGACAAAGTTTCAAAAAAATCGGTCGGAAAAATTTTTGAGATATCGAGGTTTTAGTGACGTCATGATTTCTGAGTTTTCGACCAAAAACGGCATATGTTCAAAAATTCATATAAAATCACAGAATAGACATACAGACATGCCGTAAACGCCATTAGACTGCCAATACCATGAACAATCAAATGGCTATCTTCGATTGTTGATTATCGTTCCGCATTTTCCAAAATCTTGAAGTGAATCTTGGCAATTTCTCGTGACTACTTCACGACCATGATACATGCATTTCTTAAATTGAACTTTTTTAGCCAAACACGTACACATATGGTAAAATGAATGTCACCATCGTGTTCTACGCCCCAAATTACCCATAAAACATGTGTCACAGGCTGCGAATATCAGTTTTGATTTTCGGGAATATGTGCCTGCCCGGTTGACCTGACCTTGACCCTGACCTATGCCTGACTGACCCCTACATGGAGCTGACACTCTTGTAGGCCTTATATGATGGATTGTGCACCGTTTTGACAGAGTTTATGACGAGAGGCGCCCTTTGCGAAGTCCTGAAGTCCATGCTACTGAAAGCCCGATTTCAGGTGTTTGACCTGACCTTGACCTGACCTGTGACCTCAAAATTCAACTTTTAAGTACTCATCTGAAGCGTCTCGTCGCGTTCTTTCGTTTGCCGCCTCGTGCGTTTCGCTGCGCCTATTGGTTCTCGAGTTATCGGCTGGGGGCGTTTAACGCCCCCCCCCCCCCCAGCAAACGGTGGGTGGCGAAATACCCCAGCAACTGCCGGGTTAACCGACTGCGCCACCAGGGCCGCATTATTATTTTTGAAGCTCAATTTTAAGGCGTTCTATGTAGATCATGTAGTATATAGAACAATGAGCACTATTGGATTCCCCGTGACGAGTTGCATCGAAATAGATACCGTTTTATGCAAAATATCAATTTTTAGATTGGATCTTTTTTGACCCGGTCTTGACCTGACCTTGCCCTTGACCGACTCCCCCCCCCCCTCCCCGCCGAACGGGTGGTAGGGTCTCGGAATAGCCAACGGGGTGAGAGATAAGTTTAACCCTCGCCGGCACAGGCCATTTTGCGTCCTTCGACGGCACAAGGGGGGAGGGGGGTTGGTACGACCCCCCTTGCGTTTGGCCCCTTATCAAGCTAGAGCTTCGCAGAAAAAACGAGCGTGTTGCCCGTCACGAGAGGAAGCCGATGATACCCAATTTTAAGGTCCTAGGTCATCGGGTGACCTTCCAGGTCAGGTCAATGACCCGAAAACCGGGAAAATCGGGACCTGTTAGAAAGTCGTAAAGTGGGGCTGCTATGTGGTTTTCCGGGGTGCTGATCACGAATATTGTGCTAGTTTTGATCACAGATGATGTCTTTAAGCATTTAGACCAGGTCGGGCCAGGTCAGGTCAGGTCAACCGGTAGGGGTTGTGACGGGTACAGGTTTGTAACATGTTACGAAGGCACCAAAACTACTTCGTAAATGTTCAGATGGTTGCTAAATTCGAATTCAGCTGCAAAAAGTAGCCTAGAAACATGTAAAACTCGAAAAAGTGAACCGAGGTCACCCGAGGACACCAAAGGTCAATGACCTGACCTGACCTTCAGGTGACCTTGACACCCACCCTAATGTATGGGAGCAACATCAAATCACATGTTTGAACGTTTGAAACCACGAAAAGCTTGCAAACGCGCGGCTAATGCGAGCCGACATACGCCGAATCGCGATTCCGGCCAAACATGGTCTCGGAAAAGAGGTCACAGGTCAAAGATCATTTGGGTCAGGGTCATGAAATTTTCAGGGTAGGTGTGAAATGGATTAATGCGAGGGTACTGAAAGTTTCGTCGCGATCGGCCGCTTTTTGCATGAGTTATTCGTGAAAAACCTTAGGGGGGGTTGCATCAACCCCCCTGTGCCGGCGAGGGTTAAAGTATCCACTTAGGTGAGGGGCTTAGTTTGATGAATCATTTTTGAAAAGACGGATCACTGTAAAGGCGACGAAGCTGCTCTAGCAGCTCGGGGTGTGACTTACTAAAAACAGTCTGTTTGCTGAGGTGACTTGCCACCATTTACCCAAACCACCTAATCGCACCCTCCCACCCAAACACACGCGGAATTCCCGATAGCTATCAATGCGAACAGGCTTCGGTCACGTGAATACGCACTGATAAGAGTGTGTGAAATGACGAGTCACCTCGACTCCTTATAGCGGTGCGGAGCCGGTGGCTAGGAAATCCGAGCATTAATCTCGTTCAACCGCATAACTAAAACAAATATGGTCAATACTACACTTTATCGCTAGAAAGAAAAGGGGCTTGTATATAGGGTATATAGGGTTGTATATAGGGTATACTTGTATCTTTTGCCAATAAAACATATTAGCCGTTTTCAAGACGGATAATCTGGCGAATGCACCTATTTTGACAAAATCTGCACCTAATCTCTTTTACAACAAATAGCCTCATATCATTAACCCGCGCCCCACTGGGGTCTGCGTATAACGCGCCCTACTGGGGGGGGGGGGCTTTTCATAGCCCCCCCTCCTAACTCCGAAACTACTAGGCTGATCAAAATTCAAACGGTGTATGATAGCCCCGGAAAAACTGTCGAACGAAACCTAATTTCATTGACTTCGAGGTCACCGATGACGTCACAGGTCAGGTCAAAGTAAAAATTATTAGCATTTTGGCTTGTTCACATTTTGGGCTCTGGCCGCCGTCCTACAAGTCAGATGAGGCTCATTTTTGGTTTACACACTCGTGAACAGATGCTTTAGATACCCTGAGGGTACCAAACTTGTACTTCGATTTTCAGGTCAGAGTCAGGTCATCACAGGTCCCGGAAATATTGTGTCATGCGTCGGTCACGTGAGACATGTTTTATGGTCCATTTAGGCCATAGATTTCGAATTTGATGTCGTTTGTGTCATTCGGGGTAATTTTTAGTTGAATTTAGCTTAGGTCAGGACGTCACTTTCAGGTCAAAAAAGGTCAGATTTTGAAGTTAAAACTTTTCAACAAAAACGGTGTCTATTGGATGCAGTTTGAGCCCAGGAGCACGATGGTGGTATTTGTTTTGGTGTACGATGTCAAATACGTACTGAAAAATTAATTTGAAAAATTTATATCTGTGATTTTTTTTTGCAATCATGCGTATAACTTGGCCATTTTTGAAGCTATTCAGCTAAAACTTGCTAGAGTAAGTCAAAAGTATGTGTTCTATCACACATATTCCGTTTTTCGAAAGTCAAAAAGTTTTTGAAAAAAATATATAAATATACATTTTGAATTATATTATATATGATTTTCGAAAATTTCCAAATTTTGAGAATTCGAGATAGCAGTTTGATAGTGCAGTCTATTTTGAGTCCTCTCATGCAAAGAAATTGGATCTTAGCCTAAAACCTGAGCTCTTGGGAGCAATTGCCGTGGTTCAATGTTTTGCGTCGAAATCGGCCGAACATGACTTCACTCTGACGTTCTTTCCAGCTGACCTATGGCAGCTACGAAGTTCATATTTTGACACAAAGTTTCAAATTGATGCAGCCGAAGGAACTAAAAGTTTGGCGTTGATACGTCAAGCGGTTTGGAAGTTATTGCAGAAAAACGGGAGGGGGCTATGAATAGCCCCCCCGTGGGGCGCGGGCTAATTTATTTCAGTGTTTTAATAAAAATAATGAAAAATAAATTATATAGTATCTCTGCACCAAAACTGATGACTGTTAAGAAACACATGGAACCTCATTTCACCAAATCTACACCAAATCTGCACCTAATCTGCACCAAATGGCCGTGAAAGCGGCTATTATGAAGTTGGAAATGAATAACAATGGCAAATGGCATTGAGCTATGCAAGTTACTTCCTTCACAACGTACGAGCAGACAAATATGGTAATATAGATGCGAATAAATAGATTTGCTACAAACACCTGCTTTCATTTACAATTAGACGTACTTATCGCTGTCCAATACGAATCACTTTACGCATATCTCGCTGCTTTTTTGTGCATGTATGTAGGTGTCGTCATCTATTTCGGAAAAGTAAATTTCAAGCGGAATCTTGTGTTCTTTTACGGGGGGAGAGGGGGGCGTCATTTTGAGAGCTCACACCCCAACCATGCAACGCTCTCTCGGGCAGGAACTTTTTGAATCAACAAATGATATACCAAGACATTTCTGAAGGAAGGTAGGTACGTCGTCCACTCCAGAAGTTTTGAGACTGGCCTCGTAAAATCCATATGAACAGTGCTAGATACTTGTTGTTCTCACAAGTCCTTACCACAGTTGTTATAAACGTACTTGCGTAATTTTGTTTTTCTACGTTGCAAAAGACGGCAACGGCGTCACCCTGAACATGGCAACTCGCACGCGGCTTGTCACAGTGACCAGTGTAGAGCACAGTCAGGTTGTTCATGTGAAGACAACTTGGAGGGTCGCTGTGCAATAAAATTTTGGGATTAGCTTGGCAAAAATGCCCGAGAAACATAGCAAATTGGCTCTCAAGTGACTTGAGACGAAAGCTGGATGTATTTTTACCATCATGAGACCAAGAGACAAAAGGTCCAATGAAAGCACACTGTCTCCTTTAGACCCAATAAAGACAGACAGCGCAGGTCCCCTGGGAAGCTCAAATTAATCCCTTACTTAGAACAAAAAGGCAAAAACTTCATAACCTGGGTCCCCTACACGGCCAGATTGTCAACAAGGAATGATTCGTGAAGGTTGTGAGGGAGTTGAGAAAGAGATTTCGCCGCAAAAGGTCGGAACTCTTCAACTCTGGCCAGGGGCTCCTGCACCAGGGCAGCGCACACACCCACAAGTCCACCATGGAGACGAACTATCTGACACAGATGTGCGTCAAAACCGTCCGTATCCCTTCCCACAGTCCTGATCTGGCCCCCTGGCTTCTGGATGTTCCCCAGACTGACAGGGAAGCTCAGGGGCCGTCTTTCGGAGGATGTGGAGGAGATGAGTGAGGCTGTGACAGAGGCCCTGGGCACCTTCACTTTGAAGGCCTATCAGCAGGCCTTCAGGCAGTGACAGGAGCGCTAAAGCAGGTGCATTGGACTCGGGAAGTTCCATTTCGAGAGTCATACAAGTTTCATGCTTCTCTGAAACAGACAACTGTCTCTACTGAAAAAGTCTGAAAACTTCTGGAGTGCACCACGTATATGTATGGAAAGCTCCGTGCTGCCGATAGTGGGCCCGCTCTGCTGACGCTGCTGATAGTGGGCCCGCTGACGGCTGACGCCGCCGATGCTCGGCCCGCTCTGCTGACGTTGCCGCCCCGGCGTGTGTTCCCAGCGCACCACGCTGCTGGCCCACTCGGCTGGCTCGCACGTAGCCGTCAGCTACCTGGAGGGCTTCTGCGAGCAGGAGACCAGCGTCAAAAGCCTCATCCTGATGAGCCCCGTGGACGGCTTCGATCCGTTCGGCATCGTGGACGAGTTCTGCATCGTGCCTGGTCAGCGAGTCAACTTCACACTGCCGGCGCTAGTGCTCACCGCCGGACTGGACGCCGAAAAAGGTCAGCGAACGAACCCAGAGCCGGCTGCAGGTGGGGGGGGGGGGGGGGGGGAGAGCGAGAGAGAGAGAGAGAGAGGGGGGAGGGTCGTGTCGAGTTTACTGATGCAATGGACGCAATAGAGATGAATGGACGACAAGACTGTTTTTAGCACTGCTGGACTTTTACGGAGGGAAAGATGGTTTTACCGCTCGCGTATTCTCCAAGTGTGTTACACGAGTATCCCGACCAACTAGCGCCATCTCTCGGGTGACGTCACAATGATGTCACATGCTGAACTGTATGATACAAGCAGAAGGGCTTTAGCCCCCAAAATCCCCGCCCAGGATCCGCCCCTGCTATGACGTCACCCGAGAGGCCACGCTTTTGATCGGGATACTCGTGTTATACACTGATCGGAATACGCTACCCGTTCCGGGCCGGTGCTGGACGCGACCTGGCCGCGGGGTTTTAAACACCTCCCCCCACTCCTAACTCGGCTCCTGTGCCTCCTTACCGAAGGTTTGTGGTCAGAAAGTAAAACACTTTTGTTAGAATTGTATTTTTCTAGTGAAAAACAAACTTGAGTTCTCTGACAATGTCGGTGGCACACGGGAAGCGGCATTCGAAAGGGCACGGCTCGCTGTGTAGTTGTAAGTACTTAGAGTGCTCTGATCCTCAGGCTCTCTGCTGAATCCTGGGGCTCTGATGCTCAGGCTCTCTGCTGAGCCCTGGGGCTCTGATCCTCAGGCTCGCTGCTGTACCCGGCCCGGCTGAACCCTGGGGCTCTGATCCTCAGGCTCGCTGCTGTACCCGGCCTGCGCTCCTGCCGACCTGAGTAACGACCGCTTCTACAACGCCTTCTACGCCCCGCGCTGGCAGATCAACGCCACCCAGTACGGGCACGGCGACTTTCTGGACGACGAGTTCTGGGCGCTCATCAAGGTGGGGAGCCGCACACAGAGAGTTAGGTGGGGAGCCGCACACAGAGTTAGGCGGGGAGCCGCACACAGAGTTAGGTGGGGAGCCGCACACAGAGTTAGCTGGGGAGCCCCACACAGAGTTAGGCGGGGAGCTGCATACAGCGTTAGGTGGGGAGTCGCACAGATAGTTAGGTGCAGGGAGCCGCACACAAAGTTAAGTGGGGAGCAGCACAGAGGACGTTAAACAGTGCTGCCTTCTTCATATGCACTACCAGCTAAAGGTCCACAAAGATACTTGAATCTAGTACTGTTGCTGCATCCCATGAGATAAAGAACCGAATCAATGTTCCTTTTGATGCCGTAAAAGCGCTGGGATGCCATTCTTATGTCTATGTGACTGGTGACGGACCGATGACGTGGCTCAGGACACCAAATTCTGCGCCTTCTGTTCGGAGGAGGACTGCGCTAACCGCGCCGGCTACCGCGACTACCAGGCCGGCCAGATCGTCTCCTTCGCGATGGGTGAGTTTATGTCTGTCCGTCTGCTTGTTTTTGGAATTGCTGTTTTGCATGAGTCAGCCTGAGCTGTGTCAGCCTGGTGGGTCAGCCTCAGTGTAAACTCATCGATATGCTATTCTTGATTATCAGTGGGGATGGTAGCTTTCTAAAAGAATCTCTTTCAACCGGGTTTCACCGGTGGTTTATTAGAATGCCAGGAAAAAATATTGAACTAAGCCCATCTAGCAATCTTAAGTTCAATAGCTTACAATCTAGACATCAGAGATGTATTGAGTAGTTTGATAAATGCAAACAACTGCAATCCGCTACAATGGCAGCAAATGCAATCATTTGACTCAATTGATACTGCTAGAAACAGGCTGCTAGAAAGATCTATTGGTACCTACCTTGACGGAGCGAGGACTAGTTGATTCGAAATAGATACATACATAGACTGTGACATTTCTCCTCTAAAGTCGGTGGACGTGGCTGCCCTCCCAGTTGAGTGTGTCTCTCCTCTGTGGCTGTGTACCCTGTGCACTGCCGCGGTGTCTGCTGTGATTGCCAGCCTCGACGGACCCGGCCGGCCACTGCGACCAGCTGCAGTACATCGAAGACCCGGCGCTGATGCCCGTGGCCACCGTTATCAGAAACAACCGGCCCGCCGACGTGTGCAGCCGGTTCATGGCCGGCTGCGCCCGGCCCTAGGCGGACTGACCAGCGGCCGCGCCCGGCCCTAGGCGGACTGACCAGTGCAGAGGCCGAGGGCGGCCCTAGGCGGACTGTCCAGTTCTGCGCCCGGCCCTAGGCGGACTGTCCAGTGCAGAGGCCGAGGGCGGCCCTAGGCGGACTGTCCAGTGCAGAGGCCGAGGGCGGCCCTAGGCGGACTGTCCAGTTCTGCGCCCGGCCCTAGGCGGACTGTCCAGTTCTGCGCCCGGCCCTAGGCGGACTGTCCAGTGCAGAGGCCGAGGGCGGCCCTAGGCGGACTGTCCAGTGCAGAGGCCGAGGGCGGCCCTAGGCGGACTGTCCAGTTCTGCGCCCGGCCCTAGGCGGACTGTCCAGTGCAGAGGCCGAGGGCGGCCCTAGGCGGACTGACCAGTGCAGAGGCCGAGGGCGGCCCTAGGCGGACTGTCCAGTTCTGCGCCCGGCCCTAGGCGGACTGTCCAGTGCAGAGGCCGAGGGCGGCCCTAGGCGGACTGTCCAGTGCAGAGGCCGAGGGCGGCCCTAGGCGGACTGACCAGCGGCCGCGCCCGGCCCTAGGCGGACTGTCCAGTTCTGCGCCCGGCCCTAGGCGGACTGTCCAGTGCAGAGGCCGAGGGCGGCCTGTGTAACCGTGCCACGCTGTCCAGGCCCTAGGCGGCCCGTGCAGCGGCTACAGGGCGGCCAGACCGTGTCGGCCCCTAGCGATGTTTAACGCGTTATCACTGAATGAAAACAGAAGGGCTCCGTGCGAGCCGAAAGGTCGCCGTTATATATGACTTGTTGCCAAGTGTGTCTAGCATATTGCCCGAGTGCAGTTTCGTTTTCAGCGTTACCATGTGTGAGGAACTGGAAGATAACGAGCGGTCGTCAGTGCGTTTCCCCATTGCATCATAGGGCGTCTCTTGGTGACCATGTCTTCACGGTTGGGGTGGTTGGCCCGTGCAGTTCGGCTGGTTCGCCGGTGGTGGTGGAACTCGGCCGGATAGTGACGGTAGCGCGTCACTTCCGTCACCTGTGCAGTCACGTGGCGGCCGTATGTCAGGTGGCTGGCGCCGCGGTGTGGGTGGGGTGTGTGGCGCCTCCCGCACGGTGTCGGCCCGACCCCAGCTGGCCGGATCCCAGGGCCGGTAGCTGCTCTGGGCCGACTGGCGCGTGCCCCCACCCCTGGGGAGGGGAGGGGCAGCGTGGACAGCCAGGGTGTGGCTGAGAAAACCGGCACTGCACTGCTGCTGAGTGCTGAGAGTGTGGACATGTGTCACGCGGTGAGCTGTGACACATGTCACAGTTTGTGATATGGCATTTAAGGATAAACTTAATAAAAAATGACGATGCGCGGTGTTGTTTGTGCAACATGAATGCACACATTGCACAACCAATTAAAACGATTGTAGATCGATATGATGGGTGGATGTGTATGGGGACGGATAGTAGGTGGGGACTGCCACTGCCACTGGTACAGCACTGGAGCCGGCTGGTGCAGGTCTGTACGGGACAGGCCAGTCCTGAACTAGGACGGAGCGAGTGCGAACATTACAGACTCCCCCTGCAGCAGCGGCGGGTGCACACTGCACAGCGGCGCGCCAGCCGGCGGCAATGCCGGGCTGCTGACCCCACCGGGCGCCGCTCAGAGGGCCCGCGCTCCCCGGCCCGGCCGCGGCCGGCGCGGCGTGCGGCGGTCGCTCACTCCCTGTGGCTCCTCCGCTCAGTCCTACCAGTCCTCGCTCAGCCTGGCACACTCTCTCAATCCTAGTTCGACATTCACATGTCCAAGCGGGCTCGAACATTTAGGACAGTGCAGCATCATGCCTACTACTCAGTTGCTCGGTGCTGTATTGATCAGGTGTTTCCTGTTCAGATGCTTACAGTCGCGGCTTCAGATAAAAATATCCAGTTTTAGAGACATACTTTTTGTGCATATGTATTTTCTACACAAACCAGTCGCTTTAAACTATATAGGTATGTACCAGTTTTTGTCTGAGTAATATGATCTTTGGCAAGCTAAACAACGACTGGCTCGATATGTGTACAACGGTGACACTTCAACAAAGTTCAACAAATAGCGCCCTACATACTATACCAGTTTGATTTAATGACCGAGCGTTTATGGGTGACATTGCACCTCGGGAACGCCTCCTTCTGACTAGTGAAATGTGTCCCGCCACGTCGCTCCAGGCAGTGGAGTGGCGCCGTCAGAGAACCGCCTGCTGCCGGGCCCGCCTCTTCACCTCGGCGTCAGCGTCGAGCACCAGACAGCGTTCTGGTGTCGGCTCGTTCCACGGCTGCCGGCTGGTGGAGCCCAGCGCGCAGAACACCGTGTTCCCCAGCGCCAACAGGCCGGCCGCCGTCAGGAACACCGTTCGCCAGTTGGCCAGCGACGGCTGACGGAAACAAACACGGTCACCAGCGCAGCGGAAACGGCTCCGCTGCAGAGGATCACGTGTGCTGTGCGCGAACCTTCCCGTGCCCAGCACCAGAGCCATCTAGCGGCGCTAGTTACCGTGACGTATTGCGGCACAGCATACCACCAGGCGCACCTCGTGCCGCCATCTATGAGTGAAAGCCACATCTATTGTGCATTACGAGGACAGTCGAAACATTCAGGCACACATAGGCGGCGGAACGGGGGTGGCAGCGGGGCACCGTGCCCCCCTTTGATTTGGGCATTTTAACATTAGCCCTATGGGCGTTGCATGGAAAGAATGGGACCAAAAGTCGGCAGTGCCCGCCCCCCCCCCTTAATTGAAGGTGTTCCGCCGCCACTGCAGGCACACCGTTGTTAAGAAGTCAAGTGTGAGGCTCAAATGCAGCACAATAGTACTTAGCCAAAAATAAAAAAAGCCAAATCGTCTAATATAAAGCCAAATCGTCTAACAACGTAGAGTTACCACCAAACACTTCTATTTAAAGAGGACAGAGACAATAACACAGGGTTAAAGGAAATTTTCAGAAAGATATAGGTATGAGGATCCTTTTGGTCATACTCACCAGTTTTTTTTGCGTGTGTAAAAAAGAAACGCGGCGCACAGCGCCCCGAAACTTGGTATAGCTTATAATACATCAATGGTGCATCGCGCGTACAAAAACATACTTCGATCAAATATCACTTAACTTCAAAAGAGTGACATCGCTGGTCTGACCCACCTTTGCTGCCGATCCGAGAGTGTTTGGACCTACAGAGCCCGATGTGCAGATTCGCTAGATCAGAAGCAACGCGCGTGGTATACGACTGCCCCTTGCCCACCTGTTGGTTGAGGACGTAGCCGGCCTGGAAGGGCGCCAGCACTCCGGCCAGCGTCGCCACGCAGTTGGTGATGCCCATCAGAGTGCCGGCGAAATTCGGCGCCAGGTCCATGTGGTTGATGTTGTACCCTGTAAAGATATCGATCGAGTGGCTGTCACATTACTTTATCTGTAACAAAAAAGGTAAGATAACTTCGTGCGAAACATTGATTCTTATCTTAGGGTTTGTGTGCAATTATATTTGTATTGTGTAACTGTACATAGTGGATATAACAAAAAGGCATACCGGTGTACAATGGTAAGCAGAGAAAACAGTGTTCGTTATTGTAAACACTGCGCCCGCTAGAGCTCTAACTAGGAGCGCAGTTAATTTTGACCTTTTAATGCCCTGTTGCATGACCATCGACTGCCATTTTATGCGAAGCTGACCAGTGCCCCAGCAGGTGCGCAGCTTAGCCCGCGCATGACTGGGAGAGGGGGGACTACACTTACAGAGCCCCCTTCCGTTTTTCTGCAATATCTATTATCTTCTAAACCGCTTGTCGCATCAACACGAAACTTGCAGTACCTTCAGCAGCATCAATTTGAAACTTTGAGTTCAACTAACAAATTTCTAGCTACTAATAGTCGGCCGAAAATGACGTCAGAGTGACTTCATGTCGGCTGATTTTGATGCAAAACAGCGACCTCAAAGGCTCAGTTGTTAAGGTAGATCCGAGTTCTTGGCATGACTGGACTGATAATACACGTGACTTTCAAACTGCCAGCTCGGATTTTCCAAATTCTGAACATTTTGGAAAATTTACACATACAGTACCAAAAAATATTTTTTGATTTTTTTTTTCTCAATTTTTCTGACTTTTCAAAAATCGGGATATAGTTATGTTACAGTAGGTACACCCTCTGATGAACTACTCTAGAAAGTTGTAGCCACTGAACTCTATAATGTGGAAGGCGCATCGGCCGCCAGATGGTGTCCAACGGTGCCGCCATGTTGCGCAGACCAGGAAGCGGCCGCCGCCTGTGTTGGGGAATATGGAATTCGGGACCTCGATTTACGTTTGCGGTCGCTGCATCCGTTACGTTCAAGCTATGTGGACACGGAACCCGGCATCTTACGCAGAATTGAGTGGAGAACAAGATGAAATCCTAAAAAATCCTCAGCTACAAGAAACTAATACGTTAAACCCTTATAAGTCAATGGGGAAATATGAAAATTGCTATTTTGGCGTCAAGAATGATCTGAAACTATCTCAAGCATATAGAATCATGATTTCATGCACTCTTTGCAAGGTTCTATGCTTCATATTTGCATCGTTGCCCTTGCGTGACGTCATTTGTGACGTCACAAGGGTAACAATTTTTCTTCAATAACTCCCGATCAAATTGAGCTAGCGAGTCGGGAAAGCCACCAATGGACTCAGGAAGACCTGCCGAATCGAATGATATGCGACATGACCTCTTTCGACCAACTTCGTAACCTGGGGGTGTTGACCTGACCTTGACCTGAGGTCAACGCCCTAAGTTGACCTGACCCGAACAAAAGTATATCACTCGATGCGCCTGAGCTAACTGAACACGATGATGCCAAAATCGCGGCTCTACGGCCATTTTTGGCGAAGTTGTTTACCAAAAACCGAACCCGTGCCTTAGATCACTTGACCTGACGTCAGAGGTCACCGGTTGACCTGAGACCCTCACAGCGGGTTCCTACCAGTCACTCTGCATTATATTTTGCCGCATACGACCACTTAACCGCTTAATTTTAGTTTAATTAGCGGCGCATTAGCGAGGTGGGTTCAATCAACCCCCTCGGCCGGGACAAATGTAGGTCCGGCGAATTAATCAGCATTCACTTGATAGCACGTAATGTGACAGGCAAAATGTTAATGTAAGTCATTAGCACCCAGAGAAGCAATGGGCTTCGAAGTTTTCTTGGACGACTGGCCCAAGAGTATTCAAATCGGCACTCATATTTGCGAAAATATGAAGGCTTCAAAAGCAGTGCCGGTTCGTAGAGAGATATTCACAAAAACTGAATCATTTTATTTTCGAATTACATGACAGTAATCGCTCTGCCATTAGGGCCGACACTATTCACTTTAAAGCGACCCCAGAGGAAAAAGCCCAAGCGGCTGAGGTTGGGGAATTGGCCAGCCCATGGATGAGAGGTGGTGCGCCAACTATGGTGTTCCCCCAGCTGTCCCCACATGAGACCGGCTGACGTTGCTTCTGCACGTGGGGCGGCACCAGCGTGCTGCAGCCACCACATGGTATAACATATGTATGTAGATGTACACGTCGGTGTCGACGTGTTTCTGTCGGTAGCTCACAAGAGCAGGGGGCTGTCATCCCGAGCTTTCCTATGTGCCGGGCGCCCGACTGTTTAACATTATCCGTGACGTCACCGGGGCGTACACTTGTCAGCTGGCCTTCCCCGCAAGTTTGGCCCTGAATACGATTTTGAGGGTCACGGTTGTAAACAAGTTCCTTTCCGGAAACGTTCCGGAAACGCTGGAAACGTTGTGATCCTTTTACTTTCCGGAAATTGCTTCATTACAACTTTGCGCCTAAAATCACTTTAAAGGGACCCTCCCACCTTCAAAAAAGTTAATGAATTGGCACGAAAGTGGTGTCGCTCGGTTCAGAAAGAGCGAAAACGAATATCTACCAAATTTCATCGAAAAATATTCACCGGTTTTCAAGATATTAGACTTTTACTTTTGTTTACTTTTTTGGGATCTCCGCTGTTCCTAGCGACTTTATTTGAAAGTGCGGCATTTGTTGCGCGCAAAGCAGCATATACCACCGCGTGCTACCAAACGTTTTAGTAAAAGATTTAAAAATCGTTAAGTCCCCGCTGACGTCACAAATTCTAAGGGGGCATACCAATGCACTAGCCCCTTAGAATCCGAAAACTGCAAGTTTGAAATTCCATATCTCCGAATTAAAGCATTTGTCGATGTTGTGAGTGCCCAAACCGGTATTTGCAGGCCATGGCCACCAATTTGGCTATCTCAACTCAAAACTAATGTTAAAGGTAGTGTGCCAGCTTTCTTGGACCGTATGGAGTTAATGGCCCAGATAAGGAGAACCGGATTTTTAGAACTTATCCATACCTTCAAAACTCATGGAAACGTCTTAAATTCTTCAAATTTTGAGTACCCCAGTGCGAAATTCGCCCCGACGGGTTGTCGATCGTACACCAACCACATTTCACACCACTATGAACAATAAATGCACACACTGAAATCGCTATTACCGATATGCTCATCCAATCAAGTTTCGATAAACCCGTTCATCATCATCTCCTGCGGTTTCGAACACGCCTGTTAGGTGGCTTCTGATGCTCGTCGAGGTCGGAATTTCCAAATACGCGTGGTGCGTCGGGCCGCGCGCTCTGACTTCGGCCAAGAAAAATGCGTCAGCTGATCATTGTCATTTCTGCCACTTGCGTGTGGTGAAATGGGGTCATAACTTATAAGACGGCTTTTTCATATCAATTATTTTACATAAAATCATATTTCAAACCATAGATAATGTTCGACAGCCAAATAAAAGAAACAATACCAATACGGGCTTACAGTTTAAGGCTCGACATTGTGTTGTCTACGATTAGACAGCTGATAACTCATTCCCGTACGTCGTATGGTCGTAACTCTATAATGACCTTTGCTTATTGTCACATGTGCGCCGCATTCGCGATTGTTGTCCGACGCCTGTTTGCAGGCCAGCCCACTACAGTTGTTATACATATCTAAAAACCGAAAAACTTTTAGGCGAAAAAGGCACTATTCCAGGCCCATTTTTGATTTTTTTTGCGATATTAGGTAAAAACAGAAGCTTCTTATCCTAGGAAAAATAAAATGGGAAATCTTTCAAAGGTGGCACACTACCTTTAAGGTGGGAGTGTCCCTTTAACCCTCGCCGGCACAGGGAGTTGAGTTGATGCAATCCCCCTAAGGTTTTTCGCGAATAACTCGCGTAAAAAGCGGCTGATCGTGACGAAACTTTCAGTACCTTCGCATTGATCAATTGTACACCTACCCTGAAAATGTCATGACCCTGACCCAAATGACCTTTGACCTGTGACCTACTTTCCGAGACCATGTTTGGCCGGAATCGCGATTCGGCGTATGTCGGCTCGCATTAGCCGCGCGTTTGCAAGCTTTTCGTTGTTTCAAATGTTCAAACATGTGATTTGATGTTGCTCTTATGCATTAGGGTGGATGTCAAGGTCACCAAGGTCAGGTAAGGTCATTGACCTTTGGTGACCTCGGTTCACTTTTTCGAGTTCTACATGTTTCTAGGCTAGTTTTTGGAGCTGATTTCGAATTTAGTAACCATTTGAACATTTACGAAGTAGTTTTGGTGCCTTCGTAACATGTTACGAAGCTGTCAGAGGCGCGAGGGGGGTCGTACCAGCCCCCTGCCGTCGAATGACGCAAAATGGCCTGTGCCGGCGAGGGTTAAGCAAAGGCTACTTAACGCTTTCCTAATTGTAAAGTGTTGCATTGTCTGCATGGTGAGGAGAACGCTTACCGCTCAGAAGGGCGGTGTGTTGTGAGGAGGGCGCCGACAGGCCAGGAGGGCGCTGTACGATGAACGGCGACGCTGACTGGTCGGGAGGGCGATGCATGGTGATGAGGGCGCTATGCGTTGCAAAAGGCGCAGGCTGGTCAGGAGGGCGCTGAACGCGAAGATGTCGCCGACAGGCGAGGGCGCTGACAGGTCAGGATGGCACTGCACGGTGATAAGAGCTGCGACAGATCTGGAGAACGCTGTCCGTGAAGAGGGCGCGGACAAGGCAGCAGGGCGCTGTATGGCGGGGAGAGCGCCGACAGGTCAGGAGGGCGCCCATGGTGAGGAGGATGCTGTACGATGAGAAGGGCACTATACGAGTGAAGAGGGCGCTGACAGGTCAGGAGGACACTGTATAAAGAGGAGGGCGCGGACAAGGTGAGGAAGGCAATGTACGGTCAGGAGGGCGCCGACAGTTCAGGAGGGCCGTCTACGGTGAAAAGGACACCGACTTGTCGGGAGGGCGCTGAACGTAGCGGGAGCCGGTCTGGAGGGCTTTGTATGGTTAGGAGGCCGCTATACAGTTAGGAGGATGGCGACAGGTCAGGAGGGCACTGTACGGTGAAGAGGGCGCTATAATACGATAGGCCCTGCCAGGTCAGGAGGGCGCTGACAAGTGTGGAGGGCGAGACAGATCAGGAGGATGCTGTGTGATAATGTCCATGAGGGCGCTAACTGGTCTTCCCGGAGGGCGCCGAATGTGAAGAGGGTGCCGACAGGCCAGGAGAGCGCTGAAGGACGAGAAGGGTGCCGACAGATCAGAAGGGCGCCGAGCAGACAGAAGGGCGCTGAAGGTGAGCCGAGGGCGCTAGATGGTCAGGTGATTGGGAGTGGATATCCGGCATTTCAGGATTGTGGGTGCATCTTCACCCACAAAGAGATATAAAATTGTAAATCTGGGCGCCAGTACCGCATGATGACGTCGCAATGGCTTACCGTCGAGGGCGACTAGAGTGCTGGACACTGAAAAGGCGCCATCGGCGCACAGAATGATCGTGGAAGGCGCTGCATCCAGGGCGCCTTCGGCGCCTGGATGGCGTCTTTCCAGAGGGCGCCTGCTAGATTTGGGAGGGGCTAAAGCCCTAGTGTGCCCCTCCCCCTTGGCTGCGCCCCTGAGTCCTTTGTCTAGCGATTTTCGAAGCATGTATCGCGTCCGTAGGGGCCTTGGGAGCTGCCGGTGACCACAGGGGCCTTATAAGGACCCTGATGACTCGGGAGGGGACCCGTAGGCCGTATACGGCTTACGGGTCCCGAGTCATGTGGGCCATATCACCACAGGGCACCGCATCTTTTTCGAGATAAATGACCGTTCTTAAGCGTGTCGTATTTTCCTGAGCATGATCTGGCGTTTACAGCCTGACGGCCCCTCTCCTGTCCGGCTGACAGCTTACTGACAAGCCACCTGGCGATCGCCAACTCAACCCTAATTACGACGTTGTCCGATAGGTGGCGGGGTCATACAATCCCAGTCAGGACAAGGGATTCTCATTATTATTTTGCTATCATATTTCCCCCCCCCTTTTAAAGTCATTTAAAAGCGCTATTGCACAAGTAATTTTTCGATTAGCAGCGATTCCAGCGGCCGCATCAGGGTCCGGATGTAGCCAGGGAGCGTATGCCCCGGTGACGTCACCGTAGTGTTGCAGATTTGTAACATTAGCGAGCCCGGACGATCTTACCTAACTTATACGGCCTTGCACAAGAGCTCTTGAAGATGGAACGTCACGTCTGCACAGCCACTGGTGCAGCATGGATTTGGTTCATGGCATCACCACTTATTACCTCGCCAATTACAGCCTCGCCTCGGGAACCCGCCCACAGTTAACCAATCGTTTCAAAAGTTAACTGTCGAAAAAAAAAAACTTTTCGCTTTATATAACACGAATTTGTGAACTGGTGTGGTCGTAGTTGTGAAAAGAAGATTCAAAAGTTTCTTTGTGCCTACGTTCATTTTGGTCGGCAAATCAAATTCCTCTATTATGACTTCTTATCAATCAAATATCTGTGCTGCCACTCAAGTTCTCTATGCACAGGGCACATGTTCGAACCCGTGAAGCTTACTCTGCACACGTAAAACACTTTTAACAGGCTTTCGAAAGACAGGCAAATAAAGCCTACATTTGTCTTCTCATCAGACACGAAGTCGTCTTTAATGTTTAAAGTTTTGTGAGCGTTCCTGCACTGAAAACAATTTAATCCGAGGCCGGCGAGAAAACCGATCCGCAACCTGTTTGAACCATGCCCTCCTATCCGCTACCAGTTTGAACCATGCCCTTGCTATCCGCTACCAGTTTTCACCATGCCCTATGGCCTTGCATGCCCTCTCATGTGTACAGTTAGGTCGTATTGCAGGGCAGCCGTAACCGCACTCATGCGGACATACCCGATGTCAGCGGACATGTCTGCTGAGAGTTTGCAATCATTGGCAAGTTTCATTTGAACAAAATATATTTGTGCCGAAATATTATCACAAAATGGATTATTTTTACCATGGACGCGCGCATGCGTGTACACTATACACACGCTTAATTAACAAGGACATTTATCCAAAAGTGCCTGGAAAACAAGGCCGGGGCACGCAAGTCACGAACTACTCGAAACTCCATCAGATAGCCGATATGTAGTGGATCGACTGTCGGCCTTCAGTAATTTCAGCAAGGTGTTTTGCTTAGCCTCTCTTTGCTTGCACGTTGCGCCAGTGGTGGCTATATTTAGTCAGTGATGTAATTATATAGAAACCACCCAAAACAGAAAGACTTGTTTCACATCTTTGTGACACTGTTTCATCGAATCCGTCCTAAAGCGACAATAGCATCTTGCAGGGCCTTTTCAACATTACGGAATCGGCAGTCCAGCTGTCCAAGTTTGCTCTCCACAGTCCTGAGCTGTTTGGTTTGGGGTGCATAAGGTGGTGAATTACAGCCCCTTCTCACAGGTGACTGGCATCGTGGAGGCGGTGGCTTGCAGCAAGGCTGGCAGCACTTTGGCGGCGGTCGATAAAACATTTTACGCGGTCGCGGCGGACAGGGCTTGAACGGCGCGGCAGATGGAGGCGGCGATCTGGTCACAACACATTTTTCGACCTCGTAGCGCTGTCCGCCATTTATCTCAAACGTTTTTGTATACTGCTCCTTGACTGACTCGCCGGTATTGGGATCGATGTATGTGTTGCACCATTCTTCCGGAGGGCAGTCATCGTCCCCCTCTTGGCTGTCGAATGAGTCTGAGTTTCGTAAAGATCGGTTATTTCTATCTCTTATGTATTCTTCCACGCAAACTTTTGTTCTAGGCATCTCATTAAATTAAATGTGATTTTATGCAAAATGTGTAGAATTCAATTCAAATTTAGTTTCATTGAGCTGTACAGCAAGAATTTTAACAAAACACAGAAGTTGACTTTAACAATTTATGAGCAACGCAAAAGCTGATATCAGCATCAGCATGTTTCAATTTGTCGGTGTTCATCATATGCGCGAGCCATTGATTAGAGTCAGCCTCTATGTTGAATATGCAATGCATGAAACATCGATTCTTTGCACGCGTGATTACGGAGCGAGCGAAGCGAGAGAAGTCTTCGTAGATTAACGGAAATGTCTGAGTATGAGCGGCCGGCCGGCCGTGCGGACGCTTTTGCGAGGCTTATATCTCAGCAACCACTTGACCGATTTACCTACAAGCGGTTATTTTTGTAGGGTAGCTTCATTCCGTCTACTCGAGGGCAGCGCTTTTCGAGGACCGTTGAGGCCCGAAGGTTTGGACTTTGAATTGTGAAAAACGCCCCCCCGCCGCAAAATACAAACACCGAAAAACGCGCAAAACTCACGCCCGAAACGCCAACGCAAACGTTGCAAACAAAAACAATAAACCAACGCACGCCAGCCGCAAATCGCAAAATAAACCGCAAAAACACCGCAAAAATAAAACCGCCCGCGTCGTAGCTTCATTCCGTCTACCAAGTATTGGACTATTCCCGATGCATGAAGGTGACCTCTTATGCACGTGCCAGGTGCAAAACAAATAGGTGTCAGTTTTGCAACAATTGCAATAACCGCAGGTTGTTTGAAATAGACAAACACTATTCGTTATAATTGTGTTTTTCTATTGTATCTCGGTAACTACTGAGCCGATTGCGCTGAAGTTGGCATGTAGGTTGGCACCCACTAGGCAATGCATATCCATGTGTCATAGTTGGGGTGCTCCTGCACGTGCGCACGTGCGGGAGCAGGGGTCGATTCTAGATCTCGCGAACGGCTGAACCGATTGCGCTAAAATTTGGTATATGGTTAGGGACCGGTTAGTAGGGTCCAGGGTTTAGTGCAAAAGTCAGTTGGGACCCATTTTGCACGTGCGAACGTGCAGGATGCCGCTTCCAGATCTCGAGACCGGAGGCCTCTTGCACCAAACTACCTAGCTAGGTAAAATCGAAAAAACCGGTTTCAGAATAAGCTAATCTAACGGTGGTAAATTTGTTTGCAATAGCCCAATACATAATCCTACATGTGCTTGCTAAATTTTGCACGCAAATTGTTACATTTGAGACTTGGACTGGGTGTACGATGCAAAATAATCCAAGCATTGGTGCAAGAGGATTTTGGTGCAAGAGGCCTCGGCTCGGCCGATTGCGCTCAAATTTGGCACATCGCTACCGGTTAGTAGGGTGCAGTGCACAAGATGGTTGGAGGCTCTCCCTCGCAATTTCGCACCTGCAAGGCCCACCATCTCGGCCGCTCCGTTAGTCGCCCTAAAAGGCGTTTTACTGGTTATTAAAAGATACTTATTGGATGCCGTTTCGTATGTGTGCACACTGTACGTGTGTCTCTCTGTGTGTGTGTATTCTTATAAAACTGGTGGAGCCTGCTCCACCAGTTTCCATGGAGACATAAACTCCTTGATTACGAGCGAGCGAGCGAAGCGAAGTCTTTTCAATATAACGGAAGAATGTCAGTATGAGCGGCCCGACCCGGCCCGGCCCGGCCCAGCCCGGCCTGTAGCGCTTTTGAGAGGCTTATAACTCAGCAACCACTGGGTCGATTGGCATACGGTCTTTTTTGTTGGGTAGCCCCATTCCTTTTAACTCGTGGCTGACTATTCTTGATGCATTTAGGTGACCGTCGTGGCACGTGCCACGTGAAAAGCCAAGGGTGTTCAAGCAGCTCTACAGATTTAGCGCTTTTGGGAGGTATACATATATCTTGGTAACTGTTTGGGCGATTGACTTGCGGTAATTTTTGTAGGGTAGTTGCATCCTTTCTTCCAATCATCGTACACTCTCGATGCATGTGGGCCACCCCCAGTTCTCTCGCAAAAGGCAACAAAACGAGGTGTCAAATTTGTTCCCGTTACAATTACTCTGAAATAGCTGGGGCGCCTCCGCTGAAACTTGAATACAGATGGGCAGTGGGCACCTTTAAAGCAATCCATTCCCATGCGTTACGGTTAGGGTTCTACTGCACGTGGGCACGTGCAGAGGGCGTTTCCAGATTTCGTGAACTGCTGATTTCGCGAATTTAGTAAGCAGTTAGGGACCGGTTGGTAGAGCCCCGTGCAAAAGGCATTTTGGACCCAGTTTGCACGTGCTCACGTGAAGGGTGCCGCTTCCAGATCTCGGGAACGGCTGAGTCGATTGCCTTCAAATTTGGCACACCGCTAGTGACCGGCTAGTAGAGTGCAGTACAAAAGCCAGTTGCAAGTATCCTCTCGCCCTTCCGCAAGTGCAGGGCTAACTTTCTTGCTCGCTCGTTCTTCCCCCAAAAGGCGTTTTACTAGTTTTTAACATGCGATTAAAACAGCCTTTATGCGGGATGAGTTTGAGAACGTTTGAGATTTCATTTAAGGCTATAACAAAGATTCAATTTTAGCCCGCGCCCCACTAGGCTCTTCGTATAACACGCCCTACTGGGGGGGGGGGGGGGGGGCTATTCATAGCCCCCCTCCTAGCTCCGAAACTGCTGGGCTGATTGTCAAAATTCAAATGGCGTCTGATAGTCCCGGAAAAACTGTCGAAAAAATAACTAATTTTATTGACCATAGGTCACCGATGACGTCACAAGTCAGGTCAAAGAAAAAGTTATCGATGCCTAGCTTGTTCACATTTTGGGCTTACATGTCAGATAGGGCTCATTTTTTGGTTTACGCGCCTGTGAATAGATGTTTTAGACACCCGGAGGGTATCAAACTTGTACTTTGATTTTCAGGTCAGGGTCAGGTCATCACAGGTCACGGAAATATATATCATGAATCGGTCAAGTGACACATGTTTTGTTGTCCATTTAGGTCATAGATTTCGAACTCGGTGTCATTTATGCCATTCGAGGTTAGTTTGAGTAGAATTTAGCTGAGGTCAGGCCACTTTAGGGTAAAAAATCCAAATTTCAAAGTTAGAATTTTTTTCAATATGAAGGTGTTTATCTGATGCAATTTGGGCTCAGGAACACGATGGTGCTATTTATATTGGTGGACGATGTCAAATACAAGCTGAAAAATTGATTTGAAAAACTAGTAATTGTGAAATGTTTACTATAATGCATATCGAATGGCCATTTTTTTTTAATATATCCGGTTAAAACTTGCTAGGATATATAATGGGCATGTGTTCTATCACATGTATTCCGTTTTTTTTTCGAAAAGTGGAAAAGTTTCGAAAACAGATGAAAATATAAATTTTGAAATTTAATATGAATTATTTCCAGTTTTTCAAAATTTTGCGCACCCAAGATAGCAGTTTGATAGCAAAGTGTATTCTGAGTCCTGTCATGCAACGAAATTGGATCTAGCTAAAAAACTGAGCTCCTGAGAGCAATTGCCGTAGTTCAATGTTTTGCGTCGAAATCGGCCGAACATGACGTTACTCTGACGTCATTTCCGGACGACCTATAGTAGCTACGAAGTTAATATTTTGACTCAAGGTGTCAAATTGATGCAGCCGAAGGCACTGAAGGTTTTGCGTCGATATGTCTGGCGGTTTAGAATTTATTGCAGAAAAACTAGAGGGGGCTATGAATAGCCCCTCCCCTCCCCCAGTGGGGCGCGGGTTAACTTTATCAGTTTTATTACATAATTGCTGGGCTTCTGAAATCATTTAAAATCAGCTAATATGCACCTCTGCACCTCTGCTGACACGTGCAGTGTGCACTGACCTGAGAGGACGGCTCCGTTGAATCCCACGGTGGTCACCATGAGTGTGAGAACGAGCACGTCGCTGCAGCCGGCGAACGACACACCGACCAGCGTCAGCGCCGGTATGTACATTCCTGTGGCGGGGCGGGGCTGTAAGTCGACGACAACACCAGGCCGACAGCGTGGTGGGAAGTAACAGATAGAACACACGCGTGGTTAGATAATTCAGCATGGAGTGGCATAGCAGTGAATATAGGAGAGAGAGAGAGAGAGAGAGAGAGAGAGAGAGAGAGAGAGAGAGAGAGAGAGAGAGAGAGAGAGAGAGAGAGAGAGAGAGAGAGAGAGAGAGAGAGACAGAGAGACAGAGAGACAGAGACAGAGACAGAGACAGAGAGAGAGAGAGAGAGAGAGAGAGAGAGAGAGAGAGAGAGAGAGAGAGAGAGAGAGAGAGAGAGAGAGAGAGAGAGGAGAGAGAGAGAGAGAGAGAGAGAGAGAGAGAGAGAGAGAGAGAGAGAGAGAGAGAGAGAGAGAGAGAAAGAGAGAGAGAGAGAGAGAGAGAGAGAAAGAAAGAAAGAAAGAAAGAAATAATGAATGAATGAATGAATGAATGAATGAATGAATGAATGAATGAATGAAAGAAAGAAAGAAAGAAAGAAAGAAAGAAAGAAAGAAAGAAAGAAAATAAATAAAGAAAGAAAGAAAAAAAAAGAAAGAAAGAAAGAAAGAGGAAGATGGAAAGAAAAGTCAGGAAAAAGGAAATGAAAAACTTAGTGTTGGCGACATAGTATCAGGGCGGTGATTCACTGGACGCTGCTACCATGCTGCTATCGCTAATCGCATTTCGCGAGCTGACGTCACAGATTGTGGTAATGTTGGAGATAGGAGTTTGTTGATGTCTCCATGGAAACCCAACTTGACACGTGTGATAGCAGTGTACTGCTATCGGCCGTGAAACAGGGCCCAGGGTTAAAAAAGAAATGAAGTTACTGTGCAGTCTATCTAGTCAGAATTTCATCCACCGGAATCCGACCAAAGGTACTTATGTACGAGTACATATGTAATAGAGGTGGCAAAAGATGAACATTTTGGGAACCAGACTCGAACCAGACCCGGTTGGACATTTCTGGAACCAGTCGGACCCGGTCTTAGTTGGAATCGGAACCAGTTGGACCCGTTCCCCAAAAGTCAACTAATGCAAACTACTTGTAGGTATCATTAGTTGGCAGTTACATCATGTAAAACAGCCTATTTCCAATTGGGAATACTCATGAGCTACTGTGTGCAAAGAAACGTTCACTTACTTCACTTCACATTTGTCTGATACTACAATAACTACACTACAATAATGTGTAGTGTGCAAGATGTATAGTTTATGGTAGGACCCGGTTGGGCCCGTCAGAAAATTTCCAGGAACCGGTCTGGACCCATATGGGTCCAGACTGGTTCTTTGGACCGGGTCCTCGGGTCCACATTTTGCCACCTCTAATATGTAAGTACATACATATGCTTAGATGTTTTACAGGCACTGACGTTCGTGCTGTACGTAACTAAAGCTGAGATTGAGACTGAGCCGTAAGTGAGACTCGAGCTGTAGTTTTGGTGTCTGAGCACCCTCTCTCTCCGAGGAGCTCGGTGCAGTCGGTCCATCCACTCACCGATCGAGTTCCAGAGCTTGCGGTTAGCGGAGAGACTGAGCCGACTTCCCCTGGCCAGCCAGTCGGCCACGAATGATACGCCGAGCGCAAACACCACCTTGGCCAGCTGGGGCAGCGCCGAAAACATGGCGTTCTGGCCAGGTCACAGGCCAGAGGTCACACACATAAATTAAGCTCCAAAGGTTATCGCAACAGGTAACTGATAATATGATACTGAACATCAACAACAGAACTTATGAAAGGCAAAACACTATTAAGATGTCGAGAAGATGGACACTGGACCAGCAGACATGTCCTAGTGTTACAGACCGGACAGGCCCCAGTGTCTGACCGCACAGGCCTCCCTGTTACAGACCGGACAGGCCCCATTGTCACAGACCGGACAGGCCCCATTGTCTCAGATCAGACAGGCCCCAGTGTCTCAGATCAGACAGGCCCCAGTGTCTCAGACCGGACAGGCCCCAGTGTCACAGACCGGACAGTGGTGGCAAGTGGGCAGCCCGCAGAAGTCGCCGCTACCGCGCCATAGGTGGCGGGCAGCGCGGGGCGGCGGGGCGGGGCGGCGCGGGGCGACCCCTCACCGTGTTCAGCGGGTAGCGCAGCGCTGTGCTGATGTAGGTGGGCAGCTCGGTCATGATCAGGTAGTCGCCCCAGTTCTGACAGAACTGAGTCACGATCAGCGCCTGGAACGGCCGACAGCTCAGCGCGCGTCTCCACGGAAACGGCACCGAACTCCGCTGGAACGGCACAGCGCGGAGGGTCAGATGACTCTTTAACCCGCGCCCTGATGGGGGGGGGGCATTTTGGCCCCCCCCTGTGGTTTTTCTTAAATAGTGAGAAAACGGCGGCGCGCAGCGCCGCCAAATTTTGGGTACCTTACCGGGCATCAATTTGACACCTTCACACAAAATTTCAAGTCACAGGTCACCTCAGGTCAGGAGTTATTGAGGTCAAACTGAGGTCATGTTCGAGTAAAAATGAGCAAAAAACATGACATCTTGAAACGCTCACCAATTCTACAGTTAACAAGCAATTTTAAAGTTCTTTATGTGGTTGTGTAGAGAAAAGACGGCGCTACAAAACTGCTATCTCGGATTTTCGAAATTTTGGGATTTTGACCCCAAAAAATCAAAAAAAAAAAATGATTTTTTTAGAAAAACTCAAAAAATTTCCAAAAATTTTTCGAATTTCGAAAAAAACCGGAATATATGTGATAGTCCCTGCGCTCTTCGATATACATACCAAATTTTAGATCGATACCTCTTTTTTTGGCCAAGTTATAGCGAAAAAACTGTTAAAAATTGATGACGTCAAATTTTTGAACTCAATTTTTAGCAATTCTAGAGCTCGTAGCGCAAAACGGAGGCCACCATTGAACTCCCCGTGACGAGCTGCATCGAATCGATACCCATTTTATGCAAAAATATCAACTTTGAAATTTGACCTAATTTGACCTGACCTTGACCTGACCTTGACCTGACCTTGACCAAAACGTGACCTAAGCTGGCCCTAAAGTCTGTCTGACCCACATAATCGCATTTGTCATGTAAAATGGACCATAAAACATGTATCACACGACACTTTCATATTGTGACCCCCCCAGTGACCTGACCTCTGTGACCTGACCTGGTATCAGTGACCTCAAATAGCAAAATATGTGTTTGAAGAACATTTCCCCATCGATTATTTTCAATGAAATGCATTTTACACGATTTTACAACGCATTTCTTGAAATGCCTGTAAACGGTGAAAATTCGACCTTTGACCTGACCTGTGACGTCATCGGTTTGACCGAGGTCAATGAAATTGGGTCACAAGGTAGTTCCCCGTTGGGGCTATCCAACACCGTTTACCGCTTGTCGCTATGTTGCGTGGTTCTCGAGATCTGAGGGGGGGCCAAAATGGCCCCCCCCCCATCAGACCACGTTGCTCGGCAGACCCCATCTGGGCGCGGGTTAAGAGTGCCCTGGGTCAGATAAGCCTTCAATGATACGGTCCACGCGGAGGGTCAGCCACTCAGACATATGTATACCTCCGCTGGTGCGACAGACGGCGCACGGAAGTTGATAAGAGGTACCGACCGTGTGCGCACTGTGCAGCAACCACGCCAAAACAACTTCACAATTGCTCACAGAAATAAATGATCAGCAGCGAAATAAAAGTTCAACTGAACTAGCATTGCCATTTTATTTATCGTAAACTACGAGTGAGTACATAGTGAAACATATAAGCTGACAAAGCGCCTTGCCTTGCAAACAGTTTTTTTTTTCTGAGCATCAGCTGCAGATCTGCCTATACCTAATGCGCATTTACCTTCTATCTGGCGGTGTATGTAAGGTGTCTCTGTCTATCCGTTGTATCAGGGGCTGGTAGTCAGGGGCGGCGCCACGGGTTTTCGATAGGGGGGGACGGGGACCGAAAATCCCAAAAGTAGATACTGATCGTGTATGCAAAAAAAAACGAGGCACGTAACGCCGCGAAACTTGGCAAGGCCCAAAACACATCGAATGGTGCATCCCGTTTCCAAACTTATCCTAGGACACCTAAGATCGATCACCTTTTCAAGCATCCTTGCCTCTAAATAAAAATTTGCAGTCTTGCCAACTCAAAGCTGGTTTCCTACAAGCTGCGAATTGCTTAGGTATGAGTAGCAGTGCCAGCTATTCTTACGTTTCGTACTTTCAAATTTTCGATCTTACGTCTGGTCAGCTTCAGGGCTTCACCATCATATAGTCATGGAGGAAAAGTGGGAATATCTTCTGCTCTGACAAGTGCGCCAAAACTGCAATATAATTTCAGAATCATGACATCACCACCTGATCCATATGCAACGGGCAGGGTGCAGCTAATGGCTAGCCGTCAGTGGTCATGTCATCGGTGGTCACTCAAAAGGCCATGCTAGGTCATGGAAGGTCACCAGCCGTTATTTGATCACACTTTCTGATGGATTTTACTTACCAAGAGCTTCGCGGGAAAAACGAGCGCATGCACCGTTGAAAAAAAATTGAGTGAAAGGGTCTCAGGTTCGGCGACCTCTGCAGGTGAAATGCCCCAGGGTAGGATTCCGGTGCTTGTTGATTAACTTCGTCAAAAATGGCAGTAGAGCTGTGATGTCGGCACCATTGTGTTCGTCATGATCGAGCTGGCACGACCTGCATCGTTCTCATATTCACCCTCCAATCGTAACAACTACAGCAGGGACTGGCAAATGGCGGGGCACTTTAGGAGGTAATGAAGGTCTCTGGAAACCTCATCCCACATCTCTTTAGCATTAGTGGCTCTCCTTATGGAACAGGTTTCTTGACTGGTCTGTTTCACCCCAGAATTCAAAGACTAGTCAAGGTAAAACCGAGCGCACCACAGTGAGCACAATTTGATAAGCTGGTGTATCTCAATTTTCATGTAGAACCTTTCACGTATCACGGACCTAAAACCCTTTCGTGCACTCATGCAAAAGCAACTGCCATGTTTCAACAGCTGGTAATGGCATTTTCACAGCCGCTGACGTAAGAAGGGGAGGGATGGGGGGGGGCTCGATTAGACCCCCAGCCGTTCGGCCGCCGACCGAACTTAGTTTTGCAAAAAAAAAAAAACGAGTGCTATCGAACCCCTTGACGAGAGGGAGCCGATGCTATATCCATTATCCAATTATAAGGTCTTGGGCTACTGTGTGCTTTTTTGGTCCTGCCTGTGATCTATCCGAACACTTCTCCCCACAAGTGCTGGGGTTAAATGGCATAGATTTCAAATGGTCCCTGTGGTAGAACTGCCATGCTTGAATTTGACTAATTAGGAATGGAAAATTTTCATATAGTAACGGAAATCTATGGAGTTTCAGTGAACTTGGTTTTATCGGCAATGGGGTCTGGCAGTGGGGTGGGGAGGTAATAAGTAATAACCCTGCCTGCCGCCCCAAAAAGGGGGCACGATCCCCGAGGCCCTGCCGATCACCTTATAACTACAGGCATCACAGCTCCACACCTTTTGCAGATGGCCAGGACCCCCTGCGATGCATCCCAACAGCAATCTTTATTCAGAACCTGCCTTGATTAACCAACGATGCATTAAATGCGACGGATAGCTCTATAATGCATTATTATCAACTATTGAACGGGCCTCGCCGATAGGGGGGTACTGTACCCCCTAACTTTCGATAGCGGGGGACCTGTCCCCCCCGTCCCCCCCGGTGGCGCCGCCCATGCTGGTAGTGGCTTTCTAACCTGTCTCGAGTGGTAGGTCAATGAGTAGATGACGCGCTAACCTGCCCGGAGCCCCGGTAGGTCAATGAGTAGATGACGCGCTAACCTGCCCGGAGCCCCGGTAGGTCAATGATTAGATGACGCGCTAACCTGGCCGGAGCCCTGGTAGGTCAGTGAGTAGATGTAGACGCGCTAACCTTCCCGGATCCCCGGTAGGTCAGTGAGTAGATGTAGATGCGCTAACCTGGCCGGAGCCCTGGTAGGTGAGTGAGTAGATGTAGACGCGCTCGCGGAAGGAGATGCGCGGGTGGTCGGCTGGGGTCTCGTACACGAGCAGCGTCCAGGCGACGCTCCACACCAGCGTCACGGAGCCGGTCACGTAGAAGATGGCCTGCCAGCCGCCGGCCCAGCGCCAGCCGGCCAGCGGACCGGCGCTCAGGATCGTCACCGCCGTGCCCAGCTGCTTACCTGGCGACACACGACACAGCTGCTTACCTGGCGACACACGGCACACAGCTGCTTACCTGGCGACACACGACATAGCTGCTTACCTGGCGACACACACACGGCACACAGCTGCTTACCTGGCGACACACGACATACAGCTGCTTACCTGGCGACCTGCTTACCTGGCGACACACGGCATACAGCTGCTTACCTGGCGACACACGGCATACAGCTGCTTACCTGGCGACACACGACACAGCTGCTTACCTGGCGACACACGACACAGCTGCTTACCTGGCGACACACGGCATACAGCTGCTTACCTGGCGACACACGGCATACAGCTGCTTACCTGGCGACACACGACACAGCTGCTTACCTGGCGACACACGGCATACAGCTGCTTACCTGGCGACACACGGCATACAGCTGCTTACCTGGCGACACACGACACAGCTGCTTACCTGGCGACACACGACACAGCTGCTTACCTGGCGACACACGGCACACAGCTGCTTACCTGGCGACCTGCTTACCTGGCGACACACGGCATACAGCTGCTTACCTGGCGACACACGACACAGCTGCTTACCTGGCGACACACGACACAGCTGCTTACCTGGCGACACACGACACAGCTGCCTACCTGGCGACACACGACAACACACGGCTGCTTACCTGGCGACACACGACAACACACGGCTGCTTACCCGGCGTCTGTCGACACACGGCATCTGGTGCTACTTAGCAGCTACCTAAGAACACACCTTGTACATATGTGGCACATCACTGAGCATGCTCATATTCACTTCCGATATGACATTCGCGACACTGTTACATTTGTATCGTGGAATGGGGGTTATGTAACTTGCAGTGCCAGTTAGTTGCCATACTTTGGCTCGGGAGCGATGACATTAGGGAGTTTTATCGCCACTAGGCTACGTAATTGTAACAGAAGCCCAAAATGCATCTTGTTTGCACACACACACACACAAAAACGATGGTGTGCCGCAAAGGAGAATGAGAGTGTGGATTCATATCTACTTTCAACTAGAATCAAATGAATGTGCTCTGACGGAGATATGATCAAAGGAAGTATTTTATAATGTAGAGAAATTTCAAAAATGTATAAGGAGTAGCACATGTCACGCCTAGTGTAGCCTGTAAACTGCTCTGACGGTTCAGACGGCTGGGCTGCACCGCCAGGCAGCAATGTCCGCACAAAACTGTCCCAGTTTCGCAGCGCTGAAACTGTTACATTACACGGTGTCAAGGCTGTTCACCTTTTTGTATCACCGCTCACATAAACAGAGTCGGCGGCTGTGGGCGGGCCGGGCGGGCCGGGCCGACACCACGCGCCGTCCTGCAGACCACACACTGCAGACACCGCCGCCGCCCATGGCGTGTCAGTCGGTAAAACACGGCGCCCGGCACCCCAACTCCGACGCGCGCCCAGACGCCGCCCAGCGCGCGCTGATGCCGCCTCCCGGCCGGTGGCGGCCCTGCAGTGGACGGGCGTTTTTGCGTGCGACACATCCTGTGACCCGGTGCCCTTGTGTGTGTCTCCGGCGCCCCGTTTCCTGCTGGACTGCGGCCGACAGACGACACTCGAGCGCGGCCAACAGACGCAGCGCGGCACTCGGGCGCCCCAGACGGCAGGGCGGGCTGCAGTGGCGGCGACTCAGCCCAGGTCTCCTCCAGTGGCGGCGACTTAGCCCAGGTCTGCTCCAGTGAAGGTCACTCCCAGATCTGCTCCAGTGGAGGTCACTCGGTCCAGGTCTGCTCCAGTGGAGGTCACTCCCAGATCTGCTCCAGTGGAGGTCACTCGGTCCAGGTCTGCTCCAGTGGAGGTCACTCCCAGATCTGCTCCAGTGGAGATCACTCGGCCCGGGTCTGCTCCAGTGGAGGTTACTCGGCCCAGGTCGGTGACCGGCTGCGGCGCTGCGCCCCGACCAGTGGCGGCCCGCTCGGACGCCATGGCCGGCCGCACCGCTCCACCGGCGCCGGCCGCGCCGCGCCGGGCGCCGGCCGTGCTGCTGGCCGCGCTGCTGGCCGCGCTGCTGTGTGCCGGCGGGGCGCGCGGCCTGCTGGTGCGGCCGCAGGTGGCTCACCTGTCCTCTGGCCGGGTGCTGGTGCGGCTGCACGGCGGCCACCAGCGCTGGACGGTGGTGGCCGCGCCGTCGCCGCTGCCGGCCGCCGTCACCTGGCTGGGGTCGGCCGGCGCCGGCGGTGGGCGGCGCGCCGCTGGCCGCTGCCTCTACCGCGGCGCCGTGCCCGGCCGGCCCGGCAGCACAGCGGCCCTCTCGCTCTGCCGCGGGGTCTGGGCCGTGATCGCCGCCGACGGCCGCACTGTCACCGTGCAGCCCGCCGAGCACGTGCGCCACACACGCGGCCCGCACGTGCTGCGCTCGCTGAACGTGGCGCGACTCGTGGCGCGTCACGTGTCAGCGCGTCGGCGAAAACGAGGTCTGCTGAGCCGCGCCACAGTCGAGCCGTTCGAGCAGGAGCGGACGGCGGAGCAGCGGGAGGAGGACGGTGAGCACGGGGTGCTGATCGGCGACCAGTGGTTCCCGGCCGGTAACGCCACACCGGCCGGCGCGTACCGGCTGCCGGCCACGGCGGCCGACCTGGCGCGGCCGCGCTGGCTGGAGCTGGTGGTGGCCGCCGACCAGTCGGTGGTCGCCTTCCACGGGCGCCACCGCGTGCTGGACTACGTGCTGACGCTGCTGAACGTCATGTCGGCCGTGCTGGAGGACAGCTCGCTGCAGGCGCGCCTGCGCGTGGTCGTCACCAGGATCTACCTGATCGAGAGCGGCGGCGAGCTGGTGCGGCCGCGCTCGCCGCTGAGCTCACTGCGCGCCGTCAACCAGTGGGCCGCGCGGCTGGCCGACCCGCGCGACGCCGTCATCTGGCTGACCCGCAAACACCTGGGCGGGCCGGCCGGCTACGCGCCCGTCTCCGGCGCCTGCGACCCGAGCCGCAGCGCCTCCATCAACCGCGACCAGGGCCTGAGCAGCGCCTTCGTGGTGGCGCACGAGCTGGGCCACATGCTGGGCCTGACGCACGACGGCGAGTCGGACCAGTGCGACTGGGCGCCGCCGCTGGGCAGTGTCATGGCGCCGCTCATCAGCGCTACCTACAACCGCTTCTTCTGGTCCAACTGCAGCCGGCACGAGTACAGCAGCAAGGTGAGCTGGTGGACGTGCCTGTACAACCGGCCGGCGGCGGCCGACGCCCGGCCCGTCAGCAGCTCGCTGGACCGGCCGCTCTCGGTGGCCGAGCAGTGCCAGTTCGAGTTCGGGCCCGAGTACGGGCCCTGCCGGCTGCGCTCGGTGCAGCGCCAGTGCGCCCGGCTCTGGTGCGCGCCGCCCGGCTCGAGCCGGTGTCTGAGCCGGCGCGCGCCGCCGCTGGACGGCACGCCGTGCGGCGCCGGCCACTGGTGCGTGCACGGCCACTGTCGACCCGTCCACCGGCCACCGGCGGCGGCGGCGCCGGCCGACTGGGCCTCCTGGGGCCGCTGGGGCACGTGCAGCCGCAGCTGCGGCGCCGGCGTGCAGCGGCGCCGCCGGCAGTGTCTGCCCGCCGCCGGCCGCTGCGCCGGAGACGGCGAGCAGGTGCGGCTGTGCCCGGGCCTGCCGCGCTGCTGGGAGGAGCCCCGCGCGGCGTTCTGCCGGCGCCAGCAGCCGGTCGGCACCTGGCTGGCCACCCACTCGGCGGCGCTGCCCTGCCATTTCTGGTGTGTGCGCTCGACTGACGGCCGCACCCAGCACGGCGAGCCCGTGCCTGAAGGGGTGTCGTGCGGCTCCGCCGACCGCCCCGCCATCTGTGTCCGGGGGACGTGCCGCGCGCTGGACTGTGCCGGCACCCGCCTGCTGCCGCCGCAGAGCCGCCCGGCGGAGAGCTGCGGCGGCTGTGGTTCCGACAGCTACCACAGGTGTCGCGTCGAGCGGCGGGTGCTGACGCTGATCCCGGTCACCCAGTACAGCCTGGTGGCGCGACTGCCCGTCGGCGCCACCGCCGTCACCATCGCCGAGACGGCCGCCTCGCCGCACCGCGTGGCGCTGTTTGTCAGGGCGCTGGGCCAGTACCTGCTGAACGGGCCGGGCGGGGTGCGCCGGCCCGGCTGGTACGAGGGCAGCGGCGTGCGGTTCACCTACCAGACGGCCGGCGGCCGGGAGACGCTCTCCCTGCCCGGGCCGCTGCCGCACGAGCTGGACGTGCAGGTGCAGAGCGCGCCCTTCGCCGGCCCGATCGTGCTGAATGTGACCTATGTTCCGACTCGACCGGAGGCTGGGCTCGGCCTGGCTGCGGCGCACCGGCCTCTGGTGGAGGCGAGCGTGACAGACGCGGCGCCGAGCGAGACGAGCGGCGCCGAGCGAGACGAGCGGAACAGACGCGGCGCCGAGCCAGACGAACGGCACGGACGCGGGACTGAGAGAGACGAACGGTATGGACACGGCGCCGGAGAGGGGAGAGGGGCAGACACGGGAGCGGGGAGCGGAGCCGATAGAGTCGTCTCAAGTGTCGAGTAAATCGCGCCGCTAGTGAGCGATATGGCCGTATCAGCAGTACTTACCTGCTCTCCACAGCAGCGGGGCAGTTCCATGTACCGTCTGCCGCCGCTCCCCGGCTCCTCGTGATGTCTAGTCTATTTGTAAGAATAAACATGCAGATAACCTGTCTGATTCTGATTCTGAGGTATTTAATTCTCATCACGTAAGATACAATAAGTAACCAGTGAGATCAACCTTACGTCAAAGGCTGCGTTCATCGAGTTCTTTGTTTGGGGCCACTGCGGACTGCCTGCGTGAGTGAGTCGTGAGAGCGTCTTTTTTTTGCTGTTGATTGTGTAGAAGTAAAAAAAGACCTGAAAATGGACCTGAAATTTGATGAAATATACAAATTTTGAAATCAATATAATATATTATTAAAAATAAATATCGCATGCAGTGATGCTCACTTGTAGCTGCAAAGAGTTACCCATGTATCAGTGAATGTCCGGAACTCACCCACATAGACGAAGGTGCTGATACGACTCCTCTCGTTGGGCGGCACCCAGCGCGCCAGCAGGCAGTGGATGGATGGCGTGGTGACCCCCTGCGGAGGGGACACCAGCCGGTCAGACGACACCAGTCGGTCAGACAGACACCAGCCGGTCAGACACAGTCGGTCAGACACCAGTCGGTCAGACAGCAGGCGGTCTGATGACACCGCCCGGTCAGCCACAGTCGGTCAGATACTATAACTAGTGGATGAGATACTATTCGGTCAGACAGCACTCCGTCAGACACCAGAGTATGTAGACAGACACGGGCACGGCTGTACACAGCGATAGCAATGGCTCGAGCTGGACAGCGGCCATTGTCCCAGACGTTACAGAACAGAGGGGCTGACGGAAAAGTGAAAGTACACGCACTGGTGTACCCATCCGGCCGCACCCAACGGTAGGCCGCTCACCACCTCGCCAGCTAGGCTGGCAGATGCCGATATTATAAAATATGTGGGGACAATTAGTGTAGTTCGATCTAAGGTAGATGTGCCCGTCCGCACACGACGCCCAGCGCTGTCGTGTGACGCGGCCGCTGAGCCTCCGCCGGGGCGGCGGCGTCCGGCGTCCACTCACACTGGCGGCGCCCTGCAGGAAGCGGATGGTGACCAGGGCGGGCACGCCGCTCAGCGCGCACACAGGCGTCAGGAGGGTGAGCAGGCCGGCGGCGGCCAGGCCGACGGCCAGCACGCGCACGGCGCCCAGCCGCTCGGCCAGCCGGCCGGCCGGCACCTGCGACACCAGGTAGCCGCCGAAGTAGGAGCTCAGGATGACGCCCTGAGTCAGCTCGCTCCAGACGAACGGACCGTCCTGCCAGCGGGGAGAGCAGAGGCGGTGCCACACATCAGTCAACTGGGCATCGCTTTATCTCTGGCAACGGCTGAGAAATGTCTTGGAATGAAGCTTTCATTTTTAAATAGAAGAAAACTTTTTGAGTTAGTGTCTAATATGAGCCGCTAATTTCAGCAAAGTTTCGGCATGCCCCGTAGTTTTGAGGTTGGTGGTGCTGAGGTGAGTCGTTACTTTTCGCGGACATGCTGCACAGAGTGGGCAGCGGACTGACCTGCTGCAGGTCGTTTCCGATGAGGTAGGTGCGGTTTCCGGTGCAGAGCCGGCCGCCGCCGCCGGCGCTGTCGTTGTGGGGGGACAGCAGTCTCAGCGCCGTGCCGTTCACCATCGCCACAATGGCCATCGACATGTTGACCCGCAGCGCGAACGCCACGAAGAACCCCAGACAGCCGAGCACAGCCAGTGTGTGCCGCGCGCCCCAGCCTGCAGGCGCGGTGCAGACAGGGGTCGGGGCCGGTCAGGTCGGGCCATCGAGTGACGTCCTGCGCCGCCACAGGCCAGGCCGGGACTGCTTCAGGTCAGCGGAGGTGGGTGTGCGCGAGGGACGGCCAAAACGATACGTAAAGAGTTGCTGAAGCACGGTGCTTGACTTGAGTGACGCCCAGTTTCTCTAATATAGGTACGATGCATGATAAGCTCGAACTAACCTCTAACAATTTCCTCCACTCAAAAAGCATTTGGCAGCCTCAGGAGTACTGGCTGCCATAGGTGAATACCGGACCATCGGTAATGATGTCGGATGCAGGACCATCAATCGGTAATAGTGTCTGTCGTGGACCATCTCGGTAATGGTGTCGCTCATTGGACCATCATCGGTAAAAGTGTCGGATGTAGGACCAGATCTCGGTAATGGTGTCTGCAGAGGAAATGGTGGTGCCTGCCGTGTTGCCTGCCGTGGAACCATCACTCGATAATGGTGTCTCATTTAGGACCATCACTGGGTAATGGTGCCTGACGCGGGACACTCACCACTCGGTAATGGTGCCCGCCATGGGACCAGCTATCGATAATGGTTGCTGCTGTGGGACCATCACTCGCTAAATGTGTCTGATTTAGGAACATTACTTGGTAATGGTGTCGGATGTAGGATCATCACTCAGTAATGGTGCGGTATGGTTGCTGCTGTTATAGGACCATCAATCGGTAATGGTGTCGGATGACGTGGGACCATCAATCGGTAATGGTGTTTGTCATGGACCATCACTTGGTAATGGTGTTTGCATTGGTACCGACTCGGCCGCTGGGGATGGAACTGCTCAGAGGTAAGACCGAAGACGGTTTGCACGCGCGTTATCGTTGCAGTGGCAGTACGGAAAGCGGCGGGCGTCACCTCACCGGACTCAGCTCACCGAGTCAACTCACCGGACCGACTCTCCGGACTCAGATCACCGGACTCAGATCACCGGACTCAGCTCACCGGACCGACTCAGCTCACCGGACGGACTCAACGGACCCACTCAGCTCACCGGACTCAGCTCACCGGACCGACTCACCGGACCCACTCACCGGGTCAACTCACCGGACTCAGCTCACAGGACCAACTCACCGGACTCAGCTCACCGGACCGACTCACCGGACCCACTCAGCTCACCGGACCGACTCTCCGGACTCAGATCACCGGACTCAGCTCACCGGACTCAGCTCACTGGACGGACTCACCAGCTCACCGGACTCAGCTCACCGGGCCGACTCACCGGACCCACTCAGCTTACCGGACCGACTCACCGTACTCAGCTCACCGGACTCAGCTCACCGTACTCACCTCACCGTACTCAGCTCACCGGACCGACTCACCGGACTCAGCTCACCGGACCGACTCACCGGACTCAGCTCACCGGACTCAGCTCACCGGACCGACTCACCGGACCCACTCAGCTCACCGGACCGACTCACCGGACGGGGTGAGTAGCTCGTCGGCACAGCCGTCCGTCACTGCCCCGTAGTAGGCGTGATTCTCGTGCAGCAGACACGGCTCGCGGTCGGCGCCCCGGCGCCCGCCGTCGGCGCCCCCGCCCTCACCAGAAGAGCTGCGAACACAGCACTGACATTCAGACAAAACTGATATTCATCACAGCCGTCGGTTCGACGTCAAGTACAGACACACACCACATATGAACACATACCTATAGAACAACATACTGACGCACCACATCCACCCTCACCACCGGCTGACCGGGCTGGGGCCGTCCGGCGTCCAGGAGCCCTACCGGTCCAGGGGGTTGCTCGGCGGGCTGCTGGCGGGGTCGGTGCTGGCTGACCGCAATGGCGTGATTACCGTCAGTTTTGTTTTCATTTGGAGAGACGCTTTAACCCGCGCCCCACTGGGGGGGGGGGGCTATTTATAGCCCCCCCTCCCGTTTTTCTGCAATAACTTCCAAACCACTTGACGTATCGACGCCAAACTTTCAGTACCTTTGGCTGCATCAATTTGACACCTTGTGTCAAAATTTGAACTTCGTACCTACCATAGGTTGGCCGGAAATGACGTCAGAGTGACGTCATGTTCGGCCGATTTCGACGCAAAACATTGAACCACGGCAATCGCTCCCAAGAGCTCAGTTTTTAAGCTAGATCCAATTTCTTTGCATGAGAGGACTCAGAATAGACTGCGCTATCAAACTGCTATCTCGGATTTTCGAAATTTTGAAAATGTCGAAAATTTTATGTAATAAAATTCAAAATTTATATTTTTACATTTTTTTCAAAAAAATTTTAACTTTTCGAAAAAACCGGAATATATATGATAGAACGCATTATTATGACTAACTCTAGCAAGTTTTAGCTAAATATCTTCAAAAATGGCCAAGTTATACGCATTATTGCAAAAAATTAACAATTATTAATTTTTCAAATCAATTTTTCAGCACGAATTTGACATCGTACACCAATATAAATAGCACCATCGTGTTCCTGAGCTCAAATTGCATCCAATAGACACCTTTTTTGTTGAAAAATTTTAACTTCAAAATTTGACCTTTTTTGACCTGAAAGTGACCTGCCCTAAGCGAAATTTGACTCAAAATGACCTCGAATAACACAGACGACATCAAATTCGAAATGTTTGGCCTAAATGGACCATAAAACATGTGTCACGTGACCGATGCATGATATAATATTTTCGTGACCTGTGATGACCTGACCTTGACCTGAAATCAAAGTACAAGTTTGGTACCCTCAGAGTACCTAGAGCATCTGTTCAAGAGTGTGTGAACCAAAAATGAGCCTGCTCTGACTTGTAAGACGGCGGCCAGAGCCCAAAACGTGAAGAAGCCAAAATGCTAATAATTTTTACTTTGACCTGACCTGTGACGTCATCAGTGACCTCGAAGTCAATGAAATTAGGTTTCGCTCGACAGTTTTTCCGGGGCTATCAGACGCCGTTTGAATTTTGACGATCGGCCCAGTAGTTTCGGAGTTAGCAGGGGGGGCTATGAATAGCCCCCCCAGTAGGGCGTGTTATACGCAGACCCCAGTGGGGCGCGGGTTAACCTTCCAGGCGGTGGGGGGCATTTTTTGCCACCCGCTTTAGTTTTTTTTCGATATATCTCCAGAACCGCTGCGCCGATCGTCGCCAAACTTTCAGTACCCTCGCGTGAAAAGCTATTGCACATTGTGACCAAAATTTTTCCAAAGGCTATGATAGGTTGGCCGCTAATGACGTCAGAATGACGTCATTTTGCCATTTTCGACCCAAAAAAGGTTTTACGGGAAGAGCTGTCAGGCCTACAGCTTTAGAGATACAAAAAAATATCTCGACATAAAAAGCGTAGAATTAACAGGGCTAAAAAAATGTTGTTTCAAATTTTCGAGAGATTAACAGGGCAGGGCTTTCGTAGAATTAACAGGGCTAAAAAAAAATGTTGTTTCAAATTTTCGAACTGTTTGGATTTTGACCTCTAAAAATAAAAAAATAGATTTTTTGAATAAAGTAGCCGAAAAATCCAAAAAGTTTTTTGAATTTCGATAAAACGGAATAAATGTGATAGTCCCTACCACCTTCTATCCACATACCAAATTTTAGATCGATACCTCTTCTTTTGGCCAAGTTATAGCGAAAAAACTGTCCAAAATTGATGACGTCAAATTTTTAAACTCAATTTTTAGCAATTCTCGACCACGTAGCACAAAACAAAGACCATCATCAGACTCCCCGTGACGAGCTGCATCGAATTAATACCCATTCTTTGCAAAACTATCAACTTTGAAATTTGACCTTTTTTAACCTGACCTTGACCTGACCTCTACCAGAAAGTGACCTAAGCCGTACCTGATGGTGTTATAACCAACACCATTGAGTTGGAAATGAAAAATTGGCCATAAAACATGCATCGCACAACCTTAGTAAAGTTGGGATCATGTGCTGACCCCTTGGTGACCTAACCTGTGACCTGACCTGGTATTGCCAGTGACCTCTAATAGCAACATATGTACTAGGCAACTGATTCCCTTTAGCTGATTTTCGACAAAATGCGTTTTCCTCGGTGTTATAGCGCATTCCCCAGAAGACCCGTGAACGGTGAAACATTTTATCTTTGACCTGACCTGTGACGTCATCGGTGATCCTGTGGTCAATGAAATTTGGTTTCCTTCGACAAATTTGACAGGGCTATCGAACGCCGTTTGAAGTTTCCGGATCTGTCCAGCAGTTTCGGAGATACGGGGGGGGGGCGGCAAAAAATGCCCCCCCCCCCCCAACGCACGGAAGGTGGCCATCCGCGCCACCTTCCGCCCCCGCCTGCCGGGTTAACCCTCGCCCGCACATCCCTGCATTTTCCCATCCTAGAACGCACATGGGGGGCTGCCACCCCCCCCCCCCCCCCGCGCCATTTCGTTCCTGTTGGAGATAGAGCTTCGCGGTAAAGACCAAGAAGATTCGTTGGGAAGAGACGAATCCAATGACACCCTGTTTTACCTTCTCATGTCAGTCATTGACCTTTCAGGTCAGTTCAAACTAAAAAAATGTGGCTGTTTTGAGTCACCGTTGGATATCAAGTGCGCTGCTCATCATATAGGTATGTAGTATGTACCGATGACGCTTACGTATTGTGGTGCCAAGCCAACTAGAACCTTTTTGTCACATCCAATAATTCTCTACAGGTTACCAAAATTGGTGCGCCGTTGTTTAACTAAAGCGCGGCAAAAAAATGGCGGGGGGGGGCTAAACGCTTCCCCCCCCAGCAGCTCGCGGGTTATCCAGTGATCCAGTGATCTCCAGTTATCTCATAGTGAAAGATCTTACGTTGAGCTACCTATTGCTTTTCCCGCGTCTTTCTAACTTATCTACTTTTCGGTATAATCGAGCGTGGCCAAATCCCCCACCCCCACATACACACACTGACACACCACCACCACCACCACTATGTGTACTACCAGGCACCAGCATGGCGAGACTGGCTGAGACCAGGGTACGGGTCGAATTTGTAAGTCTAGCCACGAGACACAGTTGTGCGGGTCAGCAGTCGGGCAGCACCCACCTGTTCTGGCGCAGTAGCCAGACCATGCTGTGCTGTTGCAGGCCTGTTTGGGTTTGTCTGGCCACCCGGTCCGGGTCGGGCGTCTGTCTGTTGCTCTCAGTTGTTGCCGGCGGTGCGGCCGGCGGTCGGGGTGCGGGCCGGGGGCCGGTGACACCGGATGGATCTCCCAGTCGCGGTGGCAGCGCCCACTCTGACCGCCGCCGTCGGTCTCTGATCGCGTCGCGGTGCCGCCGGCTGATAGGGACCCACCCACCCCCGACCCCCGACCCCCGAGCGGCGGCTATCAGCCGCGAGCGGCCAGCGTGCCGGGCGCACCGGCTGCGCACTGCCCCGCAGGCTCACGCCTCACACTGCCCCGTGGGCCCACGCCCTATACCGCCCCGTGGGCGCTCGCCACACACTGCCCTGTGGGCCCACATTACCTCGTGGGCGCTTGTCCCACATTGCCCCGTGGTTAACGGCGCGCGTCAGGTGCACCTATAGCGCGGTGGGGATGCACCCAGTCAGTTAGTTGTTTGTACGGGGTGACACTTGCCGGCGTGAGTGCCCGGAAGTCCATAGCGCGTAGTACCTGCACGGGGGTGGGGTGGGGGACCGCTGATTATTTTTCTTCCAGCCCTGATCCGAGCGGTGGAAGGCGCCCAGTCCTGTTAGCGGACTGTGACTGCGATGTGACTGCAACTGTGACTGCGTTGTGACTGTAACTGAGTGTAGTTATGTGACTGTGCAGAAAGTAACTGTGGTGTGACTGTACCTGAGACTGCGGTGTGACTGCGACAGCGGTGTAACTGTAACTGCGATGTAACTGTGACTGCAATGTGACTGTAACCAGGGTTGTATACCAATCAAGTCGATTGAATTGATTGATTTGATTCAGCGCGTATTTTGAGTTGATTGGATTGAGTCGATTGACTTTTCGAGATGACTGGTTGACTGACTCGTTTGACTTTAGCGACTGGTTGACTGATTTGATTCCCGAAAATTAGAGTGACTCGTATGATTGAGTCGATTGAATGGAAAGATGAAATAAGTTTTAGTTGACGAAAAATAATGACACCAATTGATGACATCAAAGATCACAAAACTACACTGAAAACTGCTTGTCATCACAACTGCAATATGGAGTAGATGGCCAAATAAAGAACAGGGCCTAAACATGAACAGCTAACTTTGACTTTCAACTGCAATAACTGCTCCAATCCTGTGATAGAACCTGGCGATGCACCTACCTACCTTTCTGCACTCAGCAGGAATTTTTTTTTTTTTAAATCCAGATGATAAAGTGCAAGGCCCTATATACTAATAAAGTGTGATTAATTACTAATTCACATCCCCACATCTCCTCAGAAACAACCCACTGAACTCTATAAATATCTGAAACCCCTACAAAAATAACTGAAACAAAAGCGCCGTTTTCGTCTCGCTAATTACGTTTACATTAATAGCTAATTTGCTGCATTGTTTAATTTGCAGCAGAACGTTTGTTGATCCTTTTCTCCTGAGAGCCTAGGCATAACATATTTAATATATTTCATTTTCCTTAAAATATTTTACCGAATATTATTAAGTGGTTTTATTTCAATTGAAATAATAATTAAAACGAAATTGGTGTTGTACAACCGATTTATTTTATGATGATCTACCATACTACATGATAATCAATGACGTCATCTTACAAAAAAAAATCAAAAGACGAAGAATAAGGATTTATAAAAGCTTAGCATACTTCTTGGCAAAACGTTTTCTTTGTTTTTTTTTTCGCAGTCGCACCAACGGCATTTAATTTTCCTTGTTCTTCTTCCTTTGTCCTTAACTTATCCTGTGGTTCCAGAGTCCCTGTCCTTTCCATTTCCTTTTAAATATATTTTTAATGCTCATCCCTATCCCCCAGTCCTAACAGTTTCAAATTGTATTGCAATAAAATGTTTTGAATTCTTCACATATAACCTATCTACCTTCGTTGGTACTGTTGGTAGCCAGTGACACATCTAGGCAGGTAAGTAGGTACCTACCTGCTTTCCTGCTGTCTTCATAAAGCATACCTAATGAAGTTGTCAAATTTATAGCACATTTTCAACACTTTCATATCAATATGGTGTCAGTGTGGCATGTAACCTAGCTAGGTTCATTATGTTCAGGGTTCAATTCAGAAGAGCTCCGCATAACTCACATAAGAGACAGACGGGGGCTTTACATGGGGTAGATGGCCTGATGACTTAGCTGGAATATGGCCAAAATTAAATTGACAACTTTTAGGTGAAAGGTGGTGATTTGGGTTAAGGGGCGTTTGTTGAAGTCAACTACTGGGTTATTTTGCACCCATTAAATGAAACTTCTGCTCCAAGTCTACCCATTGAACCTCAATATCATGATCCACCTGTCCATCACTAGGTATCCTTCCTTATTACATAGAAACTTTGAATGGCATGGCAATTTATAATTTTAAATGACAATATTTTTGTTTCTTCTGTAGGTAGGTAGGTAGGTAGGTAGGTAGGTACACCAGACTGCTATGGACACTTTTCCAAGTTGGTGGGGCAAAAAACCTAATGTATATCTTGGTTTGAGTCGTTTGATTGAGTTGATTGATTCCTTTCATTGTCGCGTTTGAGTCGATTGAATCAATTCCCGAAAACTGCTCTGACTTGATTGATTTGATTGGTTTCCCAAATTTGTCGTGATTGAATTGATTGCTATTGATTGAGTCGTATACAACCCTGACTGTAACTGCGATTACGGTGTGACTGTGACTGCCACTTTGGTGTGAGATTTCTTCACCAGGTTTGGTGGTTGTGTGAAGGCCGTGATCGGTGCTGGAAGGGAATAAATGCGTGATGCTGCACGTAGTGGGAGGGGAAATAACTGGCTAGGAAAGACTTCTAAACGACTTTTTGACTCAGTAGTAAATACCATGAGTTTTCCTCTAAATGTATTTCTTGCAATTCTGACGCACATCCCTGTTCTCTGAGCATTACGAACACAGCGAGCGAGCCTGGCCAAAAAGGGGAAAATCGTGCAATTTGTTGCATCGTGATAAATGCTTAACGCGAACCTGCTAATTACTTTTCATTACTTTTTAGGTGTGGCGAAAATCGGTGGTATGACTGAATCACCCGGCATGAATGTACCTTATCACAAGGTCGGCTTATCAATAAAAAAACTTATTTAAGCCGCAACCCGTTGGAGAGGGGGAAAAGCCACCCTGTGTTTTTCGCAACTAACTCAAAAACGGCCGCGAGCTTTGATTCACCGTTTTCAGTAACTCTCTGGACATCAAGTTCATGCAGCTCCTGTAATAAAAGATCGTTCGTATTCGTTATATTGGTAAGAATACATCCTTCCCAAGTCGATCCGCGTCATTCTCCCTCACATCTCACCACATTGACCCAGAAAATAATTATTTACTTTTCCACTTCTCGTGCACAATTTCACGCGTCGACAAATAAACCGCACTTCCATTACAGCTACCAAAAAATTGGGTTCTATCTCTTCTCAAGCCGTTAGCTACAGAGGTCAACCTGAAGTCGTGTTCGTCCATTTTCGGTTAAAAAAGCTGCTCAACAGAAAATCCTATAACCAGTAAAACGCCTTTTGGGGCGACCAACGGAGCGAGCGAGAGGGTTGGTCTTGCACGTGCGAAATTGCGAGCGGGTACCTCCAACTTGGGTCCAAATAGTCTTAGGTCACCCTAGGTCAGGAGTTATTGAGGTCAAACTGAGGTCATGTTCGATCAAAAATGAACAAAAAACATGAAATATTGAAACACACACAAAGCAACAGTTACCAAGCAATTTCACAGCTCTTTATATGGTCATGTAGACAAAAAACGGCGCTACAAAACTGCCATCTCGGATTGTCCTAATTTTGAGATTTTGACCCCCGAAAATTCATAAAGCTGATTTTTTAGAAAAACGCAAAAAATCCCATTTTTTCGAATTTCGAAAAAATTGGAATATATGTGATAGTCCCTCTGCGCTCTTCTATATACATACCAAATTTTAGATCGATACCTCCTTTTTGGCTAAGTTATAGCGAGAAAACTGTTCAACATTGATGACGTCAAATTTTTTAACTCAATTTACAGCAATTCTAGAGCAAAACAAGCGCAAAACAAAGACCACCATTGAACTCCCCGTGACGAGCTGCATCGAATCGATACCCGCTTTATGCAAAATATCAACTTTGAAATTTGACCTAATTTGACCTGACCTAGACCTGAACTTGACCTGACCTTCACCAGAACATTATCTTAACTTACATTAAAGGCTGTTTGACCCACTTAATCGCATTTGGCATATAAAATTGACCATAAAACATGCATCACATGATATTTTCATATTGTGACCCTCAGTGACCTGACCTCTGTGACCTGACCTGGTATCAGTGACCTCAAATAGCAAAATATGTGTTTGAGGAATATTTTCCCAACGATGATTTACAATGAAATGCATTTTACTCGACTTTACAACGCATTTCTTGAAATGCCTGTAAACGGTGAAAATTCGACATTTGACCTGGCCTGTGACGTCATCAGTTTGACCTAGGTCAATGAAATTTGGTCACAAGGTAGATCCCTGTTGGGGCTATCCAACACCGTTTGCTGCTTGTCGCTATGTTGCGTGGCTCTCGAGATCTTAGGGGGGGGGGCAAATTGCCCCCCCCCCAACAGACGGCAGACCCCATAGTTGCTCGGCAGACCCCAACGGGGCGCCGGTTAATTAGCCTCACCCAAAATAAAAGCAAGGTTTTCGACGCGCCTGGGCATGGCAAACACGATGGTGCCAAAATCACGGCTCTGCGACCATTTTTTCTTTCTTTTTGTTTTGGCGAAGTTACTTACCAAAAACAGAAACTATACCTTGGGCACTAGACCTGGGCTCACGAGTCACCGGTTAACATGAGACCAGTCGAGGGTTTAAGTACAATCGTTAACCCGGCAGGCCGGCGGTGGGCCTCCCGGCCACCTTCCGCGCGGTCGGGGGGGGGGGGCATTTTCTTCCCCCCTCCGTATCTCCGAAAATACTGGACGGATCCGTGAAATTCAAACGGTGTTCGATAGCCCTGTCAATTTGGCGAGGGAATCCAAATTTCATTGACCTCGGGACCACCAATGACGTCACAGGTCAGGTCAAAGATAAAATGTTTCACCGTTCACAGGCCTTCTAATGCACTATAACACCGAGTAAAACGCATTTTGTCGAAAATCAGCGATAGGGCGTCAGTTGCCTAGTACATATGATGCTATTAGAGGTCACTGATAATACCAGGTCAGGTCACAGGTCAGGTCACCAAAGGTCAACATATGAACCCAACTTTACTAAGGTTTTGCGATGCATGTTTTATGGCCAATTTTTCATTTCCAACTCAATGGTGCTAGTTATATATAAGACCATCAGGCACGGTTTAGGTCACTTTCTGGTGGAGGTCAGGTCAAGGTCAGAGCGCTATTGCATAAACATAAGATTTACGCCACCGGAGTAGATCTTAACTTTTTTACGAAACGGCCATACTCTACGAAACACCGTAAAACCTGTTGCATAAAGGCCGTGACCTACTTCGTAAATATTTGGAAAATCTAGGTATGACGTCATACATGAATGAAAATAGTGCCGGATCTCAGCACGAAATGCAGAAGAATGGTGACAATAATGAAAGCGATTAAAGTTCCAGTGTACTGAAATGTGTGAATCACGTTGTCTGGATAAGTGGTTCAAATCACCTTGAATTGATAGCGACTTTAGAAAACCTTTCGTACTTTTCAATATTCATGCGCCCTCCCACATCAAGCGGCGGTCGGCTTGGTAAACAACATCGATCGTGGCATCTTGGGAGTGTGGGATATTCTAAGATCATAGATAATTTGCCCTCACTATGGGTTTCAGTCGATATTCTACATAAATTTGCATAGAACTGAGTGCACTGTATCCGTCTAGAACAGTGCCGTAGCTGCTACTGCCACCTTTCGCCAATTAAGTAAGCTGAGATTTGTACACTCGCCGTCCGGTGGTTGCTAGGTAGGACACGAAAGTAAACAACATTCCAAAGAAGAATTTCAAGACAAGTGTCCAGCTTGGCTTGCAAGATCGAACAAGATCATCATTTGGTGGCTGAAAATGAAGAATTAAGATAACCAGGGCCCAGACTAACAAGTAAGTTTTCTATTATAGCGAATGGTTAGTGAACAATTGTCGGTTCATTGGCAGCACACTGCTCACTGCTCAGCCCTTTCAGACCAATCGTGAGCTTTTTCAATAGTTAATGGTTAAAGCTAATGCCACTACAATTCCTGATCTATATTTTCTTTTGGTGTATTTTGAATTTGGCATCGTGTTTATTAGCCTCAGCCCTCAATTACTCGCAACATTCCAATGTTCTGTCGCTTTTTTCTTCACCATTATCTACAATTAGGTATGTTGAAATGCCATATCATATTGATATGGTGTCAGGTGTCTTTATCATTAAAATCATTTAAATATCCACAAAATTACGTTTAATTATATATTTGCAAGCAACATGCTTTCGCGCGTTGAATTAGTAGGCACAAAACAGAATGCATTTAAGCTAGGTATTACAAGATGAATGCCTACCTATTCGTCTGTGGGCTTGCGTGATATTTTTCAGTTTCAAACGTAAGCATTAAGGGCATATCAGCATAGCATCTAGATACCTACTGGACTATTCTGAATCTGCCAGTGAATTGCTGATTAATTTCAATTCACAGGCTTTAATTAAATGACATGGCTAATTAAATTTAATTAAATGGCACTGGCTAAAATTGGCTAATTAAATTTAATTAAATGCACTGGCTAAAATTGGCTTTAAAAAGTCAACTTTACCAGTATAGCAGGGCACAGTCACAGACCTTTATGCTTGCATTCAAAGAAGGCTGAGAGCGAGGAGATACATGGTGTCATAAAAAGTTCATTATTCGCTCGATTTACTTTTTCCGCCCCTGTCTATATGTATCGCCTCTTTCCTGATTCCCTCAGTCCTTTCTCCTATTTCATGCTCTGTCAGCCACTTTGCCTTCGAAAATGATCTCCTCTCAATCCATTCGTTCTAGTCTTTCTGATACTTACCGACATCTTTATTTCTGTTTCAGGAATTTCTATCCGACTTCGTGGAGGAGTCTTCTGACCACGGCATTCGGCTGTTCTACATGCAGGTTGAAGAATCCCGCTGGGTTCAGCCGACAGAGGGCTCTGATAAATCGCCAATAGATGGCGGCTGCTACGCCAAGAGTCACTACCTTCGTTGAAATCGTCCTATCAGCAGCGTCTTATCCCGGTGTTATCGCACTCGGGAAAAGTGAGGCTGTGCAAGCTCAGCATCATTTGTTCCCTTTTTTTTAAAAGCGCTCTTCGTGTTACGATTACAGTGACATGTCAAGTTTACGTGGGTCTCTAGCTCAACTTGAATCGCGGCCGTATTGGTGCACAGACGTTCTCTGAATACGTATGGTACATACGTGCTAGAATCTGAGGCGAGTGTGTTTGGATGTTCACTAAAATCGTCGACGGAATGTGGGAACCAGAAATAAACATCGACACGGCTGATATGTTTGATGACTAATGCGTCTGCAGTTCCTCAAACGAGCTACGAGCGTGGTCTAACGTCAGTCACCACCATTGTTGTACAATTGTCGGGTACGACTATGCTTATATCATGCTATCGCATTGGTTGAGAAATGAGAGGTGCGGTTGCAGTCTTTCTATAAATTGTTCGAGGATAAGAAAGCATCAGTGTGTTAAGGAGTTACCTTCATATGCATTCATAACTGTATAAGGACTCAAAAAGTTGGAATTCGGCGTCAAACAGCTGCAATAGCCGACTTTCGGCTAAAATCTAAGAAGCCCACCCCCTCCGTAGAATATTTTACGATTTTTACACATTTGGCGCATCTGCGACATTTTCTGCGCGTTTCGGTGAACTACTTTTTCTTAAATCTTAACTTATATGCAACAGAAACCCCCAAAAGTTACGTCACGTGCTGGAGTAAATTCCTTGCTCTCCGTACTATTTTCAAGACCTTTGTGAAACAGATTGGCGTAGAATAAGTACGATTCTAAGACAATTCGTAAAATATCCGGTGTCGTAAGTTTTATGCAATAGCGCTCAGGTCATAGTGTAATAAATAACAAGTGAAGACACTTCGATTATTTTGTGTAATGCGTTTTCTTCTGCCAGAAGTGCTCTCTCAGAAAATCAACGATATCTGATGACGATTGATGACGTTTTCGTCAGTGTAGTGCAAAAGTTTCATCCCTGTAGTGAAAACTTCTAACCCAAGAAACTACTATCCAAGCTTGTAGTTATATAAGTGTTGGTTTTAACAGCTAATTCACTTTTATTTACCACAAAACACTGAAAATAAATCCCTCTACACGCAACTTGAAACGAAATATCACTTAAACATAATGAGAAGACCAAAAGTCTATTTTTACTACATATCATTACAAGCTAAGAATGTCTTCTTTATGCCAGAATGGGTATAGCGTATGAACACTGGACAGGCCCCAATGGCTACACCGCTCGCAATACCTAAGAATTCATGCTCTCTTATCAGGCATATCGTTTGGAAGCTGTGTAAATGGCGACGCAGTGTTAAAATGGGCCAAACAGCTATTCATCAACTGGGCATTTTACTGGGCTGAAACGCATCGATATCCCCTGATTTTGCATATTATAATGCATTCAATAGGAGCAATGAACATGTGATGACTCTCATTCATTTCGCGCAATAAAAAGCATAGGTTCTCAAGTCAAAGTGAAGGAAAAGACCGATCAAAATGGCTCTAATAATATGGCTATAATAGCTATAATAATGGCTCTAAAGACTTTGTTTAAATACTCTACACATTTAGGGGCCGGTACTGCTATGGCGTCCTCTATTTTTGAATATTTTCATACCGGTTCTGTCACATTGCATTCAGTTAGCGATCATACATGCAATAAAAACAGTGGGTTCTCGAGAGTAACGTTACGGAATAGAGGGAATGCTGATACGATGTTCAGCATGTTGGAGCGCAGATAGGTCGAGTAGGACTTTCATCGGGCTGTGGCACATCGATGTCCTCTGATTTTGAATATTTTCACGCATTTTATAAGAAAATGCGATTATTTTCTTTCATTAAATGCAATAAAAAATATGGGTTCTCGAGTCTATGTCAATCAAAGGGCCGATCATAATGGGTTATGTTTTAAAGACGTTGTCAAAATACCCTACACTTTTTAGGAGCCGGTGGTGTTATGATGTCCTCTGTTTTTGAATATTTTCATATCGGTTCTGTCACATCGCATTCAGTAAGCGACCATACATGCAATAAAAACAGTGGGTTCTCGAAAGTAACGTTACGGAATAGAGTGAATGCTGATACGATGTTCAGCATGTTGAGGCGCAGTTAGATCGAGTAGGACTTCATCGGGCTGTGGCACATCGATGTCCTCTGATTTGGAATATTTGCACGCATTTTATAAGAAAATGCGATTATTTTCTTTCATCAAATGCAATAAAAAACATGGGTTCTCGAGTCTATGTCAATCAAAGGACCGATCAAAATGGGTTATGTTTTAGAGACGTTGACAAAATACCCTACACTTTTTAGGAGCCAGTGGTGTTACGATGTCCTCTGTTTTTGAATATTTTCATACCGGTTCTGTCACATTGCATTCAGTAAGCGACCATACATGCAATAAAAACAGTGGGTTCTCGAGAGTAACGTTACGGAATAGAGTGAACGCTGATACGATGTTCAGCATGTTGGAGCGCAGTTAAATCGAGTAGGACATTCATCGGGCTGTGGCACATCGATGTCCTCTGATTTTTAATATTTTCACGCATTTTATAAGAAAATGCGATTATTTTATTTCATTAAATGCAATAAAAAACATGGGTTCTCGAGTCTATGTCAATCAAAGGGCCGATCAAAATGGGTTATGTTTTAGAGACGTTGTCAAAATACCCTACACTTTTTAGGAGCCGGTGGTGTTATGATGTCCTCTGTTTTTGAATATTTTCATACCGGTTCTGTCACAATGCATTCAGTAAGCGACCATACATGCAATAAAAACAATGGGTTCTCGAGAGTAACGTTACGGAATAGAGTGAATGCTGATACGATGTTCAGCATGTTGAGGCGCAGTTAGATCGAGTAGGACTTCATCGGGCTGTGGCACATCGATGCCCTCTGATTTTGAATATTTGCACGCATTTTATAAGAAAATGCGATTATTTTCTTCCATTAAATGCAATAAAAAACATGGGTTCTCGAGTCTATGTCAATCAAAGGGCCGATCAAAATGGGTTATGTTTTAGAGACGTTGTCAAAACACCCTACACTTTTTAGGAGCCGGTGGTGTTATGATGTCCTCTGTTTTTGAATATTTTCATACCGGTTCTGTCACAATGCATTCAGTAAGCGACCATACATGCAATAAAAACAGTGGGTTCTCGAGAGTAACGTTACGGAATAGAGTGAATGCTGATACGATGTTCAACATGTTGGAGCGCACTTAGAGCGAGTAGGACTTTCATCGGGCTTGGCACATCGATGTCCTCTGATTTTGTGTGTACCAAGGCATTCTGTAAGAAACTGGGAATATTTACCTTCATTTAGTGGAATAAAAAACGTGGGCTTTCATGTCTAAGTCAATTAAAAAAATCCATCATGACGGGGCATGGAAGACGATGATGTAGGCTGAGGATAGCGTTCAATGATTTAGGAAGTGACGTTTTATGACGTTTTATTACGTCATACTGCAGCGTGAGTAGCTACATAGCCCACTCCCGGCTGAAGAAAAGATGTTACATGAGTTTGCATTATAAATTGGTGAAGTGTCTTCACTTGTTATTTATTACACTATGGTCAGGTAAAAAAGGTCCAATTTCAAAGTTGATAGTTTTGCATAAAGTGGGTATTGATTCGATGCAGCTCGTCACGGGGAGTCTAATGAGGGTCTTTTTTGCGCTACGAGGTCTAAAATTGTTAAAAATTGAGTTTGAAAAGTTGACGTCATCAATTTTGAACAGTTTTTTTTTCGCTATAACTTGGCAAAAAAGAGGTATCGATCTCAAATTTGGTATGTGGATAGAAGGTGATAGGGACTATCACATATATTCCTTTTTTCGAAATTCAAAAAACTATTTGGATTTTTCGGCTGTTATATTAAAAATACATTTTTTATTTTTGAGGATTAAAATCCAAACATTTCAAAAATCCGAGATTTCACTTTTGTAGCCCTCTTTATTCTACATCTTTTATGTCTTAAACATTTTTCTGTATCTCTAAAGCTGTAGGCCTGACAGCTCCTTCCGCGAAACCTTTTTTTGGGTCGAAAATGGCAGAAATGACGTCACTCAGACGTCATTAGCGGCCAACCTGTCATAGCCTTTGGAAAAAATTTGATCACAATGTGCAATAGCTATTCACGGGAGGGTACTAAAAGTTTGGTGACGATCGGCGCAGCGGTTCTGGATATATATCGAAAAACCTAAAAGGGGGGGGGGGGCAAAAAATGTCCCCCCCCACCGCCTGGAAGGTTAATCGTTTAGGTTCCGGAGCAGGCTGAGCTGCTCAGTGCTCACCTTAGAAGGGTGGCTGCTGGCCATACTTGACCTTTGTATAAACGAAATATATACAATCATTTTTAGAGCAATTTATCAATAATACAAACATGGAAGAGCAATCCCCACTTCAGATAACCAAGAGGGAGCATTTTACTCTCACATCTCATTGGATGAGTAGATAACAAGGATACTGAATGACTCCCCAAGCGTTCGCTCATTCCCATTACGTGCCGAGAACCATTGTTGTGTAATATGTTCCCGAGTTGGATCAGTTACGCGGTACGGAGGAGAGATGAGCCACGCCACATCTCTATACAACGTCGTGCCGTTCGGTGGACACAGTTGCCGGGGTCTGAGCCACCGACTGCGTCTGCTGATACAGTGACCGCTATCCCCCCCGCCTCGTTACGTCAGCACACACGGGACGTCCGCCGCGGCGCCGCTGTTTGCTTGTTCTCTCGTCCCGACGGCGGCGCTATTTAGTTCCGTGCGCACTGCACCGTCCGCCGGGCAGCGTGTGTATTAGACAATGGACATGCACGGACTGAGTGCACCGTCCGAGCCGCGGGGCACATCTCACCGGACTGGCTGAGGGCCCGCCGGACAGCTCACCGGACTGGCTGGGGGACCACCGGACTGGCTGAGGGCCCGCCGGACGGCTCGTCGGAGTGTCTGAGGGACCACCGGACTGGCTGAGGGACCACCGGACTGTGTGAGAGGGTCCATCGCAGCAACTAAGGCAAATATCCCAAACAGCCCCGTCCTCCGCATCCACCAGTGCTGACAAGTTTATGGCATATGGATTTCACGACGGTGCATCCGAGACACCAGCGACATCCTTATGATGAAACTTTGTATGGGACCATACGAAGTGAGATAGGTGTCGCCACATGTCGCCCATCGCCCCGTACCGGCCGTCCCCAGAATGTAAGTATGCAGCCGGTCGCGATAACGTCACTAAGGGGCAACAACTGTTTGATTTCATTTGATTAGATCTGAGAGGTCGTTGAGAGACACGGCGGACAAAAAAAAGTGGATAGCTAACAGTCGGCCTTCTGGCATCCCGGATGTCACAGCGGTCCAGTTAGAGGATTTGCCGTTCACCATGACCCGCTGCCGCCCGCCCTGCAGATATGAGGCAAACCAATGATAAACCGTGCCGACAGTTACAAGATAGCAGTGTGCTGAACTGTATCTCTAGCAGCAGAGTGGTTAATGCCTTGAAAGGCAGCTGCAAAATCCGTGTGGATGCTGTCAATTCGACTCCGGCTAAAATCAAATCCCGTCCAGTGTTTAAAAGGCTCTAGCTCGAGGATCTACGCCACTCAGCCGTAATGAGAGCTAATGGCCATCTAAAAATCACTGCATATTTCTGCTCACATCCTCACATCCTCAAAGTGAACATTCACAAACATTTTTTCTTACACATAAAAGGTTTTGAGCTAATATTTTAGCTACAATGCATGGACGCCACCGCTTTTCGCAGGTTCCTCGGCCATATGCATTGTGCAGCCAGTTTGTGGGAACAGTGTTTCGTCAACGCTGAACTTCTGGCATAATGCATCTAGTCCTTCATGCATATGAAAACAGACATCCGTCATTTTCTGTCCTCAGGACCAACACATCCCCATCCCCGCTCAGACAGCGTCCTCTCCGAGCGGGGGATATACCGCTGACGGACGCTGGCGCAGGCAAGACACGCTCGAAATGCCAGCTGCCTCTGGTTGGGCTCATAATTCCGGCGTGGTGGTGACTGGATCGTCTCCGGGGCCCGTATTAGCCCCTGAGTGGCCCATAGAGCGGCCTCTGTCGCCGCTGATTTCCGCACTGGGACGGCGCCGTTTGGAGACGGAAATGCCGCGGCTCGGTGACCGGCCGGCCCGCTACGAGCGACATCAGCCGCCGCCGACCGCCGGCGCTCCACCAGAGCGGCCCGTTCGGACCGGCTGCGGACGGCTCCCGGCCGCTCGGAGTCGTCCAGCGCCGGTCGTCAGCGGTGTGAATGGCGCAGAGAGTGGCTCTGGAACGGCCCCAAATAGCCACATCCCAGCGGAGATTATGGAGGATTCGCATCAGCGGCACACTGATCCCTCGCCTCTTTAAACTAATGCTACCTAAAGTGAGTTTGTTTAAATCCTTTCCAAATCATTATTTTATTGATTAGAGGTCAGTTTATCAACCAAAAATAGCCGGATCCAGTGAATTATGGGCCTAAGAACATAGAGTGGGACCGGGACGGGGGTGGGTACTGGGTAGCAGTAGGGGCAGCCTGCCCCACAACTCTGGGGCCGTGGGGGCGCTGCCCCATGGCTTTTCGTAGGGCCAGGAGCCGTCGGGGCAGCTTGCCCTCCCCAAATTAGGGGTTTGGGTCACAAAGGAAAACTGAATGGTAGAAAACATTGAAGTAAAAAATCCTCCACTTTCCCTGGTTCGACAGCTTACAGGTACCAAACAAATTTAAACATTTGTACCATGATGGGTAGTTCCTTGACCCAGGTGAGACGGAATACCTCACTTTTTTTGCAAATGTTCTTTGTTGGTTTCGTTGAAAAGGCCAAGGGGTGAAAAAGAATTGGCCTAAAACCGGTGAGAAAACTAGATTTGGGGGTACCCTAGGTTCCAGGAAGTATCAAGTGTGCCCTCCCCCCCCCCCCCCCCCAGCCTCAAAGTAGTTCCCGCGCCACTGCCTAAGAATCACGCATGTCGTTCACTAGCATGATATTGTATAAACTCTATGCGATGAACAAAATATCAACCAGGCCGGGTGATGCTTTTTCATATCAGCGATTATTTTTCGCGTCCTAGTTGGTGACAGTGGGTACTCTTTACCCTAAAAATGACCGCAGCAGGCGATTTTTATCTGGTGGTTAAACTGGCCTGACATCAGAATTTAGCGAAAATGTAAAATTCAGCTTTTTAATTTACCATCGGTTCAGTTTGCACTACTTTACGGGCATTTTTTTATTTCTTTGAAATCGCCCCGATCACCGAACGGCACCAGCTCACATGTAAACTATTTACCACTTGGCCGACAACACCAAGTGGTAAATGCATAAATACACTTACACTTACATAATACACTTACAGATAGGTAAGTGCATAAATACCTATCTTTCAAGGAGCAGGGCAGGCAACAGGAGAGTCAACCACGACCTACAGAGCAGGGGAGGTAACAGGGGAGGAACCTGGTCTGCTGCCTGTCCCTGTCCCGTTTCTGTCTCGATGGGTGCCTGTTGTCGGTCCCCGTTTCTGTCGCCATGATGGGTGTCTGTTGTCTGCCTCAATGCCTGCCTCCGTACTTGTCTGTTGCCTGTCTCAACATCTGTTTCCGTGGGTGCCGCTCCCGTTGCCGTCTCCGCGGGTGTACGAGTGTGCTCCGATGCCGTCTCCGCGGGTGTACGAGTGTGCTCCGTTGCCGTCTCCGCGGGTGTACGGGTGTGCTCCGTTTCCGTCTCCGCGGGTGTACGAGTGTGCTCCGTTTCTGTCTCCGCGGGTCTGCCGCTGCGGTGTGGCTGGCGCCGGCCACGGCACACATCTCACATCGGTCGCATACCGTGCGGCGGTAAAACCATTACCGGGCCGGAGCCGGCCGTGGGAGCGGGCCGGCCCGGCGGAGTCACCGCCGCCGACCGGGCGGGGCGGGGCGGGGGGGGGGGGCGCCCTGGGACGCCTGGTCGCGACACCGGCCGTCCTGACGGTCTGGCTGATTGTTGACGGAGCGTAGTCATTTGGGGATAAAGTCCGGTCAGCAAATCCCTAGACAGAGTCCGTCCCACACCCCTACCCTAGACAGAGTCCGTCCCACACCCCTCCCCTAGACAGAGTCCGTACCACACCCCCTCCCCTAGACAGAGTTCGTCCTACACCCCTCCCCTAGACAGAGTCCGTACCACACCCCCTCCCCTAGACAGAGTCCGTCCCACACCCCTCCCCTAGACGAGTCCGTCCCACACCCCCTCCCCGGATACAGTCCGTCCCACACCCCTCCCCCAGATGTAGTGTGGCTTATCCGGCTACCACAGGAAAAGGTCCATCAGCAAATGATACCAGCACTGTCAATAAAGGACAATTCAGATCGCAATGCATATATCGGTCAAAATTGCTTACCTGGTGGCAGACGTTTTGAAACTAACTACTTAGGAAGAACACCAATTTACTTATAGAGAAGATTTCATCCAATCAGAACGATTGCATGCTATCAAGTCATACCTGATAATAAATGAAATTGATGGTTAAAGATCCTGATGTAATTCTCACATCGAACATTAATGCACAATGTTGATTCCAGTACTTACCAACAGCCAACTCTCATTTTGTTGAGCTCAGATGATATCAGTGGACACCTAAGTGACATCTACATAGTGACTAAGGACAAATCAGTAGTGACGCTGCTTCTGTGACTTGCAGTCTACTGCTAATGTGTCTGAAGCATTATTATCTGACAGCCCTATCAAAAGGTACAGTTACTATGTAATGGCTATTTAATTGTCAGAAGACGAGTGAGAAATGCATTAACCGTGGTCGACAAGCGATACCCGAGTCTCCGAGGCTCTCAGGGTTTGCTATTAACCGCAGCCTGCAGTGCTGGAGTCGTCTACTGGGTGGCTGGTCGCTGAGCTGCTGCATACGTGCGTTAATGGGTGGTCGATGGAGTTGTTTCGCCATCTTCTCACATAGTTGATGACACCGAGACAACGAACGTTACCTCACTCAGCCTAGCCTTCCAGGCGGTGGAGGGGGGCATTTTTTTTTGCCCCCCCTTTAGTTTTTCGATATATCTCCAGAACCGCTGCGCCGATCGACACCAAACTTTCAGTACCCTCCCGTAAATAACTATTGCACATTGTGACTAAAATTTTTTCCAAAGGCTATGATAGGTTGGCCGCTAATGACGTCAGAGTGACGTCATTTCTGCCATTTTCGACCCTACAAAAGATTTCGCGGGAAGAGCTGTCAGGCCTACAGCTTTAGAGATACAGAAAAAAATGTTTCAAACATAAAAGGTGTAGAATCAAGAGGGCTACAAAACTGCTATCTCGGCTTTTTGAAATTTTTGGATTTTGATCCCGAAAAATCAAAAAATAGATTTTTTGTGTATAACAGCCAAATAATTCAAAAAGTTTTTGGAATTTCGAAAAAAATGGGATATATGTGATAGTCCCTATCGCCTTCTATCCACATACCAAATTTGAGATCAATACCTCTTTTTTGGCCAAGGTATAGCGAAAAAAAACTTCAAAATTGATGACGTCAAATTTTCAAACTCATTTTTTTAGCAATTCTAGACCTCATAGCGCAAAACAAAGACCACCATTAGACTCCCCGTGACAAGCTGCATCGAATCAATACCCATTCTATGCAAAACTAACAACTTTGAAATTTGACCTTTTTTGACCTGACCTTGTTCTGACCTCCACCAGAAAGTGGCCTAAAGCGTACCTGATGGTCTTATAACCAACACCATTGAGTTGGAAATGAAAAATTGGCCATAAATCATGCATCGCACAACCTTAACAAAGTTGGGTTCATGTGCTGACCCTTGGTGACCTGACCTGTGACCTGACCTGGTAGTATCAGTGACCTCTAATAGCAACATATGTACTAAGCAACTGACGCCCTATCGCTGATTTTCGACAAAATGCGCTTTACTCGGTGTTATGGCGCATTCCTTAGAAGACCCGTGAACGGCGAAACATTTTATCTTTGACCTGACCTGTGACGTCATCGGTGACCCCGAGGTCAATAAAATTTGGTTTCTTTCTACAAATTTGACAGGACTATCAAATTCCGTTTGAGTTATACGGATCGGTACAATAGTTTCGGAGATACGGGGGGGGCAAAATCCCCCCCCACCGCGCCGAAGGTGGCCGGGAGGCCCACCGCCTGCCAGGCTAGTATACATTCATAGCATTTTATCTATTGAGTCGCACATCCGCTTTAAAACGTGCAAACGTTTGGACGGACCTATAATGCCCATGACATGCGCAGAGCTTGAGGGTGTTATGAGGGATTTCCCAAATTTTGGAGATATTCAGTGTACCGTATATCACACTACAACGCTCTATGCATAAACATCCGAAGAAACTCCCATTGGGTGAGGACTGAGGGGTGTCATGTGTCATGCGCAGAGCTTGAGGGTGTTATGAGGGATTCCCCAAATTTTGGAGATATTCAGTGTACCGTATATCACTACAAGGCTCTATGCATAAACATCCGAAGAAACTCCCATTGGGTGAGGACTGAGGGGTGTCATGTGTCAAGAGACACCCCGAGAGAGTAGCATGGGTGTCGAACAACATTGGTGTAGTGACACCCTTGGATGCAGTTTAGCACACACCCAAGCATTATTCCTGACGGGTCATAGGCGGCGGAACGGAAAGGGCACCGGGGCACCGTACCCCCTGTGATTTTGGCATTTTAACATTAGCTCTATGGGCGTTACATGGAAAGAATGGGACCAAAAGTCGGCAGTGCCCCCTCCCCTTAATTGAAGGTGTTCCGCCGCTACTGTGACGGGTGTCATCTAATTTACACCGTTGAGAGTGTAAATAGGGTGTCTTAACAGAGTATACATGCACCCATCGGGCCATAATAGGGTATGTCACACACTTATGGGATATCATAACTCCAAAAGGGCGTCGTAAATGGTGTAGCCTGACACCCATATGAGTGCATTTCGACACCTTTCAAAACGCCCGTGGGTATACAGAATCACCACTTACACTGTTAACGGACAACGGTATTTTAATTTTTTTCAGTGTACCTCCGCCGCTGCGCAATCTCGGTCCCAGATTCTTCCGGAGAGAGTATCGCAAGTTTCTATTGTGTGAGCAACACGGCGTGTGTAGCGGCGCGGTGGCACGAATCACCGCGAAGACAATCGCCCAAGCGGCTGCTGAGATATGAGCATCTCAAAATACCTACTTTTGCAAAACAGCTTGAACACCTTGACTTTTCACGTGCCGAAATGTATCAACAGTAGTCAATTACGGGGTAGAAGGAATAGGACTACTCAACAAAAAATCCCGCATGCCCATCGGCCCAGCGGTTGCTGAGACATGAGCCTGTCAAAAGAGTTACAGGCCGGACCGGGCCGGGACGGGCCGGGACGGGTCGGGCCGCTCATACTGAGATTTTTCCGTGATATTGAAAAGATTTCGCTTCGCTCGCTGCCCTCGCTCGCTCGTAATAACTAATAATGATTCATTATCAGTCTTAGACTCAGTTCGTCAGTTCACATTTTATTAACATTTCAGAAGCGTTTTACGCTGTTAACGCTGTCATTTCTAGCTCACTAGAAGCTTTGATAAGCTCTGTGCTATTTGTCACCGATGTCTCCGCCTCGCCGGGCTATTGAAAGCCAATCTTCCCTGTCAGATGAGTGTCGATATTGCGACCGTGACGGCGATGAGAGAGAGAGAGAGAGAGAGAGAGAGAGAGAGAGAGAGAGAGAGAGAGAGAGAGAGAGAGAGAGAGAGAGAGAGAGAGAGAGAGAGAGAGAGAGAGAGAGAGAGAAAGAGAGAGAGAGAGAGAGAGAGAGAGAGAGAGAGAGAGAGAGAGAGAGAGAGAGAGAGAGAGAGAGAGAGAGAGAGAGAGAGAGAGAGAGAGCAAGGAGATGACAGAGTGGGAGAAGGTGACTCAGAAAGGATGGAGGTGACTGCGAGGGAGGGAGGAGATGACTGCGTGGGGAGGCAGCTGGGGCGCCGCCCCGGTCGCCCTCCCTGTCGCCCCTGTCGCCCCCAGTCGCCCTCCCTGTCGCCCCTAGTCGCCCTCCCTGTCGTTCCGAGTCTCGCAGTCTCGTAAATCGGGTCCGGTCGCGGCGGGACAAATTGGGCGGACAGCGTCTGCCACTTGGCTGAGCTGTGGGGTGTTAAATACACAATGGGACGAGCTGGGAGGGCCGGGCTCTGTCCGGCGCCGGACCGCGGGAACTCGGCCAGAAATGGCGCGCCGCCGGACCGCGGGAACCCGGCCAGACATGACGCCAGCCGCTGACAGACGGACGTTCGTTATGGATTGGCCGGAGCATCTGAACAGAGCCAGTCGGCCGGACAGATATCGACTGAGCCGGTGACAAACACTCGGCTGCGCGCAGGACGCGCCGTGCTGAAACGAAGCGCAATAACTCGTGTGCGGCGCTCAGGGTGACAAAAATGAACGCCAATTTAGCGCGTTATCACCATCATTGGCTCTGAAATGCAGTGTCGTCCCGCATTGAGGGGGAGGAAAGGGAGTCTGGTCGACGCTCGCGGATATTAAATAAATGAAGAGGGGACTGTTCCCACCGTGCCGCGCTTAGATACAACTGTTGCTTCGAACAAAAAGGCGTAAGATGAATACAGGGAGGAGATGCATTAGGTATGCTCAATCTACATACAGTAGAACTGCTAGCTTTTTGCTAATCATTAAGTCAAAATACAAATATGTTATGAAATTTGACTTGTATGGCAAATATTTTGGCTTAGAATTATACGGCAAACTTAGATAACAAGAGTCAAAGAGTAGTCTTCTACCGTCACCATCGTCACCACCGTCACCACCGTCACCACCGTCACCACTACCGTCACCACCATCACAACCACCATCACAACCGTCACCATCGTCACCACCACCGTCCCCACCACCGTAAGTGGACGTCCACGCGGTGTGAGTGAGAGGTGCCATAAAGGCATCAGCATGTGCTGCGGCCGCGGAGACGGACGACGGCTTCATTTTAGTGCGGTTCCCACGGAGTAAACTGCGCCATTAGAGGACCCAGCACCGCCCGGAATGCGCCGCCGCCGCCGTCGACAAACGGCTCTGGCCGGCCGAGGGGCGAGGGACTGGCGGAGACCCTCTCACCCCCCCCCCGCCCCTCCCCGGCTCCATGATTGTCCTGCTGCGGCGGGGAGCTGCATTAGATCTGGGGCTGGGTGAGTACCCGGCGGACTGAGTGGTGGTCGCGCAACGGCAGCTTCGCCGCGCCGCCCATCAGCTCTAAAAGGGCGCAGACATCTGCACCGGTGGCCGGTGATTTGTCGGGGAGCTGGTCGCCTGGCATGTGTACTGTCAGGACGCTCAGTGGACGACAGTAAAACAGTCGAGTGCGCCCTCTCCCGTGTCTGAGACTTACGGACTCGGTTCAGAGCCTGGGAGCTCGCTGGTACCCTTCTGGTGCAGTCTCAGTCCATTTACCTATTTGCCTCACCTGCTGCAGCGGCATGTCCACACCTACCTAAAGAAATGCTAGTTTCACAAATTATAAGCTTCTTGACGAATTGGCTTAGCAAACTTCAGCTGTTTTCACTAAGGCTATCTGGTACACAGTTGTTGCAGATTTGGTGCAGCTTTGGTGCGGGTTTGGTTCATTGTGTTTCTTGAAAGCTGTGAGTTTAGGTAGCACATATGCTTTAGACCTCATTTTCACATTATCAGACATTATTCCCGATTAAAACACTGAAATAAATTCATGATATGAAAATATTTGTTGTTAAAAGGATTTGGTGTAGATTCGGTCAAATTAGGTGCATTCGCCAGATAGCCCGTCGTGAAAACGGCTTACATTGGCCGGCACAGAAGAAACTGGCGAGAATCGCTAGCCCTTCGCTCTCGCTCTGATGGGCGACATTTTGCTGCAGTGGCTCCATTCGCGTGGTGTCAGGCAGGGCCCCGGTCAGGCACTGCGCTGAGTGCGCGCGCCTCCGTGATCCGCCGCGGACGGCGCGCTTGGTGACTGCAGTTGGTGCTAGGCACATCGATCACCGGTAGGCTGACCCGCAGGGCACCCAGTTACTGCGGCGCAGCCTACACACCCGCGCCGGGGCTCAGCGATAATTACCGACAACTCCTGCCGCGGCGACTGGCCGCCACAATAAATAACGCGGCAATCTGCGCGCTGCATAACGCTCTCGGCACCACGGTGCTCCCTTGCAGAGTTGGTACCGCGCAGTTTGCACCAGACACGTGAGGGCTAACTGAATGGTGCCGGCTCAGACGACCGGGAGGCGACAGTTCCGGACAGATTATCAGGGCAGTTCCGGACAGATTATCAGGACAGTTCCGGACGCAATATCAGGGCAGTTCCGGACAGAGAATCAGGACAGTTCCGGACGCAATATCAGGGCAGTTCCGGACAGAGAATCAGGACAGTTCCGGACAGATTATCAGGGCAGTTCCGGACAGATTATCAGGACAGCTCCGGACAGATTATCAGGGCACTTCCGGACAGAGAATCAGGACAGTTCCGGACGCAATATCAGGGCAGTTCGGGACACAACATCAGGGCAGTTCGGGACAGATTATCAGGGCAGTTCCAGACAGATTATCAGGACAGTTCCGGACGCAATATCAGGGCAGTTCCGGACAGAGAATCAGGACAGTTCCGGACGCAATATCAGGGCAGTTCCGGACAGAGAATCAGGACAGTTCCGGACAGATTATCAGGGCAGTTCCGGACAGATTATCAGGACAGCTCCGGACAGATTATCAGGGCACTTCCGGACAGAGAATCAGGACAGTTCCGGACGCAATATCAGGGCAGTTCGGGACACAACATCAGGGCAGTTCGGGACAGATTATCAGGGCAGTTCCAGACAGATTATCAGGGCAACTCGGGACAGAGTACCTATTTGGGCAGTTCCGGATGAGTGCTTTTAAATACAGAATTATTTTACTAGGACACATCGAACTTTTACTAGACCGAGGGGCCCTGATTTAGATCTGATGAGCCGAGCCTCTCCTATATAGAGTTGCTGACAGCTCCAGCCAAGCGGCGTAATTAATGGGGATGATTACTGAGACGCCTACAGACGCGCATTTACTGCGTCTCAGCCGTTCCTCATTTAATCGGCAGTTGTGTGGAGCTGCCAGCAGAGGGCCACGGCGGCCGTCGACCGGCGCGGTGATCAGTACGTGATTAAATGCGGCCGACTTTCATCCGGGACCGGCCTGCAGAGACGATCGTCGCAGTGGTTCACCGTGCGCGTAGGTGCTGCCGCGCCGGCGGCCCAATCTCGCCCATCGGCGCTGTTATATCATCATACCCGCATTGCTAACGTTACCTATTGAGATACAAGGGTATTAAATCTGCCCGGCCGCGGTCATTCATTTGCGGCGAGGCCGAATATCGGCCCCATCTGCCGATGGTCGACAGGATATCATCATCGGCCATAGCGGGCGGCTGAGCGGGCGGCGCCGATTGGCCGGCCGGCCGTCTCGGTGGCGCCGATTGGTCGGCGGCGGCAGTGACCCGCCGCGGGGCACACATCATTCAGAGCGCCCGGCCGGCGGGCGCGGCGGGCGGCCGGCCGCAAAAACACAAACTGAAACCGAGCCGAGCCGCTGCGCAGCCGCCCGAGCACCTAGTCGTCCCGGTCATATCTCTTCATTTCGGCGGAGGGGGCTCTTGAGAGAGTCACACCCCGAAATGAGCCCATTTGCATGAGTGAAGACAATTGGTGCCGGCGCTGGCGGCGGCCCCGTCCTGACTGAGCGATGGCTCGTTTTGTTGGTTGGCGTGCCGACGGTTTGTCGGCGCTCTCCATATCGGAGGATCATCGACACGTGCAGCATGTGCCGGCCCTGGCCGGGGCGGCGCGGGCGGCGCCTGGGCTCGGCCAGACGGGGACGGGAAGGTCCTGTGGCACACACCGTACCACACTATGAGGGAGCACACGGTACAGGGCGGTGGCACAGCGCGCAGGTTACTCTTATTACGAAATTTTACATCCCTGGCTGCATGTGAAGTACCTACAGCCTTGTATGGCTCTTAAAACAACAAACGTAAACCACTTTCACAATCATTTTACTGCTCGTAAAAGCTCACAAGTCTTTGATAACGGCGGGCCTTTTTACAATATGTCCACGGTGGCTACTTGTGGCTCCCAGGCACGGGTGATGACTAATAGTGTGTCCCCGGTGTCGCTGATATTCACTGATTACAGGGCTGGGCCCGGCAAGTGGCCCCATTACGGATGATGAAGTAGGCATTACGAGAGCTGAGGTATCGCGAAACCATTCCATTAGTTGACATCCAACGCTTGCTGATACCGCGATTTCCAGTCACGTTTCGCACGCTGATTACAATGGCAATAAACGGACGCCGGACCAGACAAAAAATACATGCAGTATTGAAGCTGAACTCCAGGGAACTAATGAGTTGTGAACAGCGAACGATGCCGATCTGCTAATGCTGCATTATACTCTTTTTACCAAGATTCGCATTGAGAAACTGAGGATTGGGTTCTGAATGCTTTCCTTGCGGTTGTAATGTAAACAGTTAATAGCAAGTATAAGCGGCAAATTTTTCTGAACTGTTGATATTTACAAATGCAGTAATTTTAATGGAGTCATTTAGAGCGATGGTTTTAGCTACCTTTGAATGGCTAACTCGACTCTCAGTGATATTGTTGAACGTCAATCCGATCAACCAAAGGAAAAATAGGACTTAAACGACAGCAGCTCGCTGGATTTATTGTAAGGTCATTGAGTTTGATTATGAAGGAGTATGAAAAACAATGGATGTAAGGGCTAAAAAATCATGAAATCAATTTCATGAGTTAAGATCTTCATACGTGATATTAATAACATGGGACACATTTACGATTTGTTTCGGCATTGTGATACTGGAACACTCTTCAGATCAAATCCATGGCTTGTCTTTCTAGCCACATTCCGGCAGCCGGAATGTAATGCCTTTGCATTAATGCCTGTAAATGTAAATGCCTGTATTCAGGTAAGAATACATACATTAACATGAATTAGCTTGTGAAATCTACCCATACATGTATACACATGTAGTTTACCTTTCACCGTGCATACAATGTAGTCAGTTTTGTGGGACACTTCTTACCATGAAAAGTGGTTTGGTTTGGCTGGTCTGAGTGACCGATCCTCTCTAATTACCTAACTATCCTTAACGTGTAGGGTTAAAGAGATATTAGTATACTTAGCGAAAAGTGATAAAAATATGCACAAAAATGGTTGGCACAAGATTGATGAACCACGGTGACTGCACAAACATGATATAACGGTGACCAAAGCGCGGCGTCGGCCCCCGCTGCCGGGCGAGTACGGTGTACTGCCGACCTGCTGCTGCTGAACAGCCCGTCCTGCAGACCTGCAGCGGCCCCCAGCACTGCAGCGGCCGGGTACGTGTGAGCAGGTCATAAGCATACGACACTCCCGTAAAGGCATTATCAGGGGATCTCTCAAATTTTTGGAATTATTCAATGTAACGTATAGAAGAAGGTGACTGATGCCCCAGCCCCCAATCCTAGGCCACTCATCCCAAAGTTGCCTAATTTTCTAATGGTGGCCCTCCAAAGTTGATCTGTCTGCCATCCAAGAACTTCAAGCTGCTAGCGTGCAGCGACCCTTCAACATTACGTAGCGAAATCTAAGAATATTTTAGTGACGACTTTTCATCTCTATTTCCAGAGCTTGCATTATTCAAAATATATCGTAAATGTCCACAAATTCAAATCTTGTCTTGGCTCAAATGAGTGATCTTGTCTCAAATGCGCCACGACCTATGCCATTGTAGCTATCGCATTATGCCTGATTATCTACAAATAGTGCTGAACCACTCAAACTGACGTACAGTAGGTCTATTAAAAAAGTCCCCAGCACCAGTGGGCGCTGCATTCGCTGAGCCGAACCCCCGTCTGCCTGTCCCATATCGCGCCGGGCTCAGGGTCAGGTAGGGTCAGCGGGACCGCTCGGTCCGGCCCGCGGGCGGTGGACGGGCGGCCGGTAACGCTTTCCGCCAGCCAGCTGTAGAATCCAACAAACGGGACGGCCACCGCTCAGCGCAGCGAAACCGGTGTTAAAGAATGGCAGTAGATGTTCATGGCCACAATGATTATGAGATAGTCATTGTTAGCCCGTGCCCCACAGGAATGCCTAGACTCTCACGCCCTGTTGGAGGGGAAATGGGGATTGAGCATCATTCTTTTAACTCAGCTTTGGGCATTTAAGTGGTATTCGAAGTAGCGTCAAAAGTAGCAAAAAGAAGAAGAAAAATACTTCAGCCAATTTTGGATCGGGTCATAGCCAGAGGTCATGTCACTAGAGGTCATCGATGGTAAAATTTTGCTTAGACAGGGTGCGTTGCGCGCACCGGTGCATTGGTTTTCCTATTTCCATGGAAACATCAACAGACTCGGAAGCTCGCAACGCTAGCGTGGAGCCGAATTCATATCAACCGCCGCAACAATGCAGCAGCGCAGCGCAGCGTGCTGCAGCGCGGGGCCGTGAAACACCGCCCAGGGCCCATGCGTCAGGGCAATCCAACCCACGTGATGGGCTCGGCCCCAGCGGAGCATGAGGTCCAGGACTCCCGCCCAGGCCCCCTGTCTCCCCCTAATTCCTATCATCCTTCCCACTCTGAAATCGACCGAAAGAGCCTAACCTAACTCAACAATCAGCTCGTTTACCGCTATGTCTGAATAATATTGTCAGATTTAATTAAAGGGACCCTCCCACCTTAACATTAGATTTGAGTTGAGATAGCCAAAATGGGGTCCCTGGCTCACAATTACCGGTTTCGGCACTCACAACATCGAAAAATGCCTTAAATCGGAAATATTGAATTTCAAAATTGCAGCATTTTGATTCAGAGGGGCTAATGCATAGGAATACCCCTCTGAATGTGTGACGTCAGCGCAGATATCTAACGATTTTTAAATGTTTGACTAAAACGTTTTGTAGCACGTGGTTGTATATGCTGCTTTGCGCGCAACAAATGCCGCACTTTCGAATAAAGTCTCTATAGGAACAGCGAAGATCCCAAAAAGTAAACAAAAGTAAAAGTCTAATATCTTGAAAACCGGTGAATATTTTTCGATGAAATTTGGTAGATATTCGTTTTTTCTCTTTCTGAACCGAGCGACATCACTATCATGCCAATTCATTAACTTTTTTGAAGGTGGGAGGGTCCCTTTAAGGTCAACGGCTTAGCATGTAAATAACAACTGCCAGTTGCCACCATCGGTAGGTATTATGAGAAAACCAATTGCTTTTCCACAAACACTAAAAAGTTTTTAGCTTAACCCTCGCCCGTATTGGTGTTTTTCCAGCCGCGAACGTATAAGGGGGGGTCCGTTGGACCCCCCCCCTTGCCGTTTCGCCCCTGATCAAGCTAGAGCTTCGCGGAAAAAACGAGCGTGTTGCCCGTGACGAGAGGACGCCGATGATACCCAATTTTAAGGTCCTAGGTCATCGGTTGACCTTCCAGGTCAGGTCAATGACCCAAAAGTTGGGAAAATCGGGACCTGTTAGAAAGTCGTAAAGCGTGGCTGCTATGGGGTTTTTCGGGGTGCTGATCACACATATCATGTTAGTTTTGATCACAGATGATGCCTTCATGCATTTAGGCCAGGTCGGGTCAGGTCAGGTCAGGTCAACCAGTAAGGGTATCCGTAGTAGGTGGCAACCGCCTCTGACAGCTTCGTAACATGCTACGAAGGTGCTAAAACTACTTCGTAAATGTTCATATGGTTGCTAAATTCAAATTCAGCTCCAAAAACTGGCCTAGAAACATGTAAAACTCGAAAAAGTGAACCGAGGTCATCAAAGGTCAAGGACCTGACCTGACCTTCCGGTGACCTTGACACCCACCCTAATGCATGGGAGCAACATCATATCCCATGTTTGAACACTTAAAACCACGAAAAGACTGCAAACGCGCGGCTAATGCGAGCCGACATATGCCGAATCGCGATTCCGGCCAAACATGGTCTCGAAAAGTAGGTCACAGGTCAAAGGTCATTAGGGTCATGGTCATGAAAATTTCAGGGTAGGTGTAAAATTGATTAACGCGAGGGTACTGAAAGTTTCGTCGCGATCGGCCGCTTTTTACGCGAGTTATTCGCGAAAAACCGAGGGGGGGTCCGTTCGACCCCCTCCCCTATACGGGCGAGGGTTAAAACTTGCATGAAATTAATTTTACCAGCCTCGTGTTCCTCTTATGAAAACGCTTCGAATGAATCAAAAGTTGATCTTTAAAGGTCATTTGAAAAATTTGGCCTATGTTCAAAGAGATGACCTGACCAGAAATGGTCAAAATGCATAGCAGGATATTAGATCCGTATCGTGGAACTTTACAAACACTTCAGATGATTTCATAACTTAAACATGTCTATCAAAAATAATTATTACATGGCTCATATGTAAGCTGGATGCGTGAACATGCTTACGAGTATGTTGAACGCAACTGATACTGTTCTGTTGGCAGGGGCGGACAATTGTGCCGAGTTGGGGTAGCACGAGCCTTTCCAATTCCATGCCGGCTGCGCCGGCTTGGCTTTGGAGCCGCACCGTGCGGTGGAGGTCAAGGTCACCGCTAAGGCGGCGGCGGATTTGCTGCGCCCGTGCAACCCAATTCGGCATATTTCTCCACCCCTGCCCACAATTTCTATATTTAATTTATCCTCCCGGATTTCATATTTTTGTTAATGACACCTTTACGATGTCGAGAAAAAAACGCTTAGGAGATTTAACAGCTTGAGATACATTCAGTATAAGGAAGGTTCAAGGGTGCTAGATTCCTTCCGTCCTCGCTATCCTCAGGAAAAACCAATCCGCATCGCCCCTAGTCTTCATGCTTCCCTCTCTGGACTGGAGGTCACCCCACCAGCCAACTAGTAGTTGATGTCGGATCCATTCCAGGACACATAATCCTCTTCGGGTGACCGTTTGGGAGACGGCTGGACCGTCCCGACAGGGCAATCGTCCCACGGGAACAGTCTCGCTTCCGCAGATCACTGTCGCTGGCTCTCACAACCTAATTACTACACCAGAGCATAGTTATGTCATAGCTCTGCAAGGGCCTTTTCAGACCGAAAAAGATGGCCCCCAACAAAACAAACAATTTTCTCATTCAGTATTGTATCTCAGCACCACATGTTTTCAGAGTGTTTATTATGCGTTCTGTCCAAAAAAAGCGCAGTTCAATTCAATTTTCTCCCATTGACTTTAGCGATCTCAAAATTGACCCGGCCTTTCTGTCAACATGTCAAACTTGCAAAGTAAACGTTTCAAATACATATACTATTGCCCATTAAAATCGCTGAAAGTTCTGAAGCGATCGGTTAGTCGGTGTATTTAGATATGATGAGCACAGGCACTTTCCTTGAGGTAAGGTCACTTGACGTGACCTGGTGTTATGACCTTGAATTGAAAGACTTGGGCGGGAAAAATGGGTCATTTGAAATCTTAAAATGCTAGATTTTAACAATAATTGCAAACACTATCCCGGCCAAATAGTGAGTGAGAAGGGAGCGATTCCCCGACCCCATGTTTAGCTCCTATAAATGAGCTAGCTGCTAGAGCCTAGCGGAAAAAAACGAGCGCTTGCGTCGTTACGTGACGCAGCGACTGGTACCCCATTTTAAAATATCAGTGACCTCTTAGGGCAGGTCAAGGGCCCCTATGGCATTTGATCGGTTTTTGGTAAAAAACTAAACGCATTATCGTCATTTCGATACAATCGTGTTTTCTGTTCTCAGACGCGTCGATTTATATGCTTTTTTGTTTAGGTGAAGCAATTTAGGATGTTTACCTCAGGTCAATGTCATGTTAGAGCAACGCAGGTCACGAAGCTGTTGAAAGGAGGACATGTTGCATAACATTTGATTCGGCAAGTCTTGCAAAATCCATTGATGGTTGTCCCGACTGGCTAGCTCATTTTGATCGGGAGTTATTGACGAAGCACTCGTATGACCCTAGTGACGTCATAAATGACGTCACGCAAGGTGACCAATGCTAAAGTGAAGCATTAGACCTTGCCAAGAATGCATGAAGTCACGATTTCATGTGCTTGAGGTATAGTTTCAGATCATTTCCGACGCCAAATTAACAGTTTCCATATTTCCCCATTATGCTTATATGACATTAAGTGAATTGCGGATTGCATCATTCTATAACCGACAACCGTGCAGAGGTTTACCTAATTAAGACGTCATAATTAGGAGTGACCTGACCTGAAAACGTAGTTGATGTCAAGTGATCCGGTTTGAATGAAATGTAAGGCATGTGAATGTCAGCCTTCTACACTCAAAACTTTTTTACTACCTCCTGGAGGGTTCATTTTCATCAAACCAGCAAGATAAGAGTATATTGAAAGGGTAACTCTTTGCTACCATTATGTGCATAGTAACGGTACGTGGTTGATATGAACTTATTCGCCAGCGAAGAGTATTATTACCATGTAAATATCAATATTACTCTCGCGATCCAGAACATCACGAAAACTCTTTCCTTCTGGGTATCGTGACTCGTGTACAGATAGTCGTTTCATGCGTGGATCTTGTTTACCCTCGTGAAGATGATATTTGAAATGGAATCACTCAGCCAATCAGAAACGAGATCAGCCGTTTGCGGTTTGAAGGCCGCGCGCATCTGTCAGTTTTCGGCCGTTGGTCTCCGAGAGCGGATGTGAGCAGTGTCGGTGCCGCGCGGCGTGGCCGTTGGTGATTGGCTTGCGTGTTGTTCATCGCCTATAGAGCCTCTGCATGGACATTTTAATGTAAGTACCGATGTGCTAGAGCATTGCATACCGTTGAGTGGTGCTAATTTGACCTGGTTAACAGGACCCCGTGCACGGCCACGTGGCCTAGGTTGTGAGTACGTACATTAATTTTGTTGTGATGCTACAAGCTTATGCATTTTGTTGGTGACTTCGAAAAAGCCTTGCACTGTAGTGATCCAGTCTCATTTTCTCACGCAGACGGGCGACCACCCAGCAACGCCGTCGCTCTCTTCAAATATTGTGCGCTGTGCCTTATCCAATATGAGGGCGCTGAATGTCTTATATTCACATTCAAAGTGCATTCAAGTTGTATCGTGGTGTTTATTTACCGCTTGTGCATTGCTGAACGCTTCGTATAAATTCGTATGCATAAGTGAAGAGTGTCACAATGTTCATGGCTGGTGTGCCCCTCGTATTGTTTGTACGGAAGCCAAATATACATTGTTGCTCTTGAAGCATGTTTTTTTAGTTGGTGAGCTCCGGTTAACAGAAGCTTCGTGAAGCTTCTGAAGCAAGCGTCTGTGAGTCTGTTACCATCCTCTGGGGGGTTTACACTAAAGGAAAGAGTAAACATTACCATGTGACAAAGGGTAGGCCAGAAGATAATACTCTCTGTAGGAGGGTAAAGCACAGAGTAGATGATGCGTTACTCCCTAGAAAAGGGTCCCGTTTAAGATTTACCCTTTCAAAGAGTGTAACCCAAAAAATGTTACACTCTAGACAAGAGTAAATCAAAAGAGTTTACCATTCACAAGATGGTAAAAAACGTCTGTGTGTCATGTTACCCCTCCCTGGCGAGTTTACTCTTCATGAAAGAGTAAAATTTACCATCTGGAAGGTGGTAAAAAACGTCTGTGTGTCAAGCTACCATGCTATGGCGGGTTTACCCTTCAGGAAATGGTAAAAAAGTTTTCAGTGTATCATCAGTGTGCTTTGAGCTACCGCAAAAACAAAATACATGGTGGCGGCATCCACCCCTTCTTCTCGGCCGGCGAGGGTTAAACCTCGCTTCGAATTATTGCAGATAATGATGCGACCGAAAACAAAGCATTTATCTGTGTCTAGAACGGCCGCTGGCTTGTTCGACGAGATCCCCAATCTTAATTCGCTAGATGGGAATAAAATACTCGGTATGTGATACATATAGTTATACCCCTCGATTTGCCCTCGCGCTAAGTCTATTCTAATCATCACTGTCGCTTTTTATCCGAGATGATGTCGCCGCTAAACGGGTTGTTTTGTTTGCTTGCTTGCGTTGAATGGCCATTACGGATTATTGAAGGATTATGATAAAATAGGAATGGGGCAAGGGAGGATATACACTGCAGACGTTTCATTTAGATCGCAAAGACATCATTTCCGGCATCGTGCAGAGTCATTATCTTCCCCTCCTCTGCACTGCGGCACCTCTGCGCCCCACACACGGCGTCCTCACTCCGCGGCCGGCCGCCGCCAACTGACCCACTCGCCGGGTGCCGCGACCTGACCCGTGTCGCTGCCGCGGCCTGCGCAATAGAGTCGGGGCTGGAATCCGGGGGTTCGGCCGGCCGGCCGCCTCTGGAGCGGGGGACTTTTTTAGTAGACCTACTGTACATGTACGCACGTGACCATTAAAATGGCTGGAACAGAAACAATCAGGCATTATAGAGTGTTTATGCGTATCATTAGGATCAGCAGAGCCTTAGCGATCCAGTAATAGCAAAAAAGCAGACCCCTGTCAGTTTTCGAAGCCCTGGTACTGGCGGTCCGGTGCTGTGGCCACCGAGCCAGACGCTGCTTGCGTTTTCCCGATGCCAGGTTGATAAATGCATCGATTAAGCAGCCAATGTTCTGTGATATGCTGTTGCATTATTTCATAATTGTTCTCTCTAGACACGATATTATTCATATTAGTAACAGATATAGTGTTCACCTGCTGGAAAAAATGAACATCCTAAATGCAAAAAAAAATGTGTTGCTGGAGCCCTTCATTTCTCCTATCATATAAACTTGTTGGATTTGTAGCGTGACTGCACAGATTGAGGCTGTGGGAACGAGCTAACGCCCGGGTGGAGGAAGGAAGGGACAGAGACAGGAGGGGGATGGGAGGGCGGAGCGAACATCTGCCGCCAGCATAACACCCAATAACGCCCCTGACGGCCTAATGGCGGCACAGAACACTTTCACAATTAATAACACGCTCGGATAATGGGTCGACGTCGACTGGCGGCGGTTGTGGCGCGCAGGGCGGCGGCTGTGGCGCACAGGGCGGCGGAAGCGGCCATGAATGCGCCATAATTGACCAAAGCGCCGCGTCCGATGGCTCCCCACGCCGCGCCGCGATGCGACACAGCGGTCACAACGAGCCGGCCGGAGCGGCCAAATATTTTGTCACCCGGCTGACGCGCGGTGAAAAGGCCGTGGGCGCGTCGTGCCGAGCCGGCCACACTTCAAAGGACCGGCGAGCGGCGCCGCCGAGCCGGCCGGCACGCCGAACGAATCGGCTCACCATCGCCGCCGATGGGTCTCGAATTATCTTAATCGGCCGACGCACTAGGCCTAATGGCCCGATTCGGCTTTTACATCTGACCGTGGCGGCTGCGCGCCGGCAGCGGGGCGCGGCGACAACAGCGCGCATTTGTCCGGCCGATAGCCGATCGCCGGAAGCCGCGGCGCGGCGCCGATGGCGGTGATCGCGGCGCGCGCACCGGTGCCGCTGCTAACAGCGCTCCGCTGTTTCCGCAAACGGTCGCCATCGGTCGCTGTCGGCGGACAATGGCCGGCGGCCCGGCCCGGCCGGCTCTCACTTGTCTCGTTATCACTGGAGGCGAGCAGAGGTGATTTTTTGTCGGGGACCACACACGCGGCGCAGGTAGCCGAGGCGGTAAAATTATACGGCCGGTCTGCGGCCGCGCGGCCGGCGGCGCCGCGCCACCATTCGTTTGTCGCCGGTGATTAGCGTCTCGGCAGCCGCCCCGCAGCGCTGACAAAACAGGCCATCACCTAAACAATGGGCTAATGATGGGGCGGCGATCGGCGCCGCGCGGGCCGGCCGGTGGCCGAGCCGCCGCCGCCGCCGCGCCGATTGTTATGCGCCCCGTCGCCGCCGAGTGAGCCGCATAATTGAATATCGCCTGTAATTTGAGCGCCCCAATGTTTATGAATATTTGCGCCGACGCCGGCGGTCCCGCCGCCAGCTCCTCCGACGAGCAGCTTGATCGCATTTAATTGAAAAACAACTGAGCGGCCCGTATAATCGGTGGGCGGCGCGGGTCGCCTAATATCGGATTGTCCGGCTGCGCTCGGGACGTGTATCTAATTGGGCCGGACGACTCTCGGTCGGCACGCTAATTGATTTGGTAGACGACATACTGCGCCACCCGGACCTGTTGGCGACCAGGAGCGTCACTCAGATCTGTTAGCGACCAGGAGGGTCACTCAGAACTGTTAGAGATCAGGAGCGTCACCCGGACCTGTTAGCGACCAGGAGCGCCACCCGGACCTGTTAGCGACCAGGAGCGTCACCCAGACCTGTTGGCGACCAGGAGAGTCATTCAGAACTGTTAGAGACCAGGAGCGCCACCCGGACCTGTTAGCGACCAGGAGCGTCACACGGACCTGTTAGCGACCAAGAGCGTCACCCGGACCTGTTAGCGACCAGGAGCGTCACCCGGACCTGTTAGCGACCAGGAGCGTCACCCGGACCTGTTGGCGACCAGGAGCGCCACCCGGACCTGTTGGCGACCAGGAACGTCATTCAAAACTGTTAGAGACCAGGAGCGTCACCCGGACCTGTTGGCGACCAGAAGCGCCACCCGGACCTGTTGGCGACCAGGAACGTCATTCAGAACTGTTAGAGACCAGGAGCGTCACTCTGGGCCCAGTTCATATAGAAAAGCCAAGTGTTACTTTTCCAAAGTGCGACTTTTCAAATTGTGACACTTTTGATAACATCGGTGCCGGTGTGCAAGGGTGGTTATATGAACCCTATCTGTCGGGTCCCCCTCTCCGATAAATGTCCCTTAGCAGCAAAGGGGCTCTATACTCGGAGCGGGCGTGTCAGGTAGCCATCTTGGTCGGACCGCGGCGCCGCCGGCGGACCGGCCGCGACCAGCGAGCCCGCCGCCGCCTGCACCGCTCCAAATGGACAGTTCCCGCTACAACGAGCCCCGGCCGGCCAGGAAATTAAAACATAACATCTCATTACGCCGGCCGTAAGGCGACGAGCTGTGCGGCTCGACGGCGGCCGCGGATTGGTTTTATGGTCGCTAATTTATGGCTCGGCATAATTTGCTATACGAGACAATGGTTAATAATTCAATTATTTTCAAGGTGTGTGGTAAGTGAGCGAGTTGCCGTTGGCGGAGCGGTCCGCTCCGACACTGGGTCTAGGCGGTGGAGCAGTCCGACACAGGACCTGGGCGGTCCGGTCCGACACAGGGTCTGGACGGTGGAGCGGCCCGACACAGGGCCTGGGAGGCGGTTCGCTCCGACACTGGGCCTGGGCGGTCCGACACAGGGTCTGGGCGGTGGAGCGGTCCGACACAGGGTCTAGGCGGTGGAGCGGTCCCACACAGTACCTGAGCGTTCCGACACAGGGCCTGGGCCGTGGCCGGTTCGCTCCGACACGGAGTCTGGGAGGCGGTCGTAGCCAATGTAACGTCCAGCCTTGATGCTAGTGTACCACTGAGCAGGGCACACGAGACGCTTTACATCGTACATTGTAGATTTTACAGTATAAAGCAGGAGCGGGCAAAGTCCGGCCCGCGGGCCGGATGCGGCCCGCCAAGCTCCGGCGTCCGGCCCGTGGCCTTGATAGGCAGCCAGCATTGCAATCCGGCCCGCGAGACCTATGATTCCTAGTGTGTGTGTGTGTGTGTGTGCATTTTACATAAGCAGACTTGATTTTTAGTATGGTTGTCATGGGTCAAAAGTCATTCGTTTGTAAGTGTAACTATAGGTATTTGTCTCTGTCATGAGCCAGTCATTGCCCGTCGTTGGTCAGTCGCGTCATAGCAACATGGCATCCATTTTAGTCATTGACAAACGAAACTCTGGCGAGCTTATTACTCAAGCCCCCCAGTTGCTCACAAATGCAACACCCGGCCCGCGCTCCCAAAAGTTTGCCCGTCCCTGGTATAAAGGGTTGGTGCTATGGGGCGTCTGAGAGCATTATGAGCAAATTATGAGCGCGCCTCCGCTGGATCATGGATGGCTGCTGCGTATGGCACTGCAGACTCTATCTGAAATTGGCTGAAATTGGCAACTACCTCATTACTGATCTCTAATTGGCTTTGTTTCGGCTGATTAAAGGCACCGGGGAATTCAAATCTATACGAACTTACACTGAGGCGCCCTGAATGTGATGAAGGTAAATGGCTCATGAGCGGCATTTATGGGCCCATTCGACGCTTGTTAGTTCAGCCGAGCAACAAACAGGCATGTTTAGTGTGGTCACAGAGTCGTAAATGTTTTGAAGGTATGTTAGTGTATGAAACTCACCTTTCCCGACAGACCGTTACAACAGGGAGGCAGCTATGCTCACCGATCACTGAACACTGAACAGGTACGGGGACCCGCAGTTGCTACTGTACACGAACCCCAACTCTAGCCGTCTGTCCTGTCCAGTAACAACCGATAATATTGATATCGACTGATGGTCCCTATACAAGAGCAGCTGAGGTTTTCTGTGCGTGCCCTCTGACAGCTTATCTTTGTTCACTGTGAGGGTGCTGAGATAATTTACTCAGGGTCGCTGTACAGTAGCAACTGCGGGTCCCCGTACAGAGGCCGCACTGTCTCGGATTACCACAGCCTGGGCCTCTGTTCACCAGAGGTCACTGTATAGAGGTAAAGGACTCCAATTAGATTTTGTTTCTCCATCGCCATTGAAAAGAAGCCGCTTTGACCGTTCACTTTAATGAAAACGGTCCGCGCCGGGTCAAAATGAACAATATACGCTTTGACCGTGCTGCCTTTTTCGACAATTTCACTGAAGTTTGTAAAACCCAGATTTACCCTCACACATGCACTGCTTTGGAAACACGGCCAGTCTGCCTTTCGAAGAGTATGATGTTTTTCTAACAGGGTTTCGGAATCGGAGTCGGAGTCGGAGTCAAAGTCGCTCAGAGTCATGACAACGAGCCAGGAGTCGAAATCGGCTTAACCTCGACTTCGGAATATTTATCCGGTACACATGAACCTTGAGATGTTCCCATATTGAGAAATGTTATTTGATTCGTATCGTTGAGCGTGGTTGAACTGAACACATTCACAGGCATAGTCACATACTTTGACCTTGTGACCTGACCTTAAATTTTCACACACGATGGAAAATTGATGTATCGTAAGAAATACTAAGTTTCGCAGCACGGCGCGGCGCGGTTTTCTTTACACTTGTAAAAAACTGGCAAGCGTGGCCAAAAACGCCACCCCCTAGCCCCCACCCGCACCCGGGAAAAGGTAATGTCCTAGGCCATCGGTTGATCTTCCAGGTCATGTCAATGACCTAAAAGTCGCGAAAATGGGGACCTGTCAGAGCTTCGTAATGTGAGGTTGCTATATTTATTTTTCGGGGTGCTGAGCACCAATTTCATGTCAGTTTTGATCACAGATGATGTCTTCATGCATTTAGGCCAAGTTGGGTCAGTTCAGGTCAGGTCAACGTTGACGTAGGCGTCCTGCCGGGTATTCATAGTAGGTGTAAGCCACCAATGACGGTGCGTAATATGTTACGAAGGAGCTAAAACTACTTCGCAAATGTTCAAATGGATGCTGAATTCGAAAACAGCTCCAAAAACTACCCTGGAAACATGTAACACTCGGAAAAGTGAACCAAGGCCATCAAAGGTGAATGACCTGACATGACTTTGACGTGACCCTGGCATCCACCATATTGCATGGAACCAACAACATTTCACGTATTTGAACGTTTATAACCACAAAAAGACTGCAAACGCGCGGCTAATGTGAGCCGACATACCCCGATCGCGATTCCGGCCAAACATGGTCTCGAGAAATAGGTCACAGGTCATTTGGGTCAGGGACCAGGCCCAGGGTCATGAAATTTCAAGGGTGGGTGTAAAATTGATTAACGCGAGGGTACTGAAAGTTTCGTCGCGATCGGCCGCTTTTTACGCGAGTTATTCGCGAAAAACCGAGGGGGTCCTTTCGACCTCCCTATACGGGCGAGGGTTAACAATTAGCATGTGATTTCTTCCCGATAATTTCCATACGTGCGTTTTGGGACTAGATATTAGAACAGTGGTGACGTCATGCTGCCGAGCTTGTATTGCAATGTAATGTATAAATATCATGGACGGAACCGCACTCGATTATAACCTCGGCAACAGTGAAAAACAAGGTTTCCCCCAAATTCGTCGACACTGTCCCATCGTACGGACATTAGGTGCCTGCTGCCACCAGTGACGTCATCATAGTTTATTAATTTTTCAAGACACAATTTCCGGGTGCTTATCAGACACAAGAAATCGAATATTTATTCGGTAAGAAATTCTTGGCCAGACGCTAAAGCCAGCCCCCGTTCACGAGCTCCAGAATCCCTTTACCTTGACGTCACAACGGCGGTAGAATCTCCCTTCATCCATAGGCATGCATGCAAATTTCATCACCTTTCGAGCGAGCTTGAGAAAAAAGCAAGGATTATGTGTCATCAAAAGTTGTACCAACGTAACAACGAGTTCGCCTCATTACGATAAATGGGGCTGAAACTAAAAAATAGGACTATATCGAGCCAAAATCGGCAATTCAAATGACCCATTCATTTGAAAGTGAAGGATTTCCTCTGATGACGCCACCACGTCCACGACGCCTTTATTTCCCTAGTGAGCCAACCTGAGTAGTAAAGGAATCTTGGCTAAAGCTACCAAAACTCACGTGAAAGCTTCGATAATGATCTTGGAGCCAGCGTCCTTTTGAAAAAAAACGAACTTATGGTACGTTTGCAATGATGTGCTCTCTCACACCTAAAAGGTAACATGTCTGCAGCACAACGGCAATACCTACCACCGAACAGAAAATCAGAACCTCCACCTTCCCTAGTCTGCTCTGCCGCCACCCCGTCCCAGTACCCCTTTCTCGGGCCCCATTCCTCGATCCCTCTCTTCTGCTGGCCACTCCCTCCCCGGCCCCCTGCCCGGGCCTCCGCCTGCCCTGCGGGTCACCCGTCCTCGGCCCCTCCCTCTGCGGGTCACCCGTCCCCCCCCCCCCCCGCCTGCCCTGCGGGTCACCCGTCCCCGGCCCCCGCCTGCTCTGCGGGTCACCCGTCCCCGGCCCCTCCCTCTGCGGGTCACCTGTCCCCCCCTCCGCCTGCTTTGCGGGTTACCTGTCCCCGGCCCCTCCCTCTGCGAGTCACCCTCCTGCCCCCCCCCCCCGCCTGCCCTGCGGGTCACCCATCCCCGGGCCCCCGCCTGCTCTGCGGGTAACCCCTCGCCGGCCCCTCCCTCTGCGGGTCACCCGGTCCCCCCCCCCCCCGCCTGCCCTGCGGGTCAAACACCGACACCCAGTGGGCGGTCGGCCCCCGTGGCCCGCTGCGGTGCGGCGTGTTTTCGTACCTGTCCGGTGATGAGGAGACTGGCCGGGGGTCGGAGATGGCTGGACAGCTCTCCGCTGACCGCCCCCCCCCCCTCTCTCTGTCACCGGGGTAACGGCTGATAATGGTGCCGGTCGTTAGCGGGGTCGGACCCCCCACGCGGCCGGCGGCGCACGCTCAGCTGTGGTTCAGGAATGTTTCGCCCCGCGTGCGGTGTTTCAGCCACCAGCCAGCTGACTGCAGTGTCGGAACCATGCCTACGGAGCCATATACCTACTCTGTGAATAAGGCTGGACACAGCTTCAGCACGTGCTTCCCATTGAAAAACTTTCATATTTTTCGCTTTCAATCAAGCTAGCACTGCAATTTAGGAGCAGAAAATGGGCCTGTCCCAGTGCCTCCGGCACACGCTCGTTTTCCACGAGGCTCTAGCTCTATCCGGGGCGAAACAGTACCCCTCCCCCCGGCTGGTGCGTCAGTAGAAAACTAATTAGTCCGGCGAGGTTTAAAGGGACCCTTCCACCTTCAAAAAAGTTTATGAATTGGCATGAAAGTGATGTCGCTCGGTTCAGAAAGAGCGAAAACGAATATCTACCAAATTTCACCGAAAAATATTCACGCGGTTTTCAAGATATTAGACATTTACTTTTGTTTACTTTTTGGGATCTCCGCTGTTCCTAGCGACTTTATTTGGAAGCAATAGTTTGGCAGCTGAAAGTGCGGCACTTGTTGCGCGCAAAGCAGCATATGTATACCACCGCGTGCTACAAAACGTTTTAGTCAAACATTTAAAAATCGTTAGATATCTGCGCTGACGTCACACATTCAGAGGGGTATTCCTATGCATTAGCCCCTCTGAATCAAAATGCTGCAATTTTGAAATTCAATATTTCCGATTTAAGGCATTTCTCGATGTTGTGAGTGCCGAAACCGGTAATTGTGAGCCATTTTCGCTATCTCAACTCAAATCTAATGTTAAGGTGGGAGGGTCTCTTTAACCCTCGCCGGCCGAGGGGGGGGGGGCGGGTGCCGCCCCCCCATAGGGTTTTTTCGCGATAGCTCCGAACACGCTGGCGATAGAGAGCTGAAACTTGGCATACCTGACCTTTGATCCAAGCCGCATCTTTTGACACCAACCGCATTTTTGGGTCAGGTCAGGTCACTGACCTATGACGTCATAAGTGAACCTCTGCTCGGTCTTCAGATGTCGCAACTTCGCTACGCCCTCACTGCCAGAGGAGATGTGACAGGGAAATGAAACTTGCAGAATCTAGTATCCATTTTGAGTCTCACAACTTGTACATCTCGGATTTTCCTAAAGGTCATATGAGTTCAGGTCATTTTCGTGACCTCACCATTATAAGTCAATGGAGAAAAATGAAAACTGCTATTTTGGCGCCGGGAACGATCTCCAACTATCTCAAGCACACAGAATCGTGATTTGATGCACTCCTTGCAAGGTTAGATGCGTCACTTTAGCAATGTTAACCTTGCGTGACGTCATTTATGACGTCATCAAGGTCATATTAGTTTTTCGTCAATAACTCTTGATCAAATTGAGTTAGCGAGTAGGGAAAGCCACCACTGGACTCAGGAAGACCTGCCGAATCGAATGATATGCGACATGACCTCTGTCGACCAGCTTCGTGACCTGGGGGTGCTGACCTGACCTTGACCACCCCAAGTTGACCTGACCCGGACAAAAAGTATATCATTCGACGCGCCTGAGCGAGGCGAACACGACGCTGCCAAAATAACGGCTCTGCGACCGTTTTTTGCGAAGTTATTCACCAAAAACTAAACCGTACCTTGGGGCACTTGACCTGGCCTCAGAGGTCACCGGTTGACCTAGGACCTTAAAATCGGGTACCAATCTCTGCGTCTCGTAACGGCGCACACGCTCGTTTTTTCGGCGACGCGCTAGCTCCACCAGGGGCGAGACGGCAAGAGGGGGTCGTACCCGCCCCCCCCCCCCCTCGGCCGGCGCGTATGTAGAAAACCAATAGGTCCGGCGAGGGTTAAGTACCTATAGGTAGGTATGCCTTATACATGCATAGCAGTTCGTAGGGATCTAGTATAGTAGACTAAACTAATGAAAGCGAGGGCGCAAATGCCAGGGTGTCTATATTATCACAGTAGCTGGTTCTTACTCTCGCTTGTGTCCCGTAACACATTTTTGGCACCGTAAGGCAGATCTTTGTCCTTACTTCCAGCAATTTATGGTGATTTAACTTACTGAAAAAAACGAATAATCTTCTTTGCATTTTGCATTTGGTTTTCAAAGCAATTTGTTCCTCCACCTGTACTTAAATGTTGGCATGCTTCTACAAACTAAATCGAGATCAAATAGGAAGGCACTTGCATTAAATTAAGGAAAATTATATTTTTGGAACGTTCACGCTGAATAAGAAACTATGCGTTTTACGGATCTGCTCAACAAAATTACAGCTTTCAGAGGAAGGCAGGCATCAATTATACGTCTCATATCACGTGATATGCTATTTAGGGCTCAAATGTTCCAGCACCCTGTCTGTGAAGTGCACTTAGCGGTAAATGTTGAATACGCACGTGATAAAACGCATAGTCGTTACAAAGGCACCAGCTCATCAGCAGTGGGGTGCGTGCACCAGCCCACTTTGGCGCCCACTCGGAGCGGGCGTGTCAGGTAGCCATCTTGGTCGGACCGCGGCGCCGCCGGCGGACCGGCCGCGACCAGCGAGCCCGCCGCCGCCTGCACCGCTCCAAATGGACAGTTCCCGCTACAACGAGCCCCGGCCGGCCAGGAAATTAAAACATAACATCTCATTACGCCGGCCGTAAGGCGACGAGCTGTGCGGCTCGACGGCGGCCGCGGATTGGTTTTATGGTCGCTAATTTATGGCTCGGCATAATTTGCTATACGAGACAATGGTTAATAATTCAATTATTTTCAAGGTGTGTGGTAAGTGAGCGAGTTGCCGTTGGCGGAGCGGTCCGCTCCGACACTGGGTCTAGGCGGTGGAGCAGTCCGACACAGGACCTGGGCGGTCCGGTCCGACACAGGGTCTGGACGGTGGAGCGGCCCGACACAGGGCCTGGGAGGCGGTTCGCTCCGACACTGGGCCTGGGCGGTCCGACACAGGGTCTGGGCGGTGGAGCGGTCCGACACAGGGTCTAGGCGGTGGAGCGGTCCCACACAGTACCTGAGCGTTCCGACACAGGGCCTGGGCCGTGGCCGGTTCGCTCCGACACGGAGTCTGGGAGGCGGTCGTAGCCAATGTAACGTCCAGCCTTGATGCTAGTGTACCACTGAGCAGGGCACACGAGACGCTTTACATCGTACATTGTAGATTTTACAGTATAAAGCAGGAGCGGGCAAAGTCCGGCCCGCGGGCCGGATGCGGCCCGCCAAGCTCCGGCGTCCGGCCCGTGGCCTTGATAGGCAGCCAGCATTGCAATCCGGCCCGCGAGACCTATGATTCCTAGTGTGTGTGTGTGTGTGTGTGCATTTTACATAAGCAGACTTGATTTTTAGTATGGTTGTCATGGGTCAAAAGTCATTCGTTTGTAAGTGTAACTATAGGTATTTGTCTCTGTCATGAGCCAGTCATTGCCCGTCGTTGGTCAGTCGCGTCATAGCAACATGGCATCCATTTTAGTCATTGACAAACGAAACTCTGGCGAGCTTATTACTCAAGCCCCCCAGTTGCTCACAAATGCAACACCCGGCCCGCGCTCCCAAAAGTTTGCCCGTCCCTGGTATAAAGGGTTGGTGCTATGGGGCGTCTGAGAGCATTATGAGCAAATTATGAGCGCGCCTCCGCTGGATCATGGATGGCTGCTGCGTATGGCACTGCAGACTCTATCTGAAATTGGCTGCTATTCATAACATACAGGGTGACACAAAAAAACGGTCATCACCAAATTTCGAATAACTTCGGAAGTTTTATTCAGATCATCACCAAACTTCGGCCACTTAAGGTCACACCTATGTAGCATACACCCACCAAGTTTCAAGTCTTCACTACGAATACTTTTAGTACAGTGTGTGTTTTACTGACGCTCCACAATGTGCTCCAGGTGAGCGCCACGGCGCTGCAGGGCGTAAGCACACTTGCATCCGGCGGGCAAAGTTGTCGATAACCCGATGGCTGTGCACTTTACAGAGTGCGATGGCCTCTGGAAACAGTGCTCAGGGTGTGTGCTACCCCTGAAACGTTATTTTTATCGGGTTATCGGCAACTTTGCCCGCCGGATGCAGGTGTGCCTACGCCCTGCAGCGCCGGGGCGCTCACCTGGAGCACATTGTGGAGCGTCCGTAAAACACACACTGTACTAAAAGCATTCGTAGTGAAGACTTGAAACTTGGTGGATGTCTGCTACATAGGTGTGACCTAAAGTGGCCGAAGTTTGGTGATGATCTGAATAAAACTTCCGAAGTTATTCGAATTTTGGTGATGACCGCTTTTTTTGTGTCACCCTGTACAATGTGACGATGGGTCATACCGAGACTCCATCTACAAAAGGGTGATGGTGTCCGTTATCCACTAGTGTGTCTGTTACCACGCAGCCATACGATGAGGTCGGAGGCCCAGTTTGACCGCAGAGCTGGTCCCCCACTCGACATCCCGGACGGCGGCGGCGCAGTCCCCAGCTGCGCCCAGTTCACTGCAGCGTCCAGCTCCGCGGCCAGCTCCGCTCCTCTGACCAGTTCACTGCAGCGTCCAGCTCCGCGGCCAGCCCCGCTCCTCTGACCAGTTTACTGCAGCGTCCAGCTCCGCGGCCAGCCCCGCTCCTCTGACCAGTTCACTGCAGCGTCCAGCTCCGCGGCCAGCCCCGCTCCTCTGACCAGTTCACTGCAGCGTCCAGCTCCGCGGCCAGCCCCGCTCCTCTGACCAGTTCACTGCAGCGTCCAGCTCCGCGGCCAGCCCCGCTCCTCTGACCAGTTCACTGCAGCGTCCAGCTCCGTGGCCAGCCCCGCTCCTCTGACCAGTTCACTGCAGCGTCCAGCTCCGCGGCCAGCCCCGCTCCTCTTACTATCGTCTGTGCTGATGAACATGATTCCTACTGTCTTCGACCGGGGACGCTGTGCTGAGCGCAGCTGGTCTGACAGACTGACTCAGCTGGCAGTTTTATATGACAGACAGCACAACAGTGAAATTGGTGTCATTTTCCGTCGCCTAATTACTAGAGATGTCAATCTGATACCAACTTTTTGGTATACCGATACCAAACCGATACCAACTCGGTATTTGGTATTTCAATCCTAATGTGTTTGGTACTTTGTTGGTATCATGAACCCTCGCTAATGTTTAAGACGCTAAGAAATCGGTAAAAGGTTGGTATTTTCCTCATGTTCCCAAGTTGGTTTGGTTTCGGTATTTCTCCACGGTTTTGGTTGGTAGTTGGTTTGGTATCGGTATTCCGATTTTCCGTAATTGACATCACTACTAATTACCATGTTCACTCGCATATACAGAGAGTAGCCGCACGTAGCCAGGAGCCACCTAGCGAAACATACTGACTTGCACTTTCAGTTCCGAACTCTAAGCGAATAAACTCGAAGTTACTGTTTAGATTAGTTTGATTACTCCGTGCATAGTACCTAAATGCATAATTTTTTGGCACCCTAATGCTTTCATGGATCATCATTTCGCTTAATTTTGTCATTTGCCGAACAATTTTCATAGCCTACCTTTTCATATACTTCTTTTTCATAGACTACTTTTATCTTTTTAAAGTTGGTTGAGGTACGTTGGGTCAAGCTTGATACACAGAGGTCTATGGTTGGGTTTTCTATGCCCATTCTCAATTAAAAAAAAAAAACAGAGTTTCATTATAACACTTTGTACGGTTGATTAATGATTATTCACGAGAAAAGCCTGAACCTCACAGAGATATAAAAATCCACAGGATGGAGTAGTTATACATGGGAAAGAAAAACATCCATCTCTGTGTCTGCACAATGTGCCTATAAGTAAGGTAGTTTTGTGAAATTTTTGAAAGAATATCATTTCTTTTGAATTTCTTTAAATAAAAACTCTTAACCCGCGCCCCACTGGGGTCTGCGTATAACACGCCCTACTGGGGGGGCTATTCATAGCCCCCCCCCCTCCTAACTCCGAAACTACTGGGCCGATCGTCAAAATTCAAACGGCGTCTGATAGCCCCGGAAAAACTGTCGAGCGAAACCTAATTTCATTGACCTCGAGGTCACTGATGACGTCACAGGTCAGGTCAAAGTAAAAATTATTAGCATTTTGGCTTCTTCACGTTTTGGGCTCTGGCCGCCGTCTTACAAGTCAGATCAGGCTCATTTTTGGTTCACACACTCGTGAACAGATGCTCTAGATACTCTGAGGGTACCAAACTTGTACTTTGATTTTCAGGTCAAGGTCAGGTCATCACAGGTCACGAGAATATTATATCATCCGTCGGTCACGTGACACATGTTTTATGGTCCATTTTGGTCAGAGATGACGATTTGATGTCGTCTGTGTCATTCGAGGTCATTTTGAGTCAAACTTAGCTCAGGTCAGGTCACTTTCAGGTCAAAAAAGGTCAAATTTTGAAGTTAAAATTTTTCAACACAAAAGGTGTCTATTGGATGCAGTTTGAGCTCAGGAGCACGATGGTGCTATTTATATTGGCGTGCGATGTCAAATTCATGCTGAAAAATTGATTTGAAAAATTAATAATTGTTAATTTTTTGCAATAATGCGTATAACTTGGCCATTTTTGAAGATATTTAGCTAAAACTTGCTAGAGTTAGTCATAATAATGCGTTCTATCACATATATTCCGTTTTTTTTTTCGAAAAATCAAAAAAAAAGTTGAGAAAAATGTAAAAATATAAATTTTGAGTTTTATTATATAAAATTTCCGAATTTTTTAAAAATTCGAAAATCCGAGATAGCAGTTTGATAGCGCAGTCTATTCTGAGTCCTCTCATGCAAAGAAATTGGATCTAGCTTAAAAACTGAGCTCTTGGGAGCGATTGCCGTGGTTCAATGTTTTGCGTCGAAATCGGCCGAACGTGACGTCACTCTGACGTCAATTCCGGCCGACCTATGGTAGGTACGAAATTCAAATTTTGACACAAGGTGTCAAATTGATGCAGCCAAAGGTACTGAAAGTTTAGCGTCGATACGTCAAGCGGTTTGGAAGTTATTGCAGAAAAACGGGAGGGGGCTATAAATAGCCCCCCAGTGGGGCGCGGGTTAATGAAAAAGGTTTTTAAATTTGTTTACCGACAACAACTGAGACAAAGCCTTCCTCGGTAAATAGGCAAAGAGCAAAACAAACTGATTTCTTTTGATTGCAGTGCTCTCTGAGCGACCCCTTCTCTCCTCTGCAGGAGGGCGGGGCTGCTCTCTGACCTCAGCTGCCTGCGGCTCGTCTCCCCGAGTCCCGGCCGGCCAGCTTTGTTTGTCTTGTACGCGCCGCACGCCTCTCCTTTTTGTTGCCCACCTCTAACCGTCCTAATCACAGCGGCGAGGCGCTGCCGGCCGGACGAGCACGGCGCGCCGGCCGTTTGTGCGTCTGATCACAACGTTACGGCGTTTTTACTGCGTCGGTAATTATCTGTGAGGTCGGGTCACGCAGCGGCCGCGTCCAGTTGGAGCGGCGGTGCCTCGGGCCGGGGCTGCGACAGTCGACACCACCGAGAGCCCAGGGGAGCAGAAACAGAGGAATAGAGAAGGGAAGGGAGGAGAAGAGAAAAGAAACAGTGGCCGTTTTCACGACGGAACTTTCGCAGAGGAACTTATTTGATACCTAAAAAGTACCTACCCTTAGAGGCCTTAACATCCCTCAAACTGAAATATTTTATGTTCAAAATAATTTTAGAAGTTTAAATCCGGGCATTTTTTGCCCTCAAATCACTTATTTATTTACAAACACAGCAATTTTTGGTTCTAGTAGCCCACCTTTCGACTATGAGGCATTAAATCAGCGTGGCAACTTGCTCCCTCTTTGCTCCCTCGGGTATCTAATTCCGGAATTCTTAAAAACAAGGAAAGTATATATCGAGTTCTCTTTTATACCTATTCAGTTATGTTTTAATGGTGATTAAAATATGACAAATTTTTTAATTACATTTCATATAAGAAAACACGCAAAACAATGAAACAAAAATAACTACGGCAGATAATTACCTTCAGGTATCTAATTCCGACCAATCAGCACCTCAGTAGGATATGACGTCATACAAGAATGGTGGTGAAGGCCGTTTGCAGTCCCGGCCGGTAGGTCACGTGACCGCCGGGCGCCTCGGGTCACGCGGCGGTCGGGAGTCGGACGCGGGGCGTGGTCGCGGGCGGACGCGCGGGGCATCATGCTTTGCTTTGCTTGCTTTGTCAACTTCATATAACTTACTATCGCATTTGTGTGAAAGCCAAACACTGCTCAGTGCCCTTAGAAATTGAGTTTTGGAAAGCTCAAGTCCCTATAGCTCCTCAGGTCGGCAACAGTTGAAGCCTCATCTGAACCCATGTGAAAAAACGAGGGTAAGGAACCTTGTGTTGCTTTTTCTTTTACCGTCATAATTATCTCAAACCATCACAATTTTGAGTTGCCACATTGTCTGCTTCACTACATTCGTGTAAAACTTGGGTGAAGGCTGGTGGATCAAAGAAAGGTGAAGATATTTCTTTAAGTGCCTAATCCGTGAAATTGAAATATCCCGGCTTTACAAATCTACACTTTTTATTTTCTCCACGATACATTTTTTAAAATTGGTTAAATTTTATCTACATTTGTTAAAATCGGGGCTTTGGTTTTGTGTAAACTAGATCATAAAGTTTACTATAGTTTTGTGTAACCTGATGGCTGAAGAAAATAGTAATTTTGCTAAAATGATGTGCGGAAATTTGTTGCTTTCCAAATCAAATTACTCATACCTATATTTCATTCAAAATTAGGAGGCATCATTACTGTTTTTTCTTGTAACATGAACTGAGTTTGGGTACGGTGCTCCGGAAACGTTGTGGAACTTTAAGCTAGCTAGAGCAGTTTCCATAAAAATTGTTTAGATAGTTGACATGGCTTGTGACAACTCTTTTGCTGTTTCTAAAAAAGTGGAAAAATATTTTCCTGCATTAAGCACACAAGGCATGTTATTCTCATAAGCTATCGAATGTGTGTGTGTGTTTTTTAAGCTGTTTTTTTTTAAGCTTTTAAGCTGTAACTTCAGTTACTTCACTTTAGAACATATTGCCCAGAATGCGTCACTGATCATGAGCTGGTATATCATATCATATGTAGCAAATACATAAATGAGAATAGTGTGTCATGAATTTTTGTGCATGCTTCTGGATCATCTGTAATTAGGGGAAGGTGGGGTAAGACGGACCAGCTAAGGTTTGAGGCCGCATATCTTGCTACACTGCTCTCGTAATTCATATTATTTATAGTCTTCGGAATGCTCAATCCTTCCTCTGTTGATATGTGTAAAGACTAAATTTCAAATTAAAGACATCTAGGTGGTGGATGCTCTTAAAGAGGGACATGTCAAAAACTCAGACAGGAAAAAACGTGGGGTAAGACGGACCACCCAGCAGTGCCTGCTATCCGTTCATGTGTGTTACACTTCTGCTCTGTACTCTTGTAAGAAAAAGTAACCAGAATGGTAAAATAACAAAATGAGCCTTTATTCTTTACTCATGTGTGATGGAAGTGCAGCTAAAAGCTGGGAACATGTGTGTTGATTGTCGTTTGGCATGAATGCATGCTAACTGAGCACTTTCATGCATGGCTCACATGCAACGAAGACTCCTTCCTGAAAAATTAGCTTACTTAAACTTGTGTCAATGTTTTGGAGAAAAAAATTTCCATATGCAGGGTACAATGGACCACCACAGGGTAAGATGGATCACAGTGGTCCGTCTTGCCCCAAATCTAAATTCTGTCATTATCATGACGTATATGTCAAATAGCCCAGCATTGCAAAACCTTGCCTTTCCTAAAGTGTGATTATAACTATGTTTATAACTTTGTTCTTCACAGTAAAGTGCAAAATAGAAACTAATCATGCAAGAAAGGCGCCGTAATTGAATCACCCGTAGACCTCTTATATTAGATCGGTTTGACGAAAAACAACATTTTTCTCAATAACTCAAAAGCTATGCGTCCTAGCAGCATGAGCTCAAGGTGGTCATTGTTACGAAGGAAAACAAACATAGTGAGTGCATAAAGCAGTAGATACCAGCAGCGGTTCAGCCGGGAGGGCTGGTGGTCCGTCTTGCCCCGCTGGGCCGTCTTACCCCACCTTCCCCTACATCAAAGGCTCGGCTCAAGAGTGTCCTGCCGACCAGCTTATGCCCAACCCTTTCTGTCCGCAGAACGTCGCCTGCGACTCCCGCACGCCGTTTGCCCCGGCCGTCCGTACTGGTCTTCGCGCTGCGAGCCGCGCTGGAGTTCGCGGCGGCGTCGTGGAGCTCCCATCGGGACGGCGTGTGATGCCCGCGTCGAGCTTATAAGCCGTGAGCTTCGATTGGCGGCTCACGCGGTCACCAGCTGTATGTACAGCCTCGGCCCCGACGACCCCGCTAATGGCCGAGACCGGCATACCCCCGGCATGGGTCCGCTGTCCGGCGCAGCGCTGGCCGCCCGCATGCTATGCTACTTTTGGCTGTATCGCTGCCCAGCGGGAGCGCGCTCCACGCTGCGGAAGAGGTACACGTTGCGACCCGACTGAGGACTGCAACCGGATGGTGACACGTCGGCCTCTGCGCCCTGGCCGGGGCAGGCGTGACCGACGTCACAGTGGAGGAACGCCCAAACAAGACCAGCCCACCGTCGGAGCAGCATGGAAATATCATGTTCTGCCTGGACGTCGGACCCGGCGGCGGCGCAGTGCACCTGCACACGTGCGGAGAGGGGCGCTGGAGGCTACTCTGGAGCTTCTGCCATTCCGCGGCGCGACTGCTGGCAAAACGGCGGCGATTGAGGCGGTTGGGAACAGCTGCAGCAATGGTGATGGCGGTGATGGCGACATGGCGGTTTGGGACTTCATCTCAGCGCGGCCGCCGCCCAGGCGCCGCTGCGCCCGGCTGCTCAGCCACCTACCGGATGGCGGGGTGGCCCTTACGGCCCTCACGCCCGTTCGGTCTGCGGCCACGTTGTGGGGTGGCGGTCGCGGGGTTAGCGGCGTTGGACTTCGTCCTTTATCCAGACTGCACCGCACCATCTGAACGGATGGATCTGCCAAGAAAGATGACATCCAAGGCGGCTATGAGGCGATCACAAAGCTTCACCAAGAGCTTCTCCTTCATGGGGCCGGCCGGCCGTTAAGTCGCAACACCGGCTGCCGAGTGCCAACAGCTGCGTGCGCTGGCGCCGACGCGTTGTGGGCCGCGCTGCTGACGCCCAAGCTGCGATATCAACCATCTATGAATAAGTGGCAGCGGTGGCGGCTTGTCAGTTGTTAACGTGCCTTAACAGACGTTGCGAATAGCCCGCGTTGGAATCGCATGGTTGGGAACACAACGCAAGTAAAAATGGGCTTCCTTGATGAACCTACTTTTTAAGCATTGTAGCCTTTGTAATTTTGGATGTTTTGCTGTAGATATTATTTTCTACATATATACTATATAGGCACTCACGTGCTTTAAATCGCGCAATGCAATTGAACCATGGTAAAGACAATGATAAATGAACTGAGAGCTGACATGCTCCATGCTTTGTGTGTGTATGTGTGTGCGTGTTTTTTTTTGCGAGTCGATAAAAGTGGTTTTGGACACTGGATGAGTTTTTAGGGGTGTGGTGAGGGGGGATGTAATTCCACAGACCTTCTGTCAGATTCACTAATGCAGTAGGTCTGTGCGGTGTTTAGTTATCGGAGCATTCTTTGAAAGTCGTGAATAGGGCCACCGAGTACCTAAAGCCGTGATATTCCCCCACAAAAACTTCTTTTAAATAACCGGGGATAGGTACATGAGCAGAGTAAATGCTATTACGAACGCCTATCACAATGCTGAGCGAATAGGAAAATCCATAGATGGAGAATTGTGCCGCGTTACGGGTGCTCGGGCGCAGCCAATCCACCGTTACCCCAGCGGTGACCTTAACCCGCATCGTCTGTCTCGGCTCCAAAGCCAAACCGGCGTGGAATTGGGAGCGTTCGAGCACTCATGGTCCAGCGCAATTCTCCACCTAAATCCATTCCTGATACACATTTGCTTGCTCATAGTCATGTAACCCCGGTAAATTCACCCAACTTTCATATTGGTCGCTCCATAGACAGATGGCCACAGAGATCAACTTAAAAGGCCATTGTTGCTTTCATTTAGTGGAGATCATTAAAGAGCCGTGACAGGCCACAAGTCGCGTGACATCATACGTGTAACGACCAATGACGTCGGCCTGCAAAACCCAATGGAAGCGGCTAGCAGCGTGCAATAAAACAGGGCGCTGCTTTATAAATGTCTGTCGTGCGCCATAAATGAATATATTCTTTGTAGCCTGGCAACTCAGTATCTTTTTTTTAACTATTGTACTAGTATTTAATAATTTCATAATTTTATAATTGTGCTTACGCTTTATGTTGATATTAGTGATAATCCTTAGATAAAGTAAATCGATGTGATATTTAATAGAAAAATAGCAAACTAACGCACCATTCATTCGAAAGCTGGGGAACCTACTAAAAAGAACTACTAAAATTCCTGAGGAACTAAAGGATTAAATGGGGATTAAATAGATGCCTGCTATTCCGTCGTGAAAACGGCCACCGGGAAGTATAGCAGAAAGCATTGCGAGATCTCACAGAAAAGTGAATGCATGGAGATGGACACTGGGCAGGATACCCAATGAATTCTACCCTCTGGCCCGAGGTGATCTCTGGTGTCCTCTCACTCTGGCCTGAGGTGCCCTCTGGTGTCCTCTACCATTTGGCAGTGATCTTTGGTGTTCTCTACCCTCTGGCCCGAGGTAATCTCTGTTGTCCTCTGCCATCTGGCTCGAAATGACCTCTGATGTCCTCTGCCGTTTGAACAGCGGTGACCCAGCGGCCCTCCACCTCCCGTTGGCCCCGCCCTCTCCACATGGCTGGGGTACGCAGCGCAGCCTGAGTCCAGCCCCGCCGGCGCGGCGGCCAGGATCCATCCCGACATCCCTGGCCAGATTGAACTCGAAATTGCCGCCATTTTTAACCCGATATTGGTTTCGGAGTGGCCGGCTTCGCTGATTTATTGGACACGTTTTCTCTGGATCGGGGGTGGCTCCGGCTGCGCGCTGGCGCCCATGATGATTGTATTGGTCGGCGGGCCGGCCCATATTTTACGGTCAACATGAGCGTCCGTCCCGGGAGGCCGGCGCACAGAGCGAGGGCATGCCACCACCAAATTATGGCCCGCGGAATTAACGGCCGGCCTCTCCGGAGTTTTTGTGGCGGGCGGCGGTTTTTCTGGCGGGCCGATGGAGATGGGAGGAGCCAGCGTCCAACATGGCAGGGCCTATGAAGAGTTCAAATTCCACAGCGCCACATAAACTACCCGGCCTATGGATGGCCTGCCAGTGAGCGCCCTTTCAGTGACGACTGTAGCCTCGGAAAACATTTTTCTGGCCCAAAGTGACCAAAAGATTTTTTTTTTTTTTTGCTGTGACAGGGGAGCCCACTGGACAAATGACACTGCGGTTACCATGGTGATCAGTGCGGACATCTCTCCCGCCACAAAAACGGCGCGGCGCCCGCTGGAACGGCCCGTCCGCAACAATAAAGGAGCCCCGACCACTAATTTCGACCGGAGTTACGAGCGCCGGCCGGGACAGTTGGAGAGATAAAACTCGCCGCGGCCGCCAGCGACTACAAATGAACGGGCGACAGTTGGTGTCGAGTGCCGGCTAGCCGGCCGCGATGTAACTGTCCGCGCTGTGGCCGCGAGTGATTCGTCTGGGGCGCCGCCGGCCGCGGCAGACTGGCCGCGCCGCAGCCATTTTGAGCGGGGGTGAAGGCGCCCAGTTCGGAGATGGTCCCAAACGGCCGGCCGGCCGGACAGAGTCGGTCTCGGGCAGTCGATCGGGGTCCTGATGGCGCCGCCAGAGCGTCATCACTCTGAATTATGGACATGTTTTGTCGCAGAATGCTTCTAAAACTGGCGTTTATTTATCTAATCGAGCCAATTAGGTTTTTCATGTGTGTTTCCGCTTCTGAGATGAAATTTATCGAGTGTTTAGTGGTATAATGATATCGCGTGTAAATAAGTTACGATACTTTACGCATAACATGCAAGTCATGATTATTTGATTATGATAATGCTGCCAAAATCATGTCTTCCTTTCCACCTTTTTTGTCGCCACCATGCATTGAACCAGGCGACAATTATAGCCGGATTCTCAAGTCTGAACTACGGCAGGCATGAGACGTGAAATAGGAATGAATAGAAATTAAAAAGTGAAATCAAGAGTAACAAAAATCGCAAATGCACTTACACTGCACAATCACAAGCAGGAAAAGAGTCGTCCAATCGTAGCCATGATCACTCGACCTTATGTGGCCCATATGACAAGTATTAACTCGGATGCTGGCTTCTTTTTGAAAGTCTTTTTGCCTACGAGAGATTTTTTTTTTGCACTGCACTTCATATATCCGCATTCCGCGGCCAGTGCGACTGCAGGTAGACTCGAAGCCATGCGAAAACATGTCCCTTCAGCGCTGACCCTGCTTGGGGAGGGCTCTGCGCAAGGCAGAATGTCTTAAATTGGCACAATGCTGGTAATTTACTCGCACTCGTATGTCCAGATAAAGTACACAATTCCGCGTAACTACCCCAAGCCATTTTTCTTTTGCAGATACCAGAAATATTAAGAGCTAAGTTATTCAACGGGTGGATAATTCTTAAGGACGTGAGCCAATGTGTGCTTAACACAACGCCATGGGATAAAACAAAAAGGGCAAATGCCAAAAATGTGTTATCATATAGCTTCAACATGTATTTAACCAGATTTTATGGTTAAATGAGCCACCATGAGCCAATGATCCAGATTTCAGCGGCATTTACTGCGGGAGCGGAAGGGGAGGTGACGAGTGCCCACCTCCCTTCTCAGGCTATCTCAGAAGCTGAGCAGCGCGTCGAAGCGCGAGGGATGATGTTGGAAAACTCTCACCCGGACGCGTCTAAAGCACTGAAGTCAAATTATCAGCTAAATGTTTAGTAGAATCTTAATTCTCAACGATAAACTATGCGTGTACTAAAGGCAGACCGAGTTAAGAAAAAGTCACTTCGCATGTGAGTTGTGACATCAGCGCACAGTGACAAATTTTCAGAATGTTGTGAACTCATGTGTGGTTTCAGGTTTTGGCTTTCTGAGGCTATCATTGGCCCGCTCGCCGATGATGGCCCGCGCCCTGTGACCGGTCACTGACTGTGGAATATGACAGTAGGTATAGCTCTGACCGGCCCGGCCGTTACCGCCGCTGACAACAGGCCGTTACCGCCGCTGACAGCAGGCCGTTACCGCCGCGCCGAGAGCAGGCCGTTACCGCCGCCGAGAGCAGGCCGTTACCGTCTCAGAGAACAGGCCGTTACCGCCGCCCGACCCGGCCGTTACCGCCACCGAGAGCAGGCCGTTACCGCCGCTGACAACAGGCCGATACCGCCGCTGTCAACAGGCCGTTACCGCCGCTGACATCAGGCTGTTACCGCCGCGCCGAGAGCAGGCCGTTACCGCCGCCGAGAGCAGGCCGTTACCGTCTCAGAGAACAGGCCGTTACCGCCGCCCGACCCGGCCGTTACCGCCACCGAGAGCAGGCCGTTACCACCGCTGACAACAGGCCGATACCGCCGCTGTCAACAGGCCGTTACCGCCGCCGACAGCAGGCCGTTACCGCCGCCGCTGACGATCTCGGCGGCCGGCCGTGCACAAAACGGACCGATCTGTTGCACGCCATAACCGGCCGGCCGGCGGCTCATGCAACATGCACACCGCGGCTGCCGAGAGAGGGCGACCGGCGATCGTCCAGATGTGCATGAATGATCAGACAAACCCCCTCAGCCGGTGGCCCCCGGCCCTGTAGTTTCCCGTGGAATTTGGCAACGCTCGTTAAGCGGTCTAAGCGGTCCCCCCCCCCCCCCTGTGTGCGAGTGATAATTGGATTGTTTGTAGTGGCAGTGATGTGATTTTAGGGTGCGCATTATGACGTCAGTTACTAACTATCCAGCTTTGCGTATGTACTAGTATGCACAGTATGTATGTACGCACAGGCGGCCCTGCGACTGTCCGTCGGCCCTGCGACTGTCCGCCGGCGGCCCACCCGGCAGCGGACAGAACTGTCGGCTGATGCACGGCGATCTCTGGACATCAATCATCACCCCCCCCCCCCCTCCAGCTCCCCGGCCAGCCAAACGTCTCCCCCAGGTGCGATAACTTTTACGGCCCGTTGAGTGAGCGGGCGCCGCCGTAGTTTTTCGGCCGTTTTAAAGCCGTCAGTCATAAATAATTCTGGGCCGCCGTGGGTGGTCCGCGGATCAGCACGTAGTGACTCGCCGTCGCCTCCCTCTGCCCCGCCCCTCCCGCGCTCTCTCCTTCTCCAGCCATGTCACAACAGTGCGCGGCCGGCCGTCTCGATCCTATCTGTGCTCCCGACCCTCAGCCTCTTTTAGCCTGTAATGATGAGTCTGTGTGTGTGTACGTCTGGGCAGAGGGGGGGGGGGGGCAGAGGCGGACGGCTCAGATGACGCGATAGGGACCGATTAACGGTTCTGGTCTATGGAGACTCTGCTGGGCGCACAGTGCTCCGCGTTGGCCGCCGCCGCGCCAAAAATGGCGCCTCTCGGCCGGCGCGTCATTAGCATGTGGCGGCAAAAACTGCAGTGACGGCTCTATGACCGGCGTGTACTGAAGGAGCAGCAGCCAGCGGAGCAGGCCCTGTTGTGGTTTTAACTGCGACAACAGCGAGTACATATAACATCTTTTCTTAGCGGTTGTAGTGCAGGCCTAATGCATCAATGCATCAAATGCATAAGGCCATACGAGGAGTTTGAGAAAAGTCTCACTCTGTGCTCTGCGTCGCTCATATATGTAATATATTCATATTGCTAATGTTGCCTTGTCTGACCATACAAAAGTACTGGACACTCTGATTCAGCGTCACGTTTCGTTATAGTGTTCTGAACTATAACAGGAACCCTGCAGGCAATCGTCATAACCGTGCACGAGCTTACGTGCACAGCCGTTTGATGATTGACAAACGATCAAACATCCCAGCTGGCCTCAAAGGACACACGATATTTGTATAGCACCAACCAGTCTTTTTTCCACGCATTCGACCGCCCTGGCGCCTTTAAGTGACCACAGCGAATCCCCGGTGTCAGCATTGTTCTGTTTGCAACAACCTACAGTCACCAGTGACTGGGTCGATTGCGCTGAAGACTGGTATATCGTATGATATTCATGGCTCGGTCCAATTCCTCGTACCTCGAATATATACACTCGTACATTCCGCGGCTGAGGTGCTTCCACTCGGGCGCACGAGTACGTGGAAGCACCTCAGCGGCGGACCGGTGGCACTGTAATTTGGCACGAAGTCTACCAACTTGAATTTTTTATAAGTTAGTTTGGTTTTTGGCATTTTTTATTATTATTTTGTTTGTTTTTGGTTTGGTATCATTACCAAATTTTCTGCAACTGGCATTACCAGTAACTGTGTACAATTTGAGTACCTATATGTGTACCGAGACATTTGTTGAAATGTGTTTGGTACTTTTTTATGTCAGCATCCCCAAGTGATCTTTAGATTTATGCCTGCATTAAGAAGACAATATCTATTGCAAAGGTTTAAGCATAGACGATAGACATACATATGTAGAGCTTGTTATTGACTAGCTTGAAAGTGTACCAACATACGCTTCATACCAATCGAACATTGACTAATAACGTACATGTGTATGAGCTGCACATATGTAAGCATGCACACATGTGTTTGTGCATATGTGTAGACTGTAGATATGTTAAAGTGACTATCCCACCTTAACATGAGTTTCTAGTTGTGATAGCCAAATTGCGGTCCCTGGCTGGCAACTACCGGTTTGGGCACTCGCAGCATCGACCGATGCTTTAATTCGGCGATATCTAATTTCGAATTCTGCAGTTTTCGGATTCTAAAGGCCACCGCACACTAGCCATTCGGCCGGTTCATTCGGCCGTTACAGCAGCGATTTTCTCGCGCGAGTCTTTATATCGGCCGAAACAACGAACCAACGACGGTGCATTCGGCCCATATTATTCAGGCATTCGGCCCAAGCGATGTTCACGCGACGACCGAAAAAAAGTTCGACCGGTTGAACTTTTCTCGCCGAAGCAGTCATTTAGCGGCCGAAAATCAACAGCCGCCATATTGTTTTCATACAACCTTGACAAGTGTTGTTTACATTCCAATCATTTTCGATGTGAGGGGCTCGTGTGGTGTGGAGTTGTTTGCGATGGAAATGAAGTAAGTAGGGGAGAGTGGGGCAAAGCGGCCACCCGGGGCAAAGCGGCCATCCATCGTTTTAGCCCTCCACAGCTGGCGTCAGTTCCAATTTATGATTTCCAATTATACTTCTCTTTGCGGTCGTTCGAATGAGCCAGACCGGGGTTTCAGGCCCATCGCCATTGTTCTGTGAAACACGGGAAAGCATTTCTTGCCAGGTTACCAATTATGTTTACAATTTTTAAATGTTATTTTATTCCATAACCGTTTGGAATTTTTATAAGCGTTTTTGTCCATGCATTGCGTGGTTATCGTATATGCCTTCTACCAATTTTAATGCTTTTTACCCCACTAATAGCTGAGCTGGAATATTTTTGTCTCGGGCGGTATGCGCGGGGCAAAGCGGCCGGGGCAAAGTGGCCAGCCCCCAATTGGCCATAAGTTGTTTCCATCTGGATAAAAACATTATTTATATTCAAATGTGTCGTCATGCATTCATCTTGGCCACTTTTCGGTTACATGAGTTACCAAATTATGCAATTAAATGTTTTTCCAAGAAAATTCTTTCTTTGTTTAGCAATAGGTGGGAAGATAACAAAGTAAACATCCATCTTCCCTTAAACCTTGTCACCATCAAATACCCTAGTCGTGCATGAGGCAACTATTCTGTTTCTCATATCGGGACTTGAGAAGTCGCCAGTGGCCGCTTTGCCTCAGGGATGGGGCAAAGTGGCCAATATGCTATAGGTTTAAAGTTTTGTCAATATCTCCCATATGTGAACGCCTTTGGAAATGAAACGCAGTTGGAATAAAAGACAATTTAATAGGGATCACATTCGTATAGAAAGAATCTTTCCAAGTTTAAAATTCAAGCGTCGGCATCGTTAGAAACGTTAGGGTGGCCGCTTTGCCCCACTCTCCCCTATTCGAATGAATATCTGTGTTATGTATTTTGTCAATTGCATATGTGATTCAGATTGAAATGTTGTTTAAATATTGGTTTCAACTTTCAACCATCTCTGCTCCACTATTCATTTCAATTTCAATTTCCATTTCCCCATTTTCTCCATTTGCCATGATTATACATAGTCAGTGGGCATAAATTTGTCTACTACTCAATGCCACAGTAGGTATTCTTGGAAAATGGCCATTTATTATCCATATAAGCAAATATTTTCTGCTTTTGCCAGTTAACTTGAAATGCTGGACACAATTGTTCTAGGTTTCAAGGAGCTATTCTTAAATTCACATATATAAAAATCAAAACGTCCGTATGTATGTATGTATGTATGTAACGCGTCAGTCACGCTTGGCGGGCTATTGCTCCGGAACGGTGCGGGCTACGGCGGTGAAATTTTGGACTTAAGTCGGACGCGTGCATCTGTTTGTCGTATTAAATTTTGGTGGGGGTGCGCTCGGCGGTTTGCACGTGGCGGGCGCATCTCTGCGGCATTTTGGGCCGCGGCCGGCGCCGATCAGAGAGCACGCGCCGTAGGCTCAGATTGTTCGCTGCGAAAACTGAGCAAAATCAGAGCCGGAAGGTCACTGACCTTTGGCAATGAATACCGGAACAGGGCACCGCCGGCCAGGAGGAGACGCCAAATTTATTCTGGCCATAACTCGGCCGCTACTGGGCCGATTTTGATGAAACTTGATTTATTACGCTGCGCGTAATGCTCGGCACCTAGTTATTTAATCAAAATTCAAACCTTGCAAGTCAAAGTCATTGAAAGTACCTGTAATGTTCTTATATAATGTTCTTACCATGCAATCTGGGTTTTCATTTATCATTTCATTCACATTGCCTCCAACAGGCTACTGTCGCACTAATGTGTCACATATTAGATATGTAGGTACTTAATTGCATGGTTGGTGAAAGTGTTGAGCACAACTCTTTCTTATGGTACAAGAAGTGCCATAATTCAAAATCTGAGTTGTCAAAGTATAATAGAAATTCCATTTTTCAGAGTATTTTTTCCTTTTTCTGTGTTTCTGCCAGATCAAGATGTTGGTTGTGTCAAACGTAGGGCCATGAAAGAAAAGTCTGGAGGCTTTATGGGATGCACACAAACACTTGCATGCAATATTTGCATTGAAAGAGTTGTGAGATCAGCATGCTGAATGTGTTTTTTGTGTGTTTTTGTCTGCTCTGTACAGGAGCTCATTTTATGTTAAATAAAATGTAATGGCACTGAACAAATATAAAAATAGCCACCTGTCCTTTCTGTAGTAGCTATTCACCATTCAATACTGTTTTGTGTATCATTTATTCCCCAGAGATATTTCACAATAGTGATAGTTTTCTTCTCTGCCGGGTCAATGAACCAGGTAGATGTGTCCACTCCAACCAGTGCAGATCCAACTTTGTGTACAGTTGTACACATTTCAGTGTGATGAGCGGACCTTTGATAGCTGTTCCACCAACCCGCCTTTAGATGGCGCGCGCGTCTCCCAGCAGGCAGCAGAGGCGACATCTACTGTCGGCTCAGCTGGTGTGGAGGGTGCACCGAGTGTCATTACCAATATACCTATAAAGTATAAACACGCCATTGCAGTGGCCTCACTCGAGGTGGGCTGGACCCAAGAGGATGGATGACTCGGGCTAAAACGATGACGCGGGTCGTGGGCCCAGCAGCACAACAGGTGGCGTTCAAAATTAACAAAGTCCCTATGTTTTCAGTTGGGTCGGAGAAGTGGATCTCATTCAAGCGGTACACAACAAGCCAGTTTCATGAAACACGAGTCTTCCTGGACGATGAGGCACCAGCTGAACCGCAAACGGCCGGCGCACCAGCTCTGTCCCCGGGGCCGGCGCCCCGGCAAGCAGCACCAGCTCCAAGGCCGGCGCTCGGGCCAGCCCCGTCTCTGGAGCGGTCGGTGCCGGCATCACCAGTGTCCGCAAGGAGCAGCCGTGCCCAGTCGAAACGCTCGCAGCACTTCAAAGTGTACAACAGGTGGCTAAACCGTTGAATGATGCCGACCTGGCTTTCGGTCAGTGTGTAAAAGCGGTTCGAAAAAAGCCATCGCTCCCGGAACTTCCGCTCACTGGCGCGCGACGTCTCCTCCGTCGGCTCCGGCAGGTACACTGCACCGCGGACGTTCACGATCGCGCAACAGATGTACACCAACGCGCGCGTGGTCGACTCCGCGAGCCGGTAGCTCGGCGCCAGAGCGGAAAATTCAGCCCCCGACGCCAGATAGTGGAGTGTAATCGCCAGCCGCAGCGGTGCGCTCACCGGCTGGAGGAAGGTGGTGGTCGAGCGGGTGATCTGGCCCTCGATCTGTGCTAGTAGGAGGCTGAAGGCTCCCTAGCTCAGTCGGAAATACTGAACCTGTGTCGCTGGGGGTCGTTGAGCCGAAGCTCCTGCTCTCGGTTGGCGTGCTCGCCCAGCTCGTCTCGGCGCTGCAGCACGTCGCTGACCCCATGCGCCGGACCAAGGGTCTGCGTCTCTCCTGCACCCTCTGGAGTGCCAGCTTGAAGTACAGTATCGCGATGGCTAGTTGAAGTGTGTACGGGTTGTTTGGTGGCTCAGCATGCTGATAACTAAATCTTTTGGTCCCAGAGCATCAATACAATGCACATTAATGTTGCTAAGTTTGGTTAATCGCTTGCGATATGCTCAGACCATTTAGATCTCAATAGTCGGTGTACTTTGCTCAATGTTTAAACATTTCTAACAGCCAATTTGTTTTCATTATCAAGCAAGCTACCTACTCAAACTGCAATTAACCTATAATTTTGTTTCTTTTTTGAACGATGCACTAAATATATGAAGCTGGATTCTATTTGGTCTTTTCCAATATTCATTATAAAACATTCATTACTTGCGCTCTTGGAATTCGGTTACAACAGTTTAGGCGATATTTCAACGACGATATTTCTGCTCTAAGCGATTCGGCCATTCGGCCGATATAGACACTCGCGCGAGAAAATCGCCGCTGTAACGACCGAATGAACCGGCCGAATGGATAGTGTGCGGTGGCCTTAAGGGTCTAATGCATTTGAATGCCCCTTTAGGCTTTGTGACGTCAGCGCAGATCAAGCGATTTTAAAATCTTATACTAAAACCTTTACTAAAACCTGACAATAGTTTCTTAGGTGGTAGGTATACTCGTATACTACATTGTGCGCAACAACTGTCGCACTTTATACCAAATTATTGCTTCCAAGTGACGTCATAGGAACACCGGGGGCTCCAAAAATAAACAAAAATAAAAGTATTATATCTGAATTATCTGAATATCTGATATTTAGTAGATATTCATTCTTACTCTTTCTGAACCACGGTATACATCACTTTTATGTCTATTCATTACTTTTTTGAAGATGGGAGGGTCCCTTTAACTATGCGCACACTCCTTCCTTCGTAGTTCAAATTCCGGTTAAATAGTTAACCTTGGTGATAATTCGATGACGAATGAGACACACCCAGCTTTTGCTAGCCACCTATGTAGACACGTTCCTCTTCATTGATGTAAGAAGTCACGCATTTACCTATCACAAGACAGAAGAGTTGTTCCGAAACTCACGCTGCATCACCTCTAGAGTACCACTGCGGGACTCGGCTGCAGGGCCGCGCCCGGCTCCCAGCTGCGCCGCTTCACACAGGGCTCATTGCCAGCCCATTACTGCAACCGGTCCAATTTGCATCCTCCGCTCGGCGCCGCTGCGTTTCGCCGCGTATTGCCGTTGGCGGCTGTTGTGCTGAGCCGTCTGTTTGGCTGGCGATCAACCCGCGGTACAAGGGCGATAGATCACCATTATCACCGGCGGCGCTGTGGCCTATCAATGGTAACAGCGGCGGCCTGCCGGCACAGGGGACACGGGGAATGGCGGCGGCACCAGCCCGGCACCAGCCCGGCACCAGTCCGGCACCAGCCCGGTACCGTGGACAGCCGGGCGCCGCCGGCACCAGCCCGGCACCGGGGACAGCCGGGCGCCGGCGGCACGGGCCATGGTGTGGCTCCGGCATCACATCATCATCATATCATATATCTAGGAATACATCCATCAAATGGGTATTCAGCGTTCCACGTCATGTAACATGCAAGTAAAAGCAGTTAACCTATCAATCCACATTTATATTCCCCTTTAAAAGGCATCTGCGATACACTTTTTTTAAAAACAGGATTCAGGAAGAGAAGACGCGATTCTCGCACTCAGCGGTAGCCCATTCCATCCTCTCACCGCCCGATTGAAGAACGACCGACAGGCAAACTCTGTGCGGGCCCGCGGCACCTCCAGCTCGCCGGCACGTGTCGCTTTTGTTTCACGCACAGACACATCAGAGCGGCAGGGCGACCCAAAGCCGAGAGAAGGGTCGGGTCCCGGGTGATGTCCTGCCGACCTCTCCGCTCAGGCCGGGGTTGAAGCAGGTCGACGCCGAGTGGCCACGGTGCCGCTGTTTCTGCTCGCACCTGTACAAACTCCAGTTCACATCAGAACACAGCTGCTACTCGGGATAGGACAGACGGATGGAGTTGGGGTTCCTGTGTTCGTACCTACAGTAGCAGCCTCAGGTTCGCGCGCCACAGGATGCCACTCTTAAATTTGAGAAAATACTTCACTTGCCGCTCTATTCAGCTCCGACCTAAGCAGAAGCGTTCCTTTTACGTTTCATAATGGTTAATGCGAGAACTACAGGTGTCTCTGGAGCCGGTCATAGTTAGGTGACCCCTGAGTATCTGTCTCTGTCGGCCGAAGGTGATAAGGAGCGTGGGAGCCGGTCGCATGCGGCGCCGGCCTGCACCCCGAGAACAGTGGTGCCGCTGTGTTTCCCCAGTGCAGTGAGGGTTTATAAGCGTCGTTAATGACGCGATACCCCGGCGTCGGTCGGTAGAAGAGGGCCCCGTAGCGCTGCATGACGGGATGGCGGGGCAAGGAGAGGGCGGCAAGGTGGCCCTGCGAGATACTGTATTAATATACTGTGTTAAGTATTATTATTAATATTACTGTATTATACTATACTGTATTAAGGACATCCGCAATATACTTGCGGCTATTAATGCCTTTCGTCACGTGCGAGAGTAGGCTGACTACTGTGGGAGCAGGCTGACTACTGTGAGAGCAGGCTGGTCCCTCAGAGAGCAGGCTGACTACTGTGAGAGTAGACTGACTACTGTGAGAGCTGAGAGCAGGCTGGCGACTGTGGGAGCAGCCGGGTTCCTGAGAGAGGCGTCGGTGTGCCACCATCTACCCCCGGTGAAGCTGTGAGGTCCCGGGTCGGTTCAGAGACTGCAGGTGGAGGTGTGAGGTCCCGGGTCGGCTCAGAGACTGCAGGTGGAGGTGTGAGGTCCCGGGTCGGTTCAGAGACTGCAGGTGGAGGTGTGAGGTCCCGGGTCGGCTCAGAGACTGCAGGTGGAGGTGTGAGGTCCCGGGTCGGCTCAGAGACTGCAGGTGGAGGTGTGAGGTCCCGGGTCGGTTCAGAGACTGCAGGTGGAGGTGTGAGGTCCCGGGTCGGTTCAGAGACTGCAGGTGGAGGTGTGAGGTCCCGGGTCGGTTCAGAGACTGCAGGGTCGGTTCAGAGACTGCAGGGTCGGTTCAGAGACTGCAGGTGGAGGTGTGAGGTCCCGGGTCGGTTCAGAGACTGCAGGGTCGGTTCAGAGACTGCAGGGTCGGTTCAGAGACTGCAGGGTCGGTTCAGAGACTGCAGGTGGAGGTGTGAGGTCCCGGGTCGGCTCAGAGACTGCAGGTGGAGGTGTGAGGTCCCGGGTCGGTTCAGAGACTGCAGGTGGAGGTGTGAGGTCCCGGGTCGGTTCAGAGACTGCAGGTGGAGGTGTGAGGTCCCGGATCGGTTCAGAAACTGCGTTGTTTGGTCGGACTGGGCGGACTTGCGCTCTAAAAAGAGCGCTTGGCCGCAGAGTCGTCCGAGCAGTCGTAGACACACACATCAGATAAACAGTGCTGTGCAATAGGCGAACCAGCTCCGCCTCCATTTATAAACACTGGTGTGACTGCTAACTGCCCAATGCTCGTGCACTGTCATCACTTTCCAAGCAGCTTGGACAAACGTGCGGAACTGAACTTCACTATCAGGCTAAATCAGTGATGCAATCTCTCTTGATGTGTTCCATTATAGAACCAAATGAACTAGACTCAGGGGGATATTGAACATACTTGACTGCATACAAGCGATGACCTTGTTACATATTTTGGACACTTCACTAATCAATTTGCCCAAGCGATAGAAGTTTTTATCATTATGGCCAATTACATAAGAGCAAGCAAACTGGCATATGCTATGCAACGTTATATTCACACCAGATAGGTAACAAAGAAAATAAAGATGTAGAAGACGATAGAAAAGATAACTAAAACAAAGAGATAGACGAATAACTATGCCCAGTAAAGCGCTCAATGAAAACATTTATTTAGTGGTGCATGGTCCAGGCTACGGTCGCACTCATTGGTCGCATGTGCCAGTCTGAAGGCCTATGCTCAAGTTCATACGTGGACCGCTGTCAGATACCTGCGCAATGCGCATGCATGTGATGAGCAATTCAAAAATGTTAACAAACCATTTTTATGAACCATTCCTTTGAACTGTGCGCAATACGCATGCTTATCTACTATATAATAAACAATATGACTGCTGGCTATGAGCCGTTTTCACAGCGGTTATCTGGCACACATTTGGTCACATTTGGTGCGATCTGATCAAATTTGACTCACATTTGATTCTTAGTAGTGTTCGGCTTAGTCTTCTGCACTAGTTCCTTATACTCGTATGCCTGATTTAGCAAATTATCAGGCACGTTATTTTCGATTAAAGCATTGAAATAAATTCATGGTTTTTATTTGCTGTAAAAGAAATGTTAGATTTGGTCAAGTTTACTGCATTCGTCAGATGACTCGTCGTGAAAACGGCCATTGTGTTGGACAACTGATGATTTTATAATGGGTGCTCTAGTTGATAATAGTCGTTTTCACGGCGGGCTATCTTACGAATGCACCTTATTTGACCAAATCTGCACCAGTGGCGGCGGAACACTTTCAATTAAGGGGGGGTGTCACTGTCGACTTTTGGTCCCATTCTTTCCATGCAACGCCCATAGGGATAATGATAAGATGCCAAAATCAAAGGGGCACGGTGCCCCGGTGCCCCCCCCCCCGTTCCGCCACCTATGATCTGCACCTAATCTCTTTTATAACAATTAACAAATGTCTCTATCATGGATTTGTGTGTGCTTTAATCGAAAATAATGTCTGATAATTTGAAAGATGAGATTTTTTATAAGCATCTGTGCAACTCAAACAAACAGCCTTTCTTTTAATACCTATTCTATTGATAATCTGAATCTGTTATTAAGAAACAAGGAATCTAATTTGACCAAATTTACACCAAATATGCACGTAATCTGCACTAAATGTGTATCATATGGCCGTCGTGAAAACTGAAAACGGCTATTGCAACCAGTTTTTTCTTAATTCACTGACTAACGTCACAATCAAATTAAAATAGGTGAAAACATAACATTAGCACAGCAGGTTTATCGTTCGTGGTTGCATTGCTACCTACCTAATATTTTTTAATTGTTACTTTGCAGGATTTTCGTTTAATGAAAAGTAGCATTCAATGCATTTCTATTCTTTTGAGAAGATGGCGCCAATATTTATTTCAGCGCTGTCTAACCCAACAGCCAGGTACCTATGATGTATGGCAGCCGTCATGTTTAATATGATTATTATTCATGCATGGCCCATCGTTAGGGAGGTAAATGCGTTTCAATTTCCATTTTACCCAGGGCAATTCGCCATTCACTAATTGCATTTGCAGAACTAACATCTGTTTGCTGGTCCACACGCCAAATAGGTATTGAGTGCACGACAAAGTAGCCATGCCATAAAATACCTCATTCAGTATTTAAAAAATCACTAAAGTGATTCAGTCCGACGAGACAAAACGCTGCATTTGCTGCAAACCATCCGCGAAGGCTGTAGCTTATCACATGCATAATAGACATGTACGACGAAATCTGTTAATAAGCTGCCCAATAGAGTGATCCGGCCAAACGATATCCCACGTTGTCTGACGGCCGGGAGCTCCTCCCTCCGGCGGCGGCGTCTGCGCTCCGCCAATCAGCGGCCGACCAGCCGTTGTAACGCCCCCTCTGATTGGCTCGCCGGTCGGCGGCGGGCGGAGCCTGCGGCTAATGATGACGTCTCGGGCGGGCCGCCCCTGGCCGGCCGGTGGCTCTTCATTCGCGCTGTCCGCCGCCGCGCCAGCGGGTCGCCGCCGCCGCCCCATGTGTAGCAGCACCATGCCGCTGCCGGCCTCGCCGCTGAGTGTGGGCCCGGTCAGCCCGGCGCCCAGTGCCAGCTCGGCCGGCTCGCCGCGCCTGTTCGTCTGCCCGCCGCTGCCGCCGACGCCGCCGCACAGCGAGCGCTCGTTCAGCGCCAGCCCCGGCCCGACCAGCCCCGGCGCCCTGTCACCGCGCCCGCCGCACCGGCCGCTGCCCTTCTCCATCGAGAACATCCTGCGCCCCGACTTCGGCCGGCCGCCGTGCCTGCCGCGGCTGCCGACCCTCTCGGCGCTGCCGCGGCGGGCAGCCGCCGCCGCCGCCGCCGCCGGGACAGCGCGGCCCGTCGACCTGCGGAAGCCGCCGCCGCCGCCAGCCACCTCCGACCCGCAGGTGTTGGCCAACCCGCCGCTGCCGCCCGAGGAGAAGATGGTCTGGCCGGCCTGGGTGTACTGCACGCGCTACTCGGACCGACCCTCGTCAGGTAAGTCACAGCCCACCCGGGGGTGCCGGGAAGGGGGCCGGTCGGCGGCAACTCGCTGACTGGTCTGAGGGAGTGGTGGCGGAAATATTGGAACCGTAGCCTGCCCCGTATGGTTGCACTGGCTGTGGCGGCGACTTTATTCAGTTGATTCAGGTCGTGCTCGTTTCGTCGTTGGCCGCTGTGCCTCTCGGTAGTTGTCACTGGCTCCACTGGCACACGGTGACCCGCGGCGACCCCTGTGACCCGGGGTGACCCACGGCGACCCCTGTGACCCGCGGTGACCCGGTGCCGGTAACGCCGACCGTCGCTCCGAGTGTGCCGCTCTCCGTTGTACCGGCGCCGGTCCGTCCAGGTGTCGTCCGGTCCGGTCGGCCGGTGGACCGGTCGGGGTTCCCGGCCCCAGCGGGCGTGGGCGCCGCCGCTCCACGCCCGGTGCCGCCGCTCCACGCTGGCCACTGCTGAGGGCACGATCGACCCAGTTCGTATGTGCTGGGGTTCAAGAATGTGTTGGCGGGGGGTCGTTATGTACCCATGCCCTCACTGCTATTCGCCGGGGTCCGCTCTCCACTGCTGGTCGCTAAGTCCACCGACCACCGTCCACTGCTGGTGTCGCTAAGTCCACCGACCACCGTCCACTGTTGGTCGCTAAGTCCACCGACCACCGTCCACTGCTGGTCGCTAAGTCCACCGACCACCGTCCACTGCTGGTCGTTAGGTCCGCCGTTCCCTGTTGGCCACCGCGACTCGATTTCCACCGTCCCCTGATGGTGGCTGAGTGATCAGTCCACCGTTCACTGCTGATCGCTGGCTCCGCTGGTCGCCGTCCCATGCTGGTCACTGGGACTCGCTTTGCACCGTGCCCTGCTGCTCGCCGGGTTTACTCCTCACTACTAGTCCACGTCCCCTGATCGCCGGATTTATGTACTCTTCCCTTCTGGTTGCTGGGCGCACCGTCAATGTGGGCAGCAAAAGGTAATATATATTGCATGGAGCTGCCATCCTGTCGGGTTTTCCGTTATGGTCAGCTCAGGAGTTTTGGTGCTGTTGCCGACTTCGCCGCTGCTGTCCACGTCCACAATGCAGGGATTAAACACTCTGTTGTCCCCACCACGGGCACCTGATCCTGCGTCTCGTTATTATGAACGTAGTGTCACAATATTCTGTGCCCAATAATCAATATCACATTACGAGTTCGCTGTCCACTGTGGCTGTGTGCTACTTTATGACCTCCCCCCCCCCCCCCCCTCTGTTCACTGTCCAGGAGCACCCTTCCTGCTAATGAGCCGGTCCCTTCTATGTGTGTTTAGAACATAAAATAGACACAGACTGATATTGAAGTGTTCTGTTAGCCTCCTGCACGTATACCGTCATATGTGCTGCAGACTACAGAGTCATCAGCGCCGCGTTCGGTCGCCTTGTCTGTATGAGCTAGCCCGCGCCTTTTCTCTTCCCGATCCTCTCACTACTTGCAATGGTCACTGCACTGTGGCTGGAGCGTACCGGCCATGTGGCAGCTCTACTACCATGTCCCACTCCCACGGCCAGTTGGAGACCCTGCCGGTGAGATCAGGTGATGTCAGCTGTCCGGACCGCGTCCCCGTAGACCCCGGCACATTCAGTAGATCGCTTATGGCGCAAACGTACGGCTAGGTACCCTGGGAAAGTAATCCGACTCTCGGACCCAGGGGTAGCCAGTAACAGTTGATAGCACTAGACCAAATAGGCGCTCAAAAACTACTATCCCGACCCATAGGGCTCCTATGTTTCAATTTGTTCAATGTTCCTTTTTCAAATGAGCCTCACACGTAATCCATAAGACAAAATGCTAAACCGATTGTGGGGACAGGTAGTCTATAGCTTTCCCTTCAACCTTTCATATCGAGCGTTTTTCGATGCGGAGGCCAGAACAGGTCCAAAAAGCTTAGGGTGTTTCCCGATGTTCCAAAATCCCATCCGTGAGGACATAAGTTCCTGCGCATAAACACATTACCGCAACCTTGTAATTGAGTAGGTGATACTGCTCATGGACTCAGTGAACCAATCAGGCAATCAGCATCCTTTTTTATATTACAAGATGTCATCGGCATCGCTCACGAACACGTTTGATTTGTGTCACAACTGCGCCATTTCTGTTTCTAAAGATTCCTTGCATCTTAGTAGCAACCATATACTTTTAAACTAGCTTTAGACTAACTTTTAAACAAAGTTTTTTTTTACTTTTTTACCCAAACTAAGTTTTTTGGTATGCATTTTCTGACACATATAACTTAAAAAACATATTAGGTATATGAAATTGGCTGAGCTCGTCACAATTCAATATCATAGTTTTTATATATAAAAAGAAAATAGAACCTACCCTATAAGTCATCCAGATAAAATGGAATGGGTATAAATAAATGGGACAAAATGAGATAAATAAAATACCCGATTTTCTTTATAGGTACCTACTCTGCTCGGATCTTCTCACTTTTGGTAAAAAAGCGATATCCGGGGTTAATTAATTGTCAGTTTGCCGTTCACTCCTTTGGTGAGTATAGGTATTGTTAAAATCAAATTCATGGGCGCAAAATGATCTTAGTAGTCAGCACGCCCTATAGCCCCAATTAATAAACAATAAAATAAAATTCGAAACGCAAAACATGGAAGGTGAAAATATTTGTCGAGAAGTCCACACTCCACAGTTCATATCGAAAATGAGTACCCCCGAAGGATCTATTCAGAGCTGCAGAGGGTGGACTGATTTTGTACTTCCCAGAGGAATATTGAAGGTTAGAAATGTTTCACGTTGTGGGAAGCCTGTTAGTATCGTACTAGTGCACTGCTGCAGTCGCAGTGGTGTGGGTACTGGTGATTCAGCCACAGCAGCAGAAGCTGAGCCAGGCCTTACGGGAGCCCTGGCAGGGCGCAGGCCTCGGCCTGCGGTCGGAGTCGGACTGACCTGGACAGGGCAAACCCCGCGGTACTGAGACCCCCGGTCCTACCCTACGGGACCGCGCTCACCAAACGGGCTAAACAAAGGAGGAAATAACAAATGAAGGTAAATAAATACAAAAACCATAGTTTTTCATCACTCCAAGCTTTCATGTCAAGTGTCACATATACCCATTAAATCGCAGGTCGTCCCACCCCCGTAGTCTGACCAGGCTGTCCGACTGGCAAAGTCCCCAGTTCGCTGGTTTTTGAGCCAGACTCCTGGCCGGTGCAGTGTCCGCCTCTCTCTCTCCACATTTCCTCCCGTCCGGCGCCCGGCGCACGGGCCAGCTGCTGAATATCTCGGCGATAGGGCGCTCGCCATTCGGACCGTGTCCGCGACCGTGTCCGCGACCGTGTCCGACAGTCCCGGACACACGACCGACCCCGCGTCCTGCTTAGATTTACGATACCGTTATTTTCCCGTCTTCGCCGTCGGAAACAACATACCCGATCAGGTCACGTGACTGTGTCGCCGGCGCACCGCTAGCCGAAATTATCATCGGAGCCGGGGGGCGCCGGCGACAACTGCTTGTCTCTGCCATGGGCCGGCGCGGCGCCGTGCTGACCCGCGGCTCGCGGGCTCGTGCGGTGGACAGAACACGTGTCGGCCGGCCGGCCGGGTGCCGTATCGGTTAGCGCGACACGCGGACCAGCGGTGGCCGAGCGGTGGCCGGGCGCCGCCGATCGGCGCACCGATCCCAGCTGGGCACGGAAGCCTTAACATAACAGTTGGCCGTGTTCAGGGGTCGCAGCAGCCGTCGGGCCGGTACGGCGCCCCGTATCGGGCGGGTGGGCAGCCCGGGCGGCGGTCTGCGCCGGCGCCCCGTATCGGGCGGGTGGGCAGTCCGGGCGGCGGTCTGCGGCGGACGGGCGACCCGCCCGAGCGGTGTGGTCGGCCCGCTCGAACGCTGCTGGTCCGCCATTGTGCGTCGCGCCGCACGGACAAATTGGAAATTGTATGTTATCTAGATGCGCTTTTCCGCCTGTCGAGCGCCGACGAGTGGCCGCTGGGGATAGCCGATCGGCTTTGTCGGAACCAACCGGCAATTTCGGGGCACAGTGGACGATTTTGTTTATCCACTTGTGGACACGCTCCTGGCAAGTGAAGCAGGTCATTTGGAAACTGAGGCACAGCTAGACGGGCAATAATAGCACCGCTGCTGAAGGACGTCAAAAACAGCGAATAATTCCCGGTTTGAATTTAACCACCCGACAAAACACCCCACCGCATAGCGGCATGTCCAGCCGGCGAAACTCCGTGCACGCTGCGCGCTGACCAGCCGCACTAGCTCGGGGCGGCGCTGCTGCCGGGCTGAGGGTGCTGCGGGGGCTGAGGGTACTGCCGGGCTGAGGGTGCTGCGGGGCTGGGGATGCTACCGGACTGAGGGTGCTGCGGGGCTGGGGGTGCTGCCGAGCTGAGGGTGCAGCGGGACTGGGGGTGCTGCGGGGCTGAGGGTGCTGCCGGGCTGAGGGTGCTGCGGGGTGGCGCTGCGGGGCTGAGGGTGCTGCCGAGCTGAGGGTGCTGCGGGACTGAGGGTGCTGCCGGACTGAGGGTGCTGCGGGGTAGCGCTGTGGGACTGGAGTGCTCCGGGACTGAGAGTGCTGCGGGTGCTGCCGGACTGCTGAGGTTGCTGCCGGACCGAGGGTGCTGCGGGGCTGGGGGTGCTGCGGGGCTGGGGGTGCTGCCGGGCTGAGGGTACTGAGGTTGCTGCCGGACTGAGGGTGCTGCGGGGCGGTTTTCTGTTGGCGTTACCCTGAGGTCAGACCCAGACGAGACCTCTGACCAGACCAGGCCAGACCCCCGTATCGCGGACCCCCGGACTCGTATCTACCGGCACGACTGGCAGACGGATTCGAAGCTAACGGTGCGCCGAACACGGAGGGACGTGTACTGCGCCTTGCATTTTACATGACGCTGCCTGCGCTAAACGTGCAACAAGACACAACAGATGGTCACAATGCAGGCCTCGGTTTTCAATGGGCTATAGTGAATCCTAAATTCGGGATGAGCTGCCGGCTTACTGGCAAACATTGAATCTCAACGATGAATACCGTTGGCCTTTAATGCCATTTTATCGGCAAACATTTTAGCGACTTTTTAAATTAATTCTTGGGCGGTAGAATATTGCATACCTCGTCGGAACCTTGTCTCTATTGCGGTCGCACCCTAACAGTAAATACGTATGAATTGAAACATTACATTGAACACATGGCAGCATAGCCGCAGTGTGCACCTCAATTCTGGGCGATGATGACTCACAGTTTCCGGAGCCGGAAAGAACACAAACATTTGTAAGTGCCACCCACGACGCTGAACCTTTGCCGCCCGCGTCTGCTGCAAAGTCGTACAACGGTGGGTAATGAGCGATATTCTCCGGCTGGAGCGCCGCCAGCGACGCGCTGGGACTGACCAGGTTAGGTCCAGGCCCGCTGCTGATATGTCCATTGGCGTCCGATTCTGCTCCGCGGATCTGCCCGCCCGGGCCGGCGACTGACTGCTGACTGCTGAGTGCTGACTGCTGAGTCAGCGGCCGGCCGGCCGGCCACCTGGGTGGTCCGGGCGGCGGCGGCTGCCGGCCGCGGCTGCAGCCCGCCGCGCCGGCCGGCCAGCTCGCCGGAGCAGCTCCACAGCCGGCCACTAAGCCGATTAGACCACCACGGGTCGGCCATCGCAGCCCGCCCGTCCGTCCGGTCAGCCAGCGGGGCAACCAGGGCAGTCCGGCAGCTCCCGACCGCCGCCTCTCCCCGCGCCGGACCCAGCTCCGGTACCCTCAGAGACCCGCGCCACCCCGCAGTCCGGCAGCGACTCACTGCCGCCTGTCGGCGCGCCCGCGCTGAGCGCGTTTCATGAATGGCCGGCAGGGCGCCGGCGGTCACCTGTGACCTGTGCCGCGGCGCCGGCGCACGCGCCACGCCGCCGCGCGCCGCTCATTTGCATGCTGCAGTCTCAGCGGACGCCGACCGCCGCGACGGACTCCCAGCTGCCGTCATGTTCCGTTACCGACCGACCGACAATCGGCCGCCACATCCGCCAATGAATCCGCCGTTAATGAGCCTCGAGGTGCTACATTGTAAAACGTGGGCGCTTACTTGAGAGGAAGAATCGGCTTATTACAGACACCTTCCGCTACTCGCCACCAGTAGGTATCCGGCTACTGATGTTGCGGGCGAGGCGTCACATGCCGCCGTGTCCCTGTCGGGCCGTCACCGCCGCGTCCTAACGAGCTCGGTGCCACTGTGCGCTCTCCGGCCCGGCCCGACCCGCCCCTCGCGGGCCGGCCCGCCCGTCTCCGTGTGGTCCCGAATTTCACACTGACTTATTGCCGGCTCCGAGCCGAGCCCGCCGCCCGGTAGGAGCCCCGTCCGCCGGCCAGAAAAGCGCGGCGCGGCCGGTACACGCTGCCGGCCGGCCCGCCCGACACGGCCCCTTTCAACCGGCACAATGCAACATTCAGCGGGGTGGGCTGCTACACACGGGTGGAGTGCTCATCGACTATTCGGCGGTAATGTTCGGGAAATTGGCGGTGGCGCCGGGGAAGACGGGCCCGCCCTCGCCGCTGTTGGAACAACACATCGGCTGAGGGCGCCCCCGTGCACCGGACACCATCGGACGCCGCCCACCCGCTGACGATATGGTGCCAGCGGCACTGGTGCCGGGGCCACTGGTGCCGGCCCACTGCCCCCTCCCGGGGCCGGCCCACTGCCCCTCCCGGCCCACTGCCCCTCCCGGCCCACTGCCCCTCCCGGCCCACTGCCCCCTCCCGGCCCACTGCCCCTCCCGGGGCCGGCCTGTGGGCCGGGTACGGCCGCGCCAGTCCTCTCCCGGTGACCGGTACGGCTGGGAAGCGTCTCACTCCCACGGCCGAGGCCCGCCGCCGGCTCCTATCGCCAGTTACGCCCAGTTACGCCGGCCGACTATCGCCAGTTACGCCCAGTTACGCCGGCCGACTATCGCCAGTTACGCCCCGGCGCGTGATCGCCGTGCTTCACAACCATTTCGCATTAGCGCCACTTTGATTTGCATGTGCAGCCAGCTGGCGCCGGGCGCTCCATCTGGTCGGGCCGGCACTCCGCCCCGTCTGCCGGTGCTGGCCGACCTGCAGGTCAGGGGGGCCGGCGCCGTCTGCCGACCCGGAGGCCAGCGCCAGCCACCCTCCTACGACCGGCGCGAGCTCGGCGCACCGGTGTGCAACAGCGGAAATATGCTAATCGAACAGCGGCCAGATGTTGCCGCTAATGGGTGCTTTAGCGGCGACCATTTATCTCGGCGTGTGACACGACCCAGTGCCGTCATAACGTCATCACTGGGAGCGCGGCCCAGCGGCGGGGCCCGGGGGAGGTGGGACTGAGCGCCTCCCGCGTCCCGCGCCGTCACTGCTCTGTGCGCCAGTCGTCATCGACAGGACCCGTCCGGCACGGGCCCGGTGCCCACACTCTGTCCGGCCGTAAACTGAGGCCGAGCGGCGCGCCGACTGGCCGTCCGCAGCGGCGCGCCGACTGGCCGTCCGCAGCGGCGCGCCGACTGGCCGTCCGCAGCGGCGCGTCCCTTTACGAGCGCCTCTGGCGTGCAGGCTCGTCCGTATTCCACATTTAATGAAGAGACTGGGCCACTCACAAATTGCCACGGCTGTACCGTCGAGCGCCTCCCAGGCAATAACGCCGCCCGTTTTGGCACCGGCTCGTTACAAACAATGGCTAAATCCACAATAAAGCGCTCCGACCAGCGGCAATTAAAGTTTAAGGACGCAGTTGAGGGGCGGTTTGATCGCTTTTTGCATCATTACAAATAATTAGCGGCGGAGGCTGGTTGAAATAAAGTTATTCGTCGGCCATTTGGTGGCGAAATGGTGATCTCTCGCAGCTGATCGCCGGTGTAAGTCGAGATAACACGATCGGGCGCGGCGGGGGGTTGCGGGAGTGCTGGTGTGCGGGTCAGACTGTGCAGTGTGCAGTGTGCACCGCGCGGGTAAACCTCCGCGCTCACTGGTGGCAGTCTCAGCACCCATCCGGACTGAGCGGGGCAGCTGCTGTGTCTGATGACCGGTCTAGTTCCTAGGATTGACGCGACACTGCCGCTGATGTCCAGTTGTCCAGGTCCAGTGTCCAGTTTCCGGGTCTGACCCGGCACTGCCTGATGTGGCTGATGGCTGGCCGACTGGACGACTAACTTCTATCCGGCGCCTTCAGCTGCCCAAACCTCAGTCGGACACCGAGTGAAAGGCCAGGTCATAACAATCACCACCGTACTTCACAACCACGGCTGAACTTTGGCCTGACCCCGGGCCGGTGACACCAAGGTCACAGGAAATTGCTATTGGTGAATGATGTGCCATTCGCCGCATTGGACATTTCCTCGCGAGGTGATTTCAGCTCGGCGAGCTGTCCAGGAGCTGACGAATGCGAGTGCGCCGCCGTTAGTGAATTATCCGACCAGAGCACGGAGCACGCGCTAATAACACGGCCGGGTCAAAGCGCGCCGACAGAGCTGCGGCTCTTCTCTCACGCACACCGTGATACCGTGTGCGGCGCGTGATCAGCTGTTGTTTATAGTGCGTATCAATCGTGCCCAACGCACCACGGCAGCCGCAATCGTGAGCTGGCGACACCACTTTCAGTGGCATTTTTCTTCATTTAGCGCTCCTGGTCTCTGTTTACCAATCAAAATTCCTGACGTGAAAGCGCGGCGGGTGATTTGGCTCACCGCTGTTGTGGCTCATTTCCAGAGCGCTAACAGCGTCCGACTCCACTGTGGCCGGTAAAAGTCTCATTGTCGGTAATTTATTGGGTCCCGGCCGCGGTGGTGACATTCTCCGGGCAGAGCGCGGCGCTCGGGGACAGAGGGGCAGGGGAGGAGGACCGGAACCCGGCCGGGATGGCCACTTGACGGCCGTGTCCTGACCAGTGTCCGGCGTGTGAAAATACCCCACCGCGCAGAGCGGTAAATCTCAGGTGAATGTCTCTGGTAATACCACGGGGAGGGGCGGTAGGCCTATTGACGGAACGCTTAAACCCTTCCGTACTGGGAGAGAGAGAGAGAGAGAGAGAGAGAGAGAGAGAGAGAGAGAGAGAGAGGGAGGGAGAGAGGGAGAGAGAAACAGACAGATAGACAGACAGACAGACAGACAGACAGAGACAGAGACAGAATTGCAAAATAACGGTGAAAAATCATGAATGCAATTTTGAGAAATAAAGTGTGACATTATTATCCTGTGTTATATCTAAATAATCTTTATGCATCCCACAGAAAGCCCACATGCAAGCAAACGGTAAACAATAACATTGTATTTGCCTTGTGGGCCATTATTTATTTAAATTGCGCTTACGTTTTCACATAAATGGGTAGTTACTATTTGTACGATAAATTGTCAATTTAACAACCATTTAATGATCCATGTCCCTTGACAGAACAATTTGCAATTGATCAGAATGCTCACGAAAGTAACCAAAATAACTCGAGCTAATCTATGAATGCGGTTATTGTGATCCCGTTCCTTCAACGGCTCTAGAATGCGTTCCTTTAAGTAAATTACACGGCTTTTCGAGTAGCATTTGTTCCAGCCGTCTCACCAGAATGTTCATTGTTTTTTTTTTTTCTATCGGGGGCAGCGTCACCGGCCTTTGTTGGCCTGCGACTGCGATAGACCCATCCTGACACACGGCTCAGTCGGCGCCAATAGCAGTGTCCAAACGGAGCGCCCAGTCGGCACCCGGCGCTCCCCGCCCACATTCCGATCGCCGCGAAATTGACACATTCGACATAGTTGAAACTGGAATTGGATTAAATTTACATTCGCCTGGCGCGAAAACAATAGCCGAGTCAAATAACGCGGAATTAATGGCGCAAAATTGAGACAGTGGGGAAGGGTGTTCCGCAGGGAGAAAGTCGGCCGGGAAATGGCACTGTGAATTTATTCAGTTCCGCTCCATAGTTCACACATTCCACAATGAATAGATTACGAGTTGATTGAAAGACCAACCTCTCCAACCCTCCATTATCGATCACGAGAAAGAGGCAGATGTTTTCTGAAGAGTGAGTCGTGCTTTTGATTAAACAAACGGCGCAGTTTCGATAGTGCCCCGCGGACGGCCGCACTGCTGGCGCGTGTCGGCGGCGCGGCGGCGGCGGCGGCGGTCTGCCTGCCGAGGCCCCTGCTAGGTGGTCGCTGTCCGTGAGGCTCGACTGCTCTCCGATCACCTGGGGGAAGTCGGACTGAGGGACCAGTCACCTACGGGGGGGGGGGGGGCTGAGGACCCGGTCAGTACCCCCAGGGTGGACTGAGGGCACGGTGATTTCGCATGTTTCACGCCTCATGGGCTTTTGGCCCCAGCAGTTAGCTTTTGGCCCCAGCACACAGCTTCCCCGCCATGCAGGGACTGGGCACAGACGCAGCTTTTGGCCCCAGCACACAGCTTTTCCGCCACTGGGCACAGACACAGAGCTGTACTGAGTGTACACTTCATCGAATAGGACACGCTTCTTCGATAAAAAGTCGGATATTTAACCCTACTTGATTAAATGTTTTACCTATAATATGACTGATAAAAGCCTCACCGCCTCTCCGTTGCGGCCGCCCGCCCTGCTGGCCGCTCGGCGGTGGGCGGCGGCGGGCGGCGGCGGGCGGCGGCGGGCGGCGGCTACCGCGGCGGGACCACCAGCGACCAGTGGCGTCCGCCGGCCGACCCACGTCGCCAGTGCGCCGTTTTTGCCGCCGCGTGCAGGGCGGTCGGCGGATCACGACTGGCAGGGGCGGCCCCGACCGGGCCGGAGCCGGGCCGGAGTCGGGCCACAGCCGCCCCGCCGCAGCGCGATTTATGAACGCGATGAAGCTGCATGAAGGGTGTTTAATTGATTCTGCGCCCGGATGGGCGTTAATCGGCACATCAGCGACCGGGCGTCCGGCGGTATCGAGATGTGGGCGAGTGACTGGTGCCGGCTGCTGCCGACTGGTACCGACTGGTGCTGCAGTACTCGACTGTGAAGCTCTGCCAGCTCTATGCTATATTGTATCGGTTGATGTGGTTGATGACGCTCAGCTCGGGTCCGAGTCACACCCATCAGTCCAACACTGTCAATACAACCAGTACCAGCGTCAGTGAAACTCGGGTCGGCTGGGCGGTACGGTGTGCGGGTGTCCTGCTCGGGAGCCTCCACTGATCAGCCCTCTCCGCGGACCTGAACTCACTCAGCCTCTCTCCCTCTCTCTCGCCTCTCTCCAACTCTCCCTCTCTGTCGGACGACCCCGCACCGGTGACACTATCAGATTGACACCGACAGTTAATAAACGGCGGCGTATCGACGCCGTTCCCAGCGCCCCTTCCGGCGGTCCGCGCGTCCGACCGCTCCGAGCACGTATCGGTCTCCCGCCGCCGCCGTCTGCCTGCTCTCCCTGACTCCGTGTCGCGTGGTCAGGTCGCCGCAGCCCCCAACACCCGGTGGCGTTAGGTCGTCGCTGTCGGCGACGACCACCGTCGGGTCGGCGCGCGAGGCGCCACGAGCGACCGACGGCCCCGACGCACGCAACATCGACCGTGCGGCAGCGGCGGCGGTCGGCGGAAGTCACCATCGCGCCGGACCCCGCCCGGCTGGTGCCGGCGCCCCTGGTGCTGGTGCACGATGAGTTCATTAGCGCCCGGTGGCGGCGGCCAAACGCCGGCCACTGCTGAGCCGGGTCTCCGTGGGTGTCGGTCGGACGGTACACCACTCTGCCCACCGTCACCGTCACAGGGCCGGACCGAGCGGTCCTCAATGGGGACCACCCCCGGCGCCCCGACAGCGGCTCCCACGGATCGGTTACCGGTGACAGACAGCCGTCACCCGGCGTGGGAATCCCTCCCGGCCGTCTGTGTAACGGCCCGGCCAGAGGACCGGACTGGCCCCGTCCCCGAGCGGCATACCAGCCGGGCCGTCCACAGCCGTCCGGGGCGCATAGCTGGCCGCCGCCGGGCCGGGCCGTGGCTCTAGGCCGGTACTGTGGGCCGGTATGTACTGTGGGCCGTGTCAGTGGGCCGGTACTGTGGGCTGTGTCCCCGGCCCGACGCTCAGTCCACCGTCCGCCGCCTCTGAGCGGCTCACACGACACACTCTGAGCCGTCACCTGCACGGCCGCGGAGTTGGAGCTGCGCGGCCCAGCTCGGCCGTCAAAGGCCGCGCGTGCAGCTCTCCTCGGGGAGGGCCAGACCCTCCGCCCGGGGTCCGTCCGAGGTCTGTCCCAGCCCTCTGAGGTCTGTCCGAGGTCTGTTCGAGCCATCTGAGGTCTGTCCGAGGTCCGTCCTCGGTCCGTCCGAGCTCAGTCCGAGGTCTGTCCGAGGTCCGGCCGGGGTCCGTCCGAGCTCCGTACGGGGTCCGTCCGGGGTCCGTCCGAGCTCCGTCCGAGGTCCGCCGGCGCGGCGGGCGCGCGCCGCGCCGGTCCGGCCGGCTATTACACGGCTGGGCGCGCAGTAAAAACAGCCGCCGCCGCCGCCTCTGTGGTCTCCGCACAGACGAACGGACCACACAACAGCAACAGCCAGATTACAAAACAGCCCGCCTAAGCCGACCGCGATTCCATTTCACACCGGATGGGATTAAGACGTCGGCGCTGGCAGCTCGGACGCGCTGCGCTGGCCCGACTGCAGCGGTCGAGGTCGGCCGGCGGACTCGGTGACGGGGGTGTTTAGCTCCGGCAATGGGCCGTTTTTTGCCGAGCGGCGGTCCCATGAAGGCCGGGCTGACACGGCCACCGCGGCAGATTGTCACCGTGGAATGTGAACGGATGACACCAGATCGGGAGCGGAATGCGGCGCGGCGCGCGGCCAGTGGCCGTCCACTCGGAGCGTCACCGGTAAAAACGCACTTCCGCCACTGTCTGAATACATTTCCAAGCGTGCCTCATATGATAGTGACCATGAATCCCTCACAAACCGCCTCCACCGGTGGGCCAGCGTCCCTTTAACGCGCGCCGTCTCTCCGCAGGCCCGCGGTCACGGCGCACCAAGAAGCCCAAGTCGTCGGACGAGAAGCGGCCGCGGACGGCCTTCACTACCGAGCAGCTGGACCGGCTGAAGCGAGAGTTCGACGAGAACCGCTACCTCTCGGAGAAGCGCCGCCAGGACCTGGCCCAGCAGCTCGGCCTCAACGAGTCCCAGATCAAGATCTGGTTCCAGAACAAGCGCGCCAAGATCAAGAAGAGCTCCGGCCAGAAGCCGGTGCTGGCGACACGTCTGATGGCACAGGGTCTGTACAACCACGCCACTATCGCGGCTGAGGAGGAGGAGGAAATTCTGAAAATGTGCAAAACTAGCCTATAAACAACGTAAGTAGTCGCAGCAGGGGATAGACGGGACCCGGGCGGGTGTTTTGCATTGTTTCTAGCTCTGCCGTGATCTGAATTTCCTCTGAAGCCTATTGCTTTAGCGCCAGCTGTTTAAATGTTCCTTCAATTATCTTCAATTTGTATAATAGCGTGTTCCGTGGGGCACGCCGACTGCGCACCATAATTCCTGGGCCGGCTCATAAATTAGGCTAGAGTAAACACCGTGTAACTTACACGAAATCCCAGTGTCTTAAATTAAAGCAATAAAGCTTGCTGACGACATGGGCACAATGACTGTGCAGATGGCGTAATGACTGCACGCTGCCTGTGGCCGCCGAGCGCTGTCCGCGGCCCCGGCGGGCGATCCGTCTTGACCCTGTCAGGGCGCGACAGAACGCGGGGTCGGCCGACACCCGCAGGCCCCGCACTGCGCCACAGGGCCCGAGGGCTCAGCCCGGGCCCGGACCGCGCGGCAGTCGGTGTGACCGTCACGACTGAGGGCGCCGGTGCGACCGCCTCTCTGACGCCTCTGCTCTCCCGTCCGCAGGCTGCCGTGCTGGCGTTTCGGGCTGCTAGCCGGGTCTACCAAAGACATCTTATCTGTGATAGTGCCGCTGTCCGGCGGTCTCAGCCGGTCCCCGCCGGATCCCACAGTCCACCGACAGGAGCTGGGACGGACGCCGGTCTCGGGTGTTCCGGCGGTGTCGTCCGAACCTGACGGGTCGCTCCGCGGTCCCTGTCAGTCACCGCCCCCTGCTCGGCTCAGCTGCCGGCGCAGGGGCGACCCTCGGCGCCCCCGCTGCGCCCCAGTGGCTCTGAATGGGCTAATGAAGACGGGTGCGGCGGCGGCCACTCGATGGACGATCTCCGAGCGGCGGGACACTTCCGGTGTCAGCGGCGCTCGACGGTACGCCGCCGCGGGGCTCCTGGTACTCTGCAGCGGGGACGGGTCCACTCGCCGCCGCGGGGCTCCGTCGTACTCTGCAGCAGGGGACAGGTCGACCCGCCGCCGTGCATTTATTGCGGACCGCGCCGGTTGTCACTAGCCGAGTCGCAGCAGGCTGGTGTGATGTTGTTACCTTTCGTAGGGATGTGTCTAGATTTGAATTTGATGAAATGCTTGCTAGATTTGATGCTATCCTGTCCTACTAAAAATTGCATTTGTTGCTTCAATTTTGGGCTTCACGAGATCGTCAAGTTTGCAATAGAAGCTTTTTCTCAGCTTGACATGTAACGTTTCAGTTCGGCCTGTGTATGTATAAATCGCCGGTGCCTAGCCATTTTGACTCAGTCCTCGTTATGTTTGTCTGAGCTGTTACCGCAGTGAATGTTCCTAGGCCGCAGTCGGCACCGGGCAGCGCGCCGTAGTGTGGGCGGCTCATTAGTACATAGAAACCCGCCATCCTCACCGGCGTGACAGAGCGTGAGAGCGAGAGAGAGAGAGAGAGAGAGAGAGAGGGAGAGAGAGAGAGAGAGAGAGAGAGAGAGAGAGAGAGAGAGAGAGAGAGAGAGTCAGAGAGAGGACGAGCGACAGAGCGCCAGTGCGTGCATTGTACAACTCACCTGCAGCGGCCGACTAGTGATATATGATGCCAGAATGACTATCAGAGCCATAGCGCTATCGTTTATGTTCGCGTTACAACCTTTAATGCGTGTGTACATGTTTTGTGTCGGTTCAATACATCATGTGTTGTAAGTGAGAGCGTGTGTTGGCCATCGTGGACGGTCCGACGACACGCCAGGTGCCCGAGCTCGCGGAAACGGTGACACACTGAACGTCCGTCCGTCCAACAGATACAGATGTACCCCCAAACGAGCAAAGGTGTAGTACCTACCCAGAGAGATGCGTTCAACTACTGCAAAATATCCCTAGCCTAAGCAAATGTCTACCGTCTCAAACGACACGCCACAACATAACGCCCAGAGGCGCCCATACCGGCTCGGTGTGCTGAGGTGGAGCCCGGCTGTCCCCGCGGCGCTAACGCCGGCACCCCGCCGTCCGCCGGGCGCGGTGGTGCTGCCGTGCCGCGCGGCGGGTACATTCCTCCGATCAGCGCCGATCAAAACAGTGGCATTCCACACCGGTCTGACGGCGGCTGTTGCAAACATCGGGCGCCCCGCCGCGGGCGCGGCGTTAGTGTCCGCCTGACGGACTCTGCCGGCCGCCCGCTGACCGTGTACACCCGTCCGGTGTGTCTGTGTGTTCCTCCGGCTGACGGACTCTGCCGGCCGCCCGCTGGCGCGGCGTCCTCCCGGTCCCACACAGACAGATACACCTGGGACGGGTGTACACGGACACACACACAGGACGGACGTACACACACAGACAGATACAACTAGGACAGGGGTACACGGACACCTTGCGGACGTGCACACACAGACAGATTCACACCTAGGACGGGTGTACACTGACACACACACCGCGGATGGGCGTATATACATACAAAGACATTAGACAGATACACCGGACAGGGGTACGGCCCTCCAGGTATTAAGTGGTTGGTTGCCAACATCACAATAATCGATCTGCATTGATGACTACGTCAAATGGCTTTTGAAAACCACTGCCGAAATGTGTGCACGAACCCTCTTCTCATTTCTATTTAGTCATTTTACAGGAGTGTCTCTGTCATTTAAAGTTATTACACCAAAAGCACATAGGCTAACCAACCACTCTTTTGCTGGAGGGCCGTACACGCAGAAAGACACCCCGGACGAGTGTACACACACCTCGGACGGGCGAACGCAGACAGACACACCCCGGACGCCGTATAAACTGAAAACACACCGGGTTGTGCACGCGGACTGCGCTCGTGTCGTCTGACACTATCACCCGTGGAGTGCGCGCACCGGTCCGAGGAATATCGCCAGAGCTGAGACCGGTATATGTCACAGGTCTGCTGGTGGGCGGCCTTGTGGCCAGCCGACCACCCACTCACTGTAATGATCCACTTAATTACTGCCGCCGACTTACTGGCGTACTTAAGGTCTTACTCAGTCGGATTCTAAATTGCTTGTTGAATTAGGGAGTCGGTGTTCTTGATTACCTCACCCGACTGGCGAGCAGGCCGGTTTAGTTGCGTCTTTAATTGCTGTCTGACTTTGCGGGAGTTTCTGAGGCTCAGGGATAAGTCGGTCAGCCCGACGGATTGTCTACTCGGGCTGACCGCCTTACACAGCCACTCAGGACACCTCGTTAATCCCGTCAGAGCCCGGAGTCCCGCGATGTCCGGCCAGCGGACTCGGAATCATGGCCGCCCCGGGGCCGAGTGGCGACACAGGCGGCTAACGTGTACCAATGTAGCCAACGATAGAGGCGGATAGCGGGTGCCAATGTAGTCACCGATAGAGGCGGCTAGCGGGTACCAATGTAGCCATCGACACAGGCGGATTGCGGGTACCAATGTAGTCAACGATAGAGGCGGCTACCGTGACACGCGCAGTCAGAGGCGGCTGATCGCAATAGCTGATCGGATAGCTCCCCCGGCTGGAAGGGAGCTGGGAGGGCAGGAGCCGCGGCTGGGAGTGCGGGAGCCCCGCCTGGGAGGGAGCTAAGAGTGCGGGATCCCCGTCAGGGAGGGAGCTGGAAGTGCGGGATCACCGTCAGGGAGGGAGCTGGGAGTGCGGGATCCCCGCCTGACAGGGACCTGCAGCCGCGGCTGGGAGTGCGAGATCCCCGCCTGCGAGGGAGCTAGGAGTGCGGGAGCCCCGGCTGGGAGTGCGGGATCCCCGGCGGGGAGGGCCCTCTCAGCGCTCCCCTGGATCAGGGCTCGGCCATCGGCCGCTCCGACCGCGCAGTGCGCTTTAGCATCGACGTGCTGCAGCGGACGTGAGGCAGACCTAATTAAATCGGCATGCTTAGCATGTAATATTCAGAACAAGCATCGAATCAGTCGTGTAAGCATGGGCAGCACGCCTTCTTAGCGCTGTGTCCCGAGTAACCTTACAGGACGTACTAGCTAAATGCACGTAGCTACATGCATGTTCGCATTTATACAGATGACAAATGGAAGACAAACGATTGAGAAGCACTGTACTCATGTATTGGTGGTCATTAGAATGCTGCATCAGTCGATCCAACACATCCATTTATATTCAGCAGCCTAATTAAACAAAGCGACTGCCTCGCTGCATGCCATTGAGGCCGTTGCAGTGCGCGGTGGACTCCTATCGCGCCGCCGGACCGCGAGTTACCGGGAGCCGCCTACAGGGAGGCGCGCGGCGCAGCTGGCAGCTCAGTCCGCGGCTGTGTGTCTGTGTGTTACACTGCCGCAGCTGGCAGCACAGTCCGCGGCTGTGTGTCTGTGTGTTACACTGCCGCAGCTGGCAGCACAGTCCGCGGCTGTGTGTCTGTGTGTTACACTGCCGCAGCTCGCAGCACAGTCTGCGACTGTGTGTCTGTGTGTTACCTTGCCGCAGCACAGTCTGCGACTGTGTGTCTGTGTGTTACACTGCCGCAGCACAGTCGGTGTCTGTGTGTATGTGTGTTACACTGCCGCAGCTCAAGCTGGCAGCACAGTCTGTGTCTGTGTGTCTGTGTGTTACACTGCCGCAGCTCACAGCACAGTCCGTGTCTGTGTGTTACACTGCCGCAGCACAGTCCATGTCTGTGTCTGTGTTACACTCCTGGTCGCAAAGGAGACGGCACCTGAACTGAACAATTAACATACTGCAAAGTGCAAAGCATGGATGGACGATAGTGTCAGGTCTCCCTTAAACTCACTCACTTAAAACAAAGGCCAGGTTATGGGTCACATTTTCGACCGTTTACAGGCCTTTTAATCCGTTCATGATTGGGAGGGGGGGGGGGCTATAAAGAGTCCCCTCCCGTTTTTCTGCAATATCTTCTAAACCGCTGGACGTATCGACCGTTTACAGGCCTTTTAATCCGTTCATGACTGGGAAGGGTGGGGGGGGGGGGGGAAGGGGCTCCCGTTTTTCCGCAATATCTTCTAAACCACTGGACGTATCAGCAAAAAACTTTGTGGCTGGGGGGATCCGTGCTATCGTAAGTTATATCGGACGTGGCTGCGAAACTTCTCTCGGTACGAAACTTCTCTTGATCGGAAGAAAATCGGAGGGATGAAAAGAAAGAGCGGCAAATCGGAGCTACGTTGTACGTAAGTTGTTTCGCAGCGTTTAAATGCCAGTTTTACTACGATTTAAATGCCAAGCAGATCAGCTGACCTCGTAGTACCATGTCGATAAGGTCGAATTCCCCATACGTCTGTAGTGTAAAAGTGACCCTTATTGCAAATAGGCTGTCAGGGACATCTCCTCCTCTGTAAATTTGGAGGGATCATGTGTCGGCATTCCCATGTTCGTTTCGGAGTCCATCTGTTCCATTTGGAGCCCGTCAGTTGGCGTCAAGAGTTGGCGCAGCGAGCGCCCCGAAGACTGCGTCTGCGCACGAGGCTTCGCGATGGAGGAGTATTTTGACGAAATCGCCCTCGCTGCAGAAGAAATAGAGGGACTTGTTGAGAAAGAGGAGGCCGCAGTGTGCCGACGACTTTAAACTGTACGCCAACGCCAAGACCAAGGCAATCAGGGGGCGCTCAGATGATCGGGAGGTTTCAATTGATCAGGGACCCACCAGGTGACCAGGGAACCCTCTGATAACCAGGGGTCCTTCCAGTAACCAGGGACTCCTTCAATAACCAGGGGTCCCTCAGTAAACGTGGGCCACTCAGGTTACTGCAAGAGACAGGAGTCCCTTATAACCAGGGACCGGCAAGGTCTCTCAGGTCCTTTTTTGACAAAGCTGTTATTGACGTCATATACGAGCCCTTTGCCACCAGCAGAGGGCCCTTTCAAGCCTTTTTAGGGCCATTTAACGTCTCTTGAGTTTCCTTTGAGGCTAAGTGCCTCTTCAGCAGCCGAGGGGTCTTTGAGGCCTTTTTGAGGGCCTCTTAACGTCAGCTGAGGACCGTTGGACGCCATCTGAGGACCGTTTGGTGCCTTCTGATGGCCAGTAGATGCCAACTGAGGGCTCTCTGACACCAGCTGAGGGCACGCTGACACCAACTGGGGGCCTCCTGACACCAGCTAAGGGCGCTTTTATATTTGACACGAGCTCAGGGCCCTTTGACGCCCTTTGAGACCTTCTGAGGTCCGTTTGACGCCAGCAGAGGACCCTTTGGGGTCATATGAGGGCCCTTTGCTGCCTTCTAAGCGGCCTTTGAGGCTTTTTGAGGGCCGCTTGACGCCACCTGAGGACCGTTGCGGTTGGACTCCAGTTACGGACCGTTTGAGGCCTTCTGATGGCCATTTTGCGCCAACTGAGGGCCCTCTGACACTAGCTGGGGGCCCTCTGACACCAGATAAGGGCCCTTTAAGGCCTTCTGAAGTCCAGTTAACGCTAGCGGAGGGCCTTTTGAGGCCAAATGAGGGCCCTTTGAGACCTTATAAGGGCTCCTTGAGACTTTTGAGGGCCGCGTGACGGCATCTGAGGACCGTTGTACTCCAGCTGACGACCGTTTGAGGCCTTCAGATGGACTTTTGGCGCCAGCTGAGGAGGGCTCACTGACACCAGCTGGGGGCCCTCTGACACAAGCTAAGGACTCTTTAAGGCCTTCGGAGGGTCGTTTGACGCGAGCTCAGGGCCCTCTGACGCAGGTTTAGGGCCCTTTGACGCCCTTTAAGGTCTTCTGAGGTAGGTTTAACGTTGGCTGAGAGCCCTTTGAACCCATCTGAGGGCCCTTTGAGGCCATCTTGTGGCCCTTCATTTGGCCATCTGAGGGCCCTTTGACACCAGATGAGGGCCATTTGACGCTAACCGAGGGCCCTTCGAGACCATCTGAGGACCCGGTGACCCCATCTGTGCGCCCTTTGAGGTCTTTTGAGGGCCATTGAAATTTCACCACAATACCCCTGGCTGCGCTACTGGGCATTTATGGACTCGTATGGGCCTGCTGGGGAACGAGATGGGCCCTCCCGGTCTTTTCAATCATTATTTCAGTTCATTTTACATGGTCTTCGGCGGTCTAAAGATTAGGGGCCTCAACTCGAGTGGGGGGAGGCCCGGTGCCCTCTCTTGTGTGCGGCCTTGCCGACACTACACCGCTTCCCCTCCCTCCGCCATAAACGCACCGCTGCACTGTTAGGCGCCGACAAATACGGACCGGCGCCGCAACCGGCTCCCCCGCGGCCTGCCTCGCGTTGACATAGCCCTTCCCGAACACCAGTGTAACCCCCACGCGGCCTAGGTATCGTCGCGCCCACCTGTCCGCGGCGCGGCCTCTGATGGCGTATCGGATCATTGAAGGTGCGATGCATGTTTTGGTCAGATTTTCGCAATTAACGCGAAAAATTGCCCAAAACACTTTTTAAATTTCAAAATTGAAAAAAGTGAATACAAAAATGACGTGAAAGTGACCGTTTTCAACGTGTAAATTTAAAACGCTCTAGCGCAGCCATTTTTGAAGAAATCGACTTCAAATTTTGCACACGTGTTCATCAACCATATTTGTTTAACATATGTTTCGGTTTTGTGAAAATTTTGAAAATTTCTTATATTTTTCTCTTGAGAAAGAGGTAAAGCTTCGCTACGATCGGCCTTCCGATCGACCGAGAAGATTCGTAAAGTTAGTTCGTATCTTCACCATTTGCGATACAACTTGCGTATCTACTTAGCCTACGATGTGATGGATCCCTCCAATATCTGTTCCGATTCAACTTACGTTTGATCGCAACTGCGAGGTGCCTTGCGATCACATGGATCCCCCCAGCCACAGTACCTTTGGCTGCACCAATTTGACACACTGTGTCCAAAAAACATTTTTAGCTGCCATATGTTGGCTGGAACTGACGTCAGAGTGACGTCATGTCGGCCGATTTTGATGCCAAATATTGAACTATAGCAATCGCTTTCGAGAGCTAAGCTTTTAGGCTAGAGCCAATTTTCTTGCATGAGAAGACTCAAAACACACAGGGCTATCGAAATGCTCAATCTCGGATGTTCAGAATTTGGAAAATTTTGAAAGTTTTATACATAGGTACCTAGTCTAAAAAAATGTTTTTGAATTTTGTCCTAAAAGTTCTTTACTTTTCAAAAAAAAAGAATTAATGTGATTGAACACATACCGATAATCTAGTTCAGGAAGTTTTAGCTCAATTCCTTCAAAAAAAAGCTGAGTTAACCCGCGCCGGGCCGGGGGTGTTTTAACATCCCCCTGCAGTTTTTCGCGGATATCTCAAAAACGGCGGCGCTCCGCGCCACCGTTTAGCTACACCAATTGATCGATTGCCTTGAAACTTTCAGCGATTGATTAGAGCAACATTATCTATAGAATGTATATCTCGGAATTTTGATATTCCGCGGCTGTGTGTCTGTGTGTTACACTGCCGCAGCACAGTCCGTGTCTGTATCTGTGTGTTACACTGCCGCAGCACAGTCCGTGTCTGTGTGTCTGTGTGCTACACTGCCGCAGCACAGTCCGTGTCTGTGTGTCTGTGTGTCACACTGCCGCAGCTGGCAGCACAGTCCGTGTCTGTGTGTCTGTGTGTTACACTGCCGCAGCACACTCTGTGTCTGTGTGTCTGTGTGTTACACTGCCGCAGCTCTCAGCACACTCTGTGTTTGTGTGTCTGTGTGTCACACTGCCGCAGCTGGCAGCACAGTCTGCGGCTGTGTGTCTGTGTGGTACACTGCCGCAGCACAGTCGGTGTCTGTGTGTTACATACACTGTCGCAGCACAGTCGGTGTCTGTGTCTGTGTGTTACACTGCCGCAGCTGGCAGCACTGTCCGTGTCTGTGTTACACTGCCGCAGCACAGTCCGTGTCTGTATCTGTGTGTTACACTGCCGCAGCACAGTCCGTGTCTGTGTGTCTGTGTGTTACACTGCCGCAGCACAGTCGGTGTCTGTGTGTCTGTGTGTCACACTGCCGCAGCTGGCAGCACAGTCCGTGACTGTGTGTCAGTGTGTTACACTGCCGCAGCACAGTCCGTGTCTGTGTGTTACATACACTGTCGCAGCACAGTCGGTGTCTGTGTCTGTGTGTTACACTGCCGCAGCTGGCAGCACTGTCCGTGTCTGTGTTACACTGCCGCAGCACAGTCCGTGTCTGTATCTGTGTGTTACACTGCCGCAGCACAGTCCGTGTCTGTGTGTCTGTGTGTTACACTGCCGCAGCACAGTCCGTGTCTGTGTGTCTGTGTGTCACACTGCCGCAGCTGGCAGCACAGTCCGTGACTGTGTGTCAGTGTGTTACACTGCCGCAGCACAGTCCGTGTCTGAGTGTTACACTGCCGCAGCACAGTCCGTGTCTGTGTCTGTCATGTGTGTTACACTGCCGCAGCACACTCTGTGTCTGTGTGTCTGTGTGTTACACTGCCACAGCTCTCAGCACAGTCCGTGGCTATGTGTCTATGTGTTACACTGCCGCAGCACAGTCCGTGTCTGTGTGTCTGTGTGCTACACTGCCGCAGCACAGTCGGTGTCTGTGTGTTTGTGTGTTACACTGCCGCAGCACAGTCCGTGTCTGTGTTTGTGTGTTACACTGCCGCAGCACAGTCCGCGTCTGTGTGTCTGTGTGCTACACTGCTGCAGCTCACAGCACAGTCCGTGTCTGTGTGTTACACTGCCGCAGCACAGTCCATGTCTGTGTCTGTGTTACACTCCTGGTCGCAAAGGAGACGGCACCTGGACTGAACAATTAACATACTGCAAAGTGCAAAGCATGGATGGACGATAGTGTCAGGTCTCCCTTAAACTCACTCACTTAAAACAAAGGTCAGGTCATAGGTCACATTTTCGACCGTTTACAGGCCTTTTGATCCGTTCATGACTGGGAGGGGGGCTGTAAAGAGCCCCCTCCCGTTTTTCTGCAATATCTTCGAAACCGCTGGACGTATCGACCGTTTACAGGTCCTTTAACCCGTTCATGACTGGGAGGGGTGGGGGGCTTTATATAGCCCCTCCCGTTTTTCTGCAATATCTTCTAAACCGCTGGACGTATCAGCAAAAAACTTGCAGTACCTTCGGGTGCATCAATTTGACACACTGTGTCCAAAGAACATTTTTAGCTGCCATATGTTGGCTGGAACTGACATCAGAGTGACGTCATGTCGGCCGATTTTGATGCCAAATATTGAACTAATAGCAATCGCTTTCAAGAGCTAAGCTTTTAAGCTAGAGCCAATTTCTTTGCATGAGAAGACTCACAATACACAGGGCTATCGAACTGTTCAATCTCGTATGTTCAGAATTTGGAACATTTTGAAAGTTTTATATGTAGAGTCCCCTATTTCTTAACCCGCGCACCGACGGGGGGGGCGGATATCCGCCCCCCCCCTGAGGTTTTTCGCAAATAGCGGGAAAACCGCGGCGCGTAGCGCCGCGAAATTTGGTATGACTATTCCCTCATCAATTTTACACATGGTGTGCAAGTTTGAACCTCCTACCTTTTAAGGTCAGGTCACCAGGTCACTTTGAATGACCCAACCTCAAGTCACTTTTTTGCAACTTTGTCACCGTGCCAGAGCTACAGCAGATGTCGGAGGCCTTTGAAAGTCGCAGGATGTTATTAGGTCATTAGTAGCTACAATTTGTTTATCTCGGAATTTTGATATCGGTGACCTAAGGTCAGGTCAATTTCGCGACCTCCCCATTATAAGTCAATGGGGGAAAAATCAACTCCCTGTTTTTACCACTAAAACGGGTCGGAATGGCCCCATATACCATACATGACATCATATACGATCAACCTTCACTACCTTGAGGTCTGTTTTGCTGTTGGGCAGCTGTGAGGTCATGTGACGTCATCAAAGGTCACCAAAGGTTTTTGGCCAATAACTCCGTACAGGAACAAGATACAGACACGTGGATGGTCTCATTGTGTTCAGCTCGTCAAGACGCATCGAATGATATATATGATGACCTCGAGGTCACGTGACCTGAGGTCAACCTTTGACCTTGACCTTTCGAGGTCAACATATATATCATTCGATGCGGATTGACGAGAGGATCACGATGCTGCCCTTAGGTTGTTCCTATCTTGACTAATTCGAAAGTTATTCGAGAAAAACTCTCTCCATATCCAGCGCCGCCATTTTGACTTTTTCGACCCCTGTGACGTCATCTTTGACCTGACCTGAAAATGACCTTCGTAAAAATTGTAGATCTTGACCGTGCGTATCCGATGCCGTTTACCGCTTGTCGCTATCTTGCTTCGTTCTCGAGATCTCAGGGGGGGGCGGTCATCCGCCCCCCCCCCCCGTCGGTACGAAGTTGGCGCAGACCCCCGTCGGTGCGCGGGTTAAAAAAGATAGCTGTGTTAATCGTTTTGTAGTCAATATTTTCATCTTCTTTTCCATTTTCATCTTTTGAAATAACTTTTCAGTACGTTTTTGACATTGTACACCAAAATGAGAAGCACCATCGTGTTCCTGAGCTCAATCTGCATCTGCTAGATGCCTTTCTGTTAAAAAAAAAGAATCAACCTCAAAGCTGACCTTTTTTACCTGAAAGTGTAAAAAAGGTCAAACTTTGACCTTTTTTAGAGCCCTTCAGTTATATCCAGCTGAAAATGAACTCCAATGACACGGACGACATTCTTTTCGAAACCTACAGGGTGCGTACAAAATTGTGGCCCTTTTAAGCATTTTCACAAACAAATACAATTGGAGCGAATGTATTCAACATCAACATCAAGCGGTAGGTGGCTACGACTAGCTACACACTTTCACACGTCTCTCACTCGATGTAGCCGCCGTTAGCCCTGATGACGCCCTCCACACGGCGGCGGAAAGACTGGCACGTCTTGACGATGTAGGAAGGCTCCATCGCCTCCCATACCTCCGTGATGTGCGCCTTCAGGGCTTCCAGATTTGGATGGGATGATCCCTGAACCTTGTCCTGCAGAACGCTCCAGATGCTATGGTCGAGCGGATTGAGGTCCGGCGACTGGGGAGGCCACATCTCTTTGCGCCAGAAATGCGGCGCTCCGCCGAGTTCCTCCGTCAACTTCCGCTGGATAGAACCCGCAGTGTGCGCGGGCGCGCCGTCCTGCTGGAACACGAATTGCCCATCAGGATAGGTCCGCAGGATCCAGGGGATGACGTGCCTGTCCAGCAGACGCTCGTACACCGCCTTGCTTATCTTTTCATTCGCGTCAACGAAGATGATTGGACACCTTTGTCCATCGGAACCGACCACGCCGAGAACCATCACTTTCTGTGGGTGCTTGTTGACTGGGTTAAACTTGATCTTCGGATCAACTTCTCCGACAGGCTTGTCGGAGAGGTATCGTGAGTTCCTCCTGTTGAGTTGCGCGTCCACATGAAACAGCTTCTCATCGGAGAAGATTCTGATGAAGTTGCTGGATCTGCGGCTCTTCATGAAGTTGAGAAGGTGCTGGCATCTCTCCAATCGCCGCAGACGGATGGTTTCGGTCAGAAGTGGTCGGTCCTGGATTGACCGCGACGTCATCTTCAGGTCTTCATGGACCAGCTTCCGCATGGACGACTCGTGGCATCCGAACTTCTTGGCGAGTTTCCTGATGGACTTTCGTGGGTTGTTCTCAACTTCCAGAGACACAGCAGTCACATTCTGTGGAGTCCTGACAGATCGCGGTCGGCCTGACCTGGGGGCATCTTCCAGAGACACCCCTGCTCGTATCCTGGCCTTGATCCTCTTCACAGTTCGCAGTGGGACATCACATTGTTCAGAAACCTGCCTGTCAGTCATACCGGTTTCGGCCGCGGCGCGCAGGCATCCAGCGACATGGTGACGCTTCGCTTGTTTATACATGACTGAGAGGCATTGGACGGCCCTGTTGCTACCCCCATTGCGTGACCGGGTCACCAAGGTCACGCCTACGGCTATTTCCCCCCTGGCAACCAGCCACAGCGCACGTAAGAAAGCTGACCGTAAAAGGGCCAAAACTTTGTACGCACCCTGTATAGTTGAAATGGACCATTAAACATGAGTCACGTGAACGATACATGATATAAAGTCTCCATGACCTGGCCTTGACCTGAAAAAATTCGAAGTACAAGTTCGGTACCCTCAGAGTACCTAGGGCATATATCAAAGAGTGCGTAAACCAAAAATGAGCCTGACCGGACTTGTAAGCCGGCGGCCAGAGCCTAAATTGTGAACAAGCCAAAATGCTGATAACTTTTACTTTGACGTGACCTGTGACATCATCTGTGATCTTGAGGTCATTGAAATAAGGTTTCGCTGTCTTTAAGATTTGTATTGTTTTACTTTTATAGGTAAAACAAAAGTGACAGCTCGCGCAAAACTCTTTGGACGAAAATGCCGAAAATAACGTCATTCTGACGTCATTTTCTGCCAAACATCATAGACTCTGAAAAAATGCAACATAGTATACAATTGGTTGAAAAACGAAATACGTCTGTGAGGGTCCCTTTAAAAACAAATAGTTTTTAATCTCCACTCAAGCTGCTATCACCTTTCCAACATCACATTGCATCAAATTGTAAGCAGCTCGATTCTCCCAAAGTACCTACATGATCACCCGGCCGTAATGCGGTCCTTATCCCGAGCCACCGTTAGCCGCGGGTAACCGGCTACATCCGGCGTCAGGCTCCGCCACTGGCCGCGCCAGTCCATCTCGGCGGCCCATTGTGCTGCCGCCCGAGTCGCCGCCGCCTGTCGCCGCCTGTCGCCGCGCGGCACCGCTTTGTGTCGCACTGTGCGCTAGCTACCCAGCGTCATCTTACATCACCTCATGTATCCTGACGTCAGTTTAACTGGCAGCCGCTGCTCCCCGCTACCGCAGCAGCCATCTGATCAGAGCTGCCCCCGCAGGTCACCGTGTCGTCTGTGTGCCTGTGTCTGTGTGCCTGTGTCTGTGTGCCTGTGTCTCTGTGTCTGTGTCTGTGTGCCTGTGTCTGTGTGTCTGTGTCTGTGTGCCAGTGTATGACTCTGTGTCTCTGCTACCACTGGGTTACTGTGTCTCCCCTCAGGGTCAGCGTGTCTGCACGTGTGTCCGCGTCTGTATGTGTGTCTGCGCGGCCCGCTGCGCCAGCCGCCTGTCGTCGATGGGACTCTGATAGCGGCGCTCCGGTGAGGTCGTGTCTGACGGCCCTGTCGCCGGCGACGGTCGCCCACGCCGCGCGGTCGGACAGATGGACGGAGGTCGGACGCCCAGGTCACCGGACGATCCGATCGGCGCGCTGCAGGGGTCACCAGGCGGAGGGCCGGCGCCCGATGGCAGGACACCGCTGACCGTGTCCGGCTGACCGCGCCGCGGGGCCGGCGGAGGGAGCCGGTAGGGTGGTCTCCCAATCCGACACCAGACGAGCAGCAGCTCACCGCACGCCACGCCACGCCGGGGCATCCTGCAGCGGGCCGGAACGGCCATCTCCCGGCAAACACAGACGGAGCCGCTGAATGGAGCTGAGTGCTGTGACCTGCAGGGATTTGGACCATGTATCTGTGATCCGGGCCCCTTGTACTCGTATATGCCCCTGGGATGTCTCTGTGCCCTGATAGGCTCGACTGTCTCTGTGCCCTGTTAACCCGCGCCCCACTGGGGGGGCTATTTATAGCCCCCCTCCCGTTTTTCTGCAATAACTTCCAAACCGCTTGACGGATCGACGCCAAACTTTCAGTACCTTCGGCTGCATCAATTTGACACCTTGTGTCAAAATTTGAACTTCGTAGCTACCATAGGTCGGCCGGAAATGACGTCAGAGTGACGTCATGTTCGTCCGATTTCGACGCAAAACATTGAACCACGGCAATCGCTCCCAAGAGCTCAGTTTTTAAAGGAAGGGTGCCACCTTCCGAAATTTTTGTTCTATGAATCTATTTTACTTATTTGAATTTTTAGACGTGGTTAGCGCGTCCACAATATACAAAAAACCGAAACATTGCATTTAATACATTGGCCAAAAAAAGATCGTTGTTTATATCACCACTACAACTCAAGGTCGTTTGATGTGGCAGCTAGGACGGCTGGCATATCCTGTTGTCATGGCAACATATCATTCTGCCATTTGCATTGATGGCGCAACTGAGACAAAAAGATGAACAAATAAAAAGGAAGAAGATAACATGATTTGAACTAAGTTGTAGGTAACCAAGTAGGTAACTGTTGGCCATATTTGCCAACAGTTAACCCGCGCGGGGCTGGGGTCTCCAGCCGAACGCGCGGGGCTGGGGGGGGGTAAATTTTACCCCCCCCTGTTATCTCCCGAACTAATGGTCCGATTTGGAAAATTCAAACGCCAATCGAAAGCTCTCATCACGAACTACTAAAACATGTACTTAATTTAAAGTTTGAGGTCAAGGTCAAGGTCAGGTCAAGGGTACAAATTGCAAGTTTCTACAGTATCGGCCTTGCACCGTAGTTGCCGAAGAATGGGGTCATGGACTGAGACTGATCGCCCAAAACGTGTTCTTAGGCTACCAAGACAATATTCGTTGCATACAATATCATTCAGAGGTCAAGGTCAAGGTCAGGTCAGGTCAGGTCAGGTCACCAAAAAACAAAATATAGAAAAGGGCATGTGCGACACATGTTTTATGGGTCATTTTACTCATAGAATTCAATAGGCACACTCAATAAGTGATATGGACCACCTCTGGATGAATTTCAGGTCGAGGTCAGGTCAAGGTCAGGTCAAGTGAGGTCAAATTATGAAGTTGGTTGCTAAGGCCTAAAAAGGTGTCTATCTGATGCAGTTTTTCACGGCGAATCGAATGGTGCTATTTTTGTTTCCGTACGAGGTCTAGAACTTCCAAAAAAGTCATTTTTCAAAAAATTTGTGTGTCGTGACGTCATAAAATTTTGAATAACTCCCACATTTTTGAACCGATTCTTCTCAAATTTGGTATGTAGGTGCACATAGACCACTTCTCTGACATATATTCCGGTTTTTTCGATAGACTCAAAATTTTTGATTTTATAATGATTTTCCCAAAAAAGTCAGTTTTTTGAAAAAAATTTAGGCCAAAATCCAAAATTTTCAAAAAACCGAGATAGCCATTTGATAGACAAAGTAAAATTACGTATAACCTTTTTTTGTTACGTCTTGATTCCTTTAAAAATGAAGATGTTAGCGGCGTTTGAACTTTTGCCGTTTTTGAGGCGAAAATGGCGAACATGACGTCACTAAAACGTCAATTTCGCAAAAATTTTCCGACGGATTTCGCTCAAATTTTCAGGGAACGTGTCAAATTGATGTAAGAAAAGGTACTGAAAGTTTGGCGGCGCTGCGCGCCGCCGTTTTTGAGATATCGCAAAAATTCGCGAGGGGGGGTAAAATTTACCCCCCCAGCCCCGCGCGGGTTAAAGAACATCAAATAAGTCGAGTAAAGGTTTTTCCTTTACAATGCTTAAGAGATCTATGGAACCCTTCACCCTTCATGCAACTTACTAGAAAAACTTCCCAATTAAAATTTTAAAACTTAAGTGTATACCATAAAGAAAAAATATACCCTTTCAAAATGATAAAACATGCTTCAAAAGTATAACTTTTATACATAACTTTGCTGATTTCATGTTTTATAAAATACCCTTAACACGACGAGGAAATAGTGCTGAAGATTTTTGCCTGCCCGAATGCTGGCAGCAAAACTCGCAAATGATAACTTCACGTGCGGATTCAATGCTGACCGTCTCGAGCATAGGTAAGTGAAGCCGGTTTTTAGGTTCATGTGAGGCTAATCTTGTAAAAACTGCGTTGTGTCCAAAAGGTGGCACCCTTCCTTTAAGCTAGATCCAATTTCTTTGCATGAAAGGACTCAGAATTGACCGCGCTATCAAACTGCTATCTCGGATTTTCCAAATTTTGAAAATTTCGAAAATTTTATATAATAATATTCAAAATTTATATTTTTAGAATTTTTTCAAAAAGTTTTTGGCTTTTCGAAAAAACCGGAATATATGTGACAGAACGCATTATTATGACTAACTCTAGCAAGTTTTAGCTAAATATCTTCAAAAATGGCAAAGTTATACGCATTCCCAGCAAACATGCCCACATGGTTCCCATATGGGGCCCACATGGGCCCCCCACCTCTTCCATATGGGTCCCACATGGGAATGGCAGTGGGTGACACGTGGGACCCATATGGGTCAGCCCACGTAGGCCCCATATGGGACCCACGCGGCGCCCACATGGGACCCATATGGGTAGCCCATCTGTAGCCCATGTCCCACGTGGGCCCATCTGGCCCATGTTCACCCCATATGGGACCCACATGGGATGCCCATCTCCAGCCCATGCATGCGTTTGGCCCATCTGGCCCATTTTTATCCCATATGGGGCCCATATGGGTAGCCCATCTGTAGCCCATGTCCCACGTGGGCCCATCTGGCCCATGTTCACCCCATATGGGACCCATGTGGGCATGTTTGCTGGGTTATTGCAAAAAATTCACAATTATCAATTTTTCAAATCAATTTTTCAGTACGTATTTGACATCGTACACCAATATGAATGGCACCATCGTGTTCCTGAGCTCAAACTGCATCCAATAGACACCTTTTTTGTTGAAAAATTTTAACTTCAAAATTTGACCTTTTTTGACCTGAAAGTGACCTGACCTAAGCTAAATTCGACTCAAAATGACCTCGAATGACACAGACGACATCAAATTCGAAATCTATGGCCTAAATGGACCATAAAACATGTGTCACGTGACCGACGCATGATATAATATTTTCGTGACCTGTGATGACCTGACCCTGACCTGAAAATCAAAGTACAAGTTTGGTACCCTCAAGGTATCCAGAGCATCTGTTCACGAGTGTGGAAACCAAAAATGAGCCTGATCTGACTTGTAAGACGGCGGCCAGAGCCCAAAATGTGAACAAGCCAAAGTGCTAATAATTTTTACTTTGACCTGACCTGTGACGTCATCGGTGACCTCGAGGTCAATGAAATTAGGTTTCGCTCGACAGTTTTTCCGGGGCTATCAGACGCCGTTTGAATTTTGACGATCGGCCCAGTAGTTTCGGAGTTAGGAAGGGGGGCTATGAATAGCCCCCCCCCCCCCCCAGTAGGGCGTGTTATACACAGACCCCAGTGGGGCGCGGGTTAAGGACCGCGGGACTGTCTCTGTGCCCTGGCAGGGACCGCGGGACTGTCTCTGTGCCCTGGTATAGGGACCACGGGCTGTCTCGGTGCCCTGGTAGGGACCGCGGGGCTGTCTCTGTGAGCTGGTGGGGACCGCGGGGCTGCCGCCGCCGCCGCCGGACTGGGTGGTCGGCCGGGCTGACGGCGGCCGCCGCCGCTACACACGTTACCGGCTCGGCGCCCCGTGCGGCCGCGCGATTCGACACGTCACCTAATGCAAATGGTACGCCGGCTACATTACCATTAATTTCTGCGGGCCCTATCTTGGCTATCTGTCTCTGTTCCGTGAGACAAATGATTATTTACATTGCGGTCGGTGGCTGGTCCGTGGCGGTGGGTCCGATGCGCCGCTCAGAGCTGCAGCTCGGGTCCGGTGTGCCGTTCATAGAGCTGCAGCCGCCGACGACATCAAACTGCCAGCCGACATCCCCCCCCCCCGCGCCCGGCCGGGAGTCGGTGGGCTGGGCAGGATAAGACAGCGACCGCACCGGAAGCTGCAGGGAACTCGGCTGAGTAGTCTACCGTGTAGCCTGACCGCTGGGGCAGCCATTCCGGGTGCTGAGCCGCCATACCACGACACCTAATACTGCTGTCACATGGGGCCTGTTTCACGGCACGCTGTGAACGCTATTAGCGCTACTGGCGTTTTCAGTTTCCGTGGAAACATCAACATGCTTCATTGTGAGCGCCCGAGTTTGCTGACATAGATATAGACACCGGAAGGGTGTAATGTGCGGTGAACCAGGGCCCGGGGGCTGCGGAGGGCAGCTGTCGAGCCGCCGCAGCTCTGTCTCGGGCAGCTCGGGCCACTAATCAGGGCAGGGCAGCTCGTCAGGGCAGCCCGTGCCACTAATTAGACAGTGCTCGGCCGGGCGTGCCGCGCTCTCGGCGTGCCCGGCACCGCGGACCGGCGCACCGAGGTGCGTGGGCGTGCTGGGCGTGCTGGGCGTGCTGGGCGTGCTGCGCTGACGGATGGGACCGCGCGCCTGCTGTATGGGCGTGCTGCTCTCTGTGCCGTGCGTGCTCTGCCCAGGGCGTAATCTGCGCCCTGTGTGTGTTCTGCAGAGGGTGTAATTCACGGCCACAATGAGGGCCGATTGGCTGGGTGCTGCCGGCGGGCCGCTGCCGGCGAGCTGCTGCCGCCGCCCTGCCGTCTGGACTGCGCGGGAGCTGCTGTCGCCCTGCCGTCTGGACTGCGCGAGCGGGGAGCTGCTGCGGGCTGTCGTCCTGCCGTCTGTACTGGACTGCGGTGAGCTGCTGCCGCCCTGTCGTCTGGACTGCGCGGGAGCGGCCCGCCACTCTCGGCAGCTAGTCCCGACTCAGGGCTGTTCTGTGCTGGGCAGGCTGCCGAGCTGTAAATGCCGACACAGATCTGTGTCAGTGGCCGCTGGTCTGGCCGCGGCGGGGGCTCCGGGCCGCGCCTCTCCGCGCAGTCACAACCGCCTTATATGGCGCATACAGCTCCATTACCGCGCGGCGCACTCACATGGATGTCGCCGCACTCCGCTACAGGGCGGCCTCCGACTCAGAACTGATCATTGAACGCTGAACGTACTGCACTCACGCACTCGAGTGATCACTGCACGGAGTGGCTCTGACGATCACAGAGAGAAAAACTCTTGCTGGACGAATTATGAAGCAGACAAAAGCTGAATATGGTTTCCGCTCTAGGCCGTAGCTGCATTATGATAAAGAGCGGGTGTCTATTCTCGACGTCATCAAGCTGGTGCTAATGGAATTGTGTGCCAAATCAGCATAGTTCAAATGATCTATGTTATAACTTATATCCATCTAATTCAAATGATCTGTAGTTAGTTCGAATGATCATTTGAAGACAGTGATCGCTTGCTTTCAGCTTTTGGTGCACTCTTGGTTCCATCCAGCTGTAAAGCACCTAATTGGCGTAACTGTAGCACTCCTACTTCCAGAAGCACTCTTACGTACACCAGGCAACAGAAGCTTACATGGATTGTGTAAACAATCATCCGCATGCATTGCAATTTTCCACCTAGTTAGCCGGCGCGGCCGGCGGTGGCTGGCGGCTGGCCTGCAGACCACACCGGCGGCACATGGCACAAAAAGCGGCCCAATTAGGCGCTGCCGGGGCCTGGACGGGACGCCAGACGCCGCGGCGACCCGCCCCGCTCGCTACCGGCATCCCAAACATTCAGATACTGTTCATTAAGACATGGACGGCGGGCGCGGGCGCCGCCGGACCACCGGAGCAGCGCCGCCAAATTAAGCCACTGAGCTATTGCCTGACCTAAATAGCGATGATATCTCCATTATTAATATGCCCCCCGCCATGGACCGGGGATTGGAATCGGACCACAACTGGACGCGCGGGTGACGTCAGAGTCACCCACGGCGGGCCGCCGCAAAGCACGCCCACCGGTGACGTCATCCTGCGATATGATGTCACTCAGCGATTGGACGTCACTTTGTCATATATCACTGCGATATGAGGCCACTGTGCGATCTGACATCATTGTGCGATCTTAGCAGCAGTATCAGCGGTAAGCAGCGCAATCTATCTTTGAAAGATGTTCCGCTTCCCTGTTTTGCCTCAATTTATTTCTTACACGACTGAGGAGCGGCACTATGTAGGGGAGACCGGGGCAAGGCGGCCGCCCTAATGTTCGTATCAATGCCGACGCTTCATTTTCTAACTTGGAAATATTCTTCCTATGCCAACATGATCCCTATTTAACCCTATTCCTGGCGGGCTCCACCGGGACAAGAAACTGGCGGAGGGGGGGCCGATTCGGCCCCCCTTCAGATCTCAAAAACTACACATCGCAGCGACAAACGGCGAACGGCGTTTGATAGTTTGTTTAAAGATCTACAACTTTTACATAAAACATTTTCAGGTCAGGTCAATATTGAGGTCACCAGAGGTCATCAACCATAAAATGTTTTGGAATTAGTTACCTATATAACTTTTAAACTAAGAAACATAGAGACATAAAACCAATACATTTTTTGTTGCTCACGCCGAGGCGATGCGAAATAAGTATGTGATGACCTTCACAGGTCAATTTGAAATTTGACCTGAGGTCAAGGTCAGGTCATTCATCAATGAGGTTGTGGGGTATGGTCATGCTGCATACCAAACGACGCGCCTTGACCAGGCGAGCAGTTTGGTACCACTTACAAGTCTTTAGCATCATCATGTCGTGATTTATTGACAGAAAAACGATTTATGACGTCACATGACCTCAGATGACCTTTGCCGGTGCCCCTATCAATTAGCGGCACCAGGATCATCACCGATGAGATAATCTTCCATAATACTGAAAGAATTGGGTAGTTTTGACTCGTTTACACGAAGCAGGAGGCGTTTCAATATTTTCCCGTAGGCTTGCAATGTAAAGGTCACGAGTCTGGCCTGACCTCAGGTCACAGATATGAAAATTCTGAGATATACAAATTGCACATACTGGTACCCTAACTAAAGCCTGAAGAGAAGAAATTGATCGGTCAAAAACTCTAGCTCTGGCGTGATTGCAAACTTTTCTGAGGTAGGGTCACCAAACCGCCTCTGGTGACCTGACCTGAGGTCAGATCAACTCAAAATTTTCAGAAATGTTGCGTAAAAGCCTTTTAGGAAAAGTCAGAAAATTTGAGCTTCCTAGCTCAAAGCGTTTGGGAGAAATAACCAAAAAACCTCAGGGGGGGGGCTCCTGAGGCCCCCCCGCCAGGAATAGGGTTAACTACCTTTCATTTCAACTTCGTTTCTTGTCTAAAGGGGTTCACATGTAGGAGACATTGGCAAAACTTTGCATATTGGCCGCTTTGCCCCAACCCCTAGGGGCAAAGCGGACACCAGCGTCTCCTGGCTCCGATATGAGCAACAGGATAGTCGCCTGTGCGACTTGAATTGTTGATGTTGCGAAAGATTTAAGCGAGGATGGATATTTATTTTGTCATATCCCCACCTGCAGAAAACAATGCAAGGACATCCATGGAAAAACAGTGCATTGCATTTTTGGTAGCCCTTAGAACGGAAAAGCGGCCAAAATAAACGCATGACGATATATTCAAAAGTCAATATCGTTTGTTGTCCAGATGGAAGCAACGCATGGCCAGTTGGAAGCTGGCCTCTTCGCCCATTTCACTTTGCCTAGCCCATACCGCATACCGAGACAAAAATATTCCGGCTCAGCTACTAGTGGGACAAAAGCATAGCAAAGGTAAATATCATGCAGGATAGCCACGAAATGCATGAACTAGAAAAAAATCCAAAACGGTTGTGGAATACAATAACGTGTAAAAATAGTAAAAATAGTACACTGGGACAAAATACTTTTCCGTTTATCACAGAACAATGGCAACGGGTCGGGAACACCGATGTGGCTCATTGGAACGACCGCGAAAAGAACTATAATTAGCAACCAATAGCTAGAGTTGACACCAGTTGTGAAAGCCTAAAAAACGGGGTGGCCACTTTGCCCCGGTCTTTCCTAATGCTATAACTACTTTTCAATTGGTGCCTCATAACACCTCATGTTATTGAATTTGTACTGGAGCGGCACTAACTCCACTGAAATAATTCAGTTGAAGTTTTGTTGATCCAGGAACTTGCCTCAAACGAAACTTAACTTATATAAACGTGTAATTACCAATGTACAGCCCACCGCTAAAGTAATGTGTGGTTTTACCAATCTCAACGGATGGCTTTGACCGACGATTTTTAAATGCGGACTGATTGAAAAGAAGACGTCAATAGATAAAGTTGTAGCTGCAAGGGTGTAAGCTACATTTAAAGTCTCGTTGCAGTCTGGCTAATCGTTCCTAGGCTTCAGAAGCAGAACATACCCATGACTGAAACCACACATTACTTCTGCTGTGGACTGTACATGAAGCAGGAAGCAAGTTGTTCAACGCGAACAACAGTCACGGTGACAGCCACAGTGTGCAACACGTATTTGAACTGGACTGGCCGCAGCGGTGCCCGAACCGGGGGGGGGGGGCTAGCGGGGGCTCAGCCCCTCCAACTTTTCGGCTGGGGGAGGGCTCGTAATGTATTTGAGCCCCTCCAACTGGAGGAATCGAAATCGGAAATCTAGGTACCAACTACCAACGTAGGTAATTTCATAGATTCATATACACCTTTTCGAAATGTTAACCAGAAACAACCTTCGTTATGGAGCGTTCTAACGCAGAAGACTGTGACAGCATGTAAGCACATATTCATTCTCCATACATCATACATTTCCACCAAACGCCCTCCACACATAATGCTCAGAAATCAAGCAGCTATCTACGAGCTACCGGTAACCGGAAGAGTAGGACGGAACGCGAGTGGCCCGGCACGGACGTCACAGAAGCGCGTCTGAGCGTGCCACAGGTCTTTCCCCGCGACTCTGCCAGACGCCAGCCGGCATATGCGCGTGAGCCGGGGGTAGCATGGGGGCAGCCTGCCCCACCACTCTGGGGCCTTGGGGGCGCTGCCCCCACAAAGTTTTATAGGGCCAGGAACCGTCGGGGCAGCTTGTCCTCCCTATATTAGCGGCCGTGGGCCTCAAAGAAAAGCTGAATGGAAGGCAATACCTATTTAAGTATAAAAAGAATCCCCTCTGTACCTGACTTGACAGCTCATGTGTGGAAGCTTTAAACGTTTATTCCAGGTTACCAAAAAGCTTGAATCAGATGAGACGGAATACCTATCTCACTTTTTTGCAAATGTTTTCGTTTCGATTTTTCGCTGCAAAGGCCAAAGGGTGAAAAATAAGTGGCCTAAAACCGGTGAGAAAACTAGATTTAGGGGCACCCTATATGTTCCGGGAAGGATCAGGTGTGCTCCCCCATCTCAAATTACCTTCCGCCGCCTCTACGTCCATCATTTGGCCTAAAAGAAGGTGTAAAGTGTTCAAAATCGGAGTTGAAAAAGATGCTATTTGACCACAAAATCTGGTAGCATCACGTGACTTGTTTGGAGCAGTTTGTTGATAATTTACTGATATAATTATCAACCTGGCCTCGTTGGGGGGGGGGGGGCAAGTTGTCCCCCCCCCCGTGGTTTTTCCTGAATAGCAAGGAGACGTTCCTGAAAAAAGAAAAACTGACCTGACCCGGTCTGGCGGCCTGTGAGAGGAGCGAGGAGCGGTCCGGCGCCGGTGCGGGTCTCGCTGTGGGGGGTGGGTGGGGGGCGGAGGGGTCGGACCGGGGCCCCCATACACCCGCTGTCGGCGGCCTCAGCCGCAGGCCGGACCGGGCCAGTCACGGCGCCATTGTGCACATGCTAAACAAACTGGGCGCGCTGTCAGCAGCCGCGGTTATTCGCCGAGCGGCGAGCGCCGTATATCGGAGATGTCGGGACCGCCGCGCCGGCGGGCGCACCACCCGGCCACTGGGTATAAGGTGCCCCGGGAACCGGTGAACCTGGTTGGAGCGGGGGCGGAGGGCGGCATGGATGTACATACACTGAACACTCCACAGACCATCCCGGACCAGACCAGACCAGGTGGCCATCTGCCGGCTGGAGGAATGAAAATGTCCTATCGATAGGAGAAGCAGCCGCCCCACGCCCCAGGGCTGGCTCTGCCCGTCCCTCCGCTGACTCCCCGTCCCAGAGCTGGCCTCACCTCCACCCACTTGTCCGCGTCAGCTCCCTTTGCGTCACCGTTCTATCCGCTCTGGCGGCGCCGCGACCCGCCCCTCCCCACCACCGTCACCAGCACCACCGTCACCACCGTCACCACCGTCACCACAGCCAGCCAGCCGACAGCCGAGGCGACACGGCATCTCAGCCCGGGTGCGTTTGCATGCGTGTGTGGGTGCGTGTGTGCGGGCGCTGAGTTACATGTGAGTGACAGAGTGAGCGAGCGAGCGTGAGCCGCCGAGCGGAGAGCGGACAAACTCGACCGCCAGCGGAGATCCGACAAAGCCGACCCCTCGAGAGAGAACATAAACGACCACCTCTCTGCCGGCGCGTCACCCGCGACCCGACTGTCGGGATGGCAGGACTGTCGGGCTTTCAGGACTGTTGGGCTTATAGGGCTGTCGGACTTACAGGAGTGTTGGGCTGTCAGGGTTGTCGGGCTTACAAGGCTGTCGGGTTTATAGGAGTATTGGGCTTATAGGGCTGTCAATCTTTCAAGCTGTTGGGCTTTCAAGGCTGTCTAACTTATGTGGCTGTCGAGTCTACGGAGCTGTCGGGGGCTTACGTGGCTGTCGAGTGTCGAGTTTGCAAGGCTGTCGGGCTTACGTGGCTGTCGCACAGACCGATCTGTCGACTGTCGGGCTGTCGACTGTCGGGCTATCGTCTGAGCCGTGAGCGGGCCGTGCCGCCGATCTCGTTGATAGGCCAGTCACCGGCAGCCTGCGCTCAGCCATCTGATGGGACCATACGGACCTGACTCGGACTCAGCAGTGACCTGCCTCGGACCTGACTGGGACTGAGCAGTGACCTGCCTGGGACTGAGCAGTGACCTGCCTCGGACTGAGCAGTGGCCTGCCTCGGACCCGACTCGGAGTGAGCAGTGACCTGCCTCGGACCTGACTGGGACTGAGCAGTGGCCTGCCTCGGACTGAGCAGTGACCTGCCTCGGACCTGACTGGGACTGAGCAGTGACCTTCCTCGGACCCGACTGGGACTGAGCAGTGACCCATGTCTCAGACTGAGCAGTGACCCATGTCTCGGACTGAGCAGTGACCTGACTCAGACCCGACTGGGACTGAGCACGGAACGGGGCGCGCCTGACTAGTGCCTCGGACTATGCAGGGCACGCCAGACTACCTCGGCGGAGCGTCTTGTGTCTCCTGACCGTCTGTCCGTTTCTCTCTCTCTCTCTCTCTCTCTCTCTCTCTCTCTCTCTCTCTCTCTCTCTCTCTCTCTCTCTCTCTCTCTCTCTCTCTCTCTCTCTCTCTCTCTCTCTCTCTCTCTCTCTCTCTCTCTCTCTCTCTCTCTCTCTCTCTCTCTCTCTCTTCTCTCTCTCTCTCTCTTCTCTCTCTCTCTCTCTCTCTCTCTCTCTCTCTCTCTCTCTCTCTCTCTCTCTCTCTCTCTCTCTCTCTCTCCTCTCCTCTCTGCACCTCTGTGTGTGTGTGCCCATTCGTCCGCTCACGAACCTGCCTGTCTGGCTGTCCTTGCCTGTTCGTCTGTCTGCTCGTTTGTGCAAAAGCGCAGCAAGATGACAGCAGGATCCCGATACGCGTGTCCGAAGCGCGCGCGAGCGCCTCGTCGCTCGGCTGGCGGGCAGAGAGCTGAGGTCGCGACTCGCGCGCGCTCCTTTTATGAAAAGCGACAGAACCGGACAGCCATCCGTCGCTAAAACGACAGTTTAAGGATCGGTCCCGGTCGCGCCATTCTTCACATGTCACATAAACGAAGCCTGCAAGCGTAATTAGGGGGGTGATTATCATGCATATAATGCTATCATCTTTAACTGTGCAGCCGGCGGACCACACACGGCGCCGGCAGCGCCGCCCAGCCGGTTGGCGGGCGCTTAATTTGGCGCGCCGTCTGGCCGCGTCTGCGCCGCGTGCAAGGCTGATACGAATGCGGCGCACGGCGCAGTCGCTCTGCAGCGAGGCATTATCGCTCTCCAAACACGGCAAACACTCTGTTATTACCGAAAACAGGACGCGGAGCGCGCCGCGCCCCCAGATTAGCTCCCACAAGACCCGGGCCGAGCGGCCCACCCAGCATTGAAAAGATAAAGCTGGCTGAAGTCTTCATTGAACTTGAATGAGTGTGAGAGCTGCTTTGGTGGTCGGCCAAGCGAGCCCTCCCTTACGTCGTAAACAAATCAGAGAGCGGCGGCGCAGAGTTGTCGGAGCGGCTGTCGCACCGAACCGGTACCGACGGAGGGAATCAGTCACAGGAACACAACGTCACAGGGACACAACGTCACAGGGACACAACGTTACAGGGATACAACGTCATAGGGACACAACGTCACAGGGACACAACGTCACAGGGACACAAAGTCACAGGGACACAACGTCAGAGACACAGTGTCAGGGACACAACGTCACAGACACAGATATAACAGCGTCACAGAGACAGGACAGAGGAGACTCAGGAGAGCACATTTAACAGTGATTTATGACGTCACAGACACAGGGATGGCTGCCGTCACGGTCAGCAGTGATTGCTGACGTCACCACGGGCGGCAGAAGACCACAGAGCACCCTCCCCCCCCCCCCCCCCGGCCCGACTCGGTGGAGCGCGCCTGACAGCTCAGGCGCTGCCGGTCTTGTTCCCAGTCATGATCCGACTGAGGCCGCTCATTAGGTCATCGCGGTCCGGCTGAAGTAATTACCGCCCGAACGAGAGCGGCCAGTCATGCACGGCTGGGGAGTCCGTCCAGCCGCTCGCTGGTGCGGTCTCCGACAGGCACTGGTATTGCTGCCATAGGCGGCGGAACGGGGAGGGCACCGGGGCACCGTGCCCCCCTTTGATTTTGACATTTTAACAATAGCCTTATGGGCGTTGCATGGAAAGAATGGAACCAAAAGTCGGCAGTGCCCCCCCCCCCCCATTAATTGAAGGTGTTCCGCCGCTACTGATTGCTACTGATATACAGTAGCAACCTACCTAGTCACTGGCGGTCACTGACGGTCACTGTGTCAAGTTCAATTACGGTCACTGATATTGCTATTGATATACCTAGTCACTGACTGTCACTGACTGTCACTGACAGGCACCAGGGGCGGCGCCACGGGTTTTCGATAGGGGGGGACGGGGACCTTGCCTGACCGAAAATCCCAAAAGTAGATACTGATCGTGTATGAAAAAAAAAAAACGAGGCACGTAACGCCGCGAAACTTGGCAAAGCCCAAAACACATCGAATGGTGCATCCCGTTTCCAAACTTATCCTAAGGGCACCTAAGATCGATCACCTTTTCAAGCATCCTTGCCTCTAAATCAAAATTTGCAGTCTTGCCAACTCAAAGCTGGTTTCCTACAAGCTGCGAATTGCTTAGGTATATGAGTAGCAGTGCCAACTATTCTTACGTTTCGTACTTTCAAATTTTCGATCTTACGTCTGGTCAGCTTTATGGTTTCACCATCAAATAGTCATGGAGGAAAAGTGGGAATGTCTTCTGCTCTGACAAGTGCGCCAAAACTGCTATATAATTTCAGAATCATGACATCACCACCTGATCCATATGCAACGGGCAGGGTGCAGCTAATGGCTAGCCGTCAGTGGTCATGTCATCGGTGGTCACTCAAAAGGTCATGCTAGGTCATGGAAGGTCACCAGCCGTTATTTGATCACACTTTCTGATGGATTTTCTTACCAAGAGCTTCGCGGGAAAAAACGAGCGCATGCACCGTTGAAAAATTGAGTGAAAGGGTCTCAGGTCCGACGACCTCTGCAGGTGAAATGCCCCAGGGTAGGATTCCGGTCCTTGTTGATTAACTTCGTCAAAAATGGCAGTATAGAGCTGTGATGTCGGTACCATTGTGTTCGTCATGATCGAGCTGGCACGACCTGCATCGTTCTCATATTCACCCTCCAATCGTAACAACTACAGCAGGGATTGGCAAATGGCGGGGCACCCCCTTTGGGAGGTAATGAAGGTCTCTGGAAACCTCATCCCTCATCTCTTTAGCATTAGTGGCTCTCCTTATGGAACAGGTCTCTTGGCTGGTCTGTTTCACCCCAGAATTCAAAGACTAGTCAAGGTAAAACCGAGCGCACCACAGTGAGCACAATTTGATAAGCTGGTGTAGGTATCTCAATTTTCATGTAGAACCTTTCACGTATCACGTACCTAAAACCCTTTCGTGCACTCATGCAAAAGCAACTGCCATGTTTCAACAGCTGGTAATGGCATTTTCACAGCCGCTGACGTAAGAAGGGGAGGGGGCTCGATTAGACCCCCAGCCGTTCGGCCGCCGACCGAACTTAGTTTTGAAGAAAAAAAAGAGTGCTATCGAACCCCTTGACGAGAGGGAGCCGATGCCAGTGGCGGATCTACGTTGGGGCAAAATGGGCAATTGCCCCCCCTAAACGGAAAACGTCTGGGCAAACATATCTTTTTGCCCCCCCTAAAAAAAACTACAACTTGAATACTAAAAATATGGTGTTTGAAAAGAAAATGTGAAATAAATGGAGGACTAGAAGGTTGTCATATTCGTGATATTAAGTTGTGAGCTGATAAAAAGTCCTCCGCCCCATGAATGTCAGTCCATCATCCATCAGATATGGTTGAGCTACTGCCGCTGTGTCACTCAGTGATGGCCAGAAAGAACGGTGTACTGCGTGCCTTTGAGAACAAGTGCGAGATAGGTTTCTGAGAGGAATAACGTAAAGAAGATTACCAATCGCGGCTTTTTCATGAGCCATAACGTTATCTAACGGGGACAAACACAGAAAGGCTCAGTCAGAGCTTTTGGTTTGCGAGGTGTTGGAGAAGCTCAGTATGTTGTGGGAACTTAACGCTGTTCAGTGTGATTCCGTTGGCTGTTGCGCTGTGGTCCTATGTAGTCTGTAGAAGCATCGTTTATCTCCTCTCGAAAGTAACACTTATTGTATAATTTTGCTAGCTCGCGAAGTTTAGTCCCAAAGTTAAGGAATGATCATTGTAATTGCATCAATAAATGCAGGACCGAAAACAAATGCGCTGTTCTTCGTCTATTTCTTGTTGGGATTCTTAATCGACTGATCTCATTTTCTATTACCGGAAACAACTGTTAATACGTTTAACTACGTGGCAACCCTGACTGCGTATAGTATCGCAGGTGCGCTGATGTGGCCTTTGGTCGTGGGCATTTACACATGAACCTGCTGCTGCGACCCTTATCGGTCTCCGGATAAAGAAGCCCTTGAGAACCGGCGCGGGCGGACCTTTCGGACGAGGTCTTGCCGAGGTGATGCGGGAGGTAGAGGACGGACCGTCCATAGCGCCGGTGAGCTATTCTCTAACTATCTCCCGGAGTCAGGGTGGCTGCAATTTTTTTTGCGCTGCCCTGGCTTGGCCGGACTGACAAAAATGTAAAAAAAAAAATAATTCCCGAAATCCGAGGAGAAAAATAGGGGTAGCTCGTTTTTTTTGTTCCTAAGACTGGACGTTTGAAATTCTCGTCGACTTGCCTGGCGGCGCAATGTTTGCCCCCCCTAAACTCAAATCCTAGATCCGCCACTGGCTGATGCTACCCAATTATAAGGTCTTGGGCTATTGCGTGCTTTTTGGTCCTGCCTGTGATCTATCCGAACACTTCTCCCCAAGTGCTGGGTTTAAATGGCATAGATTTCAAATGGTTCCTGTGGTAGAACTGCCATGCTTGAATTTGACTTACATATTAGGAATGGAAAATATCCATAGAGTAACGGAAATCTATTGAATTTCAGTAGACTTGGTTTTGTCGGCAATGGGGTCTGGCAGTGGGGTGGGGAGGTAATAACCCTGCCTGGCGCCCCAAAAAGGGGGGGGCACGATCCCCGAGGCCCTACCGATCACCTTATAACTACAGGCATCACAGCTCCACACCTTTTGCAGATGGCCAGGACCCCCTGCAATACATCCCAACAACAATTTTTATTCAGAACCTGCCTTGATTAACCAACGATGCATTAAATGCGACGGATAGCTCTATAATGCATTATTATCAACTATTGAACGGGCCTCGCCGATAGGGGGGTACTGTACCCCCCTAACTTTCGATAGCGGGGGACCTGTCCCCCCCGTCCCCCGCGGTGGCGCCGCCCATGACAGGCACTGACGGTCACTTTGTCAAGGCCACTGACGGTCACTGTGTCAAGGCCACTGAAGGTCACTGAAGGTCACCACTCACCATGACCTTGGCATAGTCCCTGAAAACCTGGAATAAGCATGAAGCATGTGTGATTCGATGCTACCACGGCGAACCGACAAGTAGGAGAATGAGTGGTATGGGTATTTCCTAAGCGGGAGCTTAGAGTTCTGATTAACGCACATCGTCTGCTGATAATTGAATAAGGTAGCTGATTTCAAAAGCGTCACGAAGTTCGTTTCTGTATGTACCAAGCAGGATCTGGCAGTGCGTACTGTGTGAAGTCGGACCAGCCGCCAGCCAGTGTCGAGCTCCTGCGGCGGAAGGCGCGCGGCTGCCGGTGTCCTGCCAGCTCCGACTGCCGGTCCTCCCAGCCCAGCCCGGCTGCCGGTCCTCCCAGCAGCGGCAGCCGGTCCTGCCAGCCCGGCTGCCGGCGCCTCCGACACGCACAGTGCGCGTCCGCGCGCCCCGATACCATCGCACGCGTCGGCTCGTTAAATCGGCCGCCGGTCGCGGCGGCCGGCGATCGTCCGGCGGCGGCGCCTCTGAAGTGCGGCGTCCTAACGAGCCGCCGAGCCGGCCCACGCGCCGCCGCGCCGGTCACAGGTCGCAGAGGTCGCGCGGCGACGCGCACTCGGCCCGTCGGCCGGCTAATGGAACATTATCGCTGGCGGTCGCCGCTCCCAGAGAGATACCTACTCCCGGGCGAGATAAAGGCTGCCGGTGAGCCGACGCGGCACCTGGGTCCGGACAGAACGCTAATCTGGGCACAGGACGGCGGTCATCATCATAATTGGGTAACTGGGGCTTGTGTGACAACACGGTGAACTGAGGTGATTTGGAATGCCAACGAGCCGGGCGCCGTTTGGATGCGGCAGTTTGCCAGCGAATGGGGTGCGAGGATTAGTGGTCGACGGGAAGGGAGCGGCACATTTCTCCCACTACCGGCACGGGAGGACGGCAATGGAGGTGTCGTACCTGTTGAGACCTCTGTTACCGGTATGTACGACGGTACCGATAGAACCTAACGGGGATGCAGCTATCACGCGCCCGTTCAATGGAAAGCTCGTTAGGACTTCCAGCCGTAATGGCCTAGCGTATCATCTACCAGAATTAAAGGGGCCCTGACACTTGCACGATTTTGTGGCACGCATTGGCACGAATCGAATCGTGCCCGTGCGCAAACTAGTCGTGAACTGACGTGAAGTGTGCGTTAACTCGTCGTGACTTCGTGCCATGTCGGGGCAAAAACTTTGAAATGTTCAAAGTTTTGGTCACGACAAAATTTCGCAACCGGATAGTAAACTATGCGCAAACTGTTCGTGAACTCGTCGTGAACTCGTCGGGACGGTGCGGGAAGTGCGTAAACTATGCGCAAACTATGCGAAAAGCATTCGTGAACTCGTCCTACCAGCCCGTGCCAATGTGTGGATCTCGGCTTGCTTCGCAGCGCGAAATTTGGGATTGGTTGGTGTTTTTCCCGAGTCGATTGGACGCCTAGATGGGAAGTGATGACCGAAAATGTATTTAACGGGTCATTTCAGGTCAAAGGTCAAACTAGGTCACACGGGCTCATGTTAGGTCACATAGGTCAAATTAGGTCACACGGTGTCAGGTTAGGTCACAGAGGTCACCATGAGGTCACGATGGGTCACGCCAGGTCGCACAGGTCAGCCAAGGTCACGATAGGTCAGTCCAGGTCAAACTGGTCACATTAGGCACGGTCAGGACATTTGTGTCACTGGAGGTCACGATGGGTCTTGCCAGGACACGGAGCTTACAATACATTAGTGAATGGGAGGTCCCATTTCTACATGGCATGCCCAAGTCGGCACAATTTGCGCAAACTTGTCGTGCCAATGCGTGAAGTGAGTAAACTATGCGCAAATTATGCGGAAAGTATGCGTGAACTCGTCGTACCAGTCCGTGTCAATGTGGACACTGATGGGCACGCATTCGTGAATTATTCGTGAAATCGTCGTGAACTGGTCGTGCACTAGTCGTGAACAGTGCGGGAGCCATCCCATTTCGTGCACGAAAATGGCACGGCTTGCCACGACAAAATCGTGACCAAAAGTCGTGCAGGTGTCAGGGCTCACACCTATGTAGCAGACATCCACCAAGTTTCAAGTCTTCACTAAGAATACTTTTAGTAGTGTGTGTTTTACGGACGCTCCACAATGTGCTACAGGTGAGCGCCCCGGCGCTGCAGGGCGTAGGCACACCTGCATCCGGCGGGCAAAGTTGCCGATAACCCGATAAGAATAACGTTTCAGGGGTAGCACCCCCCTGAGCACTGTCTCCAGAGGCCATTGCACTCTGTAAAGTGCACAACCATCGGGTTATCGACAACTTTGCCCGCCGGATGCAAGTGTGCCTACGCCCTGCAGCGCCGTGGCGCTCACCTGGAGCACATTGTGGAGCGTCAGTAAAACACACACTGTACTAAAAGTGTATGTAGTGAAGACTTGAAACTTGGTGGGTGTATGCTACATAGGTGTGACCGTAAGTGGCCGAAGTTTGGTGATGATCTGAATAAAACTTCCGAAGTTATTCGAAATTTGGTGATGACCGTTTTTTTGTGTCACCCTGTACCTACGTCGTACACCTGTCGCGCCTGGATGATTTATAAGATGTTTTGAGTTTCTCTGAATAATGCACCGATTCGAAGCATTTAACAGCATAATTGATATTTAACAAAAAGCAAAAAAAAAAGATAAGAACACACACAATTGCGACATTTGGTTTGCCTCAAATGTTGCCCAGCATGTTGCAATAATAGCTAACAAATTCAGCCTTCGACAGTGATCAGCAATCAACATTCCATATTGATACGAGATCGGCCATCAGTTCCTTTAGCCTCCATTAGCGTTAATAAATCGGCATAAGCTGCCAAAAGTGCCGTGCAATGAGCATGATTCAGTCACCGCTCTGAGAAGCCGTACAGCGCGGCCGGCCGGCCTGCACGTAGCTGCCGTCGAGGCTGACGGATGTTCGGAGCGGCAGAGGACAGCAGCCGGCCGGCCGGCCGGCCGGGCCGCCAGATTCCGGCGGTCTGCAGTTGACATAACTATCGCAGGAATGGCCGATAGTGGGGCCGCCGGCGCGGCTCGGACTGCTCAGACTGGCCACACTGTCCGAGCTTAGTGCTGGCCGCGGACCACCCAGCGCGCGCTGGTCCGGGCGGCCCACTGTTGGTCCGGGTCGGCCCGCTGACCGGCCCACAGGTGTAGTAAACTGACTGAGAGCTGACTGACGGAGGGCTGACTGACGGATGGCTGACTGACGGAGGGCTGGCTGTCTGGCTGTCTGGCTGACGCAGGGCTGGCTGGCTGAGGACTGGAGGAGGGATGGCGGAGGGCTGGCTGAGGGAGGGCTGACGAAGGGCAGGCTGGCGGAGGGCTGACTGACGGAGGGCTGGCGGAGGGCTGACGAAGGGCTGGCTGACTGAGGGCTGACTGACTGAGGGCTGGCTGACTGAGGGCTGACTGACGAAGGGCTGACGGAGGGCTGACTGACGGAGGGCTGACTGAGGGCTGGCGGAGGACTGGCTGTCTGAGGGCTGGCCGGCGGAGGGCTGGAGGAGGGCTGGCGGAGGGCTGGCTGACGGAGGGCTGGCTGACGGAGGGCTGGCTGACTGAGGGCTGGAGAAGGGCTGGCTGTCTGGCTGTCTGGCTGACGGAGGGCTGGCTGACGCAGGGCTGGCTGACGGAGAGCCTACTGTTAACGCCAGACCCCTTGAGACCCTAATTTTTCGCGATTACTTTTAAATGCGTGAAGGAATTTCAACCAAGCTCAGGACATGGCCGTTTCAAGACAGGCCGAAACTTTTACAATTTAGATATTTTATCGCCATTTCAATATTTCAGGCACTTGTCATTGACTCGTAATGTTAAATTTCGAGCAAGATTTTCATCCGGTGTGTAGAGGCTATCACCAGTCAGTCTGTGATACGTTATGACGTCACAGCTAAGCCCCGCCTCTGTGGTCTTGGCCTGCGGCGGTTTCGGGCCGGCGCGCGGTCACTCTCGCTGTGGCGGGGAGCGGGGACGGGCGACGGTCGAGCGGTGCCGAAAGCCGGCGGAGTTGTGCGTAGCGTCTTGGCTGACAGTGCCCAGAGAGCGACATGATGACTAAGGAGTCATAAATGCTCAATGCGCATTGCTTCTACAATGCTGATATGTTCGCTGATATTTTTTTTATATAAGCTGCATATGACGGGCAGATGGCATATAACTGACATAAGGTTAGGAAATATTCACCTGTATTTAAAGCCTATGGCGTTGCAGATAATGCGATAATGGGATGTCGGATGTCACCAAGTAGCTGCCGATTTGTACATCGCTATGCAACCATCAAACAACGCAATAATAAGTTAATTGCCTGAGCTTCACATCATACGGCTCGCTCGTATTTCAAACAGATACCCTACATCGAAAATCGTATTTCTTAGGAATCGTTAACGTTTGTTCGAAGCACGACTGAGTAGTAGGTTGAGGAGTGATGGTCCTCTTGGTCCTATATACAAGAGTCAACAAGAGCCTAACATTTACTTGACTGTCTGCTGCAATTGACTCATAGCACGTGAAGCGTCAACGAAATTCATAATCCTTTACAGATGGCAGGGGTGTCGTTTGTACAGAGGTCGCTGATGGGCACGAGTCAATGCCGCAGTCGTGGGCGGAGCCTAATGTCATATGACGTAGAAAGCCTCTATCCAGGATGGAAAATCAGTTAACATTACGAGTCAATGACAAGTGCCTGAAATATTGAAATGGCGATAAAATATCTAAATTGTAAAAGTTTCGGCCTGTCTTGAAACGGCCATGTCCTGAGCTTGGTTGAAATTCCTTCACGCATTTAAAAGTAATCGCGAAAAATTAGGGTCTCAAGGGGTCTGGCGTTAACAGTAGTCAGTTATCAGCCGGGTCGGCAAAACACCATATCAGCGGACATTGTGAAAATATGTGACTGATAATTATCAACCACCACGCCAGCTATCTGACAGGCTCATACCAGCCGAGTACGGTCTAAAGAAAAAAATATTAATTCTCGCCCGGCGAGGGGGGTTGATGCAACCCCCCTAAGGATTTTCGCGAATAATGTAGAAACGGTGGCGCGTAGCGCCGCGAAATTTTTCATACTTTCTGGGGCAGCCTTTTCGCACTTATCTTGAAAATTTCAAGTCCCAGTCTTCTCAAGTCAGGTCACCAGGTCACGAAAACCGGTACAAGGTCAAGGGAAAATTGGACTAATTTAGCCGCAACTGAATACCAGAGTTATTCGTTGATAGCGTGGGTGTTATGGCACGTAGCGCTACCAAATCTCAGACACAACTTGGGGCATCTATTTGACACATGACCTGGGAGTTAAAGATTCCAGTAACTTGAAGTCAGGTCACAAGGTCACAAGGTTACGTCATACGTGTGAAAATTCCAATTAATTATCGAGGAAAAGGTCATTTGAAATCCTAACTACATACAGGGTGTCCCATAACTTCGTTCTCACCTTATATTTGCATGTAAAACAGAGTACATTGCGTTTTGATATATTTATGACCCCTCGATGTGCTCTCCATTTCATAGGCAAACTCATGAATACATGCTGCGGCATGCCAACCGGCATGTTTGGCAGCATAGCAGGCTTGAAGTTAGCCCAGACTGACTTGACATGCGCCGTGAGCTCCTCGAGGCTGGAACAGTGCTTCGCTTCGACGAGCCTAGATTTCAATATTCCCAACACATTTTTATGAAATTTGGATCTGATGAGTTGCCTGGGATGTGATCTTGCCACAGACGCCTATCACAGTCTCCTGGCACTGCTTTTAAGCTTTACTTGACCTGTGCAGTGATGCACTGTCTTGCTTGATGATGGGCCTACGACCTTCCGGATGCCATTTTCTCCTCCAAAAATATGTTCATACCTGCGGTTCGAGTTAAGCTACATAGAAGGCTGAAACTCCTCCTAGATCTTCTTCACTAAAAACAAATCGACACAGTGAGGGCATGTTCTGTACTGGTAACACACCAGTCATATGTTAATCGCACCCAAAACACAATAAGGCTGAGTATTTTCACGCTTGGCGGGACCTTCGACACGTTTGATAACACATAAAACAGAATAATGACACAATTTTATCGTGCCAAGCACGCTGGACGAATGTAATGCATCAGTGTATCGAAATCATGTGTTGTCGGATATGGTAGACGTGTACCCTTGCACAAATACACCGTGCCATCCACTAGTGAGTGACCTCTGAACCTTAACTTCAAATGGGGATAAGAGAGGGCGTTTTTCGAGCACCGACTTTTATGCTGGGTTTTTGTAAAAATTTGCCAAAGTGTTTTGAGAAAGGTCAAAATGCACAATACAGCCGAGGGAGTCGATACATGATAAATTGTCTAGAGCAATATGCGCTGATTACATCAAGTGCAAGCTGAAGCATAGCTAATTAACGTCTGCTTGGAGGAAGAAACTCCTCCGTCTATATAGGATATATTTGAAAAATAGGTGGCTGTAAGTCACCTATCCGTGCTTCTACCCTCAGGATACTGAAATCCTTCTCCTCCACGCCGCAACCCCTTCCGGGCTGGACAGGCAACTTTATCTCATGCGGGCTGCTCCCTTGGAGCGGCGCCGCTGCTCCCGAGGGAGCGCGGGCTCAGCCCCGGCGACTCACTAGGATGCCTGCCCAGACCAATGTCTCCCCCTAATTCCTATCATCCTTCCGGCTCTGCAATGGTCTTGTCGACCGAAAGGGCCTAACCCAACAAAACAAACAAACAAGGCTGTAAGTTTATCCCGGCTATCTGGACAACTGTATTGAACAGCAGTCCTCCAGTTTGGGGCTTCATCACTTGGTGCTCCGATTGAGCCGTCCACGTGACGCTTTCACCCTTCGGCTCTGAAGTGGCCGACCGGGCGCAACTCCAGCTCGCGTATGGGTCGGCGGCCTCGTATGGGTCGGCCGGCCGCCTGCTCAGCCCTGACCGCGCCCTGACCGTATGGGTCGGCCGGCCGGGTACTCAGCCCTGACCGCACCCGAGCGCCCGATTCTACTCGGGGCCCGGCTTTGGCAGTCAGCCTGTCCAGCCAAAGCCATAGTCCCTTCAACTGCGCCCCGGCAACAAACTACATAATCACCACGTGTTTCCTTCTTTCACTTGCGATTTGGGTTAAATTTAGTGACATATTTACCTTGTATTCTGCAAATGTATTCACACAAGCCTTATGTGTTGAAGACACAATGATATTGTGTTTTAGGACACAACACGACTGGGTTAACACATTTGTAAATTGACACGTCTGCGACGGGTCAAAAAATGCATGATGCAGGGTACACAAGAAAGCCTAGTTAACACGCTCTGCCTGTGCGTTTTTAGTCGTTTTTTGTGTCATTTTGTTTTCAGTGTTGGAGACGCATTCTGCGTCCCAACACTATTTCTGGAGTATCAATCGCAACCTGTTCAGCGTCTGGACGCATATTACCCCACATTACCGTGACACTGGCCTTTTGCATAGGAATAAAGCGGGATGACACGAAGGCCTTTCCCAGCCAGCAATTCGTCCGGGATGCGGTTGGGGACGGTCGGGATAAGCTCCGGATGTCCCGACTTGTCCCTACCGGGTTGGGTAGGCTTGGGTTGTCCCAATCGATACCGGACCTCGATGGCCGGCGGTAGGGGCGACTCGGGATTTCCGGACCGCATGCTTAATCGGTTGGGACGCGGTACGGATAGCCCAATCGAATCCCATGTTTAGACAGGCTTGTGATTTACGTTGTTATCCCAACCGATCTGAGAAGGCGCTTCGGGCACCATATCCGGTGGCCCAGAAAGCCTGGAAAAGCAATCAGATGGGCCGCGTGCAGGCAGACGCGTCCTCTGAGCGCAGCGGCCAGTCTAGCTGCCGCGTTGGTCAAGTGTCGATCCCTCCTTTGAGCTGCTGCCTTAGAATATTGCTTTTGAACTGGCTCTAGCAAGCGGTCGGTTGAACTGTTGTCGTTGCAGGGAAATCAGTCCGTCTTTGAGAACAGGGTGAGTATACATAGTGCACACTTCATCCGTGATGTAGGGAGCGGGAAAGCTATAGGTAATATAAATTTTATGTTCGTTGTGGTTGTACGGCATGTGAATTACACTCGTGCTGTCGCATATTTGTTCAGTTATCATGGACAGAAGATGTTTGGTCTCATTGTCAAGTGTCGTTGGTTGCATTGTAGGTTTGAAACCTGAATTACCAGGCATACCACGTGAAATATCAGATGTGGGTTATTTCTTAGTGATTTTTAGTGTGTCCCAGACTTTGATTAATTACCTCTTGGTCATTTTCAGATGCTCTCTTCGCACAGTGGTGAACCGCCCGACCAGATGCCAGCCGTCTACCTACATAGTTTCGCGGTGGCTCTCTGAAGCCCGTGACGGCACACGGACACACTGTCCGCAGAGGAGCCGACACGAACAAGGCGCAGGCCTGCTATAATGACTGTGAACACCGGAAGTGAGTCCGCTGTACCAGCGCCTTGCAGCGGCGCTAAGATGCTGGCCGACGCCATGAATGTGCTGGCCAAGCTGTGAATTTGTAAAAATTTGACCTGTGTGCAACCAGTAAATTTGTGAATATATTTCAGTGTCCAATGTAATTCATTTTGTCGTGCAGGCATTATAAAGGTTGAATTGGAGAATAATGAAGAGGCGAGGGGTTTGCGGTGGCGCAAGCAAAGTGGTCGCATCTGCATAACAGCAATCTGCGGTTATAAGACTGCGGTTAATATGTCAGATACCTGCGGTATTCCCTAACCGGCCGTGCGGGCCGAGTTGGGACATCCCGATCGGGATCGGAGTTCATCGCTTGTTAAAATGCCATAAGGCGGTTCGGATGCGTGCGGGATTTCCGAACCGGTTGTGCGGGGAGATTTGGGGAATCCCGATCGGGATCGGAGTTAAGCGCTTGTTAAAACGTCATAAGGCGGTCCGGATACGTGCGGGATCTCCCAACCGACCGTGCGGGGTAGGTTGGGATATCCGGACCGTTCCAGCCCGTACAAAGTGTCTCATTTCCCAATCCTGTCCCACTCCGGTCCCGATCGGGGTGGTGCGGGCTGAGTCCGAAAATCCCGATCGGGAACGGAGTGGGATTGCTGGCTGGGTTTCTGTCGCCCATATGGGACCGTTTTGGGGTTTGGACGGGTGCTTTATCTCGAACACGGACTAGGTAGTCCAGATGCCCACATTGATGTCATCGGCCCTCCAGTTTTTTTAGCCTCAGGCATAACGAAACAAATGTTTCGCCATTTTAGACATTTTCGACTGTTTTGCGTTCTCCGTTAAAGTGACCATCCCACCTTAACTGAGATAGCCAAATTGGTGGCCATGGCCTGCAAATACCGGTTTGGGCACTCACAACATCGAACAATGCTTTAATTCGGAGAAATGGAATTTCAAACTTGCAGTTTTCGGATTCTAAGGGGCTAATGCATTGGAATACCCCCTTAGAATTTGTGACGTCAGCGGAGATCTAACGATTTTAAATCTTTGACTAAAACGTTTGGTAGAACGCGGTGGTATACGCTGCTTTCCGCGCAATTAGTGCCGCACTTTCAAATAAAGTCGCTAGGAACAGCGGAGATGCCAAAAAGTAAACAAAAGTAAAGGTCTAATATCTTGAAAACCGGTGAATATTTTTCGATGAAATTTGGTAGATATTCGTTTTTGCTCTTTCTGAACCGAGCGACATCAGTTTCATGCCAATTCATTAACTTTTTTGAAGGTGGGAGGGCCCATTTAAGTTTAAGCCCAAGTGACCGTGAGTTATGTACCCCGAAATAATACTCTTAGACGGCTGGTAATCCATCCCGCAAAGCCCGCTTACCAATTTTCTAACGCTAACTTTTTGACGGCCACTTTGGTGCCACACAGTTTTGGCCACATGGCTCACTCCTGAGAGCTGACAAAAAAAGTATAAACTTGCAGCGATTGACTCCCGACAAATCATCGGCGTCACTTGCTGACTGTGCGTCCAGTTAGCGACAAACATTGGCTATACAGACTGGGTGGCCTCAATCACCCTCAACTGTCGCAAATGGCCCACGTGCGAACTAAATACCGAGACGTACCCGTATCGGAGACCTCTTTGTTGCGGCGTAAGCCGTCTCCACAGGAAGTGAACTCTCTTGCAAAAAATATTTTGTCTAGACGAATTAGTTACCGTGGAGCATGTTCACAGTTGCCATGACAACCCCAAAAGCTCGGTTACAAAATGAATTAAGCGTGGCTCTAAATAAGAAAGCCTCTAAAAGAAAAATTTAGGTGAGAAGGAACTTATGGGACACCCTGTATATCAAGATGTTCCTCGCTAGAGCACTGCATACTATTTCTTCGTGTTTTGTTACTCTTGTCAATCTCCGAAAGTTTCAAAGCGATCGTTCAGTCGGTGTCGCTATGGCGACTTGGGGAGCATATTAACTTTTCTTGAGGTAAAGTCACTTAACGTAGCCTGGTGACTAGAGGTGTCAATTTCAGAAATTTCTTGTCCGATGTCCGTCCAATGTCCAAAATCCTAGCTCACTTTTGTCCGAAAAATGTCCAAGGCATGGATTTGTCCGAAAACTGTCCGAAAGCTGGATATGGAAAGAGAGGGTGGGGGAATTGATCTATATTAGGTATATGTTTGTATGTACCACATGATAACTAAATAACAGATCCGCCATCTGGTTTTGAGTGCAAAATATTGCAAACTAAAAATGTTGAAGCAATATCATATGCACTATGCAGTAGGGAATGGGCATTAGGGCAATAGGCCTAATCTGATATACAACACAAGAACAGCATATTGAGACAAGCCTATTCTGCTTCAAAATGTGCTACAGCCTACAACTGAAGCTGAGTAAGCAGGAATAACATTGCATATCCCTCCAACTCACAACTATTTTGAACTTGCGTTCTCAAATATTGACTTCATGCCACATCCCTTACACTAAGCCACTTGATGATGAATCAACAGAGGTGGGCATCGCTACCGAAATTTGGAAACCGCTACCGCTACCTTCCGCAACCTAAGGTACCCAAAGCGCAATCGCAACTCCGAAACTATTTTGCAGATCGTAAAACCGCAACTCGCAACTCCGCAACTCCGCAACTCCGCTACCAACCTCTATTAGGTTCCTATGTTTTATCAGTTTTAGTCTTGAAGTGCAGTGTTATGTCTGACAGGTAGTACCTTTGGTTGACCTCTGTTGGTGACCTGACTGTTGGTGACCTCTGATGACGTCACGTGACCTATAATGCTCTATGCGCAAGTCATTGCGACACCAGTCGACGTAAATGACCTGCCAGTGCTACTCTTTGCATGTTTTAGTTGTTTGGGATCATTTTGCCGCAAATCCGGACGAGTTGTATTTTCTCCCATTGACTTATAATGGAGAGGTCACACAGTTGACCTTACCTTAAGTCACAAATATTAAAAAAAAATGAGACAATACACTTTGTACCTATATCTTGTTACCCTTGTCACATGCAGACAGTCTCAAAGTGATATCGGTCAATAGGTGTATCTATATTGCTTTATTGCCCTGTATTGCTAGGGCGGGTGTTTAATTTTTTTCGGATATTGGGTCCCTTGACTTGACCTGGTGACCTGACCTGAGGTGACCTGGGTCTGACATGTTGATACAATGTGTGGAAAGGATGTGTTAATAGCAGTGTCGAAAACAGCCGCGCTGCCGCCGCCTTTTTTATATATTTGCGGAAAACCTTACGGAGGGGTGTCCAAACACCCCCCCCCCGCCCCCGGCCCCGTGCTGGCGACCATAAAATTTGACTTAACCCTCGCTGTGTGCGGTGTTTTACAGCGTCTAACGTGTGCGTCGGTTGGACCCCCTCCCCCCCCCCCTGCCGTTCGGCCCCTGATCGAGCTAGAGCTTCGCGGGGAAAAAACGAGCGTGTTGCCCGTGACGAGAGGAAGCCGATGATACCCAATTTTAAGGTCATCATAGGTCATTGGTTGACCTTCCAGGCCAGGTCAATGACCCAAAAGTCGGGAAAATCGGACCTGCTAGAACTTCGTAAAGTGAAGCTTTTATGCTTTTTTTGGGGGCGCTGATAACAAATTTCATGTTGGTTTTGATCAAAGATGACGCCTTCATGCATTTGGGCCTGGTCGGGTCAGGTCAGGTCAGGTCAACCAGTAGGCGTCCTACCGCCTATCCAGTGTCAACCACCACTGAAAGCCTCGTAACATGTTACTAAGGCACTAAAACTACTTCGTAAATGTTCAAACGGTCATTAAATTCGAAATCAGCTTCAAAAACTAGCCTGGAAACACGTGCAGTGTGCAGTGGAGTGCAAAGAGTACAGTGGCGCCCCCACCAGCGGTGGCGGCCCCGGTAGCGGTTGCGCTTTAGAATTTTTCGCTTCCGCAACTCGCAACTCCGCAACTTTTTTGGGCTCGGTAGCCGATCCGTAACTCCGCTACCAAGAGGGTAGTCCGCAAGTTGCGGAGTTGCGGAGTTGCGGACTTAAGTTGCGCAATGCCCAGCTCTGTGAATCAATACAGCAATAATGCAAGCAGCTAGTCACTTACAATAATGATGCATATCTTCATCTTATATCGCACTGGTTGAGATGTAAAATAGAACACTTCTTGCAAAAGCAAAATAGTTCATGTGAGAAAAAACATGTGAGATAGGTACATCTGGAAGAAACGTGCTCTTCACTGAGCCACACATCTCTGAATATCCAAAAGAATAAGCGATCACAAAAAATAAAAATACCTGCTATGATTTAACACAAATTCACTGAATTTCACAAGCAAAAAGAAGTTGTATAAATCCTTGGTAGAATGAAAAACACATTTCATGCTACCATTCTCGGTAGCATGGAACATGGTATCCGGCTTTGAGTCGATGTGAAAGTAAATCAATAATATGACGTCATAATCATAAAATTCGTCCTATTGAAGTGCATTTACCATGAATTGTTTGATCCCTCGCCGGCCGAGGGGGGGGGGCGGGTGCCGCCCCCCATAGGGTTTTTTCGCGATAGCTCCGAACACGCTGGCGATAGAGAGCTGAAACTTGGCATACCTGACCTTTGATCCAAGTCGCATCTTTTGACACCAACCGCATTTTTGGGTCAGGTCAGGTCACTGACCTATGACGTCATAAGTGAACCTCTGCACGGTCTTCAGATGTCGCAACTTCGCAACGCCCTCACTGCCAGAGGAGATGCCACAGGGAAATGAAACTTGCAGGACCTAGTATCCATTATGAGTCTCACAACTTGTATATCTCGGATTTTTCGTAAAGGTCATATGAGGTCAGGTCATTTTCGTGACCTCACCATTATAAGTCAATGGGGAAAAATGAAAACTGCTATTCTGGCGCCGGGAACGATCTCCAACTATCTCAAGCACACAGAATCGTGATTTGATGCACTCCTTGCAAGGTTAGTTGCGTCACTTTTGCAATGTTGACCTTCCGTGACGTCATTTATGACGTCATCAAGGTCATATTAGTTTTTCGTCAATAACTCCCGATCAAATTGAGCTAGCGAGTCGAGAAAGCCACCAATGGACTCAGGAAGACCTGCCGAATCGAATGATATGCGACATGACCTATTTCGACCAACTTCGTGACCTGGGGGTGCTGACCTGACCTTGACCTGAGGTCAACACCCCAAGTTGACCTGACCCGGACAAAAAGTATACCATTCGACGCGCCTAAGCGAGGCGAACACGATGCTGCCAAAATCGCGGCTCTGCGGCCGTTTTTTTGCGAAGTTATTCACCAAAAACTGAACCGTACCCTGGGGCACTTGACCTGACCTCAGAGGTCACCGGTTGACCTAGGACCTTAAAATTGGGTACCAATCTCTGCGTCTCGTAACGGCGCACACGCTCGTTTTTTCCGCGACGCGCTAGCTCCACCAGGGGCGAAACGGCGAGGGGGGGGGGTCGTACCCGCCCCCCCCCCCTCGGCCGGCGCGTATGTAGAAAACCAATAGGTCCGGCGAGGGTTAAATTCAATTTGTATTTTAAACTATCATAATTTTTCAAAAATAATGCAATTATCAAGCAAAATTACTGTATTAACGGTTTTAGACGTCATTTTTTGTCTCCTCCGATTCTCATCGGGAGGCCATCTTTCCTTAGGTGACGTTTATGACGCTTTCGCCGCATTTCATCACCCCCTTTTGGTAATCATTTTATTGATGCTATCGGCATATTTTAATATTGTATGTAGCATTGTATTCGATATTTCGGCACGGATATTTTGGGGGGAAGGGGTAGAAGGGGACGACTTTTATGATAGGAGGTTCTAGGTAAGACTCTTGTGCTACTTGGCACACCTTGATACCTATTTGCAATTTTCTTCAGTCTCTTTTCTGTTAACTTTCCAGTGAGGCAAAACTATTTTTGGATTCCCTACTTTACTGCTTTGGTGTCTGGTGCTTCCCAAGGTCAATTGTATATCATATTCAATATTCATAACTGTGTTATCTAATGATCGGCTTGCTGACAACAATGTCACATATTGGCTTTTGCTACTTGTTAACACATTTTCAAGAGTTAAAAGTTGGCACAGTACATGTGGGTATGTACCTACCTTTTTTACTCAGGGTTACCCGCTAAATGCAATCACGTTGATGTTCATCTTGCACTATGATTAATGATTATGAATGATGTATGAAGCACCTATTCCCTGCCAATTTTGATGACATGTTTTGCAATTTGGATATTGATAATGGAAATAAATTTGGTCTTTAACTTATTTAAGAAATTTGTAACTTTCAACTAGTTTTCCGAATTTGTCCGATGTGTTTGTCACTTGTCCGTCCGATTTCCGAATCGGAATTCGGAAATTTTCGGAATTCCAAAATTTTCGGTTCCGATTGACACCTCTACTGGTGACCTTGTCTCCAAACATCTGGTTCTAAGCTCTTCACAACAATTGCAGAAAAGATGCGCAAAAAGGTGTGTTTAAAACGGTTTGCGGAAAACGACATATGGGTATCCAAACAGCCCCCTCCCATCCCGGCGCGGGTTAAAGTTAGTTCTATTCTTCCACTCAACTGTTCATTATTTCGCTTTGTAAGAATTTTTGCATTCTTGGGTCTTAAATGAACTGCAGAATCAATACAATTAACCCGCGCGGGGCTGGGGGGTTAAATTTTACCCCCCTCGCGAATTTTTGCAATATCTCAAAAACGGCGGCGCGCAAACATTCAGTATCTTTTCTTACATCAATTTGACACCTACCCTGAAAATTTGAGCGAAATCCGTCGGAAATTTTTTTGAGAAATTGACGTTTTAGTGACGTCATGTTCGCCATTTTCGCCTCAAAAACGGCAAAAGTTCAAACGCCGCTAACATCTTCATTTTTAACCCTCGCCCGCACATGGGGGGGGGGGTGGTTGCCACCCCCCCAGGCAGTCTTTCTGCTCTGCACTCAACATCTTTAGAGCTAGAAGGCTGATTTTTGGTATAACTGCTCGTCTATCCTTTTTTGATGTACACTGAAAATTTCAAGTTTCTGTGATTTTTGGTTTCGGAGATATGACCTTGTTTTTCAGGTCATGTCATGACCCAAATGGCCAATTCTCAACATCTTGCGTTTGCCATGGGCCTTGTGAGCTTTTGACACCCTGATTTCGGCCTTTTTTGCCAGTCTTACCTCCCACCTATCATGGAACATGCTGTTCGACGATGTACAGGGGTCAAGGTCAGGGTCAAGGTCAACCTAGGTCATCTAAGATAATTGCGTTTTAGGCAAGCTGAATTTACTTTTTGTGAAGTTTTTTGACTGCATTTTTGGTAAAGGCTTCTCAGATCATGATTTCATGTGATATGGACCCAAAAACAATCGGTGCACACGTCAGTATACACACAGACACACACAGACATACAAACACACATAATTGACCTTGACCTAACTTGACCTGAAATGACCTCAGCAGCAAAATTCTGGTCGGATAGTGTGACAAAGAGGTTCTAGCTGGCTTGGCACCAGAAAACAGCATCGTCATCGGTATTTGATAAGCAGCGCACTTGATATCCAACGGTGACCCAAAACAGCAACATTTTTTAGTTTGAGCTGACCTGGAAGGTCAATGACTGACCTGAGAAGGTAAAACTGGGTATCATTGGATTTGTCTCTTCCCAAAGAATCTTTTTGGTCTTTACTGCTAAGCTCTATCTCCAACAGGAACGAAATGGCGCGGGGGGGTGGCAACCACCCCCCATGTGCGTTCTAGGATGGGAAAATGGCATGTGCGGGCGAGGGTTAAAGGAATCAAGACGTAACAAAAAAGGATATACGTGATTCTACTTTGTCTATCAAATGGCTATCTCGGTTTTTTGAAAATTTTGGATTTTGATCAAATTTTTTTCCAAAAAATTGACTTTTTAGGGAAAATAATTATAAAATCCAAAATTTTGAGTGTATCGAAAAAACCGGAATATGTCAGAGAAGTGGTCTATGTGCACCTACATACCAATTTTTAGAAGAATCGGTTAAAAAATGTGGGAGTTATTCAAAATTTTATGACGTCACGACACACAAAATTTTTGAAAAATGACTTTTTTGGAAGTTCTAGACCTTGTACGGAAATATAAATAGCACCATTCGATTCGCCGTGAAAAAAACTGCATCAGATAGACACCTTTTTAGGCCTTAACAACCACTTTCAAAATTTGACTTCACTTGACCTGACCTTGACCTGACCTCGACCTGAAATTCATCCAGAGGTGGTCCATATCACTTATTGAGTGTGCCTATTGAATTCTATGATTAAAATGACCCATAAAACATGTGTCGCATATGCCCTTTTCTATATTTTGTTTTTGGTGACCTGACCTGACCTGACCTGACCTTGACCTTGACCTCTGAATGATATTGTATGCAACGAATATTGTCTTGGTAGCCTAAGAACACGTTTTGGGCGATCAGTCTCAGTCCATGACTCCATTCTTCGGCAACTACGGTGCAAGGCCGATACTGTAGGAACTTGCAATTTGTACCCTTGACCTGACCTTGACCTTGACCTCAAACTTAAAATTAAGTACATGTTTTTAGTTGTTTGTGATGAGATCTTTCGATTGGCGTTTGAATTTTCCAAATCAAACCATTAGTTCGGGAGATAACAGGGGGGGGGGGGTAAAATTTATCCCCCCCCCAGCCCCGCGCGTTCGGCTGGAGACCCCAGCCCCGCGCGGGTTAAGGCATATAACTTTGATGCCCGTCAGAAAAGTTATCTACGGCTCCAATCATTGTTGTTTTCATTGTCAACCAGAAGAATATGACCCGTGTATGTATATACATACCAGCGATGCGGAATAGAATCTGTTTCCAGCAAGTAAAAGTGTCTGTTTCTGTAATGTGCGGTTAGGTTTAAATGAAGACAAATTAGAGGGTGTAATGAACGAGCTACAAGTATCGGAGACAGAGCTGATTGCGGCGACCGTCGGCGGCGGCCGTGGTGTCGTTGGCACCGTATCGGTATCTCGGCTGACAGCTGATTCATGGAGACACGCTGTTTTCCTGGCGTCAAAAGGTGCATGTCAGGATTTCAGACAAAGATATCTGACTGCTGACGCTGGGGCAATGGATAACAGTTAATTTCCTGCCAAGATATCCCAAACAAAGACCTCTTAATTAGCTTCTGTATTTTCCAATAGATTTGGTTTGATGGATCTATCAATGCTTTTGAAATGTGGCATCTGTAAGTACCAGGGTTTTGCTAATAGGCTTCTTGTGATTAGTGGTAATGGGCGGAAAGTACACAGGGATTGGATATCGCTTCTCACGGCTGCGCCCAAATGGCCGTTGATAAGGTCTTGCAGCGTAATTAGTCCATCAATCGGGCAGCCGGGGGTTGGCGTTTCGTGGCCAGGTTCTCACGTTTCACTCTGGTAGCTCGGTGGCCGTGTCACTTTTCCAAACAGGTCCGAGGCACCAAGCCAAAAAGAGTAAATGGCAATAGCCACAGTTTATGGTGCACGGCGCAGAGAGTGACTCACTCAAGGCTATCTTAAGAAGATACAGGCATTCTCCGCCAACCAGTCAGAGGTGGATCATGCTTGAAGTCACGCCCAACACACACAGGGGGTGTCCCAGGTCCTTTATTTTGGGGGAGAATTGGGACAACGTAGTACGTACGTCGTACATACAGGGTGGAAAGAAAAATATGTTTTGATTTTAACAGCCCGTGACATCAAAGCGAGTAGTAATAGCTCAAAATGAATTAGTGCATTTGAATCACCTTTTCTGGAAGTTTTATACCTAGTGTCATTCACACTCTTTCTCGCTCCTGGGCGTCCCCCATAGCACGTGTTCTGAGTAACCCCTTTTTCGCAGAATTTAGAGATATGTGTACCGCGCAACCTCGCGAGATGAATTCAGCGCACAAATCGGGTGGATTCTACGTGCGACCTTCCAAATCGTCTTCATCACGTTCGGGAGACTCTCTGGGCTCATGGCTGGCACCTGTGATTTCATTAAACCCCACAGATAAAAACCAAAGGGCGTCGGGCCTGAGAAGAGGGCTGGCCATGAAATTTCGGCTTTTTTGACTGGTCACGTGCCCTCTAAAGTGTTCCTCCGGCCAGGAGAGGCTCGCTCTTTATGTGCTAGATGGAGCCCCGTCTTTTTTGGAAACAGTGTACTCAGTAACACCCTCCAGAGCTGTCACTATCTAACGCCCGAGCCTTCTCAGCACCCGAGCGTAGCGTTCCTTGTTGACGGTGACCGTGGTGCCTTTCGATGTTTCGAGGGAAAACGGTCCGATGAGACAGGCGGTGGACATAACACATCATTACGTCAATGTGAGACTGTGCAGAGGGCTCTATAACGTTGTGCCCAGAGGGAATGAAGCCCAAACTTGACAGTTCTGGGTTGATTTTACCGCTCATTCGGACCGTTTCCCTCGAAACATCGAAAGGCACCACGGCCACCGTCAATAAGGAACGCTACGCTCGGGTGCTGGAGAGGCTCTAGCGTTAAATCGTGGCAGCCCTGAAGGTTTTAACTGAGTAAATTGTTTCCAAAAAAGACGGGGCTCCACCTAGCACGTAAAGAGCGGGCCTCTCCTGGCCGGAGGAACACTTTAGAGGGCACGTGACCAGTCAAAAAAGCCGAAATGTCATGGCCAGCCCTCTTCTCAGGCCCGACGCCCCTGGTTTTTATATCTGTGGGGTTTAATGAAATCACAGGTGCCAGCCATGAGTCCAGAGAGTCTCCCGAACGTGATGAAGACGATTTGGAAGGTCGCACGTAGAATCCACCCGATTTGTGCGCTGAATTCATCTCGGAGGTTGCGCGGTACACATATCTCTAAATTCTGCGAAAAAGAGGTTACTCAGAACACGTGCTGTGGGGGACGCCCAGGAGCGAGAAAGAGTGTGAATGACACCAGGTATAAAACTTCAAGAAAAGGTGATTCAAATGCACTAATTCATTTTGAGATATTACTACTCGATTTGATGTGACGGGCTGTTAAAATCAGAACATATTTTTCCTTCCACCCTGTACATGCATACCTGAGCCATGGCCCAGTTCTCCCACCTGCAAATAAACGGAGGACATGTGCAAATCTTGCAGGATACCAAGTGGAGATCAAACAGGATAATCGAGGTAATTTTGGTCGGTCTGATTTTCAAAATCCCTATTTCTTTATGGTGGGTAGTCAAATTTTAGTATAACCCCGTTTTGTCGAATTTAAACACCAGTCCCAGTTTTCCCTACATTTGTCCCACTTTTCCTGGACGTATACCAATTCACACATTTAAAAACGAGGGTGAAGTGGCAAATTTTCGCATTACTGGAATTTCATGATGCTTCCTTCGCGTTCGAAGTCGTCACATGCTCAGCGATTTGCCATAAACCCCAAGACATATAAGCTAGAAGTTAAACCAACCCAGGCATACCTCCTAATCGGGCTGTTGAAAATTAAACTGACCATCCCACCTTAACATCTATTTTGAATTGAGATAGCCAAATTGGGGTCCCTGGCTTGCAATTACCGGTTTGGGCAATCACACATCGAGAAATGCCTTAATTCCTAGATATTCATTTTCAAAGTCTGCAGTTTTCGGATTCTAAAGGGCCAATGCGTTTGAATGCTCCCTTAGAATTCGTGACGTCAGCGCACATCCAACGACTTTTAGATCTTATACTAAAACCCCTGGTAAAACGTGGTGGTAGGTAGGATGCTGCTTTGCGCACAACATCTGCCGCACTTTTAGGATGCCAAATTATTGCTTCCTAACGACGTCATATAGGAACAGCGGAGGCCGCCAAAAAATAAACAAAAGTCAAACTGTTGTATCTTGAAAACCGGTGAATATGTTTTTCAGTGAAATTTGGTAGATGTTCATTTTTGCTTTTTCTGAACCACGGTACATTACTTTTATGCCATATCATTACTTTTTTAAGCTAGGAGGGTCCTTTTAAGGAGTTCGTGGCACCTCCTTCTGGCACGCGGCAAACAGCATTGCGAAGAGTCCTTGATGGAATACGTGGTCGCCTATCGTGAAAGGTGTGTCTGAATATTGTATGGCTGTCCCTGTCCGTATTCTGTCTGAAGTATACATTTAGCCCCATCTAGTATTCTGAAGACATTCCGCTATTTGGATGCCTGCTTGGTTATCCCACTTTAGTTGATATTTATAAATTGGGTGACCAATTAACCAACATTATCAAAGCCCTTTTGGCACCTTATAATAAGGTGCTGAGGCGGCCATCCTCTTACTGGAGCTACATTGAACTCTGCTGGCTCATGGCTGGATCGGTCCTAAAATAGGATCAATTATCGATCATGAGGATGTTTTGGTCCCAGGGATGGGGAGAACAAATGCCAACAGCCACGTACTCATTTTCTAGAGCGACAGCTACCCGATTAGGCCAAGTTAATGACCAATGTCAACAAAGACTGCCAATGGTCCACATAAAATACACATAACCGGTAGTCTGCAGGTACTGCCTCATGCCTGGCGTAAGGACGACAGTAGCCGCCTGCGTAACTGCTGCCAACTGCAGGTACACGGTGTCGGTGATCTGTCCCTGCATCTGGTACATACCTGCGTAATGTGTGTATCCGGTGGTCACAGTGAAACAGAACACCGGCCCGGGCCGGGTTTTTAGCGCCCCGGCAGCCGCCGCCATCGACGACCGGCCGTTTTTACACCGGCGTGAATTTACTTTCGATCATATCTGGCGATGCGTTTTCCGTGTCGCGGCCGGCGGCGGCGGCGGCGCGGGGCCGATGGTGGCGACGATTGTGGCGGGGCCGGCTCCATAGCGGCGCTAATATGACGGCCAACAAATGGCCTCGGCTGGCTGATTACCGGCCGTATTAATCTGCGTCAGAGCTGATGGGGCGAGGAGCACCGACAGCGGCACCGACAACTGACCGGCAACTGTCGTACACCGACAACTGACCGACAACTGGCAGTGACACCGGTACTGACAACTGGCCGACAACTGACGTACACCGGCACCGACAACTAACCGGCAACTAACGTACGTACACCGGCACCGACACTGACACCGACAACTGACGTACACCGGCACCGACAACTGACCGGCAACTGACAGCGGCACCGACAACTGACCGACAACTGACGTACACCGACACCGACAACTGACCGACAACCGACGCCGGCACTGACACTAACACTGGCCCGGCAATGACGCCGGCACTGACACTGACACCGACACTGACACCGGCTGCTGGTCTTGGCGTTACCCGGCGTCATATGACGTCTATGACATCACCCGGCGTCATATGACGTCCCCTTGCTTCATATGACGTCACCCGTCGTGACATGTCGGCCTTTGAGCTCAGCCCATCGTCGTCGTGTCTGCGAACACCTGCTCATAGTAAGAAACTGGCCGGTCGTGCTCACCGATGAAAGTAATTATAGTGTTACTGGTGACAGCGACCGGTGAACGGTGTCACATGTCAAACTGGCACAATGCACACTGCACGTCGCAGCTCCAGGGCACCTCCCTGCAGTGTGTTCCTTGGTGCGCTGTTTGACTCAGAATTATGCAACAACAGAGAAAAAATAACGCAATGCTATTAGACATCTGACATGCTTCAAAATGAACACAGTCGATATTCATATACCTATCGAAACGACAGCCTGAGTAGCGCATGTGGTGGTCAATGAGATATATATTAGATTCATAGCGATAAGCTTATTGCAATAATCTGCTATCTTCCGGGAAAGCACAGCCTGGCTTTATCTACTGGAGTTGTTTGCAAACATTATAAGATTAACTCACAATCCAGTGGCCAGTCGAATGATTCTAGCACAGCACTAACACAGGGTCCTGCCTTGTTTGATTACGTGAAAATCCAGTGTGTGTTTCTCACAGTTCTTCAATTCATGAGTGTTTAACAGATTATTGTAGTTTTTCGTCTGTCCCATGGTTATGATATGCGAGCTCTGGGCTTATGATATAGGTATAAGCTCGATATGAAATGACCCATTACCCATTTTGGGCCACCCGCCACAGTACGCTGTGGACATGGCCTGCTCCAATACTTTACTGGTATCGTCCATATCGGTCACACGATTTTCTCTCATGTCCACGGCACCAGCGTGAAGTCCCTTCGGTATCAGCGATTTTTTCCAGTTACTCTGTAATTTCGCCGGTCAGCTCGCGGCCCAGCCGTCAGACGCCTCCCGTCTCCACGGGATCGAGTTCCCTGAGCGGCTCGGTCGCGGGCGGCAGGGCTGAGAGGCTGTCGGCGGCGGCACATACCTGGCCCGGGCCCAGCCATTGTGCCCGGGCCGTGTCACCAAACAGCGAGCGGCCCACGGCGCCATCACCCCGCCCCCGCCGCCCAGCCACCTTTGAAGTGGCGCCGCTGTTTTCATTGGCCATTTGCCGGCCGCCGCGCGGGGTATCATTACCGATCATTTCGACTGGCGGTGCGGAGACGCGAGCGGTACCCCTCACCCCCCGGTCGGAGGGGGGGGTCGTTACGAGCGGTCGCGGTCCCGCGCTGTTTCAATTTAGCGATTTAAGTGGATCGGGGGCGGTGTAATGGCGATACGCCGATTCGCCGGGCGCTCCGCTCGTCATGGCTTGTTGATACCAACATGGGAAGGGGTTGTAATGGACAATAAGTCAATTGGGCTGGCTGGTCGGCGCCGATACGGCCCGCCGCCGGGCAGGGGAGGGGAGGCAGGGCAGGGAACGGCCGCTATTGATCCTGATGGAAGGTATGGCCGACGAAAAAGCGGCCCGCCGACTGCGCCAGGTGCCAAGATGGCGCTGCACTCGGGGGCCGTGCGCCGACTCGGACAACTGCGGCGCACGTGCGGCGAGCGGCGCCGCTCAACAAACAGCCCAATCGTTAGCGATACATTAGTGGCGCAATTAATACGGCGTCAGGTGATTATAAAGTGGACTTTGAATATGCGATGGGTGGCTTCCTTTTGGCTTTCAGACGCTCGATGCATGGCTGATGAGGTTTGGCAATTAACAAGCTTAGATCTCAGAGAGGGGACGATGTCTGATGATCTGACTCGCTGGATATGCCTATAGGTATTTAGATTTGAAGCCTGCAAATGATAAGGAAATTGAGCATGGTAACAAAAAAAAAAACAAAAAAAAACAAGAAGATTGTAAGCTTGATGATCCTTTTCCTTTCTGCAGCTACGACTACATACACGATGTTTAGGAATGCGCGGGCCCGTCTGAATTTTGCCACCATAGTATCTGTGCCAGCACCACTATAACAGCCTGTACTTTTATATCACACAGCTTATCACATCTATCATGCACAACCGCAATATCTGCGTGACATCCTAGCAGTATAAACTTATGCTACAGCATAAGTGCTAACAGCATCAGTCTGCAGCACTGGTGCACCGTTGCACCGTCATAGCAGTCTGTATCCAACACTACAGCAGTCTCTGCTTTACATTACAGCAGACTGATCGCAATACCGCAGCAGTGCTTATCTGACATCACAGCTCCAAACGAAGAACTGAGTTGTAAATTGTCATCATCCGACAAACACGAGGCCTTTGGGGCAACATAAGGACCACCAACTCTGCATTCACCCCGTCATAAATCACGGCTTCGTTATCCAACGGCAACTGAATTTGGTTTGGATACGATCACATCCGGCGCAAGTGATGCGGCATTCACACGCTACGCACCCTGATAAAGCCGGGTGATGCGAAGCTAACTAAAACATCACTTGAGTTAGTAACACAAAAAAAAAACTAATAAATTGACGTCAAACGTGTGGCCTGTCTCAATGGTTTCATGCACCATCTGATCACTTCATGGTCACTCCAAATTTCAATATAGTGACCGGTTCTATCGAACATTCCTCGCCGCTCTGTCTATCTCCCCGGTCCAACAGTGGCGCTGCTGACCGCCCTATCCAACAGTGGCGCTGCGGACCGCTATATCCAACAGTGGCGCTGCGGACCGCCCTATTCAACAGTGGCGCTGCGGACCGCCCTAGGTATCTAACAGTGGCGCTGCTGACTGCCTTATCTCCCCGGTCCAACAGTGGCGCTGCGGACCGCTCTGTCGCCCCGGTCCAACAGCTGACCGCCCTATCTCCCCGGTCCAACAGTGGCGCTCCTGACAGCTCTATCTCCCCGGTCCAACAACTGACCGCCCTATCTCCCCCGGTCCAACAGTGGCGCTGCTGACCGCTATATCCAACAGTGGCGCTGCTGACCGCCCTATCTCCCCGGTCCAACAGTGGCGCTGCTGACCGCTATATCCAACAGTCTGGCCGCTCTATCTCCCCGGTCCAACAACTGACCGCTCTATCTCCCCGATCCAACAGTGGCGCTGCTAGCCATTCACACGATACATGTCACGCTATGAAGCTGATTCTTTCAAAGGCGCCAGCAAGCAGAGTCCGTCATCGTCATTGCAAATGTAATGATCCGGCCCGCAGAGTAGTAGCCATATTTTCCGCTCGTCACATTTAGCCATGTATTTCATTTTAACGACATTAAAACCATTTATAGAAAGGAAAGTCGAATCATTATGGTCATTACGTGAGAGAGAGGAAAAGTGAGTTTGGTTGATGGGATCGGTTTGCAGCCGGGTCCGAGTGCCGTAATTGTCTGTGAAATGTCACTGCTGAGTGCTGAGTGCAGGGTGCTCCTCGCGGGTACCCGAGTCCGCTACAAATCACCAGCGAGCGTCACTAACGACCCGCTCAGTTTCACCCGCTTGTGTTCAGCGATGCAGACTATTATGCTGATGGAATAACTCAGCTTTCGACACAGGTCACAGCTATTATCTGGGGGAGCGCTCCGGATGACTACACGGTATTCATGCTGTCATGTGACACCTTACTGCAAGCAGGCAATTGGCGTTTTCCTGCGGTTCGACACTCCACTCGTAACTACCGTTTTACCTTTCAGGCGCAGCAGGCTGCATCCCGTCCCTCTGCTGTTTCTGATAACTCTGCCCACGCACCGGTCGCAGTAGAGACGTAGTCTGGGCGCCTCCACCGGCTCCCGGGAAGCGCCCCGGCGCATCTCGAACGGGGCTAGTTTGTACCGGGCCGTAATTCCGCCATTTACCATTAACAGAAGGTCATTAGAGCGAATACGACCGGGTACTGAATGGGCTGCCGAGCGCCGTATGAGCCATTAAGGCGTGCAATGGCTGCTCGGATGGCTGTCGCCGTCGCGGAGGTAACCAGAGCGCTGCTGGGGGTCGGCGAGGAATGTCGGGGGACGGCCGGGGCCCACCACCGGACGGTGAGTGGGGGCTGCTTCCGACCGACGCGCCGCGCCGCGAGCGGACAGTATACCGGATGACGGCTCACCGCTCAGTGACTGGCACTCCGAGCGGGCAGTCCGAGCGAGCAGTCTGAGCGGGCAGACTGAGCGGGCAGTCTGAGCGGCAGTCTGAGCGGGCAGACTGAGCGGGCAGTCTGAGTGAACAGGCCTTCAGGTTCAGCTCTGACCTACCGTCCCACAATGTGACATGCTGGCCTGTGAACAGGCACCCACGTTCGGTTCTATGCTCACGGCTTCTCCTAGACTCTGTGACCCTCAGTTGCCACCTCGTGACCCTGCGGTACAGCCTCCACTCTCTCTCTCCCTCTCTCTCTCTCTCTCTCTCTCTCTCTCTCTCTCTCCCTCTCTCTCTCTCTCACTCTCTCTCTCTCTCTCTCTCTCCCCACTCCACCGTTCTGCCGGAGAGAGGGGCAGAGAGCAGCGCAGAGCTGAGAGCCAGCCCGGCTCATTAGCGCGTTATAAATGTGCACCGTTAGCCCACTGACGGAGGCGGGTCTTCGTGATCGGCAGAGTGCGACCGATCGGCGCCCGAGAGTCGTCAGACTGCCAGACTACGGAGCGACAGACTGCCAGACTGCCAGACTACGGCGCGACAGACTGCCAGACTGCCTCACCACAGACTGCCAGACTACAGCGCGACAGACTGCCAGACTGCCTCACCACAGACTGCCAGACTGCCTCACCAGTTCACAGACTGCCAGACTACGGCGCGACAGACTGACAGACTGCCAGACTACGGCGCGACAGACTGCCAGACTGCCTCACCACAGACTGCCAGACTACGGAGCGACAGACTGCCAGACTGCCTCACCACAGACTGTCATACTGCCGCCCGAGACACGACAGACTGCGGGCTACGATAGACAGACCGTGAACTGCCTCACGGTCACGTCAGACTACCTATCACTAACGGCGACAGAAAGCTGACAGGATATCTACCTACTCTTTAGGTAATGAATTGCAGGCTAAGCGATTCAGGGAACCAGAAAAGCCCGTAATAGCAGCTGAAAGAGGAGAAAGATGCTTTATTTGATTAGGAGAGAAATAACTATCCGCGCCGGTTAAAATAAGCTGTCCTTCAACAAGTGAAAATATGAAAGAAAGTGAAATTTCAACTGCAGGATACCGCCAGGTAACCGATAGATCAGCCGCAAGGCATTTTAGTCAGGGGTCTGTCAATGAACATTCGGTTCCTGCTGGGCAGGGGCAGTGTGTGGTAGTTTATCTGGAGTGTATCTGCCACGATGTGCAGGTCGACTGCTGTGACCTGTAGGCAGAATCACATGCATGCTATAAGTATGTACTATGAAGTAATGGCATGTACGCCCGAAGAGGGTCTCCTGGCCATCACACACTGTGACAGACGTAGGGTTACGGCAGACCGTCTACCTGGCTCGGCAGAGCAGCGGAACGGTCCGTCTGTGTACGGACTACGGAGTGTGTCTGTGTACGGAATGTGTCTGTGTACGGAGTGTGTCTGTAGGGAGTGTGTCTGTACAGTGTGTCTGTGTACGGAGCCTGTGTTTGTACAGAGTGTGTGTGTGCATGGAGTGTGTCTGCGTTCGGAGTGCGTCTGTAGGTATAGTGTGTCTTTATATGGAGTGTGTCTGTGTACCGAGCCTGTGTACGGAGTGTGTCTGTACGGAGTGTGTCTGTGTACGGAGGTGTGTCTGTGAACGGAGTGTGTCTGTGTACGCAGTGTGTCTGTGTACGGAGCGTGTGTGCAGAGTGTGTTTGTGTGCCGAGTGTGTCTGTGTACGGAGTGTGTCTGTGTACGGAGTGTGTGTCTGTGTACGGAGTGTGTCTGTGTTCGGAGTGTGTCTGTGTTCGGAGTGTGTCTGTGTACGGAGTGTGTGTCTGTGTTCGGAGTGTGTCTGTGTACGGAGTGTGTGTCTGTGTACGGAGTGTGTCTGTGTTCGGAGTGTGTCTGTGTTCGGAGTGTGTCTGTGTATGGAGTGTGTCTGTGTACGGAGTGTGTGTCTGTGTTCGGAGTGTGTCTGTGTTCGGAGTGTGTCTGTGTACGCAGTGTGTCTGTGTACGGAGGTGTGTCTGTGTACGGAGTGTGCGTCTGGCTCATGCAGTGCTGCGTAACGGTCCGTCTGCGTGCGGCGCCCCGGACTCGTTCACCAGACGCCAAATAGCGGCTGATCCCCGGCGGGCTGACCGTTAGACGGGCCCGACAGTCGGCTCCGGCACTGCAGCTCAGCTGGGAGAGGAGCCGATTAGCCGGCGGGAAGCGCGGGCTGCGCAACCTGCTCCCCGCGGACCGCGCCGGGGGCTCCGGCTCGGCGGAGACCGCCGCCGATCGCCCACCTCCCCAGTCAGTACGGTGAGCCGTCCGGACTGGTTCAGTACCGGCGCCGGGCGGCGGCTGCGATTTGCCGGCCGGCTGCTCCGTGGTGCGGCGGTGTCTCTGTAGTCAGTGACGGGACGGACCGGCCCGCGCTGCGGCACCCACACACTCGAACCGCCCCGATTCGTTCCGGGCGTCCCGTCCCGTCTGTGACACCAGCGGCCCCGCGCCGCGGCGGCCCTGATTGCCAGCCCGCGCGTCAGATCATTCACCGCAGAAGTCGCCACTGCTTCGCGCGCGGCCCTTTTGAAGTTGTGACTTCAAAGGGCGCCGCCTGGGCCGGCACGTGCGCGGTGTGGCGGGGTCGGGGGGGGGGGGGCGGCGCTCTCCCGCGGGGGTGAGGGCTCAATAGGGCGTGTCAGGGGGATTAGTGACCTTCCGACCGCCGCGCCGGCGGATCAGCGATCTGTCGGACCTATGATCCCCGATCAGCGGAGGGGGTGTTGGCTCAGCGGTCAGTGGGGAACTTGCCCACCAGAGACAGCGACTGGTGGGGAACTAATTCACCAGAGGCAGCGACTGCTGGACCTGCGCATGGACGGATCGCACCGATTGGTCATTTATGTTTGTTTGTTTTTTTTTGGAGAAGGTTTAAGAAACATCTGAAGCGCATTGATGTTAAAAAAAATGCAAGCATTGGTTTTGAAAATGCTATAATGCTAGGTCTTCACCTATTTTTTAGGAGCTTCAAGTCAGGTTACTCTTTCGAAGCAAAAAGGTAACATACACTAAGGCAGGGGTCGGCATCTTACGGCCCGCGACCATTTGACGTCCGGCCCGTGGCTGAAATCAGCAACTAACATTATGTTTCGGCCCGCGGTTCCTTCAGAAATCGAGTTTTCCATACAAAAGTGACAAAAGTGTGCGTTGGCACAAAAGTTCCTCCTACACAGTAGCCGTTTTCACGACGGTCTATCCGGCGAATGCACCTGATTTGACCAAATCTGCACCTAACTTCTTTTACAGCAAATATCTTCATTTTATGAATTAATTTCAGTGTTTTAATCGAGGATGCTCTCTGATAACATGACAAAGCAGCCGTATAAGCAATTAGTGCAACCCTAGCTGATAGCTGCTAAGAGACACACTGAACCTGATTTGACCAGATCTGCACCTAATCCGTACCAGATGTGCACCAAATGTGTACCAGATGGCCGTCGTGAAAACGGCTAGTGTTCACTTATTTTTACTGACTTTGTTTTCATTTTTCACTCTTGCCGACTGCCGACAAAAAAAATATTTAGTGCCTAAAATGGTATTCCAGGTATCATCTGATCAGATTATTTAATGAATACATACATTCCTTCCATTTTCAGCCTCACCTTTTCAAATTTGCCAGTCTGTATTACAAAAGATATGTAGGACACTGGACAAAGCATGTAGTTAGGCTAGCTTGTTACAACTAAACATTCATTTATAACGCTGTCATATTCCCCAAATAATGCGTGTGATTGTGTCTATTCTTTACTCGATGCAACTCGCGTTAAGCCTATCCTCTTCTTGGCCTAACATTATGTTACGGTCTGCATATAAGCATACATGTTCTATGAAGCATATGATAGGTAATAAGTGCATATATATGCAGCTGTTCAATCATGCTAATGCTTCACAGCTATAGTATTTTTTACATTTGTATATGTTCACTAAATAAATATGTTTTTCGCTAAGCTCGTTTTTACTACCAACAGTTCTCAGCAAGAGCTTTGTCCAGTCTAGGCTATAAAAATTGTCTACATGTAAATGCATTACTTTTTTTCTAAAATGAAATTTTTGACCGTTTACAGAAAAGAGTAGGAATGACTTTGGTAAGCTCAGCTGAGTTTTAGGTACACCTTTGAACAACAGCCTATCGTCTCAAGCAAGAAAATTATAATCAGCGTGCCATTGTTTGTGGATTTTACAAGAATGGATGTGCAGCAATAAAGTGTGAGTGATTCAGCGTCCGTCTGTGACTAACGTCAGGGGGCGGGAACCATACCCAGAGAGAACGGCGGTCAGCTGGAATACCGAGTGCACTCTCATGGGCCGCGCTGGCCCCAGCGGCTCACTTCTTTTACGACACTCGTCAGAAATAGACTGCGAATGGTATCCACGCCCCCTTCCCGTCGGAAACCGCCGGCGGTATGAGAAGGGCACCTCCAGCCGCGGAGTCGGCGACTCTGACCAACAGTCATATACCGCCGGGCTGTAAATGCCTGCTCTGCCGCGGCGGGGCGGGGCGGGGCCGAGCCCTGTTGGCCCGTCCAGCGGTGACCGGCCCCGGCCCCCTGTGGCTCCCATTGTCTCAGAGGAGGCGGCGGATCACAATGAGACGACACTGGGCGTGGGAAGAACGGTGCCAACTGTGGACCAGAGGTGGACCCAGGGTATATAACAACGGGTACACCAACGACGCGGAAAGCGCCCATTTTGCCTGGATGATTTACATGGTAGGTGATGTATTTTTTTGAATATGGAATAAATAGAGTATTCCATTCTGATGAGTACAGCCAAATTCATAAAGCAGCTATTTTTAACCCTCGCCCGCACATGGGGGGGGGGGGGTGGTTGCCACACCCCCAGGTAGTCTTTCTGCTCTGCACTCAACATTTTTAGAGCTAGAAGGCTGATTGTTTGTATAGCTGCTCCTCTATCCTTTCTTGATGTCCACTGAAAATTTCAAGTTTCTGTGATTTTTGGTTTCGGAGATATGACCTTGTTTTTCAGGTCATGTCATGACCCAAATGGCCAATTCTCAACATCTTGCGTTTGCCATGGGCCTTGCGAGCTTTTGACACCCTGATTTCGGCCTTTTTTGCCAGTCTTACCTCCCACCTATCATGGAACATGTTGTTCGACGATGTACAGGGGTCAAGGTCAGGGTCAAGGTCAACCTAGGTCATCTAAGATAATTGCGTTTTAGGCAAGCTGAATTTGCTTTTTGTGAAGTTTTTTGACTGCATTTTTGGTAAAAGCTTCTCAGATCATGATTTCATGTAATATAGACCCAAAAACAATCGGTGCACACATCAGTATACACACAGACACACACAGACATACAAATATATATAGGTAATTGACCTTGACCTAACTTGACCTGAAATGACCTCAGCCGCAAAATTCTGGTCGGGTAGTGTGACAAAGAGGTTCTAGCTGGCTTGGCACCAGAAAACAGCATCGTCATCGGTATTTGATAAGCAGCGCACTTGATATCCAATGGTGACCCAAAACAGCAACATTTTTAGTTTGACCTGACCTGGAAGGTCAATGACTGACCTGAGAAGGTAAAACTGGGTATCATTGGATTCGTCTCTTCCCAAAGAACCTTTTTTGTCTTTACCGCTAAGCTCTACCTCCAACAGGAACGAAATGGCGCGGGGGGTGGCAACCCCCCCCCATGTGCGTTCTAGGATGGGAAAATGGCATGTGCGGGCGAGGGTTAAATTATATGTACCAGAAATAACATACAAACCTTAGTTTAAAACTTAGTCTAAAGTTAGTTGAAAAGCGTATGGTTGATTACGAAGCGAGCGAAGCGAGCAGTCTTTCGTTACGGAGCGAGCGAAGTCTTTCCTTAGATTAGCGAAAATTTCTGAAGATGAGCGGCCGGTCGGCCGTGCGGACTGTATTCCCTACAACCTTTAATTGGCGTTTTTTTATGCAGAGGCCATAACAGGCCAAAAAGCATTGGGCGCTGCCCGATGTACTAAAAACTACTCCATAAGAGCAAAGTTCCTTCGCATGCGCATATTGCCTCAACCCTGGACTGGCGTAAATTACTGATACCGCTCATGGACTCAATCAGCCAAGCAGCGTACCGGCTTACATTTAGGGGAAAGTGGGTGTATTGCGCCCTCCTAACCAATTGCGCCCGCCCATATTCCCACGAATTCAATGGCATGTTAAGCATTTTGTTTTCGAAAACATTATTTTCACCACTGGATAGTTCCTTTTATGGCCCAAGCTCTCCGATGAAGCCAATCAGCAAGGCTCATTACGCCATCAAAGATATTACGGCGTTTTCTTAACTTTTTTGCAGCATTTTGAACCGTTGGCTATAAGAATAGGCGATACATGTGTGATTTCGAGAGTGATATTTGGAAAGAAAAATCCTTTTTTCATTATATTTCACTGAAACAGTAAACATCCTTCAGCATCTTTATGGTAACTTCTACGCTTTTATTAAAAAGTACCTCAATTTTAATTGCGCCCATGGCAATTGCGCCAGGGGGGCGCAAATAGAATAATGGTGTAGCTATTGTATTACGACAGTATGAATGCATCATTAACTGATTGCAATAAAGAAGGAGTTTAATGTCAGGCAGGGGAGCAGCCCTCTGTCGCCAGTCCGCAAATTATTTCTCTCATCGAACTTATAATGTAGCTGCCATTTGGGCTATGAACTTGCGGTGTAACTGACAAAATACGGCATTTTTAACATGGACGCAGGCGTGAGAGGTGACAGATATGATACAAAGTAAAAACTGATGTCAAAAAAGTTGTAGAAGCAATAAAAAATATTAATTTTGAGAGAAACGATTGAAAATATAACCGTCTAGGCGCATACGTTCATATATATCTAGTCGGTTACATCAAACGTTTTCGGACACAAATAAAGTTATTTACCTGCGCAAAAAAAACATCGTAATTTATATCTACATTTATTATATATCGAGCTTGATTCACATAACACATGTTCAAGTAAGCCACAATGACATAGAATGCCGGAGTGTATGCATTCCGTCTCCTTTGCTTAGCCATGTTAAAGGATAGGGCGCAATTGGATTCTAATTGCGCCATCCCCCTGGCGCAATTTACAGCAGTTGTTGGTAAATGCGCCCTTTTGCATGTTTCTGAAAAAGCAATTGTCAGAAGCAAACGAAACATTCTTTATTGATCGGGAGGCTCTTAAATCGTAGCTAATGAGTTCCTCTTTGAAATGGTTACCAGTGCATGCTTATATCTCCAGCGGTTTTCTTACGATTAGCGTTTTTCCATAAGGTGGCGCAATTCACCCTCCTTCCCCTATAGATGTCGCTAGCGTCACGTAAATCCTGCTTGCGAACACCTTTTAAGAATGGAGCAGCAGCAGCACTATTTCTGCTTTCCATTGATTGCTTCCATCTTAGTATCAACTATGTCCTTTTCAACTAACTTTAGACTAAGTTTTAAACAAGGTTAGTATGTAATATCTGGTACATACAATTTAAAAATAACTGCTTTATGAATTTGGGTTTACTGGTCAGAATCGAGTATTCTATTTTTTCCATATTCAGAAAATATACCTATCACCTACCCTGTTACTAATCCAGGTAAAATGGGCGCTTTCCGCGTCGTTGGCGTACCCGTTGTTCTATATGCCCTGGCCCGAACCTGCCCAGTCAACTGCAGACACCGCAAAATTCACAATTCAACATGCCGTTCCTTACGATTCACGCGTCTTCTGATTGGCCGAGGCTGAACTGCAGGTCAGCCTCGGCCAATCAGAAGACACTTACGTCTGACATGTTTGTTTTTGTATGACATGTTTGAGTTTGAATTCGCCGTTTGATTTTTTTATCCTGCTATTGGTTCCGGAGATACAACGGGGGGCTCTTTGCCCCCCCCCCCTCCACCATGGGACGTGGAACCTGCCAGACCTCAACGGGGCGCGGGTCTATATACATTATAGTTTGCTTCCCTTTTATCTTTTCTTGTTTATTTTGTCAGGTCCTGTATCCGCTGTATCCAATGCCCAGACCCCATACGACGTCGGAAAACAACTGATCCGAGCTCCTTTTGGTACAAAAGTAAGTAGCTGAGCAGCCGCTGGCTTCTTGAGCACCATCCCTGCCTGGTCGAAGAGAAGGAAATGGTAAATGGAAAGGTGAGAACTTTCATAACATGCACCACGTGCAACGAGCACGAATCTGCAGCCCGTCGGATGTCCTCCAATGGCAGAGCGTTCATGACTGAGGTCAGAGTAGGAGACAAGGAACGTATGAAGCGTGTTGTTGAGCACCTGCTTGGCAAGTCCCACGTTGCTGCCGTGAAAGAGGAATCATTCCAGAACTCTTGCAGTAAATTCTGGATAAAAAACCTTTGGATGGCGGTGATGAAAAAGTCGAGCGCACACGTGGTAAGTTTGTTGACTCATGTGGCGGTGGAAGTGTACAACGACAGCTTGCTAGAAACACCGTCAGTGTGGTCATGGCCTGCGAGGTCGTCAGCTCCAATGCAGTCTTAACCGTGAGAACTGCAGCCGTTCACCCCGCTCAGTCCCTCGCCGCCCGATGTGCAGTATCGGTCTCCAAATGCTGACAGAGAGAGATGCTGGACGTCGTCAGATCGCTGGAGCGGGGCACACTTGTTGACCGTCTGCAGCGAGGTGTTTGCTGTATGTACTCCATTCAGATAGATGGCTCAGTGGACAGGATACAGCGGGACAAGTTTGTGATGACCTGCCATTTGACTACACTGAGAAAACAGTGTCCCCATTTTCGGTCTCAGAGACCAGTTTTCGGGCTAATGTACCATATTCAAAACAGACAGCACATTTCGAGAATACTTTCTGAGCAACGCCACATGGGATCATACGATCCCTTAAATCGGTATCATTGATCGCAGAAACAGAGCTCAGTCAGTACCCATTATCGGTGTCAAGCTTTAAAACTAGTCTCACTATGAAACCAGTTTTCAGCCCGATCCCCATTTTCGGGCTCACCTGAATTCAGTTTGAGGGCTCAACCCGATCCCTTTAATCGGTATATCATTGATCGCAGAAACAGAGCTCAGTCAGTACCCATTATCGGTGTCAAGCTTTAAAACTAGTCTCACTATGAAACCAGTTTTCAGCCCGATCCCCATTTTCGAGCTCACCTGAATCCAGTTTGAGGGCTCAAATTGTGTGGTGAAGCCAATATTAGGGCTCACCTCATCGCTTTTCGTCCGATGCAGCCCCTCCTTCCCCCTCCCCCGTGTCCAGCAGCTGCGAATAAGACGAAGCCGCGGACAAACTTTTTTTTTGCTCGGCCAGCCTAGCGCCAGTCTCGAGCGGTGGGACAGTTAACCCGGCAATTTTGGCCGGGATGCAAAAGTTACGTTAAACCGGTTTATGTTAACCCGGGAGCAAATAACAACGTGGGAGCCTATCTTAGGTGTGGCAAAGCTAAAGAATTACTTACTTGTTGCCGAGGTGCCCAAAGAAGGTACTGGAACCGAAAACACAACATTGGTTCATGTATTTATTAACATTCATACACACAGTCATACTTGTGCAAGGTGTCAGTGTTCGGTTGTGGGGTGTAATAGCCAGGCAAAAAGTTCTATGAACTGAAAAACCCGGCGCCTATTACTTCGCAACATGGTTGTGTATTCAACATGAACTGCAAGGAGTGCAGAACTGCAGACGACATTGCCTGTGCTAACTTAACATCTCACGGGCAGCGCCGCGCTCTGACACCTTGGTCCCAGGGTGCAGGGTCCCAGAAGCGGCGGCGTTTCTGACCGCAAATCGCCGGAGAGCCGGTCGACGCCGTTGAGGGGACTGAGCAGGCCGCTGCCAGCTCCACCTTCACGTCCGCGCGGCGCAGCTCGGTGTGCGGCGGCGGCTCATCGCGCGGGCCGCACCCGTCCGTCCGCTGCACGAGCCGCTTTTCGATCCGACAGCGCAACACCGGCACGCCATTGTGCTGGCTGAGCGGCGGCAGCGGCACGTAGGCAACAAAACAGTAGAAATCGATGGGCCTGGATCGGCGTTGCCAGCAACGCCGGCAGCGGCGCGGCGGGAGGCGCCAGTGCCGCCGTCGGGGACGTGTGCCCTTCGCTGCGCTCATTCGAGTTGGCCGGCCGGCCGCGCGGCGTAGTCCTTTTGACACGGTGCGAGAAGAGCCGGATGAAGGTGGACTTTTTATTGGCGTTGCTGGTGCTCACGCCGCCGGCGTCCAGTTTGGGCGGCAAGTCCGAGTACCAGGAGTCGGACAAGTCCCGCGCGAACGCCGCCAGCCGGTCGTCGTCACTGCTGGCGGCGGCCCGCCGACGGCGCTGCCTCAGAATCGGACGAGTCGGTGGTACTGAGCACCTCGCGGGACGGGTAGCTGGGAGTGGGCCAGCCGCGGCCCCTGCCAGGCCGCGCCACCTTCACCGGCGCAGCCGCCTTCAAACTGCCCTTGCTGGGTGGCGGGTGGGTCGGCGGAGGCGGCAGCGGTGCCTCGACGTCAGTCCGAGTCGCTGTCACTGGGCGGCCGCCGCGGAGACGGCTTCTGTTTGACCCGCAGCCGGCCTGGGCCGGCTCGGCGCCCTCGGCCGGCGGCGCGCGCCGTTTCGAGCGTTTCACCTTTTCACTGTCCCTCTCGCCTGGTCCTCAGCGTCGAGCGGCTCGGCGCTGTTCGGTTTCATGTGGCCCATGCTGCTGGGAAACTCGGGTGGGGACAGCTTTCTGACTGGAGTGCCGTCGAAGATGGAGGAGACGGGGGTGCTCGCAGAGTCCTTGCCCAATGCCCATGATAGAGCCGGGGCTCCACTGGACGCCCAGCTTAATCGGGCTATCGCCGCCCTCCTTCTATGGTGGATTCTTCGGCCCCCTACAGCCACTAGGGCCATCATATACTCCCAGATGGCGGCACCTAGGGGATGAGACTTGTCCACCTCGTGGCGTCGCCAGCGACGCCTGCGAGTCGGAGCAAATGATTATGGTGTCTTCCTCGAAGGACGGGTGCTCCAGGAGATGCTGCTTTGCCGTCTTGAGCGCCACCATCTCAGATCGGTAACTGGAGCAAATCCTCCCCGCCGCCTCCCGCAGTACCAATGTTGTACTGTCTGGGTGCTCGGTGAGGACCCCAGCGCCGCCTTCCTATTACTCCCCCGGTCGCAGACCCGTCGACCCAGGCCCACGTCGCACGCTGGGGGAGCGCTCCCAGGCACGCCTCCGCATCACTCCTCCTCGCTGTTGCGGACGCCCCGATCGGCAGCCGGTCCAGGTGGACCGTGACGCCGTCTGTTGGCGTCTACGGGGGCAGTCTCGTGGATAAGCGCGCCTCGGCGGGCAGCGCCACTCCAGTGGTCCCACACCGCTCCCCCGCGCTCTCTCCAGCCGGTCACTGACTTCAGTCACGGTTGGGGGGGGGGGGGGGCTTCCGCCACGACGATGGAAATCGGGCAGCCAGTGATGACTCATGCCACCATCAGCATCTCCGCCTCCAGGACGCCAAGATGTGTGGCCGCAGTCGCAGGCAGCCACGCCGACCCCGCTGCCCGCATGCCCAAGTAGTCTCGAATCGCTGACACCTCTCCTGAAACAAGAGTGTTGTCGTAAACTTAAACCCCTTGCTGGCGCCCGCCAGCCGCGACAACACCGCCACACCAATTTTTGTGACCCCGGAACTTCCGTCCCGAGCCTCATTTCACGGCACGATGCTACAGTGCGCTACACGTATTGTGGTATTCAGCTTCCATGGAAACATCAACTAATTTGGACGCTCAAACATGGGAGTCAGGAGTGGTTAAGGCCCAGAGCGTTCTGTCTGGTTTATAAAACCTTGGCCAGCAGATGTAAACGTGCTTTTTGTATAAGTGGCTTAATTTTGACGCAAAAGGGCACTAACCTTCGGCGCAAATAATGCAGAAATTTCAGCGCAAATTGCAAAATAGCTTGCGCCGAACTTCGGCGCATGACGGCTTCACGGGCGTCCGGCGTACCATATGGATGTTTTCCAGTTTGGGCTGCAGGTTTTAGCTCTAGGTTTTAGACTGTAGGTTTTGGGTTGGGTTGGGCTGGGCTGGGCTGGGCTGGGCTGGGCTGGGCTGGGTTGGGCTGGGCTGGGCTGGTTGGGGTGGTTGGGTTGGGTTGGATTAGGTTAGGTAAGTTTAGGTTAGTTTAGTTTAGGATAGATATGAATACCTATTTTTTGTCAGTTGAATTACTTTTTTTTCATTTTGTAGCATCATATGCCTTCCATCTTTGAACTGCCATATTCAAGCACCAGAATAAGTATGAACTTGAACCTTTTCCAGTCTGGATGCCTGTATGGAAGTTGTGCAAAATCATGCAGTTGAAGGTATTGTAACCACAAATAAGAGCTGATGACTCAAGTCTCAACTTGTCCATAATTGGTTATCTTGATGCCTACTTGTAGACCCTTCCTCTTACTTGGCACACAGGCATGGTGTCACAGTGTTCTAAAATTGGATTTCAATTGGGTGTCCCAAAAAAAAATCTGAAGACAAAATGAGATAGATTTAGTCTTTCCGCAAAACTGCATAATGCCATTTTTTACCTCAGATTTTGTCAGAACCTTCACAGGATCTGAAATGAAATGATGTAGAGTAGATGCATCAACTGTCAAGTCATGCGTAACCTGGCAGCTGGCTGTTGAATCAAACTTTTGACATTTTTTTAGCAAAGATGAAATAAAGCCACTTGTCATATTTTTAGGATGAAAATATTTTCCCCATCATATGTGGTTAGTCACCTAAAATTCTGAAACATGGACCACTGTGATACCAGCATTCCATCATGTCAACCAGCATTCCGCAGCATGTTAGCAGAAGCAGCAGCATGTTATAAGTATATGAAAGATCCAAATAGGTTGTAGGTTGGTAGGTATTGGTACTAAGTTTAACTTAATAGGTTAGTAGGCAAGGTTAGGATTAATTTTAGTTGAGCATCAAGATAACCAATTACGAACAAGTAACAAAATCCTTACCTACCCTTGAAAGCATTGCTTCAATCACATCATCACAAAGAACCAGACAAAAATTTTGCACATTCTTACACTATTTGACATCCTGAATCCAGATATGATGCTTTCATGTGGCGCAAATACAAGAAAAACGAATAATCAAACCCGTGCGTATTCGTATGAACGGCGCCACAATTGTAGATCAGACCTTTTCTGGACAAATGCCACCACAATTATAATTGATAAGGGATTAAAATGGCATGAGCATCAACATCTTGATTTTTTCTAAAAGATAGCGATAACTGATAACTAATAACTTACCATTCATTTTGAAATCACGGCGGTAGGTACACCAACACATGGCACTGAAAACAGCAAAAGACGGAATGGCGGAATGTCGTATGGACTATGGAGCCCTAAAACGCAGCTCGAATTGAGCCCGAAAAGGAAGACGAACTGAGCCCGAAAAGGAAGACGAACTGAAGCCGCTTTCGGGGCTAATGTACTTTATGCCCGAAAATGGCGCCTAACTGATACCGATTTTAAAATCATACAGATTTGAGCCCTGTTTTGGCACTCATATGAGCCCTTATTCAAAAATATTCTCAAAGTGTTTTCTGAGTGTACGGAGGGGACTCTGGAAACAGTGTTTCTCGTCATGGCGGAACCGCAATGTGGTGGTGCACAAGCTGATGGAAGCTGTGCATACATCGCTGGAAGCAGCAAAAGCCCCTATACATATATAGGCAAGCTGACAGGGGTCACAACTGACGGAGAGTGCGCCACCACCGGGCGGAAACCTGGTCTTCGGGCCCGACTGAAGGAGTTCGCAAAACGAGACATCCTGACAATGTGGTGTGTCTGTCACCGGTCAGACCTCGCCATGGAGGTCTCATTGGGACAATCGTACCAGAGCTAAAACACTGGAAAGCTGACCCTCACTCACTTTCGCACGTCAAAAAAAAAAGAGCGAAGGTCTTGCGAGAGCAGCCAGGGACGCTGACTTTCCAAGCACATTTTGAAGTCCGGTTCGCTGAACATTTGCCTCAATGACAATGCTTTTGCGCGGTTCTAGGTAAGTTGCCCACATGCCGCACAATCTGGTCGCTGGTCGCTGGAGAATCAGAAAAGGGAGCTAGAACCAAAGCGATCGCCTTCTTGAAGGAGTGGCGTGAACTGATTGAGTGGCAGTTATCAGGCACGACATAGTTACGTACCGTATTTTCTCATCTACAAAAAAGGCTGCAAACCGGTAGGATCTCCTTGACGCGCTCGACTCAGCCATCACACGGCTCACTACGATGCTGGACGGAGTGCTTCCTGGGGGAAGGAGGAAGCGACCTGCGAGTGGGAAGCCGACGATGGCCCTTCGAGAAGGCGAGTGGTGAATAGCAGCGTAACAACTGTTCGCTCTTACGACGCGGCACGATAGGAACGTGAGATGATGTTTTTCGTACTCCAGCGTAGATGGGTAGCCATACGGCTTCCACGGTTGACAGTGATGACATCAGTCATCTTTTGCAAGCTCGTTAAAGATTTGGGCTGTACGGGGACTCGAACCCCGGGTCTTTGGATTAGCGCTCCAATGCTCTACCTCTGAGCTATACAGACCAAGTAAAGCTCGTTAACCCTCGCGGGCCCGGGGGGGGCGTTTTTCGCCCCCCCTGGCGAATATTTGCGATAGCTCCCGAACGCTTAGGGATAGGAAAGCGAAACTTTCAGTACCTTTTCTCCCATCAATTTGGCATCTTCTGAAGTAAAAAATTTGGACCTAGCCCCCTTGATGACGTCACAAGGTCCATTTTTCTAGACCCCTGCACGGCAAACTTCGGCGTCACAGACGCAAACTTCAAATAGCTGCTAAAAATAGAGTTTTAGAGATAAAGACAAATTACGAGCACGGTTGTGTAGCGTTTGACCTAGAGAAAAATAGAAAAATAGTTTTGGTGACCTGAGGTCAGAGGTCAGGTCAACGACCCCGAAATGTGGTTTTAGTTTTTCGCAAATAACTCCGACAAAAATGGTCCTAGAGCTACGGCAGTGGTACCATCGCATTCGCCTTGTCAAGCCGCGTCGAATGATATATATTTTGTTCGGAAAAGGTCAAGTTTTATGTTGACCTTATGTGACCTCGAATGACCTCTGGTTGACCTTGCTACATGAAAGGTCGTTTATGATGGATTTGTACCCGCTGATCACGAATCTGGCATCTATTTTCCTCTAAGCCTTCATTTAGAGCTTCCGGATGGCAAAATTGTCTTATTTATTATTACTAACTTGAATTAGTGAAATAGCCTCTAGCAGGGATACTCTTCAGTGACCTTGACCTTTGAGCAGCCTTGTATCGTAAGAGGAACCACAAATAGGGAACTGATAAGCCTCAAAACATTTCAAAACATCTTGAAAGTTAGCACGCAAGATGTGCGAAAAAGTGCCATGTTTGAGGTCAATTTTGAGCGTGACCTTGACCTTGACCTTTAATTTTGAGCACATTTTCGGAATCCTCAGATTCTCTTCTTTCGTTTGACACCCAATTTTGCCGGTTTGATGCCACCTGCCGTCCTCTAGAAGGCTTACTTTGAGATCACTACACATGTGCCGGTTTTTGCCTTTGACCTTGACCTCTGACCTTGAAAATTGACCTGAGGTCAAAAATTTTAGGTGCTTTAGAATCGTCTCGCAAGGACCTTTCGTTTGGTATCGCTTTTGTTTCCGTAGCTCCCTTATTTACGGAGTTAGACAGGGGGGCGAAAAATGCCCCCCCCCCCCCCGGGCTGCGGTGGTTGGGATTACCCCCGGGCCCGGCCGGGTTAAAGTACTTGGTCTGTATAGCTCAGAGGTAGAGCATTGGAGCGCTAATCCAAAGGCCCGTGGTTCGAATCCCCGTACAGTCCTAATCTTTAACGAGCTTGCAAAAGATGACTGGTGTCATCACTGTCAACCGTGGAAGCCGTATGGCTACCCATCTACGCTGGAGTACGAAAAACATCATCTCACGCTCTCAGTCCCAGCGGATAAAAACAACACCTAAGAATGATCCGCATAAAAGTTGGCAGAAAGCTCGTTAAAGTACTTGGTCGTGCATAGCTCAGAGGTAGAGCATTGGAGCGCTAATCCAAAGGCCCGGGGTTCGAATCCCCGTACAGCCGAAATCTTTAACGAGCTTGCAAAAGATGACTGGTGTCATCACTGTCAACCGTGGAAGCCGTATGGCTACCCATCTACGCTGGAGTACGAAAAACATCTCACGCTCTCAGTCCCAGCGGATAAAAACAACACCTAAGACACGATAGGAAGTTGTGCAGAGTGCCATCAACTTCCTGCAACAGCGTTTGGCTGACTAGCTATCTGAAACTGTCTCGTCGATGCAAGCGTTGCTGAACGCACAATTGGCAAATGACTTCGTAAGTGCTGAAAAAAGCTCGTGCGCGACCTTTTCGGAAGCGAGTGTCCTAGAACTTGTCACGAGCACCTGCGATCAGTGGCGACTCGCGTGCACAGCCGGGGATGGGGCCAAATTACCCGGGGAGAAACTGTGGGCTGTGGGCGATGTTTAAGGCATTGAAGTGCGTCTGTAGGGAACTGATGGGCTCCTTAGCCGCGTTTTCATAGGGCTGGTTGCCAGATAGTGGAATTCCGATACCGAGACATTTATTCCACTAACAAGACATTTCAGGCACATTCCGCTAGTTCTGACGACCTATCCGCCGTTCTGGCCGGATAGGTCGTCAGAACTAGTGGAATGTGCCTGAAATGTCTCGTTAGGGGCGTTCCACGACAAATCGACAAGTGCCCTGCACCCTCATATTTTATTTTTTGCTTAGAATTGGTTTAATGGGTTGTGATGGGCGGGAAAGCCAGCTGTGGCAAGGATTTTTTTCTTCGAACAACGGTTTCCGAGATATAGCCTCGGGCAATTCTTGCAGTTCGCGCTGCAGCCCTATGTTTGGTGGCCTATAACTCAGAAACTATTGGCTTTTTACGATAAAAACTTTATATGGTTCAACTCACAATCAACCAAAAAACATTTTGGCTATCTCGGATTTTCAATTTTTGAAAATTTTGATCACGTGACCTTTTGTCCTATTTCTCGAAGAGTGACCTTGATATTTTCCCCACTGAAAGTTGCAATTTTGTCTGATGACGATTAAAGCCTTATCAATTGTCATTCATATGCGATAATAAAAAAAGTGGTTATCGCCCTGCGTTGACCTCAGGTCAGGTCATTTTTATGACCTGTCCATTATTACGAGCGGGAGCGACAGCGAGATCTCGAGAATAAAGCAAGATAGCGACAAGCGGTAAACGGTAAAGGGTACACACGGATAAGGTCTATAATTTTTACTGAGGTCATTTTCAGGTCAGGTCAAAGATGACGTCACAGGAGCTAAAAGGAAGTCAAAATAGCGGCACTATACATATATATGAAGTTTTTCTCGAATAACTTTCAAGGTATCCCAGCTAGGAACAAACTAATAGCACCATCGTGATCCTCTCGTCGATCCGCATCGACACATATGTTTGTTGACCTCGAAAGGTCGAAAGGTCAAAAGTTGACCTTAGGTGACGTGATCTAAGGTCAACTTTTGACCTTTCGACCTTTCGAGGTCAACATACATATGTTTCGATGCGGATCGACGAGAGGATCACGATGGTGCTATTAGTTTGTTCCTAGCTGGGATACCTTGAAAGTTATATGAGAAAAACTTCATATATATGTATAGTGCCGCATTTTGACTTCCTTTTAGCTCCTGTGACGTCATCTTTGACCTGACCTGAAAATGACCTCAGTAAAAATTATAGACCTTATCCGTGTGTACCCTTTACCGTTTACCGCTTGTCGCTATCTTGCTTTATTCTCGAGATCTCGCTGTCGCTCCCGCTCGTAATAATGGACAGGTCATAAAAATGACCTGACCTGAGGTCAACGCAGGGCGATAACCACTTTTTTTATTATCGCATATGAATGACAATCGATAAGGCTTTAATCGTCATCAGACAAAATTGCAACTTTCAGTGGGGAAAATATCAAGGTCACTCTTCGAAAAATAGGACAAAAGGTCACGTGATCAAAATTTTCAAAAAGTGAAAATCCGAGATAGCCAAAATGTTTGTTGGTTGATTGTGAGTTGAACCATATAAAGTTTTATCATAAAAAGCCGATAGTTTCTGAGTTATAGGCCGCCAAACATAGGGCTGCAGCGCGAAATCCAGGAATTGCCCGAGGCTATATCTCGAAAACCGTTGTTCGAAGAAAAAAATCCTTGCCACAGCTGGCTTCCCCGCCCATCACAACCCCTTACACCAGTTTTCAACGAAGAATAAAATATGAGGGTGCAAATTTAATTTTTTATTTGTCGATTTGTCGTGGAAATAAATGTCTCGGTATCGGAATTCGTGGAAATAAATGTCGTGGAAATAAATGTCTCGGTATCGGAATTCCACTATCTGGCAACTAGCCCTATGTAAACGCGGCTCCTGATTGTCATCGGTCCCCACAGCACGGGCACAGAGCGGGTCGTATCCCACTTCAGCACTCTCCGTTCAACTCATCGTCTCAGCGTGATGGAGGACACCGTGAACACCCGTCTCGTGGTCGCCCTGAGAAGAGTAGGAACGGCCTCCTATGAACCCAGACCTGCAGTGGCCAAGCTCCTGTCTCTGAAAAAAAAAAAAACAGGCGAAGCACGGAGACCGATTCGACGGTATATGCAGGTCGGGAGTTCGTAAAGAAGTTCTTCCGCACCAGTGGCGAAGCATGAGATGGTTTTTGTGCTGTGTGATGGTTTTCCGGCGATCGACCGTTCTAGATCTTTGCTAGTGCATTACGATTGCGTCTTGTACACGCATCTGCAACAAAAGCAGTTGTCTCGAATGACCTCAGTTTATGTGAGTGAAGCAGAAGTGCTTCCAAGTTGTGTGTTCTCAGGTGCTCACTTTCTAGTTAATGGTTGGCAGAAGCTTTAACTTTTTTTTGCAATTCGCTGAAGCGATCGTCATCCATGCGGTTCCGGTGCGCTTATGAAACAAATAAACAAATGTTCCAGGATTTTCCGCAAGCTTTTACATGGTGTTTAGTGACAGCAACTTTCACGCAAAAGGCATGGTTTGACAAAACATGGTTTTACTTGAAGTCATCTCTGCAAAAAATTGATTTTCCCCCTCATCATCATCGCAATTGTTTAACTGACGGGTCCAAAAAAGACCTAAAGGTACATAACTATTTCCATCTGGTAGACATGGCTTTCTGATTTTTTTTTTAATTTTCATTCACGTCGGCAGTGACAGGAAAAATAAGTGGCCTAAAGCTGATGAGAAGACAGGCTTTGATGGTTGATGGTACCTTAGGTTACTCGAGGGCAGCGCTTTTCGAGGAGCGCTGTGGCCCGAAGGTTTGGACTTTGAATTGTGAAAAACGCCCGCCCGCCGGAAAACGCAAACACCGCAAAACGCGCAAAACGCACGCCCGAAACGCCAACGCAAACGTCGCAAAAAATAAACAAACGCCCGCCCGCCGCAAACCGCAAATAAAAAACGCAAAAACGCCGCAAAACAATAAAACCGCCCGCCAACCGCAAACAAATTTAACACCGCAAACGACGCAAAAAAAGAAGAAAACCGCCCGCATCGCCCGCCCGCCCGCCCGCCCGCCGCCAAAGACAAACACCGCAAAAAACACAAAACGCCCGCCCGCCGCAAAACGTAAACACCGCAAAACGTGTAAAACGCACGCCCGAAAAGCCAACGCAAACGGCAAAAAATCACCCGACCGCCGCAAACCACACAGAAAAAAACGCCGAAACGCCGAAAAAAATAAAACCGCCCGCACCGCACCGACGCTAACTGCTAACCGAAAACGACTAAAAGTCGCCCGCCAGCCGCCAAACGCAAACACCGCAAATAAGCGCCCGGCCGCAGCAAGATAATAATTCATCAGCGGCTGGCATACCGCTAGGCTGGTCATTTTCACAAATCAAAAAGATATCTGCAAAAATCTCCTAGATGAAAGCGCCCGATTAAAAAACGGATGGCACGTGCGTGTTCCTCGCCCCCAACTTCCTTCAGGTCAATCGTCATTTGGGTCATCTAACGCATTGACGTATCTGCAAAAATCTCCTAGATGAAAGCGCCCGAGTAAAAAACGGATGGCACGTGCGTGTTCCTCGCCCCCAACTTCCTTCAGGTCAATCGTCATTTGGGTCATCTAACGCATTGACGACCGGCTGGGTGGAATGAACATTGCGCCAAGAAACGTAAGTATATTGTCAAAAAGAATCCCCAGAGTGGTGGATCCCAAAAGTTTGAAACTACCACTTTGGCCCACTGGACGACACCTTAAACAGTTGCCGACCGGATGACACCCATTGTTTGGTCACCCACGCCATAGTATGCATCATGGGTGCGCCGAAATGACCAAAAGTCCCAATTTCCGGTGTGCAGGGTCATTTTCAACGGCACGTGGCACGTGGTTCTGGACTTTTCCGGCCACTTTGCGACATACCCATGGGTAGTGCACCGAATGGTGGTTGATCTGCATGTAAGAAAATGGGGGGTCGTTCGGATCGTTTTCGAGCAATCTGCCGTGGAACGCATTTTTTCATTTTCCCCATTGGCTTAACACGGGAATTTTTAAAGTCACGTGGCACGTGCACCAGATGGTCCGCGGAGGGGAGACCCATACCAGAACGTAGATCACCTGGCCCACTAGAAATCCTGAAAAAAAAATCAGAATATTTGGACCAGCCGTTTTCAAGAGCATCAAGTTGTACTGATCTCAGGCAGCTTTTGCCAAATTGTCAGGGAACTCAGATTTGTTTTTCAATAGAAAAACACAATTCTAAAGAATAGTGTTTTAACTATTGACAACAAACCTTCGGTTACGCCCCCCTTAGCCATTGCTCCCCCCCCCCCCCCCCCCCCCCAGCGAAAATTCCTTAGAGGAGGCCCTGCTGCCGGTGACCAACTGCTGATAGCTGAATGACTGTCATGAGGCCGAACAATGGCGGATCCAGGCTGATCGAAGCCGCAGCGGAATCCAGGGAAAAACTTCAGATCTAAGTGAAATATGATCGGGAAGGCATCCCAGTTGTCTTTGTTTCTACAGTCCTGTCCTGTGATCTCAATTTTCCTTATTTGTGGTTTTGCCCTTTTTTATCTTCAAATTAATTTGATTAAAAATTGAATAACAAACAACCTAAAAATACAAACAATAAACAATAAACAAATAATAATTGAATAACAAATCACCACGCATTTACTGATCTGCTCAATAGGTAATAGCTGTTTTCACGACAAGCCATCTGGTGAATGCACCTTAATTCACCAAATCTGCACTAAATCCCTTTTACAATAAATATCTGTCATGAATTCATTTCAATGTTTTAATCCAAAATAATGTCGGATAATTTGAAAAATGAGGTGCATAGACATCTGTGCAGCCCAAAGTGATACCTTTTAAGAAACACACTGAGCCTAAGTTGACCAGATCTGCACCAAATCTGCATCAAATATGCGCCCAATCTACACCAAATGTGCACCAAATGGCCGTCGTGAAAACAGCTATAGCGGATGAGCGTCCCCAGGGCAGCACGGCATGTGAGGAAAACAACCTTTAAACGAGCCGAGCAATGCAGAACCGCAGATCCACCGAGAGCCGAACCAGCCGGTGTTTAAGGAGTAAACTCTGTATTCTACCAAAGAACGAGCCGGTCATTTTTTCAGTAAAATATGCAAGCATGGATACTACCTATTCACTATTGGAAGGGATATGTATGTTCTCTATGGAATTAACTATGCTCAGATGTTGAGAATTGTTAAAATCTGTTGCGGTTGAGAACCTGTTAGGGTTTCCGCGACTGATCTTCTTAGAGTGTCCGAGACGGTTAACTGTCTCTTTCTTTACTATGCTAATTTCAGCTGAGAGGCAACGAGTGTGTTTTTGCTGGTATACGTTTCCAAGCGCATTTGATCCATAAGAAAGACATTAAATCGTACTGACACTAAATAGTTGTTTGGAAATTCTGAGGAATGTAACATGAAAGACAGCGCTCGGCTGCGAGATCTGAGGCAAATCCGACATGGTTTCAGACGTGGACCGGGTCTGGAGGCGTGCGACCGAGCTTATACAATATACAGAGCGCAAACCACGGCCACCTGTAGAACGCTTATGGCGAAACGCAAATATATCTTATTCCCAGACGAAGGCTGACATAATAGGGCTTAAATGTTTTACTCCTCGTGAAACCATGCCTTATCCGGTCACTTATTTCTTGGTTAAGTACAATACAGACATCCTTGATCTGACCGGATTCCTGTGAAAAGATTTAACTGTTAATGCGGCATAGAGCATGTAGAATAGGGACTGGCCCATAACTGTTTACTCTCCAGCCGCCACTCATCATTTGACGGCACTTACATATATACAATCACGGCCTTTGCCGACCAATAACGGATCCAATCGGACTGCAAATAACGCAGAGGCTCCCGATTCTTCGCGCCGTCAATGAATTATAACTGTAACGGATCCCAACCGGTGTCCATACCCATCCCAATGATTGGTTCAAAAATACATGCACAATTTCAAACCCCTTCCACCAAAAAAAAATAACGTTCATAAATTGTTTCACCCTTAAAATGTTCGGCTCCGCCGAGGAACCTCCGTGGTTGGTCGACGGCTCCTTTTTGGTCTGCACGGCTCCTCCGTGATTCCTCTGTGATTGACTGTCAGTACGGTTCAGCTGTGGCTGCTGTACAGCTCTTCTGTGGCTATTCTGTGGCTGCTGCTACAGGCAGCTCTTATGTGGCTCCTCCTGTGGCTGTCTGTACGGCTCCTCTGTGGCTGCCTATACCTACGGCTCCTCTGTGGCTGTCTGCACTGCTCCTCTGTGGCTATGTATGTGTACGGCTCCTCTGTGGCTATCTGTACGGCTCCTCCGTGGCTGTTTCCCGGCTATGTGGCCGCCTCCGCGACTATTCCGGGCTGGTATCGCCGTGGCCATCGGCCGACCACCCACGGCCGCTGTGTGCCTGGGAGTCGGTTCACGTGTCTGGTGGGACGTGTATCGGTGGCATCACACAGCCACCCGTCTGTGTGCGGCCCTGCTCTGCCGCGCGGCGGAGGCAGCAGTGCTGCCATCTCTGGAGCGGCACAGTCAGCTCCCCAGCGCGGCCGGCCGGGGGGACGCTGCGCCGGCGATACCGAGACGAAAAGACAAACGTTTGTAGATAAATATAAATTTATTAGTGAAAGTTACAGATGCACAAAGCCAAGCAGATATATTTGGGATAAGGACCGTGAGGCTCAAAGCTATTATCGCATATCAATATCAGTGTTCCCATTGTGTGCCTAAGTAGGTTCTACTGTGGATAAACGATTTCATACATGCTAAATTTTGAGTGGAAGCGATTCGCAATAACCATTTTTTAGACAGGTTATCTGGCAAAGGCATGAAACTCAATCAAATATCCACCAAATCGCAATCGTTCAAGATAAAGCACAGAATTCTTTGGATATTTTTCATTTTTTAGATTCATTTCAATGTTACCTAATCAAAAAAAAAAATTGATGTTCTGGGAAATCAGGCAACTAAGCAACTAGTGCAACCTTAAATAAAAAAACTGCTGTGAAGCAACTGTGAACATAATTTGATCCAATAGCACCAAGTGTGGCCAAGCTGTGCCAGGGTAACCGTCGTGAAAACAGCTCATGGGCAAGGTTGGAGAGTATATGAAAAAAAAAACTGCAACCAAATGTCATGCCGGCCCAGTACTGGTGAAAGTTGAGCGTTCATTGTGACAGTATGACTAGATAAGTGAAACTTTTTTTAAATATAAAGGTACTGTATTATAGAAAGCCTTCGCAAACGCGTTTCGAACATATCTTCGTCAGTGCTAGCTTCCCATAATACAAAATCAAAAATTTGTATTATGGGAATTTTTGATTTTTTATTATGGGAAGCTAGCACAGACGTACCTTTATATTTAAAAAAGTTTCACTTATCTAGTCATACTGGTGAAAGTAAAAGTAAGTACCTTCCCGTATTGATGCCTTATTACCTACATCAAAAATATATTGCAATGGAGCAAAAACAAAACACATGGTTACTGCCATAACATAAGAATGCATGAAACACTGCTTAGTCCTATTTATTGGTAAGAAGTTGGCCTCAGAAGTTCTTCTTTGGGACTTTTTCATGGTATGTACGCACAGCCCACTCAATGTTGATGAGCCTGGACAGGTTGTGATTCTGAATGCAGTAAAGACCGTTCGCAAATTGCTGCTCTAGAATCTTCATAAAATCGTTAATCGTAAATCGCTATGATTGCTATACCGTTCTTTAGAGAAAGACCGAAAGCCGCTACTCTCGTGTACCAAATAGCCCCACCTTATGGTACATAATTGACATGGCGTCTGGCGACCTCGCCTTCGGTGACCTGGGGTCAAAATGTTAGGTACGATGTAAATTAATGCATGATAAGCAGAAGCTATACAAAGTTTCGCGGCACTGCGCGCCGGGATTTCCTTTATGCGTACGCAGATAACTGAAGAGTGTGTCCAAAAACGTCCCCCCCTCCCCCTCAGCCGGCGCGAAGTTAAACCAGACAGTGGCTAAGACTAAGTGGAAGCCGGTAATCGCTCTAAAAATCCATTGATCTGCCACTCGGTACCGGCACTGGGGTGGAGGGCGGAATTTTTGGCCATCCCCTCCCCGTCCCTCTGCCGTCCGTGCTCCCCTGCTCTGCCGCTGACGGCGCGGAGACACGCTTGCCGCCATTCTGTCCAAATTAATAAATCACCGCGGCCCACCCAGGCCGGGCTAATTGTGAGCCATCATTAGCCATATGAGTGGACGTGTCGCGACTGCCGCTCTCAATAATTACAATGGCCCCAGACGCAAACAGAGCGGCCGCCAAAGGGTGCCGGCCGCCGCCCGGAATGCCAACACGGGCCGCGCCGCGCCTGGGAACGGCCGCGCCGGGAATGCCACGGCGGCGCCGGCAGTGCCGCGCCGCGCCGCGGGGGGCGGCGCGCGCCCGTCCAGCCGTCCCTCCGTCCGCCGCTGATGGACCGATGGCCGCCAACACCAGCAGAGCGCTCCTCGCGCCAGCGGCGCTGGTCACCGGCGCTTGTTAGTCGTGCGCGGCGACAAAGGCGCAAATTGGCGCGGTGCCGCGGCGATTATGTGCGTGCCGCGGCCGACGGAATGCCGAGAGTGTGCGTGCTGCCGCGGGGAGCTGCGGCCCGGTGTGTGTCGCGTGGCACCCCGCCGCCGCCGGCCCGGCTGCCACCGGCACCCACGACGCCAGAGACCAACATCCGTCCGCCCAGCGAAAATGTTTTGACGGAGGGCCATTATTACCTGACTGCGGGATGGGACATCAAAGGGAAGCGCTGACCTAATGGGCGCTGCAGATGACATTCCCTGCGTGGCTCGGTGCCGTTAATTCGCTATTGTTTCTTGGTGACATAATTGCTTTGCGTTTAAACACGTTTTGAGCTAAATTGGTCCCCCACTTTCAATAGCTCACAGAAGCTGTACGGATTAACATCGCTCGGTACTGAGTGCTGTAAAGGTTAGTGAAAACTTAATCCGGACCACTGTGAATCCGGACTCTCTGAAGTCTGAACGGACTGAAATATATCCGAACATTTCCTGGCTGAAGATCCCAAACCTCAATTGGATGGGGCATTTTCTATTTCAAAGAACTCGGATTTCGAGTGTCATTTTTATCAATATATCAGTACTGCAGTTCTAACTCCTGCCGCGTGTGGCGCGCGCATGTCGGTCATTTGGAGCCGCATCCTCCGACACCCTCTGGTGAGCCCTCTGGCTAACAATCAAACTCCGCAAATAGTTATTATGAGTGGCTAAACAAAAATATCCACTCAACATGTTCCTTATCAGCCCGCAACTTGCTGGGGGGAGGGGGGTTAAGTCCTCGTACTTTCACCGTGATATATGTTTAAAACACGGTGGGCCGCAGGCGCACAACATTTTTGATGCTTGTTGCAAATTCGTTGGTGTTTATCATGATTAAGTTTCTAAAATTGGTTCCAATGTCTCCGAGATATTGAAGCTTTAATGACGATGTGATATTTAGATCTTCGACAAAAAACGGCATGGTGTATGTTTTTAAACATATATGTCACACAACAGATGTCACACAATAGACGCACAAACATGCCGTAAATGCCGTTTGGCTGTGAATACATTTCGAAATCAAATGGTAGTCTTCAATCTTTAACTATGTTCCAGATTTGAACCGAATCTGGTACATGTATCTTAAAGGAACCCTCCCACCTTCAAAAAAGTTAGATAATTGGCATCAATTGATGTTAGTACCGTGGTTATAAAAGAGAAAAAAAATGATTATCTGCTAAATTTCATCGAAAAATATTCACCGGTTTTTGAGATGTTAGACTTTTATTTTTGTTTATTTTTGGGGCCTCGCTGTTCCTATGACATCATTTGGCAGCAATTATTTGATATCTCAAATGTGCGACAGTTGTTGCGCGCAATGCAGCATATACCACCACAGCCTATCAAGGTTTGAGTGTAAGATTTAAAAACGCTAGATCTGCGCTGGCGTCACAAAGTCAGAGTTCAAAATGCATTAGCCCCTCTGAATCCAAGTGCTGCAACTTTATAAATATTTTCGATAAGTCGTGGTACGGCATTTCTCGATGTTGCGAGTACCGAAAGCGGTGGTTGTGAGCCAGGGATCCCAACTTGGCTATTCCAACTCAAATCTAATTTTAAGATGGGATGATCACCTTAAAAACTTTTGCAGTAAGGATGCCATGCATTTGTTAAAATGGGCTTGACCAAATATGTATTCATATGAAATAGATGTCATCCAGTTTTACGTTTTTAAGTACGCTGTAAACAAGTGTCAAATTCGTGAATACTAACTTCGGTTTTTGGGGACAGAAACGTGTATACTTATCTGTTTCGCCTGATCTTAACTCTGACCACCCTGACCTATGCTTAACTAGCCCCTGCATGTAAATGGGAAAGGCAATGGGAACGTGTTGTTTTTATATTAAACGTTCCCGTTCCCATTGCCTTTCCCATTTATATGAATATTCAATGCGTCCATAAAATAAAAATAATAACCCCTGCATAAACTTAACGGTCATGTAGCACTTCGACATAAGAGTTTGACTGAGTTTGTGACGATAGAAAGTGAGGAACACGTCTGCCCAGTCCATGCTACTGAAAGATCAACATCGGGTGTTTTACCTGGCGTTGACCCCACGCGAGACTTCAAATTTCCAAATTTTAGGTAGCCATCAGTGATCAGAAAGGTGTCACGAGCTTTCGTTTGCCGCCTTGCACGATTCGTTGCCGTTACTGATCCTAGAGTTATCGACTGGGGCATTAACGCCCCTCCCCAGCAAGTGGTGGGTGGCGAAATTTCCCAGAAAATACCGGGTAAAAGACAAAATCACATATCAGTTCGACCAAAGTACCTATGGCTAGAAACGATTATCTCAGTGGATATCCCGAGAAAAGCAATAGCAGGCATCTCGACTTGGGTAAGCAATGCTGACAGCACTCGGGTTCTCTGTAAAAGTGCCTCAGAATGAATGAAATCCCTAACAGCTCACTACATTTGCAGAAATATGTATGGTTGCTGGGTATAAAATCCCGCCGGAATCTCGGCGGTCTGTGCGGTCTGCAGCGGCTGGCCGTCGGCCGAATAATTACCACATCAGCCGGCCGACCTACCGCCGACAGCAATGTGCGGCATTTTGAAAGCCATGTCGGTGGCGGCGTTTGGTCCGTGTTTGGCGACCGGTGCAGCCACTGATGGCCGCTCAGTCCGATTGACTGGCCGGCCACGTCACGGCAGCGATCGGGCCGGCTCGCTGGGTGGTCTCGGCCGCCGCCGCCCAGTGCAGTCTCCACAGCGCGGCACATTTCAAAACGCCATTTTCCTCTGAGCGGCCGCTCGTAAAGAGCTATCGAGCGATCGCAGCTGGCCGTCCTGCTGATCAGTGATTACGGCGGCGATCATCAGCCGGCTGGGGAGGCGCGAGTCCAACACCGGCGGCTGAGGGTGCCGATCCAGCGCAGCGCGTCACACACCCTCCTGATGACGCCGCCTTACGACAGGGGGCTGCTGGTGGTGTGGTAATTTCGCCATTAATCTCGGCTGCAGAAAAACTCACTGACTTTAACGCGAACCACCGCCTGCCCACCGAAATGAAAAGTACATACATCAGTTTTCTATCAGCTGATCCGATTTAATGACCGGAGGTGCGGATGAGCTGCTGAGTGACAGGGGCTGGCTACCGGTGCCGAAAATCCAAGGTTGTCGTTAAAACGCGACATTCGCTGGTCCCCCGATCAATTTTAGATTTGATGATCAAAATTAAAGCCGGTAGGTAAGTACCTATCCCGCAGTCTGTCACATGAAAATGGAGCTCCTCCTGATCCATGCTGATTCCTTTTCATTGAGAAATCATGAGCTCTGTGTTTCACATACATTTCCTTTTATTTCTTACATATCCGAATCAGAAGTCAGTGTGTAGAAGCACCCCACATTATTTTCTTGATACACTGTGTCCCCCTGAGCACCGCTGGTAGTCGCGACACCTGCAGCCAGGCCAGGGGGTAAGCTCGTTACCCACTACTGCCCATTACTGAGTCATTGCCGGGTGTCGGCTGTCTTCGATCTGTGACACGGGCCCGGCTGGCGGCTTACCACGTTCCCACGCGTGCTCCCGCCCGAGGCGCTGCCACGCTGCCTCCCCGAGTCCCGGCTCTGTCGGAGCGGGCTGGGGCAGCGCGCCACCGACGTCAGGCCGGGGGCAATAATTGCCTGCATACGTTATTGAGCAGGGCCCTCAGTCGTGCACCTGGTGGGTTCTGTCGGTGCCGTCCGGCCAGTGCGGACCGATATACCGGACACAAAGGAGGGACGGGAACTGTACCAGCTCACACCAGTGTTGCGTCTTACAGCTGTCCAGCGCGCATCTGATGGCTCTGGAGACTGCTACCACCACCACTCAGCCCCGCGGCACGGCGAGCCGCGGGCTGCTTCAGCAATGCGTCACAGGGAAATGGCAAAGAGAGTAATTATACGTGCATTATGACGCTCCTGTGAGGTGGTGTTGTGCTGTCGGCTCTGATATGTCTGGGCTGGACCCGGCAGTCGGCGCGGCTTATTCGATCGCCGCGGCGCGGCGGTCTCGCTGATATATCCGTGACGTGACGTCCCTCGGAGCGGCGCGGTGCGGCAGCGGCGGCTCCCCTTCCCACGGCAACGGCGGCGCACCTCTCACCATATTTTCACCTGAGCCGCCGCCGTCGCCATGGCAACCAATTAGCGGCGCGGCGAGGGAGGGCCTTACCTACAGCGGCGGGGGAGGGCTCGCGAGCGGTGCGCCGCGGCCGGCCACAGCGCGTCCAGTCCGGCCATTTTCACCGCGCCAACTGCACTGCCTACATTACTGCACTGTGTATGTACATGGGTGAGCCTGCACCAGCCATGTGCGCCGACCAGGAATGTCGGCTATGTCAGCTGCGTGCCGACCACCAACATTTATCCACTGTGCATGCTGGCCATGGAGCTATTTACATAAATTAGGCAGGAATCAGAGCTAATTAGCACGTAGCACCTGCGTTCTCAGTTTAATTGGATGTTAATGGCGGCACGGTGTACGGGCCGGATTGGGCGCCAGCGAGTTGACACAGCCGCTCAGCCCTGAGCCCCACACTGAGCCGGGGCGCCAGGTATAGGTACTGGCACTGCCGCTCAGCCCCGAGCCCCAGCACTGAGCCGGGGCGCCAGGTATACTGCCGCCTGAGCCCCACACTGAGCCGGGGCGCCAGGTATAGGTACTGGCACTGCCGCTCAGCCCCGAGCCCCAGCACTGAGCCGGGGCGCCAGGTATACTGCCGCCTGAGCCCCACACCGAGCCGGGGCGCCAGGTATACTGCCGCAGTGTGCATGACGGAATCGGTATCAGCGCGGCGGCGTTATGACTTGAGTCGTTAAGTCCGGTCACACAGGCACCGGAACACGGTCGGCCGCAGAGGGATGCCGCCGCTAAATCACCGTTTACGAGCCAACGATGTCGGAGCGTGTACTAATCGGGGTACCGCCGGCTGGGGGGGGGGGGGGGGGGCGGGTCGGCGCCCGGTTCGTGCCACGGGGTCCTCTGGACAATGAACGGCACACTGTCCCACTCTCCGGCCGGTCAGCGGGGTGCTCCCGTTTCCAGCCGATCGTCTCCGGCCGCTCCCGTTTCCATATGTAGATCGTCTGTCATGACTAGATCGATGCTTTGCAAATGGTATTTAACCCGCGCCCCGTTGGGCTCTGCCGAGCAACGCGCCCCGTTGGGGGGGAGGGCATTTTGACCCCCCCCCCTAAGATCTCGAGAACCACGCAACCTAGCGACAAGCGGCAAAAGGTGTTGGATAGCCCTATCAGGGAACTACCTTGTGACCCAATTTTATTGACCTAGGTCAAACCGATGACGTCACAGGTCAGGTCAAAGGTCCAATTTTCACCGTTTACAGGCATTTCAAGAAATGCGTTGTAAAATCGAGTAAAATGCATTTCATTGAAAATCATCGATGGGGAACTGTTTTTCAAACACATATTTTGCTAGTTGAGGTCACTGATACCAGGTCAGGTCACAGAGGTCAGGTCACTGGGGGGTCACAATATGAAAGTGTCGTGTGGTACATGTTTTATGGTCCATTTTACATGACAAATGCGATTATGTGGGTCAGGCAGCCTTTGGGGCCAGCTTAGGTCACGTTTTGGTCAAGGTCAGGTCAAGGTCAGGTCAAGGTCAGGTCAAGGTCAGGTCAAGGTCAGGTCAAATTAGGTCAAATTTCACAGTTGATATTTTGCATAACATGGGTATCGAATCGATGCAGCTCGTCACGGGGAGTTCAATGGTGGTCTTTGTTTTGTCGTACTAGGTCTAGAATCGCTAAAAATTGAGTTCAAAAATTTGACGTCATCATTTTTGAACAGTTTTTTTTTTTCGCTATAACTTGGCCAAAAAACGAGATATCGATCTGAAATTCGGCATGTATATAGAAGAGCGCAGACATATAATCCGTTTTTTTCGAAGTTCGGAAAATTTTTGGATTTTTTTAAAGTTTTTCTAAAAAAAAATCATTTTTTTGTAGTTTTTGGGTTAAAAACCCAAAATTTTGAAAATCCGAGATAGCAGTTTTGTAGTGCCGCTTTTTGTCTACTAGACCATATAAAGAACTTTGAAATTACTTGATAAATGTAGATTTGGTGAGCGTTTCAAGATTGCATGTTTTTTGCTCATTTTTGCTCGAACATGACCTCAGTTTGACCTCAATAACTCCTGACCTAAGGTGACCTAAGACTTGAAATTTGGTGTGAAGGTGTCAAATTGATGCCCGGTAAGGTACTGAAAATTTGGCGGCGCTGCGCGCCGCCGTTTTCTTGCTATTCAGGAAAAACCACAGGGGGGGCCAAAATGACCCCCCCCAACGGGGCGAGGGTTAACGTTTCAAAGTGAGATCAATGCAACTTTTTACCATACAACATTTATCAAATGGAGAGATGCTTTAAAGACTTTTTTGCTGAGTTAGCATGTTGTTTTAATATTTAAAAGTGATGTTTAAGTGACAAAGTACAAAAATGATTCGTTCCGAACACAAGCTAATTATCATTAAAAACATCATCAAATTACCTGCTGCATAATAAGCGTTGTTTTATTGCTGTCCCTCTCAATCGACCCACATATGTAGGCATGTAGATGTGATTGGAACCGACCAACGTAATCTCTCATTTTATAGCCTCTCCTTTTAGAATATCTCAGCCCGTCGCAGTTTACAATGACGGCGTTTAGAGCGTCTCGCCTTGGTGTGGGGCTTGGAGTAAGGATGGGTAGGTAGAGCAGGGAGCGTGCTGCGTGGGTAGAGCAGGGAGCGTGCTGCGTGTGGCAGAGCCCAGAGCTGGCTGCGTTTCCGGACGGCTGGCGGAGGCGGCGGGGCGGGGGGCGGGGGGGGGGGGGGCGGGGCGGCTATCGATAACCCGCCAGGGAGTTGTTCTGTCACGACCTGTACCTGAGCTGTGCGCCGACCCCGGGGAGCCGGCGGCGGGAGGGCAATCGGCCGCTCCCCCCCCCCCCACGCCCTCCGCCCTCCGCCCGGCCGCGGACCCACTCATGGGAGCAGCACAGGCCCGGCAATAAGATCAGTTACGCTAACGAGATGCCCGACAGCGCCGCCCGCGCCCGCCGCCACCAGAAATCATTTCCGTATGCAAATACGCAGGTATTCTAAACAAACAGCGCGGCTAATAGCAGAGCGCCGCGCCGCCTCCCGTAAGCGGCCATTATGGAGCATCGCGGCAGACGCGCCGCCCGCCTAATGAACTCGGCCGCTAATTAGATGTTGAATCAATTCCATAACTTAGCCGGCCGGCCGGCGTTTTCAAGATGGCGGCTCTGGCGCACTGGCCGGCCGGCTATCGTGACACCAAATTATGGCATCCATCAGATCGGGCGCCGGCGGCGGCGGCGGCGGCACCGGGCGCCGGCGGGCTGCGAGCCGAGACTAGGGCCGGCGGCTCAGGGTGGCTCAGGGGCGGCTCAGGGCGGCTCAGGGTGGCCCAGACGGCTCAGGGTGGCTCAGGGGCGGCTCAGGGAGGCTCATTTGGGCTCCGAGCCGAGACTGGGGCCGGCGGCTCAGGGCGGCTCAGTCGGGCACTCGACTCAGACGGGTCCGTGCCTTCTTTCTGTCCATGGATCCATTATGAAAGGAAGCCTGGGACATTTGAAACCTTTCGAAAGTCATTATTTAACCCTCGCCCGCACATGCCATTTTCCCATCCTAGAACGCACATGGGGGGGGGGGGGTGGTTGCCACCACCCCCCGCGCCATTTCGTTCCTGTTGGAGATAGAGCTTAGCGGTAAAGACCAAAAAGATTCTTTGGGAAGAGACGAATCCAATGATACCTAGTTTTACCTCCTCAGGTCAGTCATTGACCTTCCAGGTCAGGTCAAACTAAAAAATGTTGCTGTTTTGGGTCACCGTTGGATATCAAGTGCGCTGCTTATCAAATACCGATGACGATGCTGTTTTCTGGTGCCAAGCCAGCTAGAACCTCTTTGTCACACTACCCGACCAGAATTTTGCTGCTGAGGTCATTTCAGGTCAAGTTAGGTCAAGGTCAATTATATGTGTTTGTATGTCTGTGTGTGTCTGTGTGTATACTGATGTGTGCACCGATTGTTTTTGGATTTCATATTACATGAAATCATGATCTGAGAAACTTTTACCAAAAATGCAGTCAAAAAACTTCATAAAAAGTAAATTCAGCTTGCCTAAAACACAATTATCTTAGATGACCTAGGTTGACCTTGACCCTGACCTTGACCCCTGTACATCGTCGAACAACATGTTCCATGATAGGTGGGAGGTAAGACTGGTAGAAAAAGGCCGAAATCAGGGTGTCAAAAGCCCACAAGGCCCATGGCAAACGCAAAATGTTGAGAATTGGCCATTTGGGTCATGACATGACCTGAAAAACAAGGTCATATCTCCGAAACCAAAAATCACAGAAACTTGAAATTTTCAGTGGACATCAAGAAAGGATAAAGAAGCAGCTATACGAAAAATCAGCCTTCTAGCTCTAAAAATGTCGAGTGCAGAGCAGAAAGACTACCTGGGGGGTGGCAACCCCCCCCCCATGTGCGGGCGAGGGTTAAGGACAACAGTCCTAATTCGATGGGGCATTTCTGATGCGAGGTTTTACAGATATGTTCACACTTTTCTGGCTTGATATTGATTATTTTATTTCCCTCCCAGTGCGTATGGCCGGGTAGTAACAGGTAATGTACAATGTACGTTGGTAATGTACGTTGAAAACAATGGGGATGTTCGGCTTATTTCCTCACCAGGTGGCAGCACTGCCTTCTTTGGACACAGAAACTGTGGCGGCGAATGCGCCACTGTGTTTTGCACTGTGTGGAGCAGTGTAGAGTCCGTGCGGTGTCGGTCCGAGGGACTGAATTTCGGTGAATTTGATAGCAATTGATTTGAATTTTGCTCAGATGGGTTGTGAATTTATATTCGGCAAGTGTCACAAACATGGAAAGGCAAGTTTACAAAGGACAGGAGACTTAGAAAGGCTTCAATTGACGTAGCCGAAGAGAGGCGAGAAGCCGAAGATAGACCGACTCCAAACGGTAATTTCATCGATGTAACACGTTTCCCGACATTTTTTTATGGCGAGCATAACTAAGAGCATAAAATAATATAACTTAACTCATAGCTTTATCTTGTATTGCCCATATGAAGTAATTTACTTGTATAAGTTTATGGGCATATCAATATAGGAAATTGACCTGCCCTTTGAGAAAGGCATTAAAAGATGATACATGCTGCTGAGAATGATTATATAAATTCAATGCATTTTTATAAGATTCATTGCAAGCATTTTAGCAGTGTTCTTTGTCTGGTACCAAAGATATTGCATGCAGATAAAGGTTATGATGGAAAAAGACAAAATGATCTATTTTGACACCAGCAACCAGGAGGTATATGTAATAGAACACTAAGCTACCTACTATTTATGAATTGTTACAAGTATTGATCATCCTACATGGTGTTACAGGTGCCCAGTGCAATCATGCTTCTGGTGCGGAGTTGTCAGGATGGAGTCGGAGGAATCAAGGAAGGCAGAGGACCTGCGTATGAAGGAACCAGCCCTGCGGATGAAGTTCTGAGGTACATACAGAGGGATCCCACTGAAAGACCAGGTAGGAGTTGGTGAACAGCTTGTGCACTGCAGTATATCATCCAGAAGTAACTGATAGTCTTTCTTGCAAAATGTTTTTTTTTAACTCATCACCACCCAAAGCTACTCATTATTGATATAATATCTTCATTTCATCAGGTAAAAATTGTTTACTCTAAGTTTTGATTCACACTGAAGTGAACACTTTTTTAGAATATTCACTCAGCTTTTTAGCAACTAAATACGGGCAAGTTGTTTGCTGTTTTTTTTTTTTAAATAAATTTTCACCTTCTGGAATATTTGTATAGGTAACTGCAATAAAAGTGCATTTCAAAATTGCAAATACTTTGTGAAAAGTTCATGGGTCTTGATGATGTCACTGTATCCAGTTCATCATATCAGATTTCAACTGTGCTTAAACTGCAATGTTTTGCTAATTGCTTCAGTATATAATGTCCTTTTATCCATGCATGTTAAACATATGTACCTATCTCATTATGACTTGCCAAGATCTTTCCCTACTGTCTTATGCCATTTTTCATTTATTCACAGGTGCGATGCTGCATTGATAAGATCCAGATTCAAGAGCATGGATGCTACCAGATCCTGTGATCTGAAGTTACCAGTGTCACTGCTGCTACAAATGACATCAGCAACACTTCCTTTGGTGAAAGTTTAGAGGAGCAAACAGTTGGTGCTCTGTGTAGTCAAGCAGTGGAGTTTTGCTACAATCATAAAGTTGATTAAGGTGTCAATTTTTGCTCTGGCTTCTGGGACACCTTGGATCTGCATTGCAACCTATGCTAGTGTTCAACATTTCGTGTCCTAGTATGTATCACTGATGCATAGTGTGTTGCATCATACACAAATGAGAGGCAGCAAACTGTCAGGTATTTTCTAGTGATAAAGAACTGCATGCCTTAAGCAATTGTTGAAGGTGACAAGTGGTGAATGGTAGGGCTCAGCCACTCAGTTCCTTCCTTCAAAAGCTATCAATCAGCTCTAGAAGAGTAGTCATAGCAATGCTTCATATGTGAAGGCTACTTGCCTAAACAGAACATTGTGGATTTGTTAAGTACCCCTTTATTACAAGTTTGTGCCCATTACAAGCCAAGCTTAGTTTACTTAGTTTGTTGCAAGTTTTCCAGGCAGCTTTCACACTTGTGTCGCTAAATATTAAACTTTAACTGATAGACCGACGAGATATTGTCCATTTCGTATCATATTGTAATCAGTCAGTCGTGTTGGTAGTAGGTACAGTCTGTCTTAAAAGTACCGCGCAAAGTGACGGTGGATCCATCAAGCCTGACCGAGGAAGGGCCTGCTATAATTTGAAAGTCACCGAACCAATGGACCTTGGGAACGGACGAGGATGTCATATAGAGCCACGCAGAAATCGCCGGTGATTCGTTGCCCATTATTACAGAATGAACGCATGCCAGATGAAGGGTTTAGTCAATAGTCTGTACAAACTACAGGGATGTGATTGACTTATCTGACAGTGACGAGCGCTACAGGTCAACTTAAGACCGTAGGTATGCGTTCTTGTCATGTAATGTGTGCTGTAAATCGATTGTTTCATGCGTGTGAATATATGTCTGAATGTAATAAGGTTTTTAATTTCAACTGTGTAAGTTAAATTATGTGATAACATCGCATCATTCGTACTCCGTAGCTTTTGGTGACCACTCGATCGGCTCCCTTTCCTTCCGCTCTATGACGATGTAGTAGTTTGCCTTCCACACGCGTCATTGTCTTCCTAATATCGAAATCAACTGTAGCTACTCATTTTAGCAAAATGATGAACCTGAAAAAGACATGAAACGCAGTTCCCGTTCGGGGCGCGTCGGCCGCCGTCGCCGCCCGCAGTGTTATCCCCGGCCCGGCCGGCGCCCGGCCGGCGCGCTGTGTCCAAAGCATACGGTGCTGCCACCTGGCGAGACTTTTCGGAACTCTTAGCGCGAACATCCCCATTGAACCCGAGGCCGCGGGCGAATAAACCGGTGCCTCGCGTGTACTTCTATCCGCAGCACTGGCGGATCCAGGCTTGCGTTTTGGGGGGGGGGGGCAACTCATGCAGGAGCCAAACCTAGGGTACCCCCAAATCCTGTTTTCTCATCGGATTTAGGCCACTTATTTTTCGTCACAGCCCTGACACTATGAATATTTTTTTTTAACTAAAAAGAAAAATATATAAATGGTAGCCCACCCGACCCATGCCTTTATATTACTTTGTAAACACTACCATTGCTTTTGTCGACCAGTTAACCCGCTTCGAGTCAGTGCTTGGGTCCCTTTGCGGGCCGGGAGGTGGTAAAACACCCCCTGTCTAACTCGGCTCCTAGGCCACGCACTGATTGAACTATGTTTCATTATCGTTTGGGGGAGGGGGCAAATGGGCCACTTTAGGCCTCTGGGAAGGGGGCATGGCCCTAAATGCCCCCTCCCTGGATCCGCCAGTGTAAGAGACCATTGGAGCTGCAGTTGGGTACCTCAGACGTCAGGGTACGCCCTCAGATGTATTGGACTTGCGTGGAGACCTCTTATGCTATAGTGGACTGAAAGGACCAAAAAGACCCGTCTAGGGCTCCCAGAGATAGACATGGGCCCTCAGGAGCCCGCCAGAGCCCCCAATGAGGGATAAGTGAAGGATACCAAGTGCCTGCAATTGCATATTGCATAAGCCATAACGCCTTTACAAATCAATATATTATGCATCAGTGGCAGATCCAAGGGGGGCCACATGGGTCATGACCCCCTTGGTGCCCGGGGGCACCACAGGCCTGTCAGGGGCACCACCGGCCTAGCAGGGGCACCATCAGCCCGCCAGGGGCACTACAGGCCTAACAAGGGCACCACGGGCCTGTGAGGGGCCCCACAGGCTTGTCTCAGGGGCACCCCAGGTCTGTCAGGGACATCAGAGACCTGCCAGGGGCACCACCGGCCTCGCAGGGGCACCATGGGCCTGTCAGGGGCACCAGAGGCCTAGCAGGGGTACCACAGGCCTTACAGGGGCACCACCGGCCTTGCAGGGGCACCTTGGGCCTGTCAGGGGCACCACAGTCCTGTCAGGGCCCAGGGGCACCAGCGGCCTAGCAGGGACACCACAGGCCTGCCAGGGGCACCACCGGTCTAGCAGGGGCACCACCGGTCTCGCAGGGGCACCACCGGTCTCGCAGGGGCACCATGGGCCTGTCAGGGGCCCCACCGGCCTCGCAGGGGCACCACCGGCCTCGCAGGCATCACGGCATCACGCAGGGGCACCTTGGGCCTGTCTGGGGCATCACGGGCCTGTTGGGGGCACTTTAGGCTTGTCAGGGGCACCACAGTCCTGTCAGGTCCCAGGGGCATCAGCAGCCTAGCAGGGGCACCCTAGGCCCGCCAGAGGCACCACAGGCCTGCCAGTGTCCAGGGGCACCACAGGCCTAGCAAGGGCACCACGGGCCTGTCAGCGGCACCTCAGGCTCCCGTGTCCCCCCCCCCCCCCCTGGATCCGCCAGTGATGCCACACCACGCGAAACACCGCCAACTGCCAGCTGCCGCGCCATAAACACGTGCCAACAACAGTCTTTTTTGAAGGTCGACTCCGCTCGCGCAGCTTTTGACTGACCCTCACTGCTACCATATTGCTTCCATATTATGCTGTGGAAAGCTTTACTTCACCAAGTGGCTAAAAACCTCCATCATGGTATATTTTCTTAGCAATTTTTCTGACGTTTTGGGGGGGGGCCAAACAGGCCACTTTAGGCCTTTGGGGGGGGCCATGGCCCTAAATGCCCCCCCCCCCTGGATCCGCCAGTGATCCGCAGCCATTCCAGGAGTAAGGTTAGGTCCCAATGCAAGGTAGTCGTATTCGCTCTCAGCGGACAATGCATATCCGTTGAGAGCGGACATTATGTCCGCTCAGCGTAAAACATTGTAAATGTTGCTTTAGTGCGGTCTAAGGGAATGCATTGATATAAAGAATGCAAATTGATTCAATAAAAGTAGGGGTAGGTAAGAGAGTTCATCTAATTTCCCTCGGTCAGGAAGCGGGGAGTGACCGGTGTTAGCCGCGGCTGCGGTATACCGGCTCCGGCCGCGCGCCCGGCCTCTGAGCCAGGTAGGACCGCACCCGGTGCGGCGCCCGTAACCGTCGGCCGCCGCAAAAACCCCTATTCATAACGCCGGCAATAAACATCAGTGAGCATTGTATCCAAGATGGCCGATACAGCCATCGGCAGGTCGGCAGTGGCCGGCCGGCCGGGTCCCCGGCGGGGGGCGCCAGCGGGGGCGCCGCGAGGGCGCCGGGGGGGCGCCGGCGCGGCCCATCAGCGCGCCGCCGGGCGCCGCGGCAGACGCGGCGCGGCGCATACATTCCTGGCGCGCCGGTGCGCCGGTGGTGCCGCCGATTGCGATCTGTTGCGGCACGTGCGCCGCCGGTGTGGAGCGGGTGACAGATCTCGGCCGGCCTCGTTAGACGCGGTCAGAGGACTCGGCAGCTGGCAGCGGCGGCGACACTCCACCGCACAGTGTGGCCCGCCACCAGCCGGCGGGGAAACAACCCACTCCTCCACCGCACAGTGTGACCCGCCACCAGCCGGCGGGGAAATAACCCACGCCTCCACCGCACTGTGTGGCCCGCCACCAGTCGGTGGGGAATTGCTCCAACGCACAGTGTGGCCCGACACCAGTCTGAGATAAAATAATCCCAGCACCCATCCGCTCTACTGAAAGGACACTGAGGCTATTTGATTATCTGGTTCTCTACCATCTTAAATGCTGGCTTAGTTTGTTCAACCTTTCCTAACATAATGCGCTGTGTTGTGAAAGAAAATATATTTGAAAGAAAAAAAAAACGAGAAAAAAAAAACACACTGCCACCAGTGCACCGTCGGACTGATGCGGACCGGGGCCGGGAATGACCAAAGGCCAGCCGCCGCCGCCGATCAGGGAGCGCCGGTCAGTTCCCGCCGTTCTGGCAGTCATACGCGTTATATGCCTATATCAAAGGTCTAGGCATTTGGTTTGCCTATAACGACGAGACGTAATCGAAATGTCAAACTTAAACCTATCGGTACTTATCAAGCAACAACAAGGATGAGTATCAGCTGATAAACAATACCACATACCTTTTACACAAAGGCTAAGATATCTTGACATCATCGCTTTACTTTATTAACCCTCGCATGTGTGCGGCGTTTGCCAGCTTCTAATGTGTAGGGGGGGGGGGGGGTCGGTTGGACCCCCCCCCCTTGCCGATTGGCCCCTGATCGAGCTAGAGCTTCGCGGAAAAAACGAGCGTGCTGCCCGTGACGAGAGGAAGCCGATGATACCCAATTTTAAGGTCCTAGGTCATTGGTTGACCTTCCAGGTCAGGTCAATGACCCAAAGTCGGGAAAATCGGGACCTGTTAGAAAGTCGTAAAGTGTGGCTGCTAAGGGGTTTTTCGGGGTGCTGATCACGAATATCGTGTTAGTTTTGATCACAGATGATGTCTTGAAGCATTTAGACCAGGTCTGGTCAGGTCAGGTCAGGTCAACCAGTAGGCGTCGTGACGGGTATTCGTAGTACGTGTCAACCGCCTCTGACAGCTTCGTAACATGTTACGAAGTCACCAAAACTACTTCGTAAATGTTCAAATAGTTGCTAAATTCGAATTCAGCTCCAAAAACTAGCCTAGAAACATGTAAAACTCGAAAAAGTGACCCGAGGTCACCCGAGGTCACCAAAGGTCAATGACCTGACCTGACCTTCAGGTGACTTTGACACACACGGGAGTAACATCAAATCACATGTTTGAACGTTTGAAACCACGAAAAGCTTGCAAACACGCGGCTAGTGCGAGCCGACATACGCGAAATCGCGATTCCGGCCAAACATGGTCTCGGAAAAGAGGTCACAGGTCAAAGGTCATTTGGGTCAGGGTCATGAAATTTTCAGGGTAGGTGAAATATTGATCAATGTGAGGGTACTGAAAGTTTCGTCGCGATCGGCCGCTTTTTACGCGAGTTATTCGCGAAAAACCATGGGGGGGGGTCCATCCGACCCCCCCCCCCCCCTACACATGCGAGGGTTAACATTTTTTTTTTTTTTTAAATGAAACTGTATTTCTCGTGCAGCGTGAGTGTACGTGGGCCCGAGGTCAGTGTTTGATCTGTATCCACGTCAGTGGCGCCTGAGTATCGATTCAGCGCCAGACAGCCTCTTTTAGCGATTCCCCATTTTTCAGTGGGAGCGCCCGAATTAGTCGGACAGTCAGAGTAATAATAGCCCGGCGTGTTCAATAACTCTGCAGATGACATTCCGTAAAATGGTGGTCGTGCTGGAAATTTCAGCCCATGTGACATTCAGCCGTCAACTAAGTCCACTTTGTGAGGGAAATTAGTAATTTATGTGTTAAGATCGCCGTAAGACAAAGGCCAATTATCGACGCTGATACATCACGGGCATGGCACGAAAATAATTGGCCGGACGGCCGATGTTCCTGTTGTCATCAGCGTCTGTTGTGTTTTATTTTCCGGCCGGCGATAACGCCCCGAAATCACTACCATTATGTCAGACAACTGGCTAATTTCAATCACACCCAGACTCAAACGACCGCCGTGCTTTCACAACTTTTGCTGAAAGGGTCGGTATCTGGAGGCGGATCTGACGTATGGCCAGCGACTGCACGGCACAGCGCGGCGCGGCCGAGCCGACCGGCCGCCGAACTGACGCCGGATCCGGACCCGCGCGGGACCCGCCCGATCCGGACCCGCGCATTATGAGCTCGCATTACGAGATTAAAGGAAAAGGGCCACCTTTAACATGGGGATTGAAACTGAGATAGCCATCTTGTAGCCCGTGTCCAAAAACCTGTCTGTCTACCTCCTTACGGCCGATTTCGGCCTCCATTCGTAGTTATCGGCAATTTTAAAAGAAAATACGCCAGGAATGCGTCCTTATCCCAGGAATGCGTTCTTATCCGACAATACAGCCACCCGCGGCGAGGCTTTGGTTTTTTACCAATCAGCTCCAACCAGCTCAGCTTTAACCAATCAGCTTATCTGACACAATCCGACGAGTCTGTCTTCTGAACGCTGATTGGCTTGAGTGTGACGTCATCGCTATGCCATCATACAGTAGGTGCCGTAGAGAGTATCAACATAGTACCAATATGTTAAATAGTTTTAAATACTTTTTCGCGAATTGTGCACTTCTGGCACCAGTTTTAAAAAGAAAACGAAAAATAATAATGTCAAAATGAAAAACAACGATATCTTCATATTTCACGAAGGTGGCCCTTTTCCTTTAAAGAGTGAGGAAAGAAGTGTCCTAATGAGCATAGAACATTAAACACTGAACAGCCTTGGTAACAAGTACTTGGTGACACCAAGGTGGTGTATCAGTGGTGCTGATAGTACTCGTCACTGCCATAGGAGGTATGCATTGGTAACAGACAAAACTATAGATGAATAAAGTAACCACAGATACACGACCCAACGAGTGTGCGCTCCCCGCTCCAAGGGCAGTGGTGGTAAATGGCTCCCGCTCCGGAGGCAGTGGTTGTAAATGACCCCCGCTCCGAGGGCAGTGGTTGTAAAAGCGCACTCCCCGCTCCGAGGGCAGTGGTTGTAGCTGACCCCGGTTTGAACACTCGACAGTGATGTTTGCTGACCTCGGTAGGTGACCGAAAAGGGTGTCGTCGCTAAGTTGACCTCCACCGCCGCTGTCCCTGGTCCGTCACCCGGGGCGTCTGTCGGTCTGGTGACCTCGGACGGTGACCTGAGACGTCTGCTGCGCCTGTCAGTCTGGTGACCTCGGACGGTGACCTGAGGCGTCTGGAACGTCTGTCGGTCTGGTGACCTCGGACGGTGACCTGAGGCGTCTGCTGCGCCTGTCAGTCTGGTGACCTCGGACGGTGACCTGAGGTTTCTGGAACGTCTGTCGGTCTGGTGACCTCGGACGGTGACCTGAGACGTCTGGAACGTCTGTCGGTCTGGTGACCTCGGACAGTGACCTGAGGTCACATTCCACAGCGCCAGCATGGGCCAGTCGGACAAAAAGGACGCCGCACGGCGCCGCGCGCCTGGACCACGGGACAGCCGACAGCCGCTGTCCGACAGCTGAAAGCTTTTTAGAGTACTTCACATCGTAAGGTAGTCACGCCAGTCCAAATTTAGCGTCATTATTTAATCAAATCATTTATGAGCCCATTTGAAAGTTTTCACTGGCGTAACTGGTATCGTGCATCAAAATGAGGCAATTTTCTTCTATTATGCCAGAGAAAATTGGACGATAATGGTGTACCGATGAGAATAATTGCTCTATTCCTGGTATAGTGAGGCTGAGTGTTGTTTTCGGAACTCGACCACACATTGTTGTTATGTGGGTCAAGTGTTGTGCATATAAACCCGGTGCAGGGTGTAGGTACCTGCACCCTTTCCACACAGTGCCTTACTATGACCTCCTTCAGAAACAAGCGAATGGCTTTAACATGCAGGATTAGGTATAAACCATTCATAAGAACGAAGCTGTTACCGAAAATTTCCAATGGGTTATTGACATTGCCATAAGGCGGTTACGGCATATGTTTTCATATATTTTGTGATTTTACTTGTTTTTCAAGCATATTACGTTTTAAGTTAAAAAAAAAACATAGAAATGATGAAGTCAATCATGTCTCGATGTCTCAAAGAATTGAACCAACTTCTTTGGAACTTTGCCACAAAATTCTTCGATCCCTTCGCTAAAAACATCATTTTGACCCGCGCCCCACTTGGGTATGTTCTGTAACGCGTCCCACTGGGGGGGAGGGTATTTATAGCCCCCCCCCCCCCCCCCTCCCTCCTAACTCCGAAACTACAGGGCTGATTGTCAAACTTCAAACGGCGTCTGATAGCCCTGGAAAAACTGTCGAGCGAACCGTAATTTTATTTACCTCGAATTCACCGATGACGTCACAGATCAGGTCAACGTAAACATTATCAACGTTTTGGCTTGTTAACCATTTGGGCTCTAGCCGCCGGCTAACAAGTCAGATCCAGTGGCGCGGGAAATTCTTCCAGACTGGGGGGCTGAACCATAATCGAGATCAACCTATAGGGTACCCCAAATCTAGTTTTCTCACCGGTTTTAGGCCACTTATTTTTCAGACCTTGGCCTTTTCAACAACAACAAAAAAACGAAAATATTTGCAAAGAAGTCAGGTATTCCGTCTCAGCTGAGTGAAGAAACTACCGTTTTGTTTTGGCAGCCTGGAATAAAGGTTTTAATCTGCCAAATGAGTTGCCGAGCCAGTGAAAGAGGTGGATTTTTCACTTACATGCTTTCTTCCTTTGTGACCCAAAACCCCTAATTTGGGGAGGACAAGCTGCCCCAGCGGTTCCTGACCTCATGAAAAGTTGTGGAGCATGGGCACTGCCCCCCCCCCCCCGGCCCCAGAGCTGTGGGGGCAAGCTTCCCCCACTGCCCCCTCCCCCGGTTCCCGCGCCTATGTATGAATCTATGAAATTATGATGGTAGATTTCCGATTTCGATTCCTCCAGCTGGGGGGGGGGGAGCTCAAATACATTACGAGCCCCCCCAGCCGAAATGTTGGAGGACTCAGCCCCGCTAGCCCCCCCCCCCCCCCCCCGGTTCCCGCGCCACTGGTCAGATCAGGCTCATTTTCGGTTACACACTCATGAAGATATTCCTAAGATACACTGAGGGTACCGAACTTGTGCTTCGAATTCTTCAGGTCAAGGCCAGTTCATCCCAGATCACGGAAATTTATATCATACATCGGTCACGTGACACATGTTTCATGGTCCATTTAGGTTCGATTTGTCCCTTTTCGCTGGCGTAAGTGTGTGAAAAAGTAGAAAGGTGTCCTTCGAGCCAAACCAAGTTAGGGAAAAAAGCCTTCTACATCTGTCCATGTTTGAATTTAAATTAAAAGCGGATAAATCCGTTGCAATCAATTCAAACATCCTCAAACAACATTTCATGTTTTCTATGCATTAAAACATGATTAGACATGCGCACTTACGCACAAAACATCTGGTGGAGATCTGGCCGGTTGTGTCTCTGTCCATCCAGCCGGCTGCGGGTGCTGATGGCCGGCGGCAGTGCGGCTGAACGGCCGCGCCTCCGCCATGGTGCCGGCGTCGTCAGCTCTCTCTCCGGCCTGGCGGCAACTCCCGCCTCGTGCCGCTCGCTCCAGCGGCCCTCGGACGGCGGCTGTGCAGGCCGTGCCGGCAGGGCAGCAGCGTGCTCATCGGTCACGACGCTGCCGGCCGCCCACAAACGAGCCGGTCGGGTTGGGTGGCTCGGTGGGGTCACAGGTCAGCAGGGGTCACGGGTCAGCAGAGAGCTCGGCCATCGAACCCCACTGCTTACAGCAACAGACACCGAACCAGTAACCGGTAACTTCGATAGCACAAATACATAGGTACAATATGCGAGCAGAAATAGAAAGTTTTGAGCACTTAGCAGGGTGTCTGTGTCTTGCCGCGCCGGGAGAGGTGTCGGGCCGACCTATGCTGTGACAGGGGCCGGTACCTACTATGGACGTCAAACCCCTTGAGACCCCACTTTTTTGCGATAATTTTTAAATGCGTCAACTCTCGTTGATAATATTCTGGCAATGTGTGTTTCAGAACCTGCCGAAACTTTTATTACTAAGGTATTTTGACGCCAAACGATTATGAAAGGTACTTCTCATTCACTCGTAATGTTAAATTTCACGGAGCGAATCTGCTGTTTGGGTAGAGGCTACGCGCTCATGGGGCGGAGCCACGTAATGACGTCAGCGCTAAGCTCCGCCCTACCCCTCCGGCGCTCCTTGCTCGGCGACCGGTCACTCGCGTCTCTCGCTCCATTCAGGCTTGATGGTGGGCGGTAGCTGGTAGCGGTAGCGGGCGCTGGTAGATGGCATTTAGAGCAGATGGCGCTGGTGGCGGGGCTCGAGTGTGGCCGAGCGCAAGCCTCTGCCCGGGCCTGAATTGACCTTAGCATTACGAGTGAATGAGAAGTACCTTCCATAATAGTTTGGCGTCAAAATACCTTAGTAATAAAAGTTTCGGCAGGTTCTGAAACATATATTGCCAGAATATTGTCAACGAAAGTTGACGCATTTAAAAATTATCGCAAAGAAGTGGGGTCTCAAAGGGTTTGACGTTCATAGTAGTTACCTAAGGCGGGTGGCCACAGCCAGCCCTGCGGCCTGCGGGCGGCGCGGCTCCATCTTGGTTCGGGTGGCGTGGCGACCGCCGACAGGCCATTATCGCGCCGTGGCCGGCGGTGTGGTCAGGGCGCCGCGCCGCGCCACGCTGCGCTGTTTTGACAGAGGTGTGCGCGGCCGGCGCGGTGGGCGATTTGTCACTGCGCGCCCACAGCCGCCTAATTAGCACGTAGCGCCCAAACAGGCCGGCCGCTGAGTGGCCCTCGGCGCGGCGACCCGCGCACCTTCGGACGCTCGTTATAAAATCATTATTCATTTGTCGCGGCCGACCGTCACGCGCGGGCATGCTAATGAGTTGGCGCCCGCAGCTCCGCCTGGCGGCAGCTGTCAGAAGCTCGTCCGCTGGGCGGTGCCGGTGCCGACTGCTGCGACCCGCGGAATGCGGCGGAGTGACGGGAGACGCTGTGAACGATCACCGCAATAACAGCCCTCCGAGGCGCGGGTGATCGCTATCAGTTTGCTGACAGGGGCTGACCGGACCCGGCGGCTGTTCGGTGTTGATTCTTCCAGTTCTACATGAGATGCAGAAGAGACCCCCGCACGTGCGCACGTGCGTACGTGGACGCCCCAAGCGAGTTGCTGGGTCTGGGGAGCTGCGTTTGCCAGGACCGAGTCCGGGGAGGGTTAGGTGGATCCGGGAGAGACGACCTGGGTCTGGGGCCCTGAGTCTGGGGAGTTGGGTGCGAGGAGTTGGGTCTGGGGTCTGGAGAGTTAGGTCTGGGGAGTTGGGTCTGGGGTCTGGGGAGTTAGGTCTGGGGAGTTGGTCTGGGATCTGGGGAGTTAGGTCTGGGGAGTTGGGTCTGGGGTCCGGGAGTTGGGTCTGGAATCTGAGGACTGGGTCTGGGGTTTCTGAAATCTGAGGTTTTAGGTGGTGTGGGAGGCTTTCTGTGGTCTCTGAAGTCTGAGGTTTTGGGTGGTGTGGGTGGTGGGTCCATGGTCCCTGAAGTCTGGGTTTTGGGTGGTGTGGGTGGTGGGTCCATGGTCCATGAAGTCTGGGGTTTGGGGTCTGCTGTCTCTGCTTCCTCCGAAGATGGTTTTGCACGCCTTTCTCAGAGCGACATGCGTATTCAGCAGCAGCACTGGGAACTGGTAGTCGCGCCGTTCTTCGAATCGCTGCACCATTGGTCTGGCAACAACACCCGAACGAAAAAAAATAATAATAAATGGCCAAGACCGTTCATTTGGTTCTGAACCCGATGCTTGCAGCCCACTCATTAATGAAATTTACTCATCTAGACCAATTAGCAAACCTCTTTTGGAAGTGTTCCCCTTTCTACATAATGGCTGGAGGCTAATTACGAACATGCTTCAAATGACGTTCATTTCATTTGTGGCTCATAAGATGTTCAAAGTGACGTTACTGCACCCGGCAGAGCCAGCCTGCGAAGAGTTATCGCTCATCCACATGGGACTAATTGCAGAGCTGCTAAAAGCACAATGCAATGGGGATGTTCGCGCTAAGAGTTCCGAAAAGTCTCGCTAGGTGGCAGCACGGTATGCTTTGGACACAACGCGCCGGCCGGGCGCCGGCCGGGCCGGGGATAACATTGCGGGCGGCGACGTCGGCCGACGCGCCGCGAACGGAGACTGCGTTTCATGTCTTTTTCAGGTTCATCATTTTGTTAAAATGAGTAGCTACAGTTGATATCGATATTAGGAAGACAATGACGCGTGTGAAAGGCAAACTACTACATCGTCATTGAGCGGAAGGAAAGGGAGCTGATCGAATGGTCACCAAAAGCTACGGAGTACGAAAGATACGATGTTATCACATATTTTAACTTACACAGTTGAAATTAAAAACCTTATTACATTCAGACATATATTCACACGCATGAAACAATCGATTTACAGCACACATTCCATGACAAGAACGCATACCTACGGTCTTAAGTTGACCTCTAGCGCTCGTCACTGTCAGATAAGTCAATCAAATCCCTGTAGTTTGTACATACTATTGACTTAACCCTTCATCCGGCATGCGTTCATTCTGTAATGATGGGCAACGAATCACCGGCGATTTCTGCGTGGCTCTATATGACATCCTCGTCCGTTCCCCAGGTCAATTGGTTCGGTGACTTTCAAATTATAGCAGGCCCTTCCTCGGTCAGGCTTGATGGATCCACCGTCACTTTGCGCGGTACTTTTAAGACAGACTGTACCTTCTACCAACACGACTGACTGATTACAATCTGATGCGAAAGGGACAATATCTCGTCGGTCTATCAGTTAAAGTTTAATATTCAGCGACACAAGTGTGAAGGCTGCCTGGAAAACTTGCAACAAACTAAGGAAACTAAGCTTGGCTTGTAAGGGCATAAACTTGTAATAAAGAGGTACTTAATTAACAAATCCAAAATGTTCTGTTCCGGCAAGTAGCCTTCACATATGAAGCATTGCTATGACTACTCTTCTATAGCTGATTGATAGCTTTTGAAGGAAGAAGCTGAGTGGCTGAGCCCTACCATTCACCACTTATCACCTTCAACAATTGCTTAAGGCATGCAGTTCTCTATCACTAGAAAATATCTGACAATTTGCTGGCTCTCATATGATGCAACACGCTTTGCATCAGTGACCTATGACACGAAATGTTGAACACTAGCATAGGTTGCAATGTAGATCCAAGGTGTCCCAGAAGCCAGAGCAAAAATTGACACCTTAATCAACTTCATGATATTGGCAAAACTCCACTGCTTGACTACACAGAGCACCAACTGTTTGCTCCTCTAAACTTTCACCAAAGGAAGTGTTGCTGATGTCATTTGTAGCAGCAGTGACACTGGTAACTTCAAATCACAGGATCTGGTAGCATCCATGCTCTTGAATCTGGATCTTATCAATGCAGCATTGCACCTGTGAATAAATGAAAAATGGCATAAGACAGCAGGGAAATATCTTGGCAAGTCATAATGAGATACATATGTTTAACATGCATGGATAAAAGGACATTATATACCTACTGAAGCAATTAGCAAAACATTGCAGTTTAAGCACAGTTGAAATCTGATATGATGAACTGGATACAGTGACATCATCAAGACCCATGAACTTTACACAAAGTATTTGCAATTTTGAAATGCACTTTTATTGCAGTTACCTATACAAATATTATAGAAGGTGAAAATTTATTTAAAAAAAAAACAATAAAAAACTTGCCCGTATTTAGTTGCTAAAAAAGCTGAGTGAATATTCTAAAATAGTGTTCACTTCAATGTGAATCACAACTTAGAGTAAACAATTATTTACCTGATGAAATGAAGATATTATATCAATAATGAGTAGCTTTAGGTGGTGATGAGTTAAAAAAAAACATTTTGCAAGAAAGGCTATCAGTTACTTCTGGATGATATACTGCAGTGCACAAGCTGTTCACCAACTCCTACCTGGTCTTTCAGTGGGATCCCTCTGTATGCACCTCAGAACTTCATCCGCAGGGCTGGTTCCTTCATACGCAGGTCCTCTGCCTTCCTTGATTCCTCGGACTCCATCCTGACAACTCCGCACCAGAAGCATGATTGCACTGGGCACCTGTAACACCATGTAGGATGATCAATACTTGTAACAATTCATAAATAGTAGGTAGCTTAGTGTTCTATTACATATACCTCCTGGCTTCTGGTTGCTGGTGTCAAAAAAGATCCTATTTGTCTTTTTCCATCATAACCTTTATCTGCATGCAATATCTTTGGTACCAGACAAAGTAGAACAATGCTTAAATGCTTGCAATGAATCTTATAAAAATGCATTGAATTTATATAATCATTCTCAGCAGCATGTATCATCTTTTAATGCCTTTCTCAAAGGGCAGGTCAATTTCCTAAATTGATATGCCCATAAACTTATACAGGTAAATTACCTCATATGGGCAATACAAGATCCAGCTATGAGTTAAGTTAGACTATTTTATAGGTACTCTTAGTTATGCTCGCCATAAAAAATGTCGGGAAACGTGTTACATCGATGGAATTACCGTTTGGAGTCGGTCTATCTTCGGCTTCTCGCCTCTCTTCGGCTTCTCGCCTCTCTTCGGCTTCTCGCCTCTCTTCGGCTTCTCGCCTCTCTTCGGCTTCTCGCCTCTCTTCGGCTACGTCAATTGAAGCCTTTCTAAGTCTCCTGTCCTTTGTAAACTTGCCTTTCCATGTTCGTGACACTAGCTGAATATAAATTCACAACCCATCTGAGCAAAATTCAAATCAATTGCTATCAAATTCACCGAAATTCAGTCCCTCGGACCGACACCGCATTGACTCCACACAGTGCAAAACACAGTGGCGCATTCGCCGCCGCAGTTTCTGTGTCCAAAGAAGGCAGTGCTGCCACCTGGTGAGGAAATAAGCCGAACATCCCCATTCGATTCCACAGGATCACTCTGTATCCAGTGAATAGGTATGCAGCAACGTTCAAAACGCACTTGAATATGTCAACTGAATAAAGTATACCAATACCAGCCAATGCTCTTACACATAGCTCTTAACCCGCGATTTGCTGGGGGGGGGGGTTAAACGCCCCCACTTTTTCGCCGGGCCGTAGCATAAAAACGGCGTGGCGCAGGCGCGCCAAATTTGGGGTACTTGTACGAAATTAATTTAAGTTTATTGAAACAAATTTTTAAAAAAATCGGTCGAAATTTTTTTTTGAGATATCGAGGTTTTAGTGACGTCATGATTTCTGAGTTTTCGACCAAAAACGGCATATGTTCAAAAAATCATATAAAATCACAAAATAGACATACAGACATGCCGTAAACGCCGTTAGGCTGCCAATACCATGAGCAATCAAATGGCTATCTTCGATTGTTGATTATAGTTCCGCATTTTCCAAAATCTTGAGCTGAATCTTGGCAATTTCTCGTGACTACTTCACGACCATGATACATGCATTTCCTAAATTGAGCTTTTTGAGCCAAACACGTACACATATGATAAAATGAATGTCACCATCGTGTTCTACGCCCCAAATTACCCATAAAACATGTGTCACAGGCTGCGAATATCAGTTTTGATTTTCGGGGATATGTGCCTATATATCCGGTTGACCTGACCATGACCCTGACCTATACTTGACTGACCCGTACATGGAGCTGACACTCTTCTAGGCCTTATATGATGGATTGTGCACCGTTTTGACAGAGTTTATGACGAGAGGCGGCCATTGCGAAGTCCTGAAATCCATGCTACTGAAAGCCCGATTTCAGGTGTTTGACCTGACCCTGACCCGACCTGTGACCTCAAAATTCGACTTTAAAGTACTCATCTGAAGCGTCTCGTCGCGTTCTTTCGTTTGCCGCCTCGTGCGTTTCGCTGCGCCTATTGGTTTTCGAGTTATCGGCTGGGGGCGTTTAACGCCCCCCCCCCCCAGCAAACGGTGGGTGGCGAAATAACCCAGCAACTGCCGGCTTAACATACGCAGGCGAGGTAAATGCTTGTACAATCATTTGGAAACAGCTCTTCACTTTTTTAGAATATATGAAACTTGATTTTCATACTTCCCTCTCCCTCTCCCTCCCTCCCTCCCTCTCTCTCTCTCTCTCTCTCTCTCTCTCTCTCTCTCTCTCTTCTCTCTCTCTCTCTCTTTCTCTCTCTCTCTCTCTCTCTCTCTCTCTCTCTCTCTCTCTCTCTCTCTCTCTCTCTCTCTCTCTCTCTCTCTCTCTCTCTCTCTCTCTCTCTCTCTCTCTCTCTCTTTCTATCTCACCTTCGGTCGGACCTGTTCAGAATGTTTCTAACTATAAAACTATTTTTTATGGAGATGTCAATCGGATACCAACTATTTGGTATAGGTACCTACCGATACCAAGCCGATACCAACTTGGCTTTCGTATTTCAATCCTAATGTTTTTGATAGGTATTTTGTTGGTATTATAAACGCTCACAGTCACTTCTGCATGCTGAGCTGATAAATTGGTTAAAAAGCTGGTATTTCCCTCATGTTCCCCAATCGGTATTTCATAACGGTTTTGGTTGGTATTTGGTTTGGTATCGGTATTGCGATTTTCTGTAATTGACATCACTATTTCTCACCACCGCAATGTGCTGGGTCGCTGTGCCCTCACACCGTCTGTCCAGGGAGAGCGGAGAGAGGACGGGAGAGGGAGGACACGGCGCCGCCCCTCACAATGGCCGGGCGCTCTGCGGGCGCCCGCCGCCGGCCACGGCGCCGGTTTTCGAGTCGTGACCGTTTTTCGACGGGCGGTCGGGGGCGGCGGCCGTTTTTTGGCGTCGTCTGGCCAGTCGCGCGGGCCTCGGCGTGATAAAGCGGTGGGCGGACCAAGCTGTTACAGAGCTGTAAAGAGGGCTCCGGGAACAGAGCGAGAGCACGGAGAGAGGGGAGGAGAGAGGCGAGGGAGAGAAAGGCTCATATAACGGCGACCGATCTCTGTACCTGCGGGGTACACATACCTGTGTCGCGAATCGACATCTGCGAAAGATCAAGCGAATTGTTTCGATTATTTACGAATAAAATAACGAACTATAAATTATCGAATCTAGCCGATCAAAACAAAATGTATTGTTTCACTGAGCCGTTACGAATCGAATTCAAAAAACATTTTACATCGTTATGGAGGTCACATTTAATTTACATCATCACGCGCCGTCATTCTCCTGGAGCCATCGAATCGGCGACATCCTCCCCCCTCGAGACGAGCACGCGCGGCTGTAAAACACCCCATGACCAATATAGGTCATTACACATAAGGGAAAACACACATATTCCGTCCAATCCAATCGATATTCGTCGATATCTGCCACCTTCAGCGAATGTGGTATCATGCTTGTGCATTAGGCTGCCTTCTCCAGAGGGCATATCTTCACCACCGGTCTGACGTACGTGCCAGTTCGCGTCTTCAGCTCCACTGACCGCACTCGCCCGTCAGAGCCGGGGTAAACCTTCGTCACCCGAGCAATCGGCCACCGACCGCGAGGGGCGTTGTTGTCAGCCACGATAACTACATCGTCCACCTGGAGCTGCCGGGTGTCTCTCGTCCACTTTTCCCTCTTCATCAGTGTCGGGACATACTCCTTGGACCAGCGTCTCCAGAAGTGCTCGGCTATCTGCTGAGCATGTCTCCAGCGTCGCCTGGTTGTCAGGTCCTCTTCTGAGAACGCCCCTGGAGGCAGGTTAGGGAACTCTCGACCGAGGAGAAGGTGATTTGGCGTCAAAGCCTGCGGGTCTCCAGCGGTTGAACTGACGTAGGTCAGTGGACGGTTGTTCAGCATGTGCTCCACTTCGGCCAGAACCGTAGCCAGCACCTCATCCGTCACAAGCCGTTCGCCGATGACAACCCGCAGGGCCCTTTTTGCCGAGGCCACCAGTCGCTCCCAGCAGCCGCCCATGTGCGGTCCGCCAGGTGGGTTGTAGCGCCACCTGATGTTCTGCTGAGTCAGGGAGTCGCTGATCTGCATCTCGTTCCACTTCTGCAGTGATTCACGAAGCTCCCGTTCACCCCTCTTGAAGCTCTTCCAGTTGTCGCAGTGGATTCTCACGTGGACAGGCCCGAAGAAATCCAGCCCGATGGAGCTGAAGGCGTGCCTGCTGTCGAATCTTGCCTCCGGCAAATCGGCCATGAGCGGAGGCTGGGGTTTGGCTCGCCGTCTCTTACAGACCGCACAGAAATGTAGGTATGATTTGACAGCTGACCTCGCCTTCGGAATCCAGTAGAACTGCCTTAGCTCATTCAGAGTGTGCTCCGTCCCTGCATGGAACGCTTTACGATGCTCAGACGTTACGATGAGCCGAGTAACGTCGTGATTTCTCGGCAGGATGACGGGGTGCTTCGAAGACGACGACAGGCGGCTCTTCTCTAGTCTTCCTCCCACGCGGATGAGCCCATCTCTGTCGATGGCTGGAGTCAGCTCCACGAGTGAGCTGGCGGTAGGGAGCGGCTTGCTACGAGACAGAGCTGCCAGCTCCTCAGGAAAGGCCTCCTGTTGGGACCTCAGAACGATCCGAGTTTCAGCGTCGATCAGCTCTTCAGGGTCAGTGGCCCACTCCGTAGCAAGCTGTGATGACGCGTGCCGTGTTTTGCGATGAAGTTACCGGTGAATCGAACCACCCACGCAGTGACACGCTTGCATCTGATCCAGGAGGAGTAGCGAGCTGGATCGACCAGGGGCCCTGGAGAGTCCGTTTTACTCAGAGCCGCCACCGTCTTCACTTCTGGGTCGGTTTCGTCAGAAACCTGCACGAGGGGAGCAGCAGGCCAGTTTCCTTCTGGCTTCTTCAAGAAGTCCGGGCCTTGCAACCAGCGGCTGTCAATGGTGAGCTCCGACATCGGCAGGCCTCTCGAGCAGTCATCCGCCGGGTTTAATGAGCCCGGAACATGGCGCCACTGGCTGGGGATCGTGCTGTCTCTGATCTCCGCGACTCTGTTCGCTACGAAGGTTTGAAAACGGCGACTGTCATTGTTGATGTAGCCCAGTATTACCTGGCTGTCTGTCCAGAAATAGGTCTCGTCGACTGGCACGGACAGGGCCGTTTCAATGCTCTTGGCCAGTCTCGTAGCGAGGACCGCTCCCTGCAGCTCTAACCGAACGACTGTCAGTTTTCTCAGAGGAGCGACCCGAGTGCGACTCATTACCAGAGCACAACTGACAGCGCCAGTCGAAGCAACTTGCCTCAGATAGCCAGCGGCTCCAAAGGCGGCCTCCGATGCATCGCAAAAGATATGCAGCTCTCGGCGAATGACATCTGCGACAGCTGCTGCCGTATAGCAACGAGGGATCTTCAGGCCAGAGAGCAGAGTGGCGCTCTGCTGCCAATATCGCCAGCGATATAGGTCGTCATCGGTCAGTGTCGCGTCCCAAGGGAGCTGTTTTCTCCACAGGTCTTGCATCAGAAGTTTTGCCTGTAGAGTGAAAGGTGCGACTAAACCCAGCGGATCGAATGTCGATGCTATGGATGATAGCACACTCCGCTTCGTTGTCGAGATCGTCTGCTTCTCTGGCGGTTGAACACTGACTGTGTCTCTTTCAGTGTCCCAGAGTAGACCGAGGACACGCCCAGGATGCAGCGGTGTCGAGAGGTCCGCGTCAGGATGCGCTCTGTCCGCCGCTGGGACCGACGCGAGAACTTCCCTAGAATTGCTCATCCATTTGCGGAGCTGAAAGCCTCCGCTGGCAGCCAGCGAAGTGACGGTGTGCAGAAGACGTTTGGCTGACTCGGGCGACTCTTCTGAGGCGATATAGTCGTCCATATAGAACTGTTTTGACAGCCGATCTACTGTCCAGGGATGCACGCCATCTACGTCATTCATCATGGCTTTCTGCAGGGCGTGACTGGCGATAGCTGGAGAACATTTGGCGCCGAAGATTGCCCTTGTCATCTCGTAAGTATCTGGTGGCCTATCGCGCTCCAGATCTCTCCACAGAAAACTGAGAGCCGGTCGATCTTGCTTCTGGATTTTCACCTGCAGAAACATCTGATCGATGTCACCAGCGATCGCGATGAGCTTCTCGCGGAATCGGATTAAGATGCCGGGGAGCTCCTGCAGCAGATCCGGACCAGTGAGCAGTTCGTTATTCAGCGACGTACCCTTGAACTCCGCCGCTGCGTCGAACACCATGCGAATTTTGCCAGGTTTGTTGGGGTTAGAAACCGCGTGATGCGGTAAGAACCAGCGTCTGGGGTTCGCTACTGCGACTTCACTGTCCTCCAACTTCCGCGCGTGACCAGCCGAGACGTAGCTGTCGATTATGTCCTGGTACTTCTGAGCCTTTGCAGGGTTTCTTTGCAGCGACTGTTCAGCTCTTTCCAATCGTCGGAGGGCGCCGAGACGATTGTCTGGCATCGATACGTCGTCAGATTTCCATAGAAGGGCGGATTCAAAATGGCCATCCACCAGCTTGGTCGATTCTTCTAGAATCTTCACAGCACGTCGATCCTCGTGAGACGTAGGCTTCGTCTCTGAGTGTGCCGTTCCGAACGAGTCGGTGTTCCACCAGTTCTGCACCATTTTGTCCAACTCGTCGTCACGAGAAGTACGGCGATGCACGTGCATCACATGCTGCTCCGCGGGCGGTATCAATCCGCTTATCTTGCCACATAGCGCCCAGCCAAAATAAGACTTTATGGCGATCGGCTGCCCAGGCTGTCCGATTCGAACCTCACGTTGGAGTATGGCCTCCAGCACGTTCGCTCCAAGGAGCACCTCTACTTGGTCCGGGCGGGCCAGGCTGATGTCCAGTCCATTCAGATGCTGCCACTGGGCGCGTGAAGTAGAGCTGATCTGCGGCGAGGGAACGTTCAGATGTGGCACCGTCCAGACCTCACTGGCAGTTACAGCACCGGGGCCAGAGTCTCGCGAGAGCGGGGTCAGCTTTAAGGAGGTTTTTAACGCCATCCGCCGCTGCCCGCTGTTTTCAACATTGTTGAGGCTCAGTGGCCTGGTTTCACCCTTCAGATTCAGTTTTCTGGCGAGTTTTTCCGTGCACAGAGAAACCTGAGCGCCAGAGTCGAGGATGGCGAAGGTATCGACGTAACTCTCCGATCCATGAACACGGACCGGCACGATTTGAAGCAGCGTTGTCTCGTCCTCCTGCGGCGTAGTAAAGGCGACTGTGCGGCGACTCGATGTACCTCCTGCTACCTCTGAGCGTGGGAAAACTCGGCTGCTGCCGTGCAGAGCACGATGGTGTCTTCCTTGACAGCCAGCTTCACCGCACTTTTCTCCAGAGGTGCACTGACGCGAGCGATGTCCGTGCTTCAGACACATGAAGCAACGTCCGCTCTCACCGACGAACTGGGCGCGCTCCGCTGGAGTTCTCGCGAGGAAGGTGGGACACGAATCGAGTTTGTGGCGAGCTCCACAGCTGCATTGCGATTCATGTCCGCCGGTCTCTGACGACTCATTTTTCGCTTCGATTTTCGGGGCTGTAGTAAGGGCTGCAGGCCCTGAGGGAGCACGAGGTGTGAAGCTCCGAGCTTCTCCCTGTCGTTGCGATCTTCTTGGTTCGAAGGACCGTACTGGGATTGAGTCCATGATCCGAACCTGCTGGATCAGCCAGCGGTCGAAATCTTGTAGATTTGCGCGTCTGGGTTCAAGCTCGATGATTCGGCGTCCCCAGTCACGCTTCAGTTCATCCGGAAGTTTTAATACGACGCGTCGGAGATTTTCCGTGCTGTTGAGGTCCCCGTCAAAATCCATGCTCTTCAGCACTGTCACTGCGCAGTGGACGGCAGCCGACAGATTTCCCAGCGCGGACGAGTCGATTTCCTTCATAGGAGGGATTCTGAAGACGGAGGATAGATTCGCGTTGACGATGTCTCCCTCTCTCCCGAATCTCTCCACCAATGTCTGTAGCGCGGCTGGATAAAGGTCGCCATCGAAGAGCATCCCTTCTACCGCCTGCTTCGCGATGCCCGTCACTGACGACTGGAGATGCGCGAGCTTCTCCGAGTTTGACAGGCTCCTGTGATCGTGTATCATTGTTTTAAAAAGACCAATCCACTGTGGCCATTCAATCGCTTTTCCACTGAACTTGGGCAGCTGAATCTGGGGCACACTCCGATGATTGCCACCAGCAGCACGATCAGCTGATCCGACGTCCCGAGCGACTTCGTAAATCCACGACGTCTGTGATGCAGTCCGCTTAGGCACAGATTCGGCGGGAAATGCAGACGAGCGCGACGGGAGCACAGCTTCCTGTGACGTCATACTGGGTCGGTTTACGGGAGGGATGTCACGTGCCGCCGCTGCCTGATAACCAACTCCTGAGTCACGCTCCCTAGAGCGATCCGGCTCCGCTTGCGTCTGACGAGTGGCAGCGTCTTCACGGCCGGGTCGGCGCCGTTCTGCCTCATCCATCGTCCCATCATCCAATGTGATACTGCCGCCGATCACCGGTAGCTGCTGCCGAGCAGAGCGCTCCTCATTCAACGCCGTCTCACCACAGAAGTCATCAACACGATCCCACGTAAGGTCATTTTCTGCCGCTTTTCGAAGCTCTGCCTCTGTCGCTGCAAGCTGTGCTGCGTCTCGAGCCTCAGCGAGCCGGGCCACCCGCTCCGCCTCACGTTGCTGTCGCTCCGTCTCACGCTGTTGTCGCTCCGTCTCACGCTGTTGTCGCTCCAATATCCGCTCTTCTTCGAGACGGCGTTCCAGCTGGTGCACACGCATTTGCTGCAGGCGCGCACTGATGTGTGCCTCCTTCGATGCAGCCGAGGCTCGAGAGGCGGTGGAGGCGTGTGACCGAGCGACTGACACTGACCTGTTAGAGGCCACGCCTGCGCGAGTCTCGTTAGCGCGGGTCTCCAAGTGCAGCTTTAGCTGGTCCGTCACGCATTTGTGTTTTTCTTCGATATCTTGCATATACTTGTGCGCAAGTTCTTGTTCTTCAGATTCTTCAATCTGGTTTTCATATTCATCGTTTGCAGTTCCTATTTCTTCGAGCACATCGTCAAGCTCCTTTATTGTGTCTTGTATCTTATCTATACTTCCTTGAGAAGATATCAGCACTTCTGCTCTGGAGCATATTCTGGAGAACTTGGCCTCCTTTCTCGACCGCATTCTTTTCAATCGGTCACTCATGTTGCTTACGTTAAGTATGCAAAAAGTACGTTAAATTCGGCTAGATCCGGCCCGGAGGACCACTAATGTCGCGAATCGACATCTGCGAAAGATCAAGCGAATTGTTTCGATTATTTACCAATAAAATAACGAACTATAAATTATCGAATCTAGCCGATCAAAACAAAATGTATTGTTTCACTGAGCCGTTACGAATCGAATTCAAAAAACATTTTACATCGTTATCGAGGTCACATTTAATTTACATCATCACGCGCCGTCATTCTCCTGGAGCCATCGAATCGGCGACAACCTGTACCCGCGGGGGATCTCTGTACCGGCGGTGGCAGTGCTGGTCGGCTGGGCCCCGTACCCGCGGGGCAGGATCGGTCGCTGCGGCCGCGGCGCCTGTCATTGGCTGCGGCCGGCGCTCCCGGGCCATCCGCTAATAACGAGCCGGCGGCGGACCGTCCGGCAATAACGAGCCGGCTGCGCGGTGGCGTGCCGCGGCGGCCTGATTGATTTCCCGACTGGGTGGTCCGGCCGTTCGCGCACCTACATTGTAATTTCAAATTAAAACAACGCCAGGACAAATCACTTTAGCCGATGTTAAATTGCCACCTGCTGCGGCCGCGGGCCGGCGCGATAGTCCCGCCGGAGGAGGCGCGCTGGGTTAGGGCGGTACTGCTGGGATAATGACAGGCCGCGCCACTATCGGTACGGGCGCAGAGGTGCTGTGGTGAAGAAAATAATGCCAAACCTGTGATTATGCCCTGGAAACCTGCGATAAATGCTAATCATGGCCGCACTTAACAATTCACGAATAAATAATTTATCGTTGTTTGAGGAACTCCTTGTTGGGTCTTGTTAGCCCCAATTTATGCATTTAATGCTATTTTCTTTAATGACGGGGCGTCGGAGCTCGCTAACCACTATGGGCTATTGAGCGCCGGAGCGGCCACTCTCTGGTGGCCGGCACATCCGTGACGGGCCTAATTGGGCGCCGTGGATGCGCGGCCGTCTCTCTATCAGGGCGCCGTGGATGCGCGGCCGTCTCTCCATCTCACACTGCCGCTATCAGGGTTTGGATGTGGCCAAAATGAAATAACTCACTAACCAGTGGACGTATTTTAATGAAATTTTCATTGTATGTAAAGGCATCTAGTTATAAGGCAGATTTTGTAAGCTTTTGAGCGTACATGAAAGTCCAGTATTTCTATAATTTAATAATTGTCATGTCTCTTGTTGCCACGGGGGAGTTGAGGCAAAATGGTTTTGTTGACGCTCTTGAATATGTGGAATGTGGATCCTGGTCCGTCACGGACGCTCTCTGCGGCTCCTGGCCAGACACGGACGCTCTCTGCGGCTCCTGGTCCGTCACGGACGCTCCTAGGCCTGTCACGGACAAGCCCAGGCTACTCACCAGTGGCGCGGTACTCACGTTGGCGACTTATGGCAACTTATGGAGTGTGTTTCTGTCCACTAATGACCGGTCTTGGCATAAGTGATCTTGGCATAAGTGAGCGCACCCGACCATTGCGAGCCAGGCAGCCGACAGGCGGCGGCCCGTGAGCTATGGACCGCTTCCGGTAATTCCGCCCAAAACGGCGGCCGGCAACATAAACAACCGGCGCGGAATAGCACAAAATTAGCGGTGTGTCTCGGTGGTGGCCGTCCGGAGTCGCGCTCGGCTGTTGAGCGGCCTTGCAATTGCAATTGCCAGTGATGTGTCAGTGCAGCGTGCTGTGCCTGTGCCGGCACAGACATCGGCGGGCAGCCGGGCCAATTAGCGTGTGAGTGCCCTGAGCCGCCGGGAAACTCACTCACCGGCGTGTGAGTGCTGCCGGAGACTCAATGGAGTGTGAGTGCCGCCGGGAACTCAGTGGAGTGTGAGTGCCGCCCACTGGCGCTAGTGTGTTTTTGCCCGCCGGAGAGCCCACTCTCGGCACTCTCCTACTCGTTGTCGCTCCCACAGCCTTAAATACCCATGCCAAGGTACAGAGGATGTTTATGGCGTCATCGCCCCGGTAGTGTGACGTCGGCCGCGCTGGGTGTGACGAGTAGCGGTGCTGTGTGTGTGACGAGCGGCCGCTGTGTGTGTGACGGGTGGCCGCGCTGTGTGTGTGACGAGCGGCCGCTGTGTGTGTGACCGGTGGCCGCGCTGTGTGTGTGACGGTGGCGGTGCCCGTGCAGCGGCGCACCGGTCGACTCGGCGGGCCTCCAGCCACTGCTCACAGGGCTCACTCGAGGAAAATGGCTCAATCGGCGCGGCCATGGACGCCGCCCGGCCGTGCCGGCGCGCCACTGCACTGCCGTAAAACCCGACAAAGACTCATTAAGTAATTACGGAGGCCGCTGGGCCGGTTCGTGCAGCCGCCGCGCGAGACGGTGGATCCGGCCGGCGGCCAGGCACTCCAGTGGAAGTTTGCGGCCTTCGTGACGCCGTTGAATCTCCCCTGAAGCTGATTTCCGAATCACATGAAGCACAAAGTTTCCGCACAGCCCGAGCCCCGCTGAGTTTTCGCCGCTCCCCCCCTCCCCCACCAGCACGCAATATGGCGATTTCTGCGCCTGCCGTCGCCGCCGTCACCGACGCGGCGGCACGTAACGCTCCCTTCGCGACATGGCCGCGCGGCGCCGCGTGCGGCAGCCGTCAAGGCGTCATAAACATGTTGTGAGGCCTGTCCAACGCGAAATGTGGAAACGTAAAAACAGGACAGCTCCGGACGGCCGGTGGGGCCGGCGCCAGTGCAAAACAGGAGCTGACAGCACGGCGATGGCGGCGGCCGGGCCGCGCCAGCTCCGGCGGCAGCCCGGGGTGACAAGCCCCCCCCCCCCCCGCCAGCTCCGCGCATTGCCAGGCGCCAGCTCCGGCGGCAGTCCGGGGTGACAGTCCTCGCCAGCTCCGGCGGCAGCCCGGGGTGACAGCCCCGCGCAGTAGCAGCTCCGGTGACAGCTCCGCCAGCTCCGCGCAGTGCCAGCTCCGGTGGTAGTCCAGGCAGCAGTCCACCCCCTTCAGCTCCGGTGGCAGTCCGGGCAGCGGTGGTAGTCCGGGCAGCAGTCCACCCCCTTCAGCTCCGGTGGTAGTCCGGGCAGCAGCCCGGCCCCTCTAGCTGCTGTAGCAGGCCCGTCAGCTCTGGTAACTATCCGGGGTGACAGAACGGAAACAAGGCAGTAGCAGCAGCACAACAACGCGAAAAACACGATTGGCAATCAGTTACATGCATGCATCAGCAGTGCAGAGAACTCCGGAAAAAAAAGAGATATAAAACACGGTTAGCGATTGTCTATGTGAACTATGTGAACTTCAATGTGAACTAAATATGTGGAGTTAATTAATAAATGTCATGAAAAATTTGCAAGCAATGAATCACCTATAGCTGAAAAAACGATCCATGCTCATTGCTCAGTGCTCACTAGTCACTACTGCTTTGCAACTGAGCCGTCTTGCCTCACAAAAGAACGATCAAGGCATTTGCAACGACAGCATCGTTTCGTTTCAGATCGCTGACGTGACGAACAGTTGTAACAAGCAGAGACGCGCGTTAATCTCGCAGCGCTAATGCCCCAATTTGCAGAGGCTGAGCGGTGAGCTGCAGTGTTGTTCGGAACTGCGCCAATGGAAATCGCCAGTCACCGCTGCGGCAGTAACGGATACCGCTCTCCTGTCTGGAATTAAGCAGCCCCTTCCCGTCGCTCTTCAAAAGGCTGTCCATGACACCTCAGCTTACGTACCCACTCAGTCTCATGATCTCTGGGTTTTGTCGGGCCAAACAATAAAATGGAAATCCTGCAGTGATTTTTATTCGTGTTTTAGGTGAAATGATTTTAACCGGTCACCCATTAGACGAATCATTAGAGACTATTGACGTTACAAGGACTAAGTAGTGTATTTTCTTGCCCATCCACCCGACTCAGTCGTAGGTCTGTAAAGTGTAAACGTACAGGTCTCGCGGGTTTTAGCGGTAGGTTTTGTCCCTATGAAATTTAGTAAATTTTCTGTTGTATCTTCTTTCTCTTAGGCTTTTAAGGGTTGAAGATGTGATCAATGTATTCGTACAGATGCCTGCCATCAGGGGCGTCGCCACGGATTTTTGAGTGGGGGGGTCGGGTTTCCGGTCTTCGTCTTGATGGGTAGGGGTGTTTTTAGCCACACTCCCGGTTTTTTCGTGTGCCCGGAGAAAAACCTCGGCGCGCAGCGCCGCGAAAGCAGCTGTATATCTTATTGTACATCAATTTTGCATCGTGCATAAAAATCAAGCACAGGTCACCTGAGGTCAGGTCACAATGTCATGTCAAGTTCAGTTTTAATGCCTCTTAAAACTGCAATCTTGTCATTCCTATAGATTATCTCCTGACTCCTATAAACCTGAAATTTGGTGTAATGAATGGGATTATAAGTGCCAACAGTTCATGGATCTGGGATTTTACATCCGAGAAGTGAAGTCAGGTCAAATAGGTATGTGACCTCACCAATCATGATAAGATACCTATGGGAAAAAGCACGATGCCTTCTGCTTTGACAGAATATGCTAAAAACGCTAGATACTTTTGTAGCCATGGCACCTTGTTCATTTAAGAGACAAGGTGCTGCTAATGACCAGTGGTGACTGTAAAGGTCAGTGATTAGGTCATCAAAGGTCTCTAACACATTTTCGACAACAACTTTTAATGGAGACGTTGTAGAGCGATGACAGCACCGTTCAGCTCAGTAACACAGATCGATCCATATGCAGCAGGTTCTTTTCTAGTCAGGTCATGACCTTTACCTGATGTCAAGTTTTCTATTCAAGTTCAAATTGTAAGCCATGCGACGTGTTTCGACGAAACAAAAACGATGGTGATAACATGAATATCATACACATTCACTGAATCATATGTTGTTACATAACAAATGTTTGGGCAAAATCCGTCCGTTTAGCTGTTTGGACTCTATGGTACACAAGCCATAGACCCGAAGTCATATCTGAGGCGAAGTTGGCGAAAGAGCTTTAAAAAAGCTATCGAATACGCTTTCTGTGTTGCTGTAGGCTTATTCGTATTTTACGGGTCGCTAAGGTAAAACGCTTACCAACGTAACGCTAAGGCATGCTTTCGGCCCCTTATCGAGGTAGAGCTTCGTGGAAGAGCGAGAATGCTGCCCGTGATGAGAGAAAGCCAATGATGCCCAATTTCAAGGTCTTGGCCGGGTCATCTTAGGTCAACGCCCAAAAGTAGGAAAAATCTGGCCGCCTGCTAGAACTTAGTGAGCCGTAGCTGTTATCGGGGTCCCGAGTACGAGTTTGATGTTAGTCTTGAACAAAAATGATGACTCCATGCATTTTGGGTAGATCGGGTCGGGTCAGGTCAGGGCGACCAGCAGGCTTCCTGCCGGCCATCTAGAGTGGGTGACTGACAACCACCAACGATAGCTTCGTAACATGTTACATAACCACCATTTATCAAAACTTCTTCAAACGGTTCAAACGGGCGCTAAACTCGAAATCAGCCCCAAAAACCACACTTGTAAGTGGAAGCAAATAAAACTCAAAAAAGTTAACCAAGGTCATCCATATTCGAATCAGGGATTTTTTTTAAATAGGTGTAAAATTCATTAACTCGAGGTCACTAGAAGTTTCGTTGCAATGTACTCCTTTTTGCGCGTCTTATTAGGAAAGCCCCAGAGGGATCCACCATTGACCCCAGTTCCCCAATGCAGGCAGGTCCGAGGGTAGCAGGGCTGAGGCTAGCCAGGTACCTCGTAGTTACTGATACGTCATCCGACGAATCGACTGCAACCATTATTTTGACAATCAGACGAACGCTTGGGTCAGTTTTGACGCGCTCGCTCATTTGAGGGATAAAAGGGGACTAGAATCATATTGTCATGCTGATGTTCTAGCCCACATCTTATTGACCTATAAGCAATAGGGACTAGGGAGCTCTTGAAGCGATTCTGAATCTGACGTTGTATTTGTTGATGTTGCTGACGCCAACTTCCCTGACATGATAGCTAAAAAAAGCATACTCAGCATCGCCAAAAGTGGGGGGGTCGACCCCCCCGGTTCTGACGAGTGGGGGGGGTCGCGACCCCCCCCGACCCCCCCCCCCCCCGTCGGCGACGCCCCTGCCTGCCATGATCCTCTAAAATGGCTTCATTGTACATCGATTAGTTTCTGAGATATAACCGGAAATGTAAAAAGGCAAAACCTGCCGCTTAATCTCGCGAGAGCCGTACCTACCCACCTTTTCAGCGCTGTAGGTATGTGTACTACCCAGTACCTACCTCAGCCACCTCTCGTCGTTATACCCCCTTCCCGGCTTATACCCACCTTTCCCACTGGCGGATCGAGAAAGACGGTCCTGTGGGGCCCGCACACGCCTATAAAAGTTTCTCCAAAATCCAAAAACTCGTAGGATTTCGATTCCTATACGCACTGCTGTGCAGTTTAAAACAAACTGTTCCTAATATTAGCAGTTTAGTTTTCGTTTGTTGTCGAAAAACCGCAATTTTTGTCGATTTCGGGTGCTGCGGGTGCATTTCAGGCCAGCCCCAAATACCCCTTCCCTCCCTGGATCCGCCAGTGACCTTCCCGGCGTTTACCTGCACCTTGGCGGCGCCGCGCTGTGCGCCCCTTTCGGTCACGGTTTGTCGCTGCGCTGCCTGCCAGAGGCCGAGCCGGACCGCGTTACGTGCCGCTGATAACCAGCTCCTGATATGAAAAGAAGACAGTAAATGCCCGGCCAAGACAACACATAATGGGAGATATCCGACAATTACTGGGTCCCATTAGACGTGCGGCGCCACGCTGACAGACAAATTAGCCGCACTTGTTCCATCGCGCGCCGTATTATGTGCGCGGCTCGCCTCGCCGGCTGTCCCCCGGCCGGTGAATGAAAAGTGCACCATTTGTTGGTCGCTAATTGCTGTTGCGCCCGATGGCGTCGGCCATTTTACACCAGCAGCACTGAGAGTGGCCAGTTATCTGCGCGGTCGCGCCCGGCGGCCCGGCCGGCGGCGGCGGAGCGGGTAGAGCGGCAGAAATAACGGCATGTGGCCCTGATGTGGCCTGCGCCGGCAGGCGGCAGCCGGGCGGCTAGCGATCCTGCGATACCGCAATTTATGGAGATACAAATTAAAGCAGTATTTTACACGGCCCTCTGAGATTTATGCGCTGGTCTGCTCTGGGAGAGGCCATTTTGTTTTTGTGCGCGCGGAAGAGGGATGGAGAGGCTGTTTAGACCGGCAAAGAAAACAGCGTGTCAGAGTGACTGAATTAGATGGTGGCTGGCGTTACCGACAGAGCTGTTTGAAGGAGCAGATAATTGATCGCCGGGATCTGGTATCATTCAGGGCCGGGGCGCACATACGGCGGTCGGCTCAGACAGTTCGACACTTGGCCTCGGGTCGCCAGCGCCCAGCCAAATGAGCTGACGAGGTGGTGGGTCACTGAACCAGCCGGTGGGCCAGTGAGCCGGTGGGCCAGTGGGCCGATGGGCCGGTGAGCCAGGGCCGCCGGAGATCGGGTTGTGGCACCACCGGCCTGACTGCGTCAGTGGCAACGCTTATGTAGTCCTTGCCCAGTGTTGGTTTTTTACGTCTCAACCTTTGCTTGCTTTGAATCGTCAGCTAGGCATGATGGCACTTTTCATCAGAAGGTTGGACGATTTTAATTTAGAGGAAATTTATTTTATTGAAATTTATATTACTCATTTATTCAAATAAGGATTGGTTCAGTCTTCAAACTATTTTAAGCCACGGCACAAATAATTGAGATGCAGGAGCTTCCACAAGTGTTTTGATTTGCGTGACTGTTATTTTAGGAAGTAAATAAGAGATTATAGGCAAACCGTTACCCATGTATATGCCTAGTACCTAAAGATCCTTTCCACTCTACTTGTCCCGAAAAAAAAATGAGAAAAAAAAACACAAAAACGGAGTCTGGAAGCGCGGAGATGTCAGACAGCCTAACAGCTACCTGTCTGCCGGTCTGGCTCTGACCCCCACCCCCACCCCACCCCCACCGCCTTCCCCCCCCCCCCGTCTGTCCGTCCGCCACTTGGGCTCTGGCTGAGTATAGAGACACATCCTGACCTAAAGTACAGGGCCGGCGCCGGACGGAAACCAAAGGCGGACGTCTGCGGCCAGTTTTTTCATCCCCCACCCCTTCAAGTCGCCTCTGTGATGTGGCAGGTCTGCCCCCCCCCCCTCCCCCTGTAATCGACACCATCGAGCGGTGGGCTGCGCGGGCGGGCAGGTGTGGTGTGGTGCGGTGTGGTGCGGAGGGCTCCTCCGTTCAGCCGACCCTCACGAACCGGCGGCATCGATCGGCGACAGCTCAGGGGTGACGGCCGACGGGGTATATCACTGACCAGGGCTGCCGACCCCGCCGACTCCAGACTGCCTGCTCCAGCTGACTGTATCCTGTTTCTCGCGCAATGAAATATGAATTGGTGCATAAAAATGCACCTTCTCTGAGAGCGAAATAGCTGAGAAGTACCTATAGACAATGGGAATATTTTTTGTGAATGTCCATATGGAAAGTCTGATGTATTGAACTGATTTCCTAAGCATGATGATAAAAGCCGATTGCATATAACAATTAACGTACTCGTATGCTGTCCGAACGACATCATGCAACTGAAGCATACTTACCAAACTGCGGGTCGGGTGTGATGCGCACATCAGACTTCCATCAGACTGCTGGCCTGGCGGTCAGACTGCGGCTCTGGGGGTCAGACTGCGGGTCTGGCGGTCAGACTGAGTCTGGCGGTCAGACTGCTGGTCCGGAGGTCAGACTGCGGGTCTGGGGGTCTGGCGTTGGTGACGGGCAGGCTCTGTATCGCTGCTCCACCGCACACTGTCTATACCGTACCGTATAGGTACCGCCTACAATGAGCGCAAAAACCACGGTGGGTAGACTCTCATTGGGCGCCGGCGTCCTTCCGTGTTATTGTAGCGAGAGGCGGACACATCGGTGCGGCCAGTGACGAGGACTGCTAGCTGCCGCGTCCTTTTAGCGTCGGACAGCGGTGAGCGGCAGCACCTGTCAATACAGGACCGGATAGCGGTATAAGGCAGTACCTGTCAATACAGGACCGGATAGCGGTATAAGGCAGTACCTGTCAATACAGGACCGGACAGCGGTGTGTGGCAGCACCTGTCAATACAGGACCGGACAGCGGTTGTGGCAGTACCTGTCAATACAGGGCCGCCGGTCAGCGGTGTGTGGCAGCACCTGTCAATACAGGACCCCCGGACAGCGGTGTGTGGCAGCACCTGTCAATACAGGGCCACCGGACAGCGGTGTGTGGCAGCACCTGTCAATACAGGACCCCGGACAGCGATGTGTGGCAGCACCTGTCAATACAGGACCCCGGACAGCGGTGTGTGGCAGCACCTGTCAATACAGGACCCCAGACAGCGGTGTGTGGCAGCACCTGTCAATACAGGACCCCGGACAGCGGTGTGTGGCAGCACCTGTCAATACAGGACCGGTCAGCGGTGTGTGGCAGCACCTGTCAATACAGGACCGGACAGCGGTGTGTGGCAGCACCTGTCAATACAGGGCCGGCGCCGCTGACGTCTCTCCCTGCCACAGCCACTACATGATTATCCTCTTAGCGTAATTAAATAGGGCCGCCGTACAGCGGGTGCCGTTGGCCGGCGAATTAGTCTCTGTCTGTCTGTGTCTGTCCTATCGTGTCATCAACCGCCACCCGGCACGGCCTGGCCACATTGCTCACATGTTGTCCGAGGCCAGTGAATTAGTTCCGCTGCCGGTCGGGGGCGTGTAGTGTGCCGGTAATCTAGGAAAGTCACTGCCAAAAATACAGCTGGGATGTGACTCAGTATATGGGGAGGAGATTATTCGTTCTGGATAAATAGGAAGATAGATTACCAGCTGATTTTCATGGTTACATATCGACGCCGGATAGGTATTTAAATAATAGTCTTATGTGTAATAATGCCTGTTATTCTCAAGTCACAAAGGGAAAAGCGAAACCCTTGATATGAAAAAGAAGACATGGATGAGATAGCAATCCAACCACCGTCATAGTTTGGTCAAGCAATGGCCCGATCAGATCCAACAAAACAGGGCCAGGGTTGTCTCGAGGGATGTCTTAGACAGGGCCGTAAGATGTGCCGGACAGAGTCGTGAGACAATGTCCGGACAGAGTCGTGAGACAATGTGCCGGACAGGGCCGTTAGATGTGCCGGACAGAGTCGTGAGACAATGTCCGGACAGAGTCGCAAGAAGATGTTCGGACAGAGCCGTGGGATGTCCTGGACAGGACCGTGGGATGTCCCAGACAGAGCCGTGGGATGTCCCGGTCAGAGCCGTGGGATGTCCCGGTCAGAGCCGTGGGATGTCCCGGACAGGACCGTGGGATGTCCCAGACAGGAGTGATAGGGTTTTCCCGGACAGGGCCGTGGGATGTCCCGCACAGACTGCCTGATGTCCGGGACGGTAGACAGGGATGTCCCGGACAGGGCCGTGGGATGTCCCGGACAGGCTGCCTGATGTCCCGGACGGTAGACAGGGATGTCCCGGACAGGGGTGACAGGGATGTCCCGGACAGAGCCGTGGGATGTCCCGGACAGGGCCGTGGGATGTCCCGGACAGGGCCGTGGGATGTCCCGGACAGGGCCGTGGGATGTCCCGGACAGGGCCGTGGGATGTCCCGGACAGGGCCGTGGGATGTCCCGGACAGGCTGCCTGATGTCCCGGACGGTAGACAGGGATGTCCCGGACAGGGGTGACAGGCCCCACATTCCGTTCAGCGCCTTCAGTGTCGGTGCGCGTGCCGGAGCCGGTGCTGCCTAATTTGACAGCACCCTCCTCTCTCCGACACGAGTGCGGGGCCGCTCCCCGTCTCGGCTCTTCCGCGGCGCGCGCTATTTAGTAGTTATGACAGCCGAGCGGTCTCGGCGCCGACTGGCGGCCCTAATTGGTCCGGGGGTCCGCCGGGAGCCGGCCGGGGTGGTCCGCAGAGGACAGCTGGCCGCCGGCCCCCGCCCTGCCCCTCCGCCCCCGCGGCACCCCTCCGCTGATGGCTACCTAGCTGCCTGTGACCAACGAGAATAACACGGAATGACGAGGCAAGGAGAAGGAGATAATAGTCATTGATCGTATCCCTTCTGTCGTATCCGAGAGCAGCTCATTGTGCGCCGCATGATACAGAGCCACCAATTGTATTGTTAGCTTATTAAGTGCACGGCAAGGGCTGCAATTATTCTGGCAAGCGTGAAACTCTGTATATCATTCGTGATTTATTTCGGCATGCAGGATGAGCCGCCGGCTGTGAATAATTTCGTCTTCATTGCATGTTCTCGAGCTCTATAGGAGCCGGCCGTCTATTGGCCAGGAATGTCCATGGCGGCCGGCCGGCTCAGCGGACGTTCATAAACGTCCCAAGGGCGCGGCTAATGTCTTCTTTGCAGCCGGGCCGCCGCACCGGCCTCAGACAGCACGACCGAAAGCGTCACGGACAGACGCGGAAAGGCCACGGCGGTAGTCCGTGGACAAAAATAGCTTAACCGAGGACATATTGACCAAGTGCGGTTTTTTATATCTTCCTCGGGTAAATGACTATGTTTCATTTGTAGCTTCGGGCTACACTGAGGTGAAAAATTATCAAAAACAATTATTCCGGCTTTATTAAGCTGCCTATGTTCATTGGTTTTTTAACAAGGCAAATACTCAACAAGGGGATAACCGATAACCTATCATAATACTGATCTAGAAACAGCCTTAAACTGTAACGTGAATAAGAATTGAACCTGTTATACAATAAGTTCTGACATCTGTCACATTTCAAAACATTCCGTTAATCATTCCGGAACATAAGATAATAATTACATGAGACAATGCAATAATTTAGGTCATTTCAGACAGTGACCTTGACCTTGAGTTTGACACCGTTCCGAACATGATCAGTGAACAAGGAAGCTCAATAAAACCAAAATATTTTTGTTTTTTAATGATTGTTCACCTCAGCGCAGCGCGACACTAAAAACGAAACATAGGAACATATTATCTTTCATTGGAGAGGCGTCGCGTGTCCAGTATTCCTGGCTCGTGTAGAGAAGGGCATGTTTCAAAGGTAACTTCAATGGTATATTCAGATTGTGCCTTCCAAGCAATAGGTATTGTATGATCATTAACTTAACCTTCACGGGCCCGGGGGGGGCGTTTTTCGCCCCCCCCCCCCTGGCGAATATTTGCGATAGCTCCCGAACGCTTAGGGATAGGAAAGCGAAACTTTCAGTACCTTTTTTCCCATCAATTTGACATCTTTTGAAGTAAAAAATTTGGACCTAGTCCCCTTGATGACGTCACAACGTCCATTTTTCCAGACCCCTGCACGGCAAACTTCGGCGTCACAGACGCAAACTTCAAATAGCTGCTAAAAATAGACTTTTAGAGATAAAGACAAATTACGAGCACGGTTGTGTAGCGTTTCACCTAGAGAAAAATAGAAAAAAATAGTTTTGGTGACCTGAGGTCAGAGGTCAGGTCAACGACCCCGAAATGTAATTTTAGTTTTCGCAAATAACTTCGACAAAAATGGTCCTAGAGCTACGGTAGTGGTAACCATCGCATTCGCCTTGTCAAACCGCGTCGAATGATATATATTTTGTTCGGAAAAGGTTAAGTTTTATGTTGACCTCATGTGACCTCGAATGACCTCTGGTTGACCTTGACACATGTAAGGTCGTTTAGGATGGATTCGTACCCGCTGATCACGAATCTGGCATCTATTTTCCTCTAAGCCTTCATTTAGAGCTTCCGGATGGCAAAATTGTTTAATTTATTATTATTAACTTGAATTAGTGAAATAGTCTCTAGCAGGGACACTCTTCTGTGACCTTGACCTTTGAGCAGCCTTATATCGTAAGATGAACCACAAATAGGGAACTGATAAGCCTCAAAACATTTCAAAACATCTTGGAAGTTAGCACGCAAGATGTGCGAAAAAGTGCCAAGTTTGAGGTCAATTTTGAGCGTGAATTTGACCTTGACCTTTGATTTCGAGCATATTTTCGAAATCCTCAGATTCTCTTCTTTCGTTTGACACCCAATTTTGCCGGTTTGATGCAGCCTGCCGTCCTCTAGAAGGCTTACTTTGAGATCCCTACACATTTGCCGGTTTTTGCCTTTGACCTTGACCTCTGACCTTGAAAATTGACCTGAGGTCAAAAATTTTAGGTGCTTTAGAATCGTCTCGTAAGGACCTTTCGTTTGGTATCGCTTTTGTTTCCGTAGCTCCCTTATTTACGGAGTTAGACAGGGGGGGCAAAAAACGCCCCCCCCCCCCCCCGGCTGCGGTGGTTGGGATTACCCCCCGGGCCCGGCCAGGTTAATTGATTGACTCAAACTACTAACGTTTTGCACACAATAGACATTACTTTACTTGTTGACGTTTTTTTTAAGAAATTGTTCGTCTAAGAGAAGTTTTATGAAATATTGTTATCACTGCCAGGAATATACCGTGCCGTCTGTCTCTGTTCTGTAGCGATATGTGTCGACTGTCCTGCTCCGCTATCGAGTGGGCGGTGCCGCGGGTCGGTCGGGAGAGTTGCTCGTCGCTCCGCCGCCTTCCACCGCTCCCCGGGCGGCTCCCCGGCGGCTCCCCGGCGGCCCGGTGTCGGGGCGGCGCCGCCGCTGACGGACTGTGACGGACTGTCATAGCTGTGACAGGTTCCGCCCCACCCTCCCCCTCCCCCATCGGTGGCCGACACTGCAGAGCGGCCGCTCCCCGCGCCGGCGGCGGAAGGGGGTCCGCGTGGGGCCGGGACCACCCGCGTCGTCCGTCCCCGGCTCGTTAGTGACACGCACACAGACAGACAGAGCGGCAGAGCGTCAGAGCGGCGGGCGCAGGTCGTAATTAGACACCGCGGCCGGCTAATGCGCGGCGATGGTCGGCCGATGAAGACGTCTCCGAGCCGCGACCACCCAGGAGCTCCTGACTAGGCTACCGATCGCTACGACAAGGGTCCAAAAACAGCCCGCCCCCGAGATCGCCGAGATCCGAGCCGCGCCGAAAACACACACAAGCTCCGACAGACACTCAGCTATAATCTTGGTAACATGTGTACACAAATTGAGAGCGTTTATATTACAATTCACACCAATGTCAGGAGCGGTCGGCTTCAGAGAGAGCGGCGGCACTGCAGGCTCCCGCCGGCTCCGCTCCACTGCAGTCGATGTATTCGGTACACTCGCACCCGGTCAGCTCTCGTAGGATTGCAGCCTGCTCTATACGTCAGTCCGCAGTCCGCTCGACGCGAAATAATATGATGACGTCGCACATAGCGCGCGCCTTTTCTGTCCCAATAGGTTCTACGGCCGCGTCTAGATCCCGGCCGGCGGTACACACATGTCCAGACCAGTCCCTCTCAGCGCAGACCGCGGCCGGCCGGCCGTGCATACACCCAGACCACTCCCACTGAAGGCAGGCTGCGCACCGAACCAGTCTCCACCTCAGCAGTCAATAAATAATTAAAACAATACCGCAATAACAATCAAAATGCACAGACTAGTGTGATGCTCCGGCGGCTACGCCTCTGCTACTGAACTAGCTCTCCCTACTGCGAGGCCCGTGGAGGACACCACGCCGCCGTCTGCGCCGCAGAGCCAGAGCTCTGACGAGCTGACTCTCCCATCCCTGTGGCGTCGGCGGCGACTGAGCCACTCTCCACGCCACTGAGGGCACCTCCGCCTGCGCCGACCTCCAGTCACACTGCTTTGGCAAGAGCTGCAGGTGGCGGCAGCGGCCACTCGACTATTCGATGGAGTCGAGTGTCGGTCGGCCGCCGCGCCGCAGCAGCGGTGGTTGACTCCCAGACGCCTCCCAGCCACCTGGCTGCAGCACGCCCTCTGCTAAATGAGCTCATCCTATCAGAATGCACGCGCATGTCCGAACTTTCGCGAGCGACTCTGAGCACTAACTGTAGCGGCGTCCAGTGCGACCGATGTTGAGCCTGACAAATACTGAGCCAGAACATTGGGTATCTAGTGAGAGTCGCTGCTTACATGAACCAGACCAGCTAAACCGTCCGACTGAATTCACATCCTAATGCCTTTCAGCCAGATACAGACTCGCACAGCGGGGGCGAACTCTATGAGAGTGAGACCACAGCCGCGCCTACGTGCGGCTGCCGAAGGCTGGCGCGGGTTCCGGCCGACGCCTCAGTCCTCGTCGTCAACGGGAACAGTGGCGTGGTTGTAGAGCCCCTCGGACATCAGCGAGAGCGCCAGCGGGTTCCGCAGGCCCATCGACTTCTTGATCTTGGCGCGCTTGTTCTGGAACCAGATTTTGATCTGGGACTCGTTGAGTCCGAGCTCGTTGGCCAGGTCCTGGCGGCGCTTCTCGGTGAGGTAGCGGTTCTCCTGGAACTCCACCTTGAGCCGCGCCAGCTGCTCGGACGTGAAGGCCGTGCGCGGCCGCTTCTCCTCGGGCGGCTTCCGCTTCTTGACCTTCCGCACCCGGGGACCTGCCGGCGCAGCACGCTGAGGTCAGGGCAGCGCAGAGCGGACGCGGGCGGGGGTCGGAGGTCAGGGCGGCGCAGGGTGGACGCGGGCGGGGGTCGGAGGTCAGGGCGGCGCAGGGTGGACGCGGGCGGGGGTCGGAGGTCAGGGCGGCGCAGGGTGGACGCGGGCGGGGGTCGCCGTACTTAAATCGGCCACTGGACGAGGATCTCCATTACATGTTAGGAGTTGGCCTTGAGAGGAGCACGAACAGGGGCATAGCTACAACAGTGTGACACCTTGTTGCGTTCCATTTAATGCTGGATGTTGAGGGAAAGTAGTTTCCTCACACTGTGAACATTAGGTACAAAAAAAACGAGAGAAGCTCGTGTTCCATTATGCTTTCGAATACGTGATACACTTGACATTTGCGACGGCAGCCTGATTGCCGACATGCGATGTTCGGCTGGCGTGTGGCGTAGCGCCGGCGCCGTACCCCCGCTCATTAGCGCTGGAAAGGTCGACTCGTCCGGAGTAAATCATCAGCCGTGACGGACGGCCTGTGTCACGGCCGGCGCGTGCTCGTTTGGGAGACACCGGCATGAAATGTCATCGACGGCCCGGGCCCGGGCTGAATCGGCTCACCGAGCACACAGACTGCATAGCATTGTAGGTACCTAATGTATGAATGAATGTATGAATGTGTATGCTGTACAGTGTACAGTGTTATGTGTGCTCTCGTGGTAAGGAAAGTGAAACGGGCTTCCAACATACCGCGACAGACCCGAAGAAGCAGCATTCGTGGGTGCAGCAATCAGCGCACTATATCCCAGTTGCAGTCACCAGCCGTCTCATCCCGTTGCTAATGAGCAACTGGACAGCTAATGGATTGTGGGCTAATTTATTTCTAAATTCATCACTAGAATCGCTGATAATGAACGCCTGTACATGCAATTTGCCACTTAACTATGGGCGCCATTGAGGATTAGATAACTACCGATGAATTAAAAAAAGCAGAGCTGCAGCACTGCAACCGCTCCACTGTCCCAGAATAAGATGTTGGACGTTAAGCCGAAGACCAGAATCAGATGTTGGACGTGAAGCCAAAGAGGGCAGTTTTGTTCAGCTGCTGCGTATGGTTCGCCATTATCCTACCTTCACCCGTTCAAGAGCACTTCATGGGCCGGATAAATCCGTTATCCACGGATAAATCCGCGGACCGGATAGGATTGGATTCTAAATTTGTTAAAAAAGAACGGATATGGGCGGGCCGGATTTGGGAATTGAAGGTTGAACCCGGATCAAAACGGATCAAAATTTTAACATTCAACATTGAAGTTAAAAATTAACCTAATGTGTTAAGCGGCAGCAGAGGTTTGATTTAAGTAATAGGCATCATTTTATGACACTCACTTGTCACAAGACGTGTCTTCAAGTGGATAATGTATGCAATGTATGCATGGTTTTTGGAACCATGATGGTCTATGAGATGTATGGCTGTCTGGTCCCTTAGATTGAATTTGTTAGTCCAGTTTTGGGTGAAACCAGTTATTGGTGAAACGGATTATTACGGATATTTTTTGGAAGTTTGGCTGCAATACGGGCCATGGGTGGGCCGGATTCTGATATTCAAAGAAAGGCGGATAATGGGCGGATCTGGATATGACTTGCCGGATATGGGCCGGGCCGGATCCTAAAAAGCCTATCCGTGAAGTGCTCTAACCCGTTGGTCACTGATTCGAGCTGCAAGTCATTTGTTTGGAATCACGCACGGCCCCCGTGATTGCGGTGTTCGTTTCGATTGGAAATCGAGTTCCCTCCGGTTTGTCCCTCCGATTCAGGTCAGCTGAGCCCCCACTGCGAGTCTCTTCTCCTGTCCTGTCCATTTCTTCCTCTCCTCTTATCTCACCTCCTCCCAGCCACACCCCTAGCCTTCCCCAGCCTCCCCTAGCCTCCCCTAGCCTCCTCTTAGCCTCCCCCAGCCTCCTCTTAGCCTCCCTCTCCCTCCTTCGGCCTCCTCCCAGCCTTCCAGCCTCCCCGCCCTCCCCGCCCTCCCTCGGCCTCCCCGCGCTCCGCCGCACCGCCGCGCCGCTCCGGCCGGCCGATCTCATTAGGCGATAGGTGCCGGCTCGCCGGTCGGCCGGCGGCGGCGCCCGAGGCGCCCCACCTGGAGCCGAGCCCGGCGCTGCAAATTACGCCGAGCGACCACCGGCCAATCAGTGCGGCCGCCGAGAGCGCGCGCAAATGGCCGGCCGGCCGCGCGACCCCGCCGGGGGCACAGCCCGGCCGGCCGCCGCCGCCGCGGACAGCGGTGCTGGGGAACGGAGCGCCATACCCGCCGGCCTAGTGGTGCAGTGTGCCCAGCTCCTAGCCAGGCCTTTCTTAGCCGCATACTTCACTTTCAGGACTGACACAGCCTGCCAAAGTTTGCAGGCACTGATTCAATCGGGAGAAAACCCTGCTGCAAATTAATCGGTTCAGCTGTAATAGCTTCACGCTGGCGGAGTCGCTGCCTTCCCAAGCTCACGCCATTCCGCGCCGCCACGCTCGAGCAGCGCCTCTCTCTTCGCCAACACACCGGCGGAAATTGGCTCTGTCTACGGCGCCGCGACGGCGGAAGTGGCGTGAACGATTCGTCGGCACGGCGCGCCGCCGACGCCTCGGCCGCGCCGCGGCTGCCGCCGTGACGTTCTCTAATCAGCACCTATAAAGAATTGAGGAGGCGCGGCGGGAGTGAGCTCGGCCGGGCCGGCCACCGCGCCGGCCGCCGACAATGCACCGGCTGCGCAGCCATTACGGCAGACAGCGGGCCGGGCCCAAATCAATTACAGACGGCGACGTAAGCGGCGCGGCTAATCTGCGGCAAAGTGGCGCCGCAGTACATCGGTCAGCGGCCGCCGACGGCCGTGGGACGCGCTGCAGCCGATAGACACATGTGCTATTGTACGAGCACATACAACTGGGCGGCGCACCGGTCGCCGGCGCGCGGCAGAGGGCTAAGATAATGTATGTATACGGCGATTCTGCTGGCTGCTGGCGGCGCAGGTTCCGAGGCCGCCTCCACTCCCCGTCTGGCCGAGCCCTGTGAACCGAGCCATGCGCCTGGCGCGACATCCTGTAACTCTGGACTTTTGCAGGTAATCGAGCCGGATTACAGGCCACTCGACACAACAAACACGCGTCTCTACAAGGCTCACCTGGAGACTCGTGCTGGAGTGCCTGCTAAGCTCTCAGGGCTCCGGTTATTTGTTCCCGGGTGTTCCCACGGAACGCATAGCTTGCGGGCGCGGCTAGTGATGCAAGGTCTTCAAACCCCTACTCCTTGTATTGGGGGAGAAGGCATGATATAGGTTGTAACACCGGTAGAATACTATATGTAGAAATATTTATTATTTTCCATTAATGCACATGAAGGTCTTATTGGTATTCCTCACTGGTAAGATAACGAGCAAGGTTTTACATGGTTTTCCCATGCAAACACCCGACGCAAATGGTAATAATGATCGTTCAATTCCAGTCTAGCGGGCACGGACCGTGAAACATAGCCTAAAAGTGATAACGGATCGAGTCAACATATGATAGGTGCTTTTCTGTGTACTCATGCGTCACAATTCGTTTCCAGCCTGTTGGTGCCGCGCGGGCGCTGGCGTCGTGCCTGCGCCTGTACGAGTAGTCGGCATCCCGCTACACCCAGACCACTCCGAACGCACCGAGAGCACAGCCATCACCGCAGCAATGCCGATCAATAGCCCATTCACCCGATTCAGACAATCAATAGCTCCGTGTATGGATCCGGACGCACCTGAACATAAGTTTTAGTCACAAGTCGATCCTGTGTGCAAAATTCCACACACAGACATAACAACTTCAAATGGCTGTATAACAAATGCACCATATCCCGAGCTCCGTATTATCGCCATTTTCGAATTACATGCGGCGGTCGCTCGGTGCCAGCAATGGCCGCCACGCAGCACTGTGGGCGGCTGGCTGTTTTTACCCGGGGCGCGGAACACAACAGGCCAGGGCACGACTTGTAATCAACACGTCTGGCGCGCCACTCGGACCGTGGCGTGTTTGTTTTTGTGAAACATGCCGGGCACCGCGCCCCGAGGCGAGGTTCGCTCTCCGCGCCGCTGACCCAGCACTGGGGTCTGGTCCCGGGGCCGCTGGCAGCAGTGAGGCCTGGTCTCCGCGCCGCTGACCCAGCAGTGGGGCCTGGTCCCGGGGCCGCTGGCAGCAGTGAGGTCTGGTCTCCGCGCCGCTGACCCAGCAGTGGGGCCTGGTCCAGGGGCCGCTGGCAGCAGTGGGGTCTGGTCCCGGGTCCCCGGGCCGCTGACAGCAGTGGGCCGTGGGGTCTGACCCAGCAGTGGGGCCTGGTCCCTAGGATCTTGCAGCAGTGGGGCCTGGTCCCTGGGCTCTTACAGCAGTGGGGCCTGGTCCCGGGGCTCTTACAACTCAGTGGGGCCTGGTCCCTGGGCTCTTACAGCTCATAGTGCCACTTTGCCAGTGGGCGTCGAGGACTACACGAGCTGGGACCTGTTCAGTCCCGCCGTTTGATTAGAACGTGAAAAATGAAACTGGAATAACTAGACTGATCTAATTTCAATAAAATCATCTGTCAAAGTACCAAATAGCTGCAGACAGCAGACTGGTGACTGTAGCGCGCTGGATTAGCTGGTTCCTACTTTCTACACTTCCTATATCCTCAGCTGGACTCGGAGCACTGCGAAGCGTCAGAACGCCCCCAAACCGAGCCACTGAGGGCCAGCACTGTGCGGTGGTCAGCCCATTAGCCAGCCTGCCGTACATAAGGCTATTTTCCTAACGTCGCGTGTTGGTCCGGCCCTGGTGAAAAATTGTTTCTCATTCATACTATGTCATGCTGCATATATCAGGCCGGAGCCCGCAATTGAGCGCCTCGGAGAACATTAAGACAGCGTCCCGACGCCCCCAGTCGCGCGACCCTGATGGGGATATCATGCACTGGCACATAATCTCTCTTGGAACGTGCAAATTCCACGCGAATTACAGGTATTCAGCTGCCCTGGGCGGAAAGCACCGACATTAATTTTCGACGGGCTCGGTGGGGCAGCTTCAATTGAGTAAACTCCGTTCAGTCCCGTCAGCCGTATATAAGTTGGGGTCAGGGAGCAGCCGGGTGCCTGCTGAAATGCTGATCTACCCTAAATATCTTACCTGTGACTTTTGGTGGAAAAATGTTGCATGCTGTTGTTAGAAGGAGATAGTATGCTTTGTGTACATACTTGCTAGTGTTACATCACGCATCAGAAAACGGCTTTTAGTAAGATGGCCACCGTATGCTGGCTCGGACAGAATCTCAGCTATTGTTTGTGATTCAGATAAGTAGGTATCCACTCTCTTGTAACTACAATGCACAAGCACATGCAAAGTCCCAACCTTTATCCAGCATTTGCATAAGCTCGCATTTAAAAACATTCGCCTTTTCCAGGCATATTTAACATGCAAATGCTTTCAGCTGCCCATACAAAGTTTGTTGATTTAAAACAAAAATGCATATTCCCAGTGTCAGTGCAATGAAAGAATGTAGGCTGTAACTACGTGCTAATGGCATATGACTATGAGCCCGGTGAATGCCAAGAACAGCCGGTGGGCTGAGCGGGACCGGGGCTGGTCCATACAGCCGAATGAATTCTTATGGGGAAGTGGCAATAAGTAAAAATCCCTCCTGGGCCACTGTAGCTCTCGGGTCTGGACCTCAGCACACTGAAAACAATTTAACCCAAGGCCCGGGAGTAAACCGGTATTTTGCGGGTACCCCTATCCGCAACCATTTTTAACCACCCTCCCAGGAGTACAGTAAGGTCTCATTGCAGTGTAGTCGTCCCTGCTCTCAGCGGACTTGTTCGCTGACAGCGGTTATATCCGCTCAGAGCAAGTACGACTACACCGCAATGGGACCTAGCACTACTCCTGGGAGGGTGGTTAAAAATGGTTGCGGATAGGGGTACCCGTAAAACACCGGTTTACTCGCCAGCCTTGGGTTAAATTGTTTTCAGTGCACTCAGCAGCCCTGGGCTACGCTGCGGCCTTCACCCCCGGGCTGCAGTGGAGCCACAGCGAGCAATAGGTGATTAATTTTCACTATTGCTCGCCACCCCATACGGTATTCATATACTAAAAGGACTACACGTACCGCGGTGAAGATAGACATTCTATGCCAAAACATATCAAACTCATAGCAAATCCCAGCTGATTTAATAAGCGGCAGGTGACTGAACTTTGCTCTGGATAAGGTAATCTGTATAATAAACAGTGTGCTACCACTGTACCAGCACATGATTTACTGTGGATAAGTTAATCTGTATACTCGTGATAAACGGTGTGCTACCACTATACCAGCACATGACCGTAGTTTCCCTATTTCATTCCCATCTCGCTTGGAAGTTTGAGCACCCGTCCCCTCTCTCGTTTTGTTTCATTCCGTTTCAGAACACAGCAAAAATGTTACCCGGGAGCGGAGCCGCTCCCCTCCACAAGCACCAAATTAAATTCCGCGAGCGGCGTAATCTCTCCGCCTGTCCCCCGGCGCTAATGTTATGTAATGACTCGGCAAACGGCCGGCCGACGGCTGTAAATGTTATCGCCCAGCCACCAGCAGCCGCTCAATGAAACGCCAACGCCCCACGGAAAACTTATAAATCGCCGGCCAAATTGAAAAGCAGGGCGAGTCAGTCGGGACGGCCGCACAGAGATTCGTTCCCGTCATTTGACCCTCTTCCGAACTGAGGCTCATTTATAACAGATATGGAGTATCATTGTAAATGACTGAGTTGCACATAGTATTTGAAATGCAGCTACAAATGCTAATTTTTGAGCTGTATTTTGCAGCTGTATAGCTGCAAATATTTGAATTCATGCCTTGAGCTGGCATTTTTACGCTTCTGGGTAAAATGGGCTATTCTGAGATTAGATGTTAAGAAGTGATAGCTTACGCCTCCATCAGTGTTTGATATGTCCACGGCAAAGCAGGGCGTTCTCGATAATATGCTTGATGTTACAGACTCAATTCCCTCGCTGTGTGAAATTCAGCTGTGCGGGGCTCAGTGTGACTGTTTGGTGATAAGAGAATCGCGGAGGCCAGGCCCTTCGACAGTGGTGATTTATGGCACTTTTTACAGACTCTAGGAGCTAATGAGATTTATTGGGCATATATCTCCTAAGTTAGACATTTGTTGCACACATACGCCATCGCTAAGCCTTTGTGTTTGTTCTGGCCGTCCCCCGACAGATATATGTTTATTTTACTAATTGCTAGGAAAACCCGAGATAAGGCAACAAAACGGCGTCCTGTCAACACAAGAGTTACAATAATCAAAGTCCAGACAGCGCCACTGTTCCCAGTGCTGTGTAGCGTGGTTGTCCGATTCCTAAACAAAAATGCATCATTACCGAAGTGTTGTAAATCACAGAGCAGTGGTCACAGGGGTCCGCGTCGGCCGGCGGCCTGTCGCGTGGTTGGCGGACCAGGCTGGCGGAGCGACTGAGGGTCACAGCCGATCTGATCGCTTCTAATGATGTTTGATTTCCGCACAGGATCATGAATACAGATGACGCGAGTTATTACTTGGCGTTAATGAGCTGTCTTTAGTTCGCTAAGCACATCGACAAATCAACAGAGGGACGGCTTAAGGCGCTGGGATGACATAGCTGTGCTATTAGTACGCTAATGAGTTAATGTACTACAGTGGATGGCTGACAAGGAAAGCAGGAACAGCGCCGAGGCTGTGCGCCACCGGCAGGGCAATGTTTGTGCCTAATTTTCTAGTTGAAGTTCTACATATAGCGCAATGTTTGGCATGGGTCATTGCATGCAAAGGTGGCAGTGCCCTAGGACGATGTGTTCGTATTCGGTGACGATATGATACGAAGAACTTAAAGCGGCATGCCTGTGCACCCCAAGTGTTCAGTCTGACGGTGTCACACCTAGCTGACGAATTTAACAGGTGAGTTTGTTAGTGAATTTAAATGTCGGTTGCATCACCTACATAACTATCTACTTATGACTGAGCGCTGCCTCAGCACTGAGTTTCCGGCAGAGACTGCGTGAATTTGTTCGAATATGAACTACTTTATGAATTACAAAGCTTCTAAGCTGAACGAACGTGCCGTGATTATGAAATACTTCGTTATCCAACGACTGTGACCACAATCTACGACCTACTAAACCAGCGCGGTTCGGATTTTGAGCGAAGGACCCAGCCTGGAATCGCTCTACCCCACATTAGAGTCCTGCTGACCCGCAGCTCGTAAAGGCGGCGCGGTGAGTTCCCTGGCCGCCCTCTGCGCTATTGCCCCGCGCGGTCCGCCGGCGACGCCCGTCTGCGGCGACATTTGCGGCGGGGAACGGCGCACCGACACCGGCGGCGCCCGGTACTGACGGCTGGCCTGGGATAGGGTGGACACCTCCTCTCCCCGCCGCTCAGAACTCGGCCCTGTTCACCGGCGGTGTGGACGTGCTCGGCGGTCGGGCTGGGACGCGACAGAGACCGCCCGCCGCGCCGCGCCGTGCACTCGGGAGGACCGGGCGGACGGCGGCCGCAGATCGCGCCATTAGGCGAGTACCGCGGTCCACTACTGCAGCCACCCTGTCACCGGAGCGGGACGGCGGGTGCCGGTCTCACTGCCGGGACACTGGTGTAAATCAGCGCCAGCCACCGGTCCTGCCGAGAGGCCCGGGCCGGGCCGGGACGCGCGACACTGCCGCGGCGTGTCCTGCAGGGAATGGGGTGCCTATGGTCATGCAAGGGTGGACCCGAGTCCACGGCATCACAGAATCTTGGGATATCTGTAAGAATCTTGGGCATCACATTGAGGAAAATTTGTTGATGCAATAAAACATTCAATTGTCGTTTTTTGGGATTTAAGTTTTTGTTAAATGAAGTGTATTTTATCGATTGGTCTCAAATAGATCATATTGTTTTGATCTCAGAATCACGTCGCCGCGACATCCTGTGTGACAGCCGTGGGTAATTATTCCGGTCTGGACTGCAGCCAGCCACCTCCAGCAGCCCTTAGCTAAACCCAGCTGCCCCAAATTACCCTCAGCAGCTCCCAGTCGTCCTCAGCATCCGTCAGCCGCCTTCAGCTGGCCTAAGCTTCCTCAGACTACCCACAGCTGCCCTCAGCAGCTCCCAGCCGCCCTAGGCAGCCCTCAGCGGCCCTCGGTTGCCCTCAGCCGCCCCAGCTGCCCTCAGCATACCCTCAGCTTCCGTCAGCTGCTGTCAGTACCCCGTCCACCCCGGCGGCACCCGTCCACCCCGTCAGCGCCCGCCTCGTCCACCCGCGGTCACCCAGTCAGCTGTCGTCACTGGTCACCCAGTCAGCTGTCGTCACCGGTCACCCAGTCAGCTGTCGACACCAGACTTGTGCCAAGGTCCCAAAAAGGTCCGAGATCCAGGGTTCGCAGAGTCCAAGGTCTGGGACCTTGATGGATCCTGGACCTTGCATTGTCATTTTTGTCGTGAGACCTTGGAAACCCAGGACCTTAAAACATCCATATGCTGCGAGACCTTGGAATCCCAGGACCTCAACATTTGCATATGTCGCGAGACCTTGGAATCCCAGGACCTCAACATTTGCATATGCCGCAAGACCTTGGAATCCCAGGACCTCATCATTTTCATATGTCGCGAGACCTTGGAATCCCAGGACCTCAACGTTTGCATATGCCGCGAGACCTTGGAATCCCAGGACATCAACATTTCATGTGACATCAACGTGAGATCTTATAGAAACCCAGGACCTCAACATTTCATATGCTGTGAAACCATGGAAACCCAGGGGGTCAGGACCTCAAAATTTTGGTATGCTGCAAGACCCTGCAGAATGCAGACCTTCAGTCCCAGTTTTATTATTTGTCATGGGATCTTAGGAGAAGGGTCTGGATCTACACCATCAATTTCTTGAGGGACCTCAAGAATCCTGGAAGCTGGACCATGAGGTTTATGTTGCACATGGCCTAGGTTTTGTGCAACTAGGTTTTGTCTGTTAACACTTCAATAAATATCTATGGTTGAGCCGCTGAGCGACCAGCTGCAAGGGGCTAAGATAGATACATGAAGAGAAATGAACCAGACTGTGTAGACATATACAGAGCCAAATCATTGTCATGGCTGTGCAGAACTGGAACAAGAGACCTGGTAGCTTTTTACATTATCAATGTTATGGATTATGAACTGTCAAGCAGTGGACAGTGGTGGTTTGGAAAGTTCTTTTCTAATCTCACCTCACATATTTTCTGGGCCTTGTTTTCTGGGTTGTGATATGCCGGGCTTAAAGCTACTTGGAAGCTAACCTGACCCACTGACCAAGTGTCAAACTTATTGATTTGCAAGTCATCAAATCACCATTGA